>NC_081797.1:19604727-20239227 GCF_963082965.1 Carassius carassius | reverse complement strand
AGATCCACTGCCACTGAATCTAGAAGAAGTTCCAGTGTAAGGGGTTGATGTCACATATATGAGGAGTTTAGGAGCTTCTCCAGGTTTCTGTAAGTACCAGTGTAAATAATCATTATTATACACTGAACTGCTGGTTTTACAATTTATTCTGACTTCTTGTCCTTGAGCTGCTGTTATTAATGATGGACTCTGAGTTACAGTGTACTGTCCTCTACACTCTGAAAGAAAGAACAAGAATAATATTTAGATAAATGTGACGATGTACATTTCAAATATTAAAGAATTAATAATAATTATCAAATTTCATCACACAAACCTTGAGCAAACAGTGTGAGAGTCCAGATGAGGATGATGATGTTGTTCATTGTTGTTGTTGTGTCTTGTGTGATGATGAAGATTGTGTTCTGTTCTGCTCTCAGTCATGAAGTGTTAAACTCACAGCTCTATAAACACTCTCAGAGCACTGAAGCATGTGCTGACGATGCAAAGAAGTGGGCAGGATTCACAACAGCTTGAGCTGCCAACAAAACCATATTATAGTATATTTGATTTAACATTTTCACAAATATTAGTTTGGTAACACTTTATTATAGGAACCAGTTCTCACTATTAAATAGTTGTTTATTAGCATGCCTATTATTAAAATATTGACTGTACCTAAACTTTCAAGGGTTAGTTCACCCAAAAGTGAAAATTCCATTGCTGTCTATGGAGGGTCAGAGAACTCCCAAAATGCATCAAAAGCATCTTAATTTGTGTTTCTGAAGATGAACGGAGGTATTACAGGTTTTGAACGACATGAGGGTGAGTAATTGATGACATAAATTTCTTTTTTAGGTGAATTAACCCTTTAACAACTACATTACTAACTATTAATAAGCAGGGAATTAGAACGAGTTTTTTTGGCAAAAGTCCTTGTTAATAGTTTGTTAATAGCGAGAACTGGACCTTAAAATAAAGTATGTCATTATTTTTAGTAACTGTTGTTGAATCCAGGGCCAGAGGTTTCAAATGTAAAGTGGATTCACAGTGATTGAGCTGCAGATGAAGAATAGAAACATTATGAGAAACACAACGTCATCCATGATAGAAGAGGTCAAAGGTCATTAGGTCATTAAATATATACTGTATCTTGAAAAAAAAATTATATAAGCACATATTGAAGATATTTTATATATGAACGTTTTATTCCCAAAACTAAATGACTGCATGTCTTCAACAGCTGAAGTGTTTCTACTCTCAGTGTGTGGAATAGAGGTTTTTGTACGAGTGTTTCATTAGATTGTATCACTATGGTACACATTCGGTGGAGGAACTAAACTGGTGCTCGGAAAGTCTGTCTTTTTGATTCTTCATTAAAAACTTGCAATTGAAAATTGAAAAAAAAAAAATTGCAATTTAGATTGTAAAAAAAGAAAAAAAAAAAACGATCGGCCGATCGTTAATGCGCATCTCGTCAGTAAAGCCGGTTCTCTAATCAGCGGTTAATTCCATCAGGTGCGTGATTTCACATAGAGCAGCTTTTACTACACAAAGCCGTTGTTGCACATAACGATCGGCCGATCGTGATCGGAGCACCCCTAATACATATAATATTGTTTCAATTGTTTAAAGTGTAAACTACTCATCATTCATAGATCTTTCACACACACACACAACCTGTAACCGGCAGGTTTGTAAAACATTTACATCTGATGAGTAGTTTACACTAAATTAAAGAATGCAGAAAGTGTTGTAAATGAAGTATTCATGCGTTTACACAACAGGTTTTGAACACTTTGTAGTGTGTACTGCAGTGTAAGGGCGACTGGTGAGAGTTAGACAGATGTCTTCTGACACACACAGAGTATTTGAGTAGTTGCAATCAATTTATTTTAACTATATATAAATAAACAAATTTAGTTGATTAACTATCAACATTTTTATTTGTAGCTAAAATATATTGTTTGCAACTACTTAGCTTTAAAATAAAATTGTATAATTTTTTTTCAGTGCATTAATCTTTTACTAAGGATCTGTTTGATTATTTCATGATGCTATTTTTAAAAAATAACTTACAAGATTTGTAAATCGTTAGAATATTACTTAATAATCATTTGTGAATGTATAGTCATGTTTTGTAAATGATTAGTTAATCATCATCTAATCATTTGTAAATTATTTCTAACAATGTACAACACATAGATAAAATATTAACATTTCACGTATTAATCATTTATGAACACAGTCATGTTTTGTAAATGATTAGTTTACTTAGTTTAATGAATTAACAAACACACACATATATTGTTAGCATATCACTTATTAATTGTTTATGATTGTTTTGTAAATGATTAGTTCATGATTAACTAATCAATTATAAATGTCTTACAACTGAACGTCTTTAGAAAGTTGTTACCATTCACTTTGAACAAACAATTCCTGTCTAAATACTTTCATAATGTTTTATCAGTTTATCAGATTTTTTTCTTTTTTTTTCTTTTATACATTTCTATATTTTGTTCATAGTATTTTATTGTAGATGTCATAAACAGAAAAAAAGAGATTTGATGTTAAAATGTAAAGGTAGAAATTTTCTGCAGATAATTTAATGATTCTGAATCTGTTTTGATCGTGTTGTTCTTCTAATTCAATGATTTTAATATGCATACAAAATATGTGTAAATCTTTTAAACACATTTGATTCAGTTATTTTTCTAATTATGAACAGTAATATACTCTAACTTGTAGCCACACATTGTGTCCTGTTGAAATGCTGTGAATGCTGCAGGGCAGAAGAGTGCTGGAGCTGCAGTGTGTTTTCTCTGTGTTTGTGAATGTGTTGTGTTTGTCTCCTGCAGCTGGTCCCACAGTGAAGCCCTCAGTGTCTCTGCTGCCGCCCTCTTCTCTGCAGATCTCTGGAGACTCAGCCGCACTGCTCTGCCTGCTCAGCTCTTACTCTCCACAGGGGGCGCTGGTGAGCTGGACACTGGACGGCTCAGAGGTCACCGAGGGGGTTGTGACCAGTGCAGAGAGCGAGCAGGACGGCCGCTACAGCCGCAGTAGTGTCCTGACCCTCAGCAAAGCACACTGGGAAGCGGGAGAGCAGTACGTCTGCAGAGTAACACATGATGGAGCTCCTCATGAGGCCTCGTTCCACAAGAGTCGCTGTTAGTCGCTCGCAGTGCTGATGTTTCTCCAGTGAGCGCTGCTCTCTCCTGAAGATGAGCGTATCTGAGTGTCCTGTGTCAGGCAGGATTCAAATGAGTCTAGTGCTGCAGCTGTAGTCATTTACAACTCAATACTGAAAGAGAGCTCTAGTGTCAAAGCACTGGCTGATCTTTCAATCTGCTGTGTTTGCTGCAACATTCAATAAAGCTTCTCAACAAACTCCATTTGTGTCTGACAACATCATTCAACTAACAGATGAAGATACATGTAGTGTTTGTGCAGGTGTTTTTCAGAAGCTCGATCAGTAGCAGTAAATCTAGTCAAATAAAGCTCTTGGGGTTTGAACATGGTCTCTGGAGACAGAGCTGCTCTATTCTGAGAGGATCACAATCACTCCACCCTGACAATGCAAATGAGATTTTCAGCTCACACTCCCAGAGTCACTGTTTGATTGGTTACATGATCTGGACTGAAACACACCAGTTTCACTTCTGCTGTAGACCTGCAGCACACAGACAAACTCATTATTACATTTCAGGTTTTTTTTTTTTTTTTTTTTTTTTTAATTGCTAACATCCTTTTTCCAATCTGTAGTCACATTTTCAAAACACTATACACATTTAGCACAACATCAGTCTGTGGTGACCATATCTTTAGCAAAATTAATTTTGTTTTCACACAATATTCAGTTAATTAACACATTTCTAAAATGCTTACATTTTCTTTTCACATAAGCTATACCTTATACCAAAATCATAGATCTTTATTATCTTTTTTTTTTTTTTTTTTTTTTACAAATGCTTAAACACAGCATGACAGAAATGAAAACCTAATGTTACAAACTTTAAATATAGTGTAAAGCCTCTACTTCTGCAACAACATCAACTCAAAAGTATTGGAAAATATCTCTTTATAAAATATTGTAACAACTGATAAGCAATTTTAAGTAACAGATCACTAAAATATTTAAAAATAGCTGATTCTAGTCTCAGTTGGAAGAATAGTCAGGTGTTGAGGGTCTTTACATTACATCAACATAAAGTAAAAAAGACCTCTTTAAATTGGTTTTGTGGATGCAGAACAACACAGAATCAGACAGAGAAAAATTATGCCTGGGAGAGGGAGAGGAGTAGTTGTATCAGAAGAAGTGAATTCAGACTGCAAGCACAATTCCTGCTTTACACTCACATTGCAGTTCTAAAACACATGGTTTTTTCAAACCACTACACACAATTCTCTGCATTTCGCACAATTTTATGGCAGAAAAATCACTTGTTTTCACAAGGAACACACTACCATTCAAATATGCACACTGACTCATCACATGGGCAAACACTTGTCACACATTTTTACAATTAGCAAAGATAGCTTTAGCATAAAACGGCAAAAAGTGAGCTCTTCTGTTTTGGAGCAATGGATGCCAACAATGGAAACAGAGCCAGAGCCAGAGGAGTGAGAGTAAGAGGAGGAGGAGGAGGACAAGGACGAGGAAGGCCAAGGACCATAATCTTTAATGAGATCCGAGCCACTTTGGTTGAACATGTGGTCAACCATTGTCTAACAATGAGGGAGGCTGGGCAAAGGGTACAGCCAAGTTTGAGCAGGTACACTGTATCATCCATCACGGGAGCTTTCCGAAATGAGAATAGGTAAGAAATCTACTCGCACTAGAAAATTGCATTACTGGAAATCAATACAGTGCTCAATGAGTACAGTAGCACAGAATTACCTGTGGACTGTTCTGTGGGACTGTAAAAATAAAGTATGTTTCAAGTATTTGGGAAATGTATTCCTACTTTGTATTCCTACACAGTATTTACAGTATTTTACTATTTGTTTGGCAGAACTGAAAGAGTACCTAAGGTGGTCTCCTGAACAGGAAACTGCAGTCATGAACATGGTCTTAGAAAATAATGGCATAACAAGATATTTCCAAATATTGATAGGGTAAGCTTATCTACACTGGACTGTGTCTTGCGCAGAAATAATCTGAGGATGAAGCAGGTCTACAGGGTGCCATCTGAACGCAATTCAGAAAGAGTCAATGAATTGCGATATAACTATGTGCAAGTGAGTCCTATACAATCCCACAATTGATGCATACTTTCAACAGATTGGATTCAGGATTCAACCTCACAAAAAGACGAAAGAGAGGAAGGAATATCATCGGCCAGTGTGCCATTGTTGAAGTCCCTGGCCAGCGTGGAGGATTGCTGTGTGCAGTGATTACCCACCACGGCATCATCCATCACCATGCAACCCTTGATCCCTACAACACTGCCCATCTGATCACATTCTACACAACACACTCATTCCCCCAGACCAGATAGACGCCCCAGAGCAGGTACGTTGTCATTTGGGACAACTTAAGTTTCCACTGGGATGCTCCGGTTCGTAACTGGTTTACTGCCCACCCACGCTTTTTAGTTGTTTATCTCCCTCCATATTCCCCATTCCTCAATGGAGCTGGACTCACCATGCTAGGAGATATTTCCCCCTCTGCTTGGCCAGGAAAAACATTGCTTGTTATGTGGATGAGGTGCTGTGGCCAGACCGAATACGAAAAGAGGATGCAGCATAGTTTTTTGTTACTGTAACTGTATACAGTAAATTCTTCTGTTGTTTTGTATGTGACCACTGTATGTGCAACTTTGCTTTGGTTGGGATGTACACTGTACATTGTTTTTGTTGGAAAAATAAAATATATTTGTTACCGTGTATTTGTGTGTTCTGACTATAAAAACTATTTTATATATATGTAACAAAAGAAAACTTCACAATCACGGGAAGAAGGAGGCGGGAACCGGCGGACATTTAAATCAAACTTTAATAACCAAATAAACACAAAACAGGGTGACAGCTCCTCTCAGACGACCTCCACGCACAAACAAAACCAAAACACAAACTAAAATCCAGCCCTGGTCCTCTCTCATCCTTCACTGTCGTTGCTCCTCTTTTGTATCCTTCTGATCTCCTCCGTGGGACTCGAGACCAGCGAGTGGAGCAGGTGTCACTCATTTCCAAATCACTCCACCGACCTTGCTCAGTCCAACGGCTCTTGGCCCCGCCCCACTTGTCACATACCTCCATCGCCCCTCGCAGGTCAGGGGTACCCAGAAGACTGCGCTCTACAAAATGAAGCATTGCTTGGTAACTGGTCAACAAATTATTGATAGTTGTGTAAATATTGTCATACTAACAGTTGTCTGAAATTTGGGTTGATTGTAATCCATTACATACCTTTCTTTTGAAGTTATCTGACATTATCAAGATGAATTTGTTTTGATAGTTTAACTCTAAGTTATTGCCATGTTTTATTACCATTTTCTAAACTAGAGTGGATAAACTGTGATAATGTGTTTGTCTGAGTAAATTTTGGTTTGACCATATATATATAAGGCTATGCAGTGTTATTTTACATTTGATTATTCTGTTTCTGTACCTGGACACCTACAAACTATAAAAAAACTTAAAGGGTCAGTTCACCCGAAATGAAAATTACCCTGTGTTTTACTCACCCTAGAAGCATTCTAGGTGAATGTGACTTTCTTCCAGATGAATCCAATCAGAGTTATATAAAAATTTGTCCTGGCCACTCCAAGTCTTTCAATGGGGGTAAGTGGGTGTTTGTTGCCAACAGTTCAGAAGATGTGAAATAAAGTGTGTGCATCTGTAATAAAACGTCCGTGCTCCAGGAGGTGAATAAAGGCCTCCTGTAGCAAATCCAGGCATTTTTGTAAGATAAATATCCAGACTTCAAACGTAATAACCATTTTTCTCTCACTTCCACTGACTATTCTTGGAATTGTGAGTTTACATCTTTCATCAGACTTTATCTACGGTGGCCCAGTAGTGCACAACACAACGACATTAAAAAAGCAAACATAAGCTCACAACACAACGACATTAAGCCACAACACAAATAGGCCTACATTAACCCACAACACAACGAAATTCTCACAACACAACGACATTAAGCCACAACACGATGAAATTCTCACAACACAACGATATTCTCACAACACAAATACATTAAGCCACAACACAACGGAAATGCTCCCGACCACTAGGGAGCAGTTGGTCTGCAGAAATGGGCAATAGACTACGTATTTCCTGTGAAATCTCAGGGCGAATAAAAAGTTCCTGTCTTTATTCTGCCGTAGTGTGATTGCATTACCAGCTGCAAACTTTTATCCATAAACGATGAATATTAAATAATATTTATACATTTTGCTATAATACAACAAATTAAGTATACCACAGCAATATAATTATTTAATGAAGAGTTCCATAAAAATCTGTGAGGGTGGTTTACACAGCTATTACTGTGACCCGTTTTGTGAGGCTCCTCAAAGGTTTTTCACACTTCTTCCCTGGATGTAGAAACTCGAAATAAGTGGATTCAAATTAGTAATGTTAGATGTAAGGATTTCAACATCACTTCTGATACTTCAGTTTGCAGGCGCCTCTTCAACAATGACAACAGCATGCGAATCTACACTAGGTAAGATCTAAACCTTTATTACTATATTAACGAGCACAATGTAGGCCTATTGTGAATTTTTTAATTGTCATTATTTATTTTATGTCGCTGTGGTTGCCTGTTTGTTTAAAAACCCCTTCCGTGGATCAAGGCAATACGTGTTAATAGATGATTAACCCAAAAATAATGCTGTCATCATATACTCAACATTATGTCGCTGTAAACCATTATGGCTTGCTTTGTTCATTGGCATACAGAAATGTTGTAAATGTTACCGTCAGTCAGCCATCTAGATAGACCCCACAGAATAAATTCAGAACAGTTTAGAATGACACGAGGGAGAATAAGCTAAAACCCCAGCTAAAATCTTTTTACAGACCTACCTTTTTTCCACTTGTATGTCAATACATTATACATTTTTAAGTATCCTTCAGGTTCAGTGTAGGCAAACAAACTTTTTACATTGTTTGGTGTGTATTTTCTGAAAACATGTCTCATCCAATCTAGACTTGAGAAGTAGATCCATTTAATGGCCTTTTGGAGAGTTATTGAACCTGCATTCCACATGGTTCGTGAGACCAGAGCAAGGACAGCTAAAGCGAGGAGAGAAGTTGGAATAACAAGCAATGCAATGGTAAATATTGATATTGTATTGTTTGTGACAGAGAAAGAAAATGTTATATTTATTTTCACTTTTTGATGCACACGTTACATGCATGTATCATAATTATTTAACATTTATTTTGACAGTGTCAGTCTCTGCAGCCCTTCGATGAGTTCCCCCTCTTCATGGTCCACCTTTCAGTCGATCTTCCACAGAGAGATCTGGCCTTACACAAAAAACTTGGGATGGATTCATTTGGTTTTATTTGTACAGACTACAATATATTATGTAAGTGCAAATATATGTAACTTTAATATATTTTCTTGCTCACCAGTGTAATGTAAACATGTAAATATCCACACTTAATTTTTTGAAACTTACAGTTAAAAAAGTGATACAGTTTTAATAGTTATGTAAAATACAAATACTAATAACTATGACAGTGTAATGGTGTGTTACTATATTTTTTGTAACACTACTATATTTATAACACTTCTGCCACTTCTGCCACTTGGAGGACTGATAGGTCAGGCAGATCACTGGTGACATCACTGTAAACATTCTCCTGAGATGAAAAACAATGGTATAGTGTAAATTGACCATTAAGAAAAATAAAAAATGTCCACCATCATTACAAGTTGCATGCATAATGAATAGAGCCATAATCATTATGATTGTGTTTTTGTCTTTTTTCTGTTAGGGCTAATCAAATAGGCATGTTATACATTATGAATAAAAGCAAGATATGAAAAGATGATCAATATCAATATTAGACACTTTCCTCCTACCTTAACCACTCAGCGAGTTTCCTCTCTTGAAAACAGGACCACCATCCCACTGACAGGACCTGGCTTGACTCTCTAGGCATACCAATGGGGCATGTTAATATTATTAATCAAAGTTTATTAATTATGTCATACATTAAAGAATTTGATAATTCTCTTTCTTACCATTGTTCAAGGTTTGTGCCAGCTCTGCTCCCTTCAGTTCAGCTCTGTACAGGAGGAACTGCACTGATTCTCAGTTCTGAATAGTGTGCTGTCTGCTACAGTGCTGCAACAGTATGGATGGGAGTCCGTTAAAACAATCTGTGAAGATAATAACATTGGTTTACATATTTAATTGATTTCAGATACATTTTTAATTACTTTCAGTTGCATTTTAAATTATTACATTGTAAATTATTCTATATTTAAAATAAATTATGACAAATAATTAATAATAATTAATTAATAATAACAAATAATAAATATTTTATATAATGTTACAAACATGCCAAATAAAGAGATCAGTAATATTTCAAAGGATGTCCCTATCTCTCTTAACCATTTCTGATCTTTTTACTGAATAGCTTTATCATGCTTGTGTTGGGGATCCCTGGAAAACTGCTACATAAATGTGAACAATTAATTCAATCTTCAGTTTACAGATAATACAATTTGAAAATAACTGTCAGACTAAAACCCCGTTCACACAATGAATGATAACTATTAAGATAACGATAGAGTCCACAGCAGCGAACGATATAATCTGTTTATTCTAAGCGCGCACACGCTCGTCCGCTGCTTTACATTCTCGAGCTCGTTATAGCAGGATTCTGATTGGCTGTTAATGTTTTTAATCGTTCATCAGCTGGAAAAAAATAGTTCTTAAAGTGTTTCCAATGATATTGTTTCTCTATGTCTTTATCATTATAGCTGTGGTGTGGACTCTTTTTTTAAATAGTGAGAACGATTTTTAAAACTAAATATCTTTATCGTTTTCTTTATAGTTTGGTGTGAACGGTCCTTTAAGATTTATTACGATACATGGCAATCTAAAAATGGCAACAGTATTTAAAATACTTTATATCAAGTGAAGAAGTTCCTATCACAGCAAACACCTATCAACGTGGATTACCGGGAGTCCTGCTGTTATTTCTACTATCTCTTACGAGTTATAAAAAGATGAGGCGGACGGAGTTTAAAGCTAAACTAACTTAGCACTGCTATTTTTGAGCTGATCAAGTCAGTGCTATTATCCAGCGTTATCCAGCCTTATTAACTAGATTTGCTAGAAGACGATAGAACAATACTCACCCTAAAGTTGTTGATGTAACGTTTAATGCCCTTCTCCGCGCGATGAAATTCATTTACAGTCATCAGGGGAAGTTCTTGTAAGATGAAGAATCTTCTCCTCTTGTCAATTTGAAAGCTCTACGGAAAGAGCAATGGTTTCCCTGCACAGCACCGGATTTAAATAAGCCCCCTGAGGAAAAACATTGTGTACAAGAGCAGAGCTAAACGGTCCAAATTAAAAATATTATCAATTTATTTTTTGCTCGATTCATGAATCGATACATTAAGATTATCAGGATATCAAAACATTTAATAAAAACACGTTTTTCATTTAAAAATCAATTACACATATTAAGTACACATAAGTCTCGATGGAATATCGGTGTTTAACTTTCAATACTGCCCCCTAGTGGTCGGGAGCACTTCCGTTGTGTTGTGGCTTAATTTCGTTGTGTTGTGGCTTAATGTATTTGTGTTGTGGCTTAATGTATTTGTGTTGTGGCTTAATTTCGTTGTGTTGTGAGAATTTTGTTGTGTTGTGGCTTAATGTATTTGTGTTGTGGCTTAATTTCGTTGTGTTGTGAGTATTTCGTTGTGTTGTGGCTTAATGTATTTGTGTTGTGGCTTAATTTCGTTGTGTTGTGAGAATTTCGTTGTGTTGTGGCTTAATGTATTTGTGTTGTGGCTTAATTTCGTTGTGTTGTGAGCTTATGTTTGCTTTTTTAATGTCGTTGTGTTGTGCACTACCGGGCCACTGTAGTTACATGATCTGGACTGAAACACACCAGTTTCACTTCTGCTGTAGTCGAGCAGTCCAGGTGAAAAGGACATATATTTAAATGGTGCTTTTTCTGGACATACTTAAACAATATTTAAATTATGCTATACTAAATGCATGTTAAATTTATTATTTTGAAACTATAGATATGTTAAGCATATTTTGTTTTTAACTATTGTGTACTTACATTAAAAAATTAATAATTTGATACAATGCACTTATTGTGTACATGTTTTTACATTGCACTTTAGTACATTAAAAGAGTACAGCAGCATATATAATATCTTGACTAGAATACATAATAAATGAAAGATCAGTGAAATGCTACGGCAGAACTTTTTTTTACAGGTTTTTTCGATTGCTAAATGACAGTGAGCACAACTAGAGCTAAATGTGCAAATCTCTAACTACAGTCTGCACTAGCAACAGTCACCTGAGCTAAACAGTTCACATCAGCTGCAAAACTCATTCCAAGCAACACAACTCTTTACACACGGCTCAAAACAGGCTCAGTGCAGCCAAATACTACACACAACCCTCACTGAGATAACACACACTGTCACTCATTGTTTTATTTGTGTGTGACTCTCTATTTTTCTTTTCTAGACATTGTTAAGCACTTTGGTCAACCATGGTTGTTTTTAAATGTGCTATATAAATAAATTGAACTGAACTGAACTAAACTCAGAACACACTGAGAGGAAAAACACTAGCATCAAACACCAATACAGAAAATACTCACTTTTCATCTTTACAGTTTGAACAATTTCAGTGACTTCATACAAAGTCATATATTCTTCAAAGAAAAGTGACATTCTTTCACATGATTTAGTTTTTTTTCAACTGCTTAAACAAAAAAATATTACTTGTCACACAATTTCTAAAACCTGACACTCAAACAACCACACATTAAATCAGCTGTTTTCAATTTCATTAAACACTTCTTGCAAAACACAACACACAATTTTATTTGCAACACTCAAAAATCTGACAGGACGTTTCTTGATTTACTTTTATAAACACAACCAATCAAAATGCCACACTTATTCATCAGTGCCTCACACTAACTCCTCACATGTGCAAACACTTGTTGCTTTACTTAACAACAACAACCAATCATAACTTTAGTAGTGGCCTATAAATAGGCCAAAGGTCAATTAATAGCTTTTGGACAATGGATGCAAACAATGCAGAAAGAGTAAGAGGAGTTGGAGGGAGAGCCAGAGGACGAGTTCGACTAAGAGGAGTTGGAAGGGGAGCAAGGGGAGGAAGAGGACGAGTCAGAAATGGAGGAGGACAAGGAACAAGAAGAGTGGTCTCAAATGAGATTAGGGCTACAGTAGTCGATCATGTGATAAACCATGGTTTAACAATGAGAGAGGCTGGACTGAGAGTCCAGCCTAATTTGAGTAGATTTACTGTGGCGGGTATAATTCGAACCTTTAGAAATGAGAACAGGTATGTAACAATCTAATATAATGTACACATGTTCTAATGTAGTACACATAATAGCTTTTTTACCATAACAAACAGTAGGCCTATACTATAATAAATATATTTTACTGTAGTACCCTTGCATTCATTTACTACAGTTCATTGCATTGGTCACAGTTTGGTAAGGTATCAAACTGTACACTAAAACAGCCAACTTTACAGTTTTTACCAACTGCGTACACACAAAATCTTTTCATGTCACACGATTTTTGAAACCTCTCACTCAAAGTGCAAAACTACATGCCAAATCTTCAAAACACTAAGCTATTTCTCAGCCTTTGACTCAGTTTTCAATTGCATAAAACACTTTTTTTCAAACCACTACACACAATTCTCTACCTAAATCACAAAGATCTATCAGGAAGTGACTTGCTTTCCTTTTCAAAACACAACCAATCAAAATGCTACACTTATTCACCAGGTCACACAAACACACTCCTCACATGTGCAAACACTAATTGCTTAACTGATCACTAACCAATCACTGCTTTACTTTACAGTAGTATAGATAGGCCTATAAATAGGTCAAAGGTCAGATGACCTGTTTTGAACAATGGATGCTAACATTGAACAGAGAGCAAGAGGAGTAGGAGGAAGAGGCAGGGGACAACGAGGACAAATACCAAGAGGAGGAGGAGGAGGAAGGGAAAGGGGAAGGGGAAGAGGAAGAAAAGGGACGAGGGCAAATAAGAGAAGGAAGGAGAGCCATCTCTTATGAGAATAGGGCAACACTTGTTGATCATGTTATCAACCACGGTTTGACTATGAGGCTGGACTGAGAGTCTTATAGTTTTGTTGTATGCTAATGTATACAACAGTAATGTTTGGCCTAATAAATATTTTCTGTTTCTACATTGCATTGGCGTTTCCGGTGTGTAGAGTTTTGAAAACTTCAAGCAATGAAAAACGAACTTTGGTCCACATGAACTGCTGCTGTGCAGACTGTAGTTATTTTTGCACATGTGACTCCAGTTGTACCCACTGTCGTTTACCAATCGAAAAAAAACTCTAATCAATTTGTAGAACATTTAATTTGTTCATTTTTTACCTGTATTACTAAAAATAACACTATGAATATAACATCATTGAATATATAAGCTAATCAAAAAATAAATAAATAAATACTGAAATACAAAATGCAGAAGTGAACAGCATATTTACAAGCCGAAGCATGCAAATGACTGAACAAACAAAGAAACAGAAGAGTTTAAATGTCAAATTTACTTATCAGTCTGAGCCCGATTGAGAAGAAGAGGATGTTATTGAAGAGGATAGCATTAAACATTGAACTTTCAGCTCTGTAACTTTGCAGATATTGTTTATACTCAAACAGCAAAATTAACACTAAATAATGTTAAAAAAGTGAAATCACAAGCAACCATGCCTTTAAAAGTTCAACTAAGCATATATTACAGTTTTTTTTCGATTGCTAAATGACAGTGGGCACAACTGGAGTCACATGTGTAAAACTCTAACTACAGTCAGCACAGCAACAGTTAATGTGGCCCAAACTCTAGTTTTGTTTTCATTGCTTGAACACAGTTTTCAAAACTCTACACACTTATCCAACGACTTTAACCACAACCTGCATAACACTGTGGATTTACAGCACTTTGTTCAAATGCTAACACACTGCTGTCAAAACTGTGAACCACACATTCAAAACAGAATAGATTTCAGCATTGTGCCTTTCAAACACTGCTGATTGCAATTTCAGATGAAAGGCTAAGCAGGTGTCTTGTTTTAGACTTGTTAGTGAACACACAAACATATATATATATATATATATATATATATATATATATATATATATATATATATATATATAGGCAGAGCTCAGAAAGACAAATTTTGGAAGTGTAACAAGGAAGACGGGTTCGTGGAAGGAGAAGGGTGGCAGGGAGAGGGCCGATGCGTGGAGGAAGACAAAGAAAGACAAAGAGCTGTTATTTCAGATGAAATAAGGGCTACACTTATAGACCATGTCGTGAACCATGGTCTCTCATTGATAGAGGCAGGGTTGAGGGTGCAACCCAATCTGCAAAGATCCACAGTGGCATCTGTAATGCAAATTTTCCATCAGACAAACAGGCGAGAGTTACATCCTTACAGTAAATGAAAACATTACAGGAATTTATGTTGTATTGCAGTTATAGAATATTTACACATATATATATATTACAGTAAGTTTGACTGTAAAATATATTTTTACAACAGGACCCAACGGCTGCCCCCAACAGGAGGAAGAGAAAAAATATTTTCAGATGCGCAGGAAAATGCTGTTGTTGACATGGTTGTTGTCAACAATGCAAAAAAACTGCAGGAGATTCAAGAGAGATTGCTGGCTGATAATGATATATTTGAAATTTTTACTTCTGTCACCACAACAACTATTACTCAAGTCCTAAAGAAACACCAAGTTACAATGAAACAGTTATAGACTGTACCGTTCGAGAGATAGTGAACGGGTAAAAGAGCAAAGATACCAATATGTCCAGGTAAGATGTCTGAGGCTACATACACAGCTATAAAAAATATTTACAGTAAAAACACTAGCATTACTACAGTTTTTCAGAGAGTAATGGAGGTGGAAGCACTGGAAACACCACATTCATTTGTATTTATCGCTGAAGCTGGATTTAACCTAGCCAAAACACGGCGCAGAGGAAGGAATGTTATAGGTCAAAGGGCCACTGTGGAGGTTTCAGGACAAGGGGGGCAGGGGGGTATCACCATGTGTGCTGCAATGGCCAATGATGGTTTGCTTCTCAACACAGCACTCATTGGCTCATACAACACAGAAAGGCTTATAGCTTTCCTAGAACAGCTCTATGCTCAGCTAGTACCAGCAGAACAGGGGGAGCTAGTAAGAAACCCCCAAGTTTTTGTCATAGTTTGCGATAACGTTGCTTTTCACCACTCTGCAGCTGTCACAGATTGGTTTGCAGCACATCGCAGATTTATGGTTTTGTACCTGCCTGCATATTCACCCTTCCTCAATCCAATAGAGGAGTTTTTCTCTGCCTGGAGGTGGAAAGTGTTTGATCACCACCCACAAGACCAAATGTGTCTTTTGGAAGCCATGCGTGCCGGATGTGAGGATACGAGTCCAAAGGACTGCCAGGGATGGATAAGGTTCTTCCCCTGGTGCATGGCAAGAGAGAACATTAGATGTGATGTTGATGAGAACCTGTGGCCTGATGCTAGAGAGAGACAGGATTAGCCCCTCAATTATTTGTTCGAATTACAGTATGTACTTTAAGTTTCTACCCTTTTTTTCTCATTACTGTAATTCCGCAAATTACTACAGACTATTGAAGCAAACTGCTAATTTTCATTTACCTTAAATATTTGTTATGTTCTAAAAATTTAAATAAATCATGTCGAAGAATGTCACTCCTTTCTTTGGAGGATATATGACTTTGTATGAAGTCACTGAAATTGTTCAAACTGTAAAGATGAAAAGTGAGTATTTTCTGTATTGGTGTTTGATGCTAGTGTTTTTCCTCTCAGTGTGTTCTGAGTGACAGTGTGTGTTATCTCAGTGAGGGTTGTGTGTAGTGTTTGGCTGCACTGAGCCTGTTTTGAGCCGTGTGTTAAGAGTTGTGTTGCTTGGAATGAGTTTTGCAGCTGATGTGAACTGTTTAGCTCAGGTGACTGTTGCTAGTGCAGACTGTAGTTAGAGTTTTGCACATTTAGCTCCAGTTGTGCTCACTATCATTTAGCAATCGAAAAAAAAAAAAACTGTAACATAAATGATATTGTATTATTAGTTTTTGTTCATTGATCAGTGGTGTGTGTGTTTGAGTGGATCAGTGTTTTGTGTGTGATTGTGTCGATCAGTGTTGTGTGTGTGTGAGGATGATGATGTTGTTCATTGTTGTTGTTGTGTCTTGTGTGATGATGAAGATTGTGTTCTGTTCTGCTCTCAGTCATGAAGTGTTAAACTCACAGCTCTATAAACACTCTCAGAGCACTGAAGCATGTGCTGACGATGCAAACGAAACACTCTCTGTATAAAAAGAGAGAAGACTGTCTTTATCTGAAGACTGTAGATCAGAGATTCTCAACTGGTGGGCCATGTAGGCAGTTGTAGACTACATCAAATTATTTTTTATTCATTTTTTTATTGTCATATCTTGTTATTTTGTAATGATCTAATTGTTCTTATGAATTTGTATGATCAAAAACACTCAAGTCAAGTTAAGATGCATTATCTAAAAGCTAATTTATGTTTAAATATCATAAAACCAATCACGTCACAACGTCAGATTGAACGTTTGCTCGATCAGATGCAGTCAAGTCAAGTCAAGTCACCTTTATTTATATAGTGCTTTAAACAAAATACATTGCGTCAAAGCAACTGAACAACATTCATAAGGTAAACAGTGTGTCAATAATGCAAAATGATAGTTAAAGGCAATTGAATTCAATGATGTCATCTCTGTTCAGTTAAATAGTGTCTGTGCATTTATTTGCAATCAAGTCAACGATATCGCTGTAGATGAAGTGACAGCGATATCTAAATGCAGTAATACTGTACGTTACTGTAATATGGATTGTTTTCTGAAAAGAAAAGCAGATCTGGGAGACAGACCTGTGCAGGCAAAGCTTTGTAGTGTGTGGTTAGAAAATAGGATGCCGAATACATTAAATTTGGTTTTATAAGGGCAGCTACTGAGACTAAGTCGAAGGCTCAGTGTGTTGAATGTGGAGAAATGTTATCAAAAGAGGCGGCGCTAAAACCATCAAATCTGCAGAGACATTTGAACTCAAAACACCCAGGCTGTTGAGAAACCAAAATAATATTTTCTAAGGAAAAAAAGCCTTTACTATCGCTGATGAACTTATTTTGCAGAGTGCTCTGGATCTGTGTCGAGAGTTACTGGGTGACACGGCTGCAAGCGAAATTCAGTCGATACCACTTTCTGATGACACCTTGGCTAGACGAATTGTTGACATGAGTGATGACATTGAATGCCAACTCGTGGAATGAATAAAGGCAAGCCCTTATTTTGTCATTCAGCTGGACGAGTCAATGGACATAAGCAACGCAGCGTTACTGTTAGTTTTTGTCTGATATTTCATGGACCGTAATCTTTGTGTAGATCTGCTATTTTGCAAAGAACTTCCACCGAGAACACCGGCAGATAATGTCATGCGCTGCCTTGATGATTACTTCACTGAAAAGGGTCTTCATTGGAAATACTGCCAAGGCTCATTTAAAATGGACTGTGGCAAAGTGGAAATCTGTTCTGTGGTCAGACTTATCAAAATTTGAAGTTCTTTTTGGAAAAATGGGACACCATGTGATCTGGACTAAAGAGGACAAGGACAACCCAAGTTGTTATCAGCGCTCAGTTCAGAAGTCTGCATCTCTGATGGTATGGGGTTGCATGAGCGCGTGTGGCATGGGCAGCTTACACATCTGGAAAGGCACCATCAATGATGAAAGATATATCCAAGTTCTAGAACAACATATGCTCCCATCCAGACATCGTCTCTTTCAGGGAAGACCTTGCATTTTCCAACATGACAATGCCAGACCACATACTGCATCAATTACAACATCATGGCTGCGTAGAAGAAGGATCCGGGTACTGAAATGGCCTGCCTGCAGTCCAGATCTTTCACCCATAGAAAACATTTGGCACGTCATAAAGAGGAAGATGTGACAAAGAAGACCTAAGACAGTTGAGCAACTAGAAGACTGTATAAAACAAGAATGGGACAACATTCCTATTCCTGAACTTGAGCAACTTGTCTCCTCAGTCCCCAGACGTTTGCAGACTCTTATAAAAAGAAGAGGGGATGCCACACAGTGGTAAACATGGCCTTGTCCCAACTTTTTTGAGATGTGTTGATGTCATGAAATTTAAAATCAACTAATTTTTACCTTAAAATTATAGATTTTCTCAGTTTAAACATTAATATGTCATCTATGTTGTATTCTGAATAAAATATTGAAATTTGAAACTTCCACATCATTGCATTCGGTTTTTATTCACAATGTGTACAGTGTCCCAACTTTTTTGGAATCAGGTTTGTCATTTTAATAATAAAAAAATACATAATTTTCATTGTATGAATAGTTTATACAGTGCTGTCTTGTGAGTCCCACAGCAGGCCTGAGTGTGTTACTAACATTTAGTAATTTTGCTATAATCTATATGTTGTTTGTGATCCTCTCATCATCAGCTGCAGTGTCTCTCAGCTGTATCAGTGCAGTCACTGTGACTCTGACTGACGGAGGTTTTTGTACGACTCTGTATCACTGTGTGAACACACCATCATTGTTATACACCTGACAGTAATAATCTCCTGTATCTTCAGTCTGGACTCCACTGATGGTCAGAGAGAAATCACTTCCATAGTTTGATCCACTGCCACTGAATCTAGATGGAGTTCCTGACTGGAGGCTTCTTATGTAATAAATGAGGAGTTTAGGAGCTTCTCCAGGTTTCTTCTGATACCAAGACACACAGTTATAGCAGCTAGAAAGTGTCTGACTTGTTTTACAGTTGATTGTAAAAGTTTCTCCTTGATTGATGGATTTCATTTCTGGATTCTGAGTCACTGTCCTTTGTCCCCAGATCTCTGAAATAAGACATTTTAGCTGTTTAGTGAATATTTTTGATCATATATTAACATTTTAATATATCATACTATATGAGATGTTGTAGTATAGTTTGTGTATTAATTATTATAAAATATTTACCCTGAATGCTGAGAGTCAGAGTCCAGATGAGGATGATGATGTTGTTCATTGTTGTTGTTGTGTCTTGTGTGATGATGAAGATTGTGTTCTGTTCTGCTCTCAGTCATGAAGTGTTAAACTCACAGCTCTATAAACACTCTCATGCAAAGTGTCTCTGTATGTAAATGCTCTACGTACACAGAACAGACAGCTGTGAGTCTCAGAATGCAGATTAATTTCCTTTTGCATGTTCATGTTCTATAAAACAATAACATTTTGAATAGTTTATGATGAATATAAGCACTCACTCCCATCCTCGTGAAGTAATTTGAGAGGCTCATCATGAAGCACATCAAGAACCTGCTGACCCCCGTACAGGACCCACTACAGTGTGCATACCGCCCAAAACTCTCAACAGACGATACCATCACAATCACTCCACATCTAGCTCTCACTCACCTGGATAAAAAAGACACATATGTCAGAATGCTGTTCATAGACTTCAGCTCAACATTTAACTTCAGTTCACTTTGCTGACACACGACTATGCAGCAATGCCCAGCTCAAACCCCGTCATCAAGTTTACTGATGACATGACCGTGGTGGGTCTTGTACAGAGAGGAGATGCATCAGCTAGTGGACTGGTGTAAAGTTAACAAACTATCCCTGAATGTGGACAAAACTAAAGAGATGGTAGTAGACTTTAGGAGATCACATGCAGCGGATCGCGAGGACAGCTGAAAAGATCATTGGAGTCTATTTCCCCTCACAGACGTTTACACCACACATTGCATTCGGAAAGCCATCACGATTACTAGCGACCCCACACACCCCTCAAACCAGCTCTTCACCCTCCTGCCAACCGATAGAAGGTACAGAAGCATTCGGACCCTCACGGTCAGATTACGGGACAGTTTCTTCCCTCGAGTCATCAGACTCCTCAACTCCACGTTAACTGACCTGACAACTACACTCACACATATACACCCCTTCTAGAATACCTGAATCACAAACACTTGAAACCCAACTTGCATACTTTGCACGTCCGCACATTTGCATAAATCAACCTCAATATTGTGCCTTGTCAATTAATATTGTGACCTGTTCCATGTACAAAAATATGTATGTTTGTATATATATATATATATATATATATATATATATATATATATATATATATATATATATATATGTGTGTGTGTGTGTGTGTGTGTGTGTGTGTGTATGTATATGTACAGTATATATATTGTAATGTCCCAGGTTGTTGCACTGTTTCATTCAAGGAATGCACACATGCACTTTATGTAGTCTGTATTTTGTTTTATGTTCAACTTTTTACTTTACTTACAGTTTTAGTATTATGTTAATAGATATTTTAATTATGTATAGTGTTTTGCACAGTACAATTTGAGTTTTGTAGTTAACGTTGTCGTGTAGCACCTTGGTCCTGAAGAAATGCTGTTTCCTTTCACTCTGTACGAGCTGAAACCATAATAAAGCGTCTCTGACTCTGACTAATTGTTCAGATCTTAGAATTGGGATTTTCAAAGACAAATGATGCGTAATGGTGTGAAAATATTTGTATCTGTATAAAAGAGCATTAGTACAAACTTTGTATATCATATAACATTAAAATAGTTCAACATTTTTTATAAAACTGTAAAGATTAAATAATAATAGTAATTATAATAATAATAATAAGGTAAAGACAGACAATCACAATATTCATTAATATTATCCTTTATATTACATATAATATATATATAATAATATATTATTAGATCACAGGTATTAATGATTTCATGAATATGAACACATTTGGATTTTCTTGTTCATGGTTATGAGTGCTGAACTTCTTCTGAACCATAAAGTGATATTTGTGGCCGTTCTGTAGGCTGATATATTTGATACAGTCACTTTGTGCTTGTATTTAAGATTAACTGAGATTTATAAAGAGTGATGCATTTAGAAAAAAAAAAAAAATTGTGTGCATTTTTGAGCAAATGTTTTTTGGTCTTATAAATTACTCAAAATGTCTGAACATTTTATGACCGTCTTTATAAATGAGGCCCTAGAACCCAAGCTCATATTTTTTAATTGAAAATCAATCAGTGAATCATGAAAACCCCATGCAGAAGAAATTCTGACACAAGACTGTGTAATCAAATGGTGAAGCTCAAACACTGAAACAGATCACTGTTGGTTCTCTGTGTGTTGACTCTGTGTAGTTTTACTGTATCATGAAGCTCCTGTGAGGACGCTGAACATCTGCTGACGGAGCTGCTCTATTCTGAGAGGAACACAATCACTCAAATATGAGTTTGACTGTTTGACTCTTTATTCTCTGATATGAGTCAGTTGTGTTGGACTGATGGAGAGATGAGGTTTGTTCACACTGAGACTCTCAGCAGTCATACTGACCTTCTGAATGATTGAATCAACTGTTGATCTGTGAATGATTCATCATGAAAATCAGATGAGAGAATCAGATGAGCCAGACAATTTACTGGCTTGACTTGATCATGAGTCAGTGAGTCTGTTATAATAATGTCCCTCAGAGCTCCAGTCAAATACAGACATCAAAATATTATAAAGAGAAGGGAAATATTGGAAAATTGTTTACATTGTGATGGCAAGTTTTGCATGAACAAGCACCACACATTTATTTGTTCTTCTAGACAATGTGAAATCTAATAATATACAGTAAAACTGTATTATATGTTTTCTTGGTATTGTCACAGAGTTTGTCACTTTTTAACTCCACCAGACAATCACCTGAACTCTGATGCGATTCTTCTGAGGTGTTTATTCTAATTAGACCTGACCTAATTAGAATAGACCGGCCTGTTTAAACCCTGACTGTTTCAGTGTGAAGTGTTGCTTGTTTCACACTCTACACTCTTTGTTTTATGACTCTGGATTTTGTAATCTTTAGATTCTGACCTTATTCTGATCTTAACCCCTGCATTCTGTTTGCTTCTCTGCCTGGTTGCCTTGTTTTTGATACACTGTAAAAAATGTATTGTCAAATTAGCAGTAACTTACTGGCAACAATTATCCAGTAGATGCTGTATTTCATTCAACAGTACAATTACTGTAATACTAACTACAGTAGTGTTTAGCTTACTGTAATATTGAATACAGCATTTTACTGTATTTTTTTCCCATTTCAAAGTACAGTATTATACTGTTGATTTTTAATAATACTGTATAGTATTATACAGTTATGAAATGTTATTTTAATTTTTTTATAGTGCTACTGTATAACGTTTAGAATTTGTAGAAAACCTGTAAAACGTACTCGGTTACTAAACGTAACCTCGGTTCTCTCTAGAAGAGCGAACGAGTACTGCGTCTTAGCTAAGACGCTACGGGAAAAGTCTCTTTTCACGAAATACTGAAGCAAAAAAATTATCCTTAATTTTGTATTTTTGTAAAGCGCATTTGCAGCAGTACACAGCCATAGGCGAGACGGCTCGCTCGCTCACTGGCTTGTTCTGCGGCAACTGCACAGCCTATCGAGCGCAGGCTGATGCAACATCAGACCAATAAGGGCGCTTCGCGCCCTTCTTGCCACTTCCCGCCGAAACGGGTGTGGCCCAACCTATAAAAGGAGCTCGAAAAGGCTGACTCACCTGATTTATTTCATCGCCGAAGCGAACCAGAGTGAATCGTACGCACGGCAGAGAACGCAGTACTCGTTCGCTCTTCTAGAGAGAACCGAGGTTACGTTTAGTAACCGAGTACGTTCTCTTACGAGAGCTCTCTCGTACTGCGTCTTAGCTAAGACGCTACGGGAACCCGATGTAAAACGCCGTGCGCGCAGGGATCACACACCGATAAACCTGAAGCAACGCCCAGGATATACAGTGCACAATCACCTGAGGGACAGAAAAAGGGGGAAAAAACCCTCCGTCCCATATCTAGCAGCATCCATAGATGCAGCAATATGACATCACACAGCCGAGGCAAGGCCTGACCAATGTGGCAATGCGGGTCTTACGCAATACTGCCCATATAACAGTCGGCAGCGTCTAGCGCTCATGAATTCAGAATTCCCCTCAGGGCCCTGATTCTTCTATACCGACAGCAGCCTTGCTTGCAAGGCGGGAACCTCCAGGTTATAGAACCTGATAAATGTAGACGGCGAGGTCCAACCCGCCGCCATACATATATCCTGCAAGGAGATCCCAGTAGACCACGCCCACGATGAGGCGACGCCTCTTGTGGAGTGTGCTCTGACGCCCAACGGGCACTGAAGGCCCCTGGAAGCGTAAGCTAACGCTATGGCGTCAACTATCCATCTGGATAGAGTCTGTCTCGAAACAGCCATTCCTTTGGAACGTCCACCGAATGAGACAAATAGCTGCTCCGTCTGCCTAAAGGCAGCAGAGCGAGACACATAAGCTCTTAAAACCCTGACAGGGCAAAGAAGACTCGAGTCTCCATCCTCCCCTGACACCGGCAGGGCGGACAGGGCAATAACCTGAGCCCGAAACGGTGTGTTGAGGGATTTCGGCACATAACCGTGCCTAGGTTTGAGTATGACCCTTGAGTCATTGGGCCCAAACTCCAAGCACGACTGGCTCACCGAGAGCGCGTGCAAATCACCCACACGCTTCACAGAAGCGAGAGCCAACAAGAATACTGTCTTGAACGACAGATGCTGAAGGCTAACCGATTGGATAGGCTCGAAAGGGGGACCCTTCAAGGCCTCCAAAACCGCCGCGAGGTCCCACATAGGGACTGACGGAGGCCTGGGAGGATTCAGCCTCCTAGCTCCTCTGAGGAACCGGATGACTAAATCGTTCCTTCCTATTGACTGACCGGACGCCGTTTCAGAAAACGCCGCGATGGCCGCCACATAAACTTTGAGCGTGGATGGGGCTCTGCCCTTATCCAACAGCTCCTGTAGGAAGGAGAGGACCTCCGTCACCTCACAACTAAG
Source organism: Carassius carassius (assembly GCF_963082965.1). Classification (NCBI taxonomy): domain Eukaryota; kingdom Metazoa; phylum Chordata; class Actinopteri; order Cypriniformes; family Cyprinidae; genus Carassius; species Carassius carassius. The sequence goes on along the minus strand of NC_081797.1, from coordinate 20,215,016 downwards.
GGGTGAATAACCTCGAGCTGTGCACCAGCTGGAGAACACCGACCACTTCGAGGCATACAGACGTCGTGTCGACGGAGCTCTAGCCTGAGTGATGGTATTTAGCACTCCCACTGCGAGATCAGCGGGTAACCGTTGAGTGCCCATACATGGAGGGACCACAACTCCGGTTGAGGGTGCCAAATCGAGCCCCTGGCCTGCGAGAGGAGATCTCTCCTCAACGGTACCGGCCATGGGGCGACATCTGCTAATTGCGTCAAATCTGGGAACCATGGTTGGTTCTTCCAAAGAGGTGCCACAAGCAGTATTGAACATCTCGTTTCTCTCACCCGTTCTACCACCTGCGGAAGGAGGGAGACGGGAGGGAACGCATAAAGCGGGCAGCACGGCCATTTCCGTGACAGCGCGCTTTCGTTCTTGGAAAAGAATGCGGGGCAGTGAGCGTTTTCGTGGGACGCAAAGAGGTCCACCTCCGCCTTGCCAAATCTCTCCCACAACAGCCGAACTGTTTGCGGGTGTAGAGACCATTCGCCCGTAGGGACATTGCCTCTGGACAGCCTGTCTGGACCCAGATTCTGCAGTCCAGGCACATGCACCGCTCTCAGCGAGCGCACGTTGCGCTGAGCCCAAATCAGGAGGCGTTCCGTCAGCCTGTACAGGTTTCGGGACCCGAGACCGCCCTGGCGATTTATGTAGGACACCACGGACATGTTGTCCGAACATGATATGGGGACAAAAGCGCGTCAGCGCATTCTCCACTGCCAGCATTTCCAGGCAGTTGATATGATGGAGCTTTTCCCGTTCTGACCATAGGCCAAAGGACGGTCTGCCTTCGAGCAGCGCTCCCCATCCCGAAGTGGAGGCGTCCGTCGACACCATTTTCACACTCGGGGAAGTCCCCAGGCTTACACCTGATCGGTACCAGCCGTTCGCTGTCCAAGGTGCTAGAGCCGCAACGCAGCTCTGATCGACCTTGAAATGCAGCCGGCCAGACGCCCACGCTCTGCGCGGCACCCGAGCCTTCAGCCAGAACTGCAGGGGGCGCATGCGGAGCAGGCCCAGCCGCAGAACCGGAGATGCTGAGGCCATGAGACCCAGCATCCTTTGACAGTGTTTGAGCGACACAGTCGCGCCGCAGCGGAAAGAACTCGCTGCGCGCTGAATGCCCATCGTGCGCTGTGGTGACAGTCGCGCCGTCATGGAACACGAGTCCAGAACTATACCCAGAAACAGGATCGTCTGACTGGGGTTCAGCGAACTCTTCGCCCAATTGACACTGAGGCCGAGCTTCTCGAGGTGATCGAGTAAAACAGCCCTGTGGTTGGGCCAGAACTAGCCAGTCGTCCAAATAATTCAGCACTCGCATGCCTCTGAGTCTGAGAGGAGCGAGCGCTGCATCCATGCACCTCGTAAACGTACGAGGAGCTACGGACAAGCCGAATGGCAGGACTGCAAACTGGTATGCCTGGCCCTCGAAGGCGAATCTCAAAAACCGCCTGTGGTTTGACGCTATCTGTATTTGAAAATACGCGTCCTTCAGATCTATTGACATAAACCAGTCCCCTCCGCGAATCTGCGCGAGGAGCTTCCTGGTCGTGAGCATTTTGAAACTGCGTTTCATCAATGCCTTGTTCAGCTGCCTTAGATCCAGTATGGGCCTGAGACCCCCGTCTCTCTTGGGCACCAGAAAGTATCTGCTGTACAGCCCCCCCTCGCTTTGAGCTTGAGACACAGGCTCTACAGCCCCTTTGCTCAACAGTTTCGATATTTCGGCCCGAAGTATGTGTGCTACTTCTGTTTTGACCGTAGTTTCGACGCGCGCTGAGAAGCGCGGTGGGCGTCGAGAAAACTGTAGCGAGTAGCCTCTCTTTATAATGCCTAGCACCCAATCCGAAACCCCTGGAAGCGCTGACCATGCATTCGCATGAATGGCTAAGGGCTGGATGTGACACGCGCTCCGTTGACTGGGCAACGGCGGCGCTCGAGTGTGCTGCGCATCTGAGGCGGGGAGCGCGCTGATCACAGCGGGCAGATCGCTCATCCTCGACCTCGTTCCGGCGCTTAACCGACTGGAGGGAGGCTGAGCGGGTCCCGTGGGACTCAATATATCTGCGAGTAACCGTGGGTTGCATGTGTGCACTTTTACCACTTCCAACTCGCCGTCTGCCTGTGCAGAATGTACGTGCACGGGCCTCGTTTTTACAGAAGCCCTGCGCCGTAAGTGACATAGTGTATGTGGGCACTGGGAAGTGGGCACGTTTACTATGCGGCGCGCTCGACCGATCTGTGTCGATCTTATGTGCGCCCGCCCTGTGTGCAGGGCTGTGCTTACATGTGGGGATGGGCACTGGGTAGTGGGCATCGTCACTGCATTTAAAGCACCATCGGCCGTGGCCGGACGAGCGTGCACGGGTTTCGTTTTTACAGAAACCGCATGACGCGTGTGACATAGTAATTGTGGGCACTGAGGGGTGGGCACGTTTACTATGTAGTGTGCGCGACCGACTTGAGTCGACGTTATGAGCGCAGGCCCTGTGTGTAGGGCTGTGCTTACATGTGGAGATGGGCACTGAGGAGTGGGCATCGTCACAACATTTATAGCACCATCGGCCGTGGCCGGGACACCAGAAAAAACGCTGTTTTTGTGAAACATCTGGGTAGCCGTGATAACGGCTTTTGTGTGCAGGCAAGCGGGCATTCGTGCAGGCTTGCTCATTGCAGAAAACACTGAGGCAGTCGCAACTCTTGGAACTGCAACAGCGGCGCGCTTGGGTGAGAGCTCGGCCGCAGCGGAACTCGAACACCGGCGCTTTCCCAGCAGTGCTAGGATGCTTTCGGGGCTTCTGGCTTCACCGCAATCCTCTGCCGCGGCTCCCGCGGCGCGGGGCGACGGCTCGAAGAGCGAGAACGGGGTCCCGAGCTGCGTTGCTGACGCTGTCGTGATGGCGCAGCAGGAGGCGGTGGGCGTGACTGAGAGCTCTGTGGGGCCGGTCTAGAGCGGCTAGCTGCAGAACTGGAGCGCTTCGGCAAGAAGTGCTTGAACGCCTGTGAAGCTTTCTGGTCCTCGGCGAATCTCTCCACAAACTCGTTGACGGAAGATCCAAAGAGGCCGGTAGGAGTTAGCGGAGCGTCAAGAAACGCAGCGCGCTCAGACTCCTTGATGTCAGAAAGCGTCAGCCACAAATGCCTCTCAGCCACCGTAGCGGAAGCCATAACCCGTCCCATGGCCTGTGCAGCGGACTTAGCAGCGCGGAGGGAGAGATCCGAAGCACTCCTCAGATCCGCGAGACAGATCGCTTCAGGTCCCATCTCATCCAGCTTGCGGAGAAGATCGCCCTGGAAAATCTGTAGCGTCGCCATGGTGTGTAACGCAGACGCAGCCTGCCCAGCAGCAGAGAATATCCGCGTGAGCAGCGATGACGTCATGCGGCAGGCTTTGGATGGCAACGCCGCCTTAGTCCGCCGTCCAGCAGAGGGCGGGCAAAGGTGCGCTGCTATAGCCTGTTCCACCGGCGGAAGTGACAGGTAGCCTCTGTTCTTAGCACCGTCCAGTGTGGAGAATGCTGGCGAAACAGATGAGCGGATTCTCGCCGAGAATGGAGCGTCCCAAGCCTTCGCCACTTCTTCGTGAAGCTCAGGAAGAAAAGGGGCGTGTTTTGAGCTTGAGGAAGAGCGCTCATCCGGAAGATAGCTACCATCCAGCCGGGAACGTGAAGGGGGCGCTGGTGCAGACCACTCGAGGCCGAGGCTCGCCGCGGCCAACGAGAGTACACGCATCAGCTCCTTATCGATATCCCCCCGTCTGCTGGGCCTCTGAGCAGCTGGCGCGAGATCCACGGAGCTCGTCCAACCCTCACTGCCCGAAGCCAGCAGAGAGCACGTGTCTTCTTCCTCCGACGCGGGCCTGAGATCCACTTCCTCCGATGACGCGTCGGCAAGCAGCGGACACTGAGCATCGGGAAGCGATGCAGGGGAGACCGGCGAAGCGGAGGGAACCGGCGAGCTCGGCCGAGCTGGAGGCGGTTCTGGTAGGCGCTGCGAGCGGCGCTTCTTACGGCGCTGCGGCGCAGCGGATGATGCAGGCTTCGAGAAGTATGCCAGGCGAGTCCTCAGAGTCACCATAGGCATCAGCTCGCAATGAGGACATCCTCCATCAGCGAGCGCGAGCGCTGCATGGTCTTCACCCAGGCAGGAGACGCAGATGACATGACGATCTCCTTCGCTGAGCGGGGTTCTGCACGAGCCGCACGAAGGCATCTTTAAAAAGACGCAGCTCTTTTGTGAACGTGCGTCGCAGGGCGAACACACACACAGATTATGACAGAACAAGGATTATAAAGGATATGGGCGCCGGATAGCGCAGCAGGAACGGCAGTGGAAGGCGGCGGTGCCAGCGGCTTCAGGATGGCTCGTCCTGCTGATGTGCTCTTCCAGACGGCGCTTGCTTCCTCGTGATCCAGCGATGCGTGAGCTTCGCTGAAGAGATGAAAAATCAGGTGAGTCAGCCTTTTCGAGCTCCTTTTATAGGTTGGGCCACACCCGTTTCGGCGGGAAGTGGCAAGAAGGGCGCGAAGCGCCCTTATTGGTCTGATGTTGCATCAGCCTGCGCTCGATAGGCTGTGCAGTTGCCGCAGAACAAGCCAGTGAGCGAGCGAGCCGTCTCGCCTATGGCTGTGTACTGCTGCAAATGCGCTTTACAAAAATACAAAATTAAGGATAATTTTTTTGCTTCAGTATTTCGTGAAAAGAGACTTTTCCCGTAGCGTCTTAGCTAAGACGCAGTACGAGAGAGCTCTCGTAAGAGAACTGCTATTTCAACTGCTGATGGGAAATAGGAAAAAGAACAATTGAAGCTTTAATTGCACAAAACAGTTTATTTAAAAATCTTAAACAATACATTAGTAAAAAAAATAATGACAAAAATCTAACAAATTAAGACTAACAATTTATGATAAATCATTAAAATCACAGAACAATACATTAGTAACAATAGTATATTATACAACAATAAAATGTTTTTTAAAAACAAGACTAACTAACAATTTATAATAAAACAAAAACAAAAAAACAGAACAATACATTAGTAATAATAATAGCATATAATACAACATTAAAATATGTTTTAAAAACAAGACTAAAGAACAATTTATAATAAAAAATTTAAATAACTGTGACATAATGCAACAATAAAAATCTGTTTTTAAACATGACTAATTAATTTATAATTAGTAATTAAAATCAGTGAACAATTCATGCAAAAATTTATAGGTAAAATACAAACTTACACAACAAGGTGAGGATGAAGGCCAAGTGAGGAGGGCTGGTGCCATGTGGAAAAAGTCACACTTCTGATAATCCTGCTAGAAATGATAATCACAAATCAATCGTTGAGGCCAAACATACAACTAATCATCAAAAACCTCACATTATCAACACCTTTAAATGATGGGATAGAAGCGGTTTCATCAGCTTCATACTCGTTGGTATCACTCACTGCCATTATAACATTTGGATTCGTCAGGATATTCATTAATATATCTCAGACCGTGTTTATTTTCAGTTGAAAGTGAACTAATCCGTTAAAAAGTAATTCACATTGTGATGTATCTGGTTGCCAAAACAGAAAGCAATAATGTCAAGCAATTTTACACTTACCTCAGGAAAGACATTTAATGAATATATAAACTGATATGATATGACTGATATGAAACATTTTATCAAGATAATTTTTGTCCATTTCAATCAGCCCTATGAAACACAAATGAGTGTAAACTCCATGAATGAAATGAGCACAGCACACCTGCAAATCAAATAACCCGTATGCTGTTTCGGTGTGTCTTTTAGAAATCAGGGATTGTTTTACTTGTTTAAAGAAATGTTACAATTAGAATTTAAAATAAATATATAAATTCTGTGAGTTATACAAAGCATATTTGTTAAATGAAAACTGTGAAGGGAACAGAATTACATTTTAAAACAGACTTCTCATTTTTTCCACAAACATTTGGTTATTTCTGGCCTTTTCCACCATTTTTAAGATTTTTCTAAATACAAATTCAAACAAATAATTCTGAGATTACTACAGATATTGGCTCCTTTGCACACCCCTATTATTACTCTTACCTTAATGATTCTTCCAGTCATATTGTGCAAACTCCCTGATGAAAGATGAAACTTGTGGGTTTAAGGCTGTGATTTTCCTCCCAACAATCCTCCCGCTCTTTCTGCTCACCTGGAACTCAGAACTGCATTTCGAATTTTCAAGATTTATCCTGACAAGAAACCTGTAAATATAAAAAAATAAAAAGATTTGTGATCACAATATGTAGCATCATCTCTAATAAGTCATGTCACAATAAGGGATAAGCTCTAAACATTCATTTTTGCAAAAGCCCGTTGGTGTTACTAGTGGAAATGAATTTGTAACAAAAGTGTGTGAATGAAGTGAAATTTGTTGGACCCTAGTCGTCTGATCTTTTTTTTTCAAGATGGAGTCTCATGAACCTAATAACATCCCTCTCGCCTGATGTTAAAGGGTTTATTACTCACCCTCATGTCGTTCTACACCCGTAAGACCTTCGTTCAAACCCGGAACACAGATTAAGATATTTTTGATTAAATCCGATGGCTCAGTGAGGCCTCTATAGACAGCAACGTCATTGAACATTGAACTTGAATCTTTTGTTTCGAATCAGTGATTCGGAGCGCCAAGTTCACGTGATTTCAGCAGTTTGGCATTTTGACACGCGATTCAAATAACTGATTCGAAACAAAAGATTTGAAGCAGTGTTTTGAAATCGCTCATCACTAAATATTGTTGAAAAGTCGTTATTGTATTTTTTAGGCGCACAAAAAGATTTATCGTCGCTCTATAATTTTAAGATTGAACCACTGAACTCACATGAACTGTTTTAAATATGTTTTTAATACCTTTATGGATCTTAAGAAGTTCAATGACGTTGCCTATAGAGCCCTCACTGAGCCATCGGATTGAATCAAAAATAACGTAATATGTGTTCCGAAGATGATGATATAGAACGGGGTGGCGAGCAGAGCTCAGATCCAATCCTAATTAAAACTCGCCTGTCTGTAGCTTAGTAACCCTTCAGACCTTGATTATCTTGTTCAGGTGTGTTTGATTAGGGCTGAAGAAAAACTCTTCAGGGCTGTGCGCTCTCAGGACCGATGTTCACTAACGTTACCCCTATTAACATCAACGCCGCAGGCACTTCTTCTAAACTAACATTAACGCTTTTACTGACATTTAGGTTTGCATAAAAAAATAAAGATTTTTCACTTACAAGAGATTTACGGCGAACTTTACAGACAGCGTCGCGAGGCGAAGGCGCCCTCAAAGTTGCTCAGAGAACTGAAAGAGTTCTTCACAAAATGGCAGATTGTGGTTGTTTTTGCGGTCATTTCGTATTACTGTATTTAAATTTAAAGTAACATGTCGCAGACTACATTGAAAGAGTACTGTACACATACACTAGTAAAATGTTGAGTATAAACCACTGGTATAAACCTTGAATATCGAAATAAAGGTCAGCTATTCTAAACTAACATTAAATATATTAGCTAGAATTAGCTAGAATGTCTGTATGTATGAAAATATTAATATGTATTACTCACCAGATGAAGCACGTTTCCAGGTCGCAGAGAAGACACAATGTTTCCGACATTACAGGAAAAACTCTTTCAAATGCGTTCTCTTGCAACCCCCACTGACAGAAATTAAGAGTGTTAATGCATAGCACTCAGTCCTGAATGTTTTTTTTTATGTAGAAATAGCCGTTTTACCTGCACAATTCTGTGTGGTGTTTTTCGCGGTCAGTTTGCACTGCTGTATTTTGATTTACAGCAATTGATAATTTCCCAGAATGCATTGCAATTCTACAGTAACATACTGTCAACCGTGTACACAGTACTCAACTGTTGAGAATACAATATAATACTGTGAAAACAACCAAATCTACAGTAACACACTGTACACAGCTTATACAGCAAGAAACTGTTGAGATCAACGGTATAATACTGTGTAAACAACAGAAATCATTTACAGTGTAGTGATGGGAAACCAAGGCTTTCTGAACTGTTTGAGGCTTTCATGAAATTGTGCCTATAATTAAGAATTTGACATGAAATAGTGATTATAATTAAGAATTTGTGTGAGTAGTAGCAATTATATTTTGGGTGAGCTGTTCGGGGTCTGTGAGACCCCAGCTATAGAACATGATAAAATTCAGTAGAGGTATGACGTGCATTCAGTTTCTGTCTGGTGCTGAGGTTATTCTAAACTATTCTACTGAATCCTAAATAAGTACACACACACACACACACACAACAAAAGTTTAATGAAACAAGAGTCAGGCAAAGCGCCGATTTTTTCAAACCATTTGTCCTGACCTTCTAATATTTTATGACGTTCTAAGCTTCAAACTTCATCAATCACATGGTATTGTTATTTTGATACAAGCATCGGCACAATGTGTTACAATAGTGCTTTAAAAACTGTGTCGGACCATCGGTATCAATTGTCCCATCACTAGTTTTTGACCATTGCTTGGTTTTGACTACTCTCTCCTTGTTTCTACTATTAAATCTCTGCTTCCTAACTTTATCATATAAATAAATAGTCTCTGAAATGTTTGATATGCTGTGGGATTGTGTTGTTTGTGATCCTCTCATCAGCAGCTGCAGTGTCTCTCAGCTGTATCAGTGCAGTCACTGTGACTCTGACTGACGGAGGTTTTTGTACGACTCTTTATCACATAGCTACTACTGATCCAGTGTCCACTCTGACAGTAATAATCTCCTGTATCTTCAGTCTGGACTCTGATGGCGAGAGAGAAATCAGTTCTGGATCCACTGCCACTGAATCTAGAAGTGTGTTTGAATCTCTTTGGACTTCATAACGAATGAGTTTAGGAGCTTCTCCAGGTTTCTGCTGGTATCATCTGAGTTTTTGGCCCTGCTTACACCTGCCATTACAGGAAGATGTTTTGGTCAATCACATCATAGGTAAACATTTGTTTTACATGTTTTGTTTTATATGCATTCGACCACATGAGCGTCTTCACTACAAGCACAATCCAGACTACCTCTGGAAAAGGTAAAAAGTGGACAAACTCAACACATTTTACACCGGTTTACACTTGTATTTAGCTTTTGTCCACTTGTGATAAGATCAATGAAAAGGCATCTTAATATCAGGTGTAAACAGTACAGGTGCTGCACAGACACTGATTATTGCAATCTATGAATCCATTGTGAGTCTTTGTGTGTCATTTTTAAATTCAGCTTTTGACTGCAGTGCTGTGGATGATGGATAATTTTTTTAGATGTTGTGCATGAAAATTGTATTTTGTTCAGCCACTATAGCCACAAGATCAATTTCTACAAGCTACAGCGATCACAAAAATGGGCTTTTAATTGAAGAAGGGGATGGATGCTGAGGAGCACATGGCATGACCTGCTTGTTCAGATCACATGGTTTATAAACTAAGTCAGTGATGTAAGACAAGGAAAGAGAATTTCAGAGATTGTGGACATGATATAGCAGCTGCGGCTCATCAGCACTGCTATACATTGTCTCTGTGTTCGTTCAGTGTCGGATTGTTCTGTTGCTCACGCTGTGTCCTTCACAGTTCACAGTTCTGCATTCTTCTCCTGGGTTCCAGTTGCTCACTTAGGAGTGGATCCTATTCTTTCTCAGTGTTCCTCGTTGGATTGTGTTCGGAGATCTGCCCATTGTATGACTGTGCCGCCAAGGACCAGCTGTACCTTGACTTTCCTGACCTGTCATTGTTACATCGCCTTGTGCTTCCTAATAAAGGAACTTTCACTTGCAATTAAATCTTGAATTATCTGTCCTGACACTGACGAGGAGAAAGTCAAATCTGATCTCAAACACAGTTATGGATTTGGATGAGAATTGACATGTCTAAATTAAGAAATGCTAGAAAAAAGAAAGTTTGCCCACTTAACCAAGAGAGAGAATATCATGCTGAACTCAGGGAAGCAGCTACATGTGTGCAGGAACATTTTAGTAAATTTGGTGGACCTCTGCTGATAAACAAACAGTGAATTCAGCTGGGGTTTAGTCATGGGGTAGAAAAATTGAAAGAGATGTTATTTTTCTGATGCACAGGCAATGATTATTGTAATCCTTTCTTTCTTAGAAGTTTGTATGTATATATATATATATATTATACAAACATTGTTACAGTAGATAAAGTCCAGTGCCAATAAAGATATACAAAATTGTAAATGTTTATAAACATTTACAAATGATGAATAGTTTCCACTTTAGATTGGGTATTGCAAAAACATTGACAAATAATTAATAAATGATTTAAGATGTGCAAATAGTAAGTCTACTCAACAAACCAAAACCAAATATATGACCTTTACAGACTGATTATGAGTTAATGAATATATTAACTATTAAATAATTTGTGAAGTGATTAAAATGTCTAATTAAGTTAAAATTAACAAGCACATTGACTCACTTCTATATGTTAATATAATCAAGTAATGATTAGCTAAACATTATATAATATGTGTTAAATATTTATTAATGAAAGTTATTATAAAGTGTTACCACTAATTAAACACACACACACACACACACACACACAAAGGTTTAATCACAAAGGTGATTAATGTCATAATTACCTTTGACTTTTCTGTCCAGAGCACATTGTTCCAGACATTTAGTCCTCATGCAGATCAGACAAGAGCAGATGGATCTGATATTCAAATGTTCATGTTAGTAAATAAACAAATAAATAAATAAATAGTTAATTTTAATATCCGTATGCCATAATGTGTTATGTGAAATAATGTGAAAATGTGTTACTTTTTTAGTCATTGTGTTGTTTGTGATCCTCTCCTCAGCAGCTGCAGTGTCTCTCAGCTGTATCAGTGCAGTCACTGTGACTCTGACTGACGGAGGTTTTTGTACGACTCTTTATCACTGTGTGAACACATAGCTACTAGGACAGTGTAGACTCTGACAGTAATAATCTCCTGTATCTTCAGTCTGGACTCCACTGATGGTCAGAGTGAAATCACTGCCAGATCCACTGCCACTGAATCTAGAAGGAGTTCCAATGTAACGGGTTGATGCATCATATATGAGGAGTTTAGGAGCTTCTCCAGGTTTCTGTAAGTACCAGGCTAAGTCATCACCATCACACACTCTACTGCTGGTTTTACAATTTATTCTGACGTCTTGTCCTTGAGCTGCTGTTATTAATGATGGACTCTGAGTTACAGTGTACTGTCCTCTACACTCTGAAAAAGAAAAAAGAAAATTAATGAAAAACTGTAATTTTATATATATATATATACATATATATATATATATATATATATATATATATATATATATATATATATATATATATATATATATATATATATATATATATATTATACTTCAAAGTATGTATAATCTTTGTTAAAATTGTACTACACAAACCTTGAGCAAACAGTGTGAGAGTCCAGATGAGGATGATGATGTTGTTCATTGTTGTTGTTGTGTCTTGTGTGATGATGAAGATTGTGTTCTGTTCTGCTCTCAGTCATGAAGTGTTAAACTCACAGCTCTATAAACACTCTCAGAGCTCCAGGGGTGTGTCTATGTCGCCCCCCTTCCCCTCCATGTTTTTATTAAATGTCTAACTGCATCTGGCTGTGGCAGACATGTGTAGGCAGCTGCCTAGGGACGATTTTTTTTCCTTCTCTTCTTTATAGTTAATTTTAGGCTGTTTCTATAAGTTGATCTTAATGACAAATGTCAAGGGTGCATAATGTTACGTGATCCATGTAATGCGTGAGCACAAATCTCTCCACTCGCAAGTGGATTTCCTTCACTCACACAAAACTGGACGTCTCTTTTAAAGATACATTGTTCTTTTCTGAATTGGCTCTGCTCACACTCAGATATTGTGTGTACATTCAAACATTGTTCTTGCATCACTGAAGACCAGAAGAGATTTTTTTTTCTAATTCAGGTGAAGAGAAGACTTTTCTCACTAAATGGAAGCAAGCTGATTATAGTCAGCCTTCTCTAGTAATTTATTTTGTTATTTAGTACTTATTTTCGTTTAGTGCTTACAAACGGGTACATAGTCATTATTATTATTATCATCATCATTATCATTTTTTTGGCTGCTTCTAAGTTATTTAACTCGGAAGGTCTTATTTTAATTAATGAATAATTCTTATGTAAATTTATTTTTCTGGTAACTCCCAAAGAAATCTCCATTGTCATGGACACTATTCCTAAAGGAGCTGTTCTGCTTTTAAGAGACTCTGTAAGATCATCCAGCACTCATCTTTAGACCCATTTGAAATCCCAGTAGGAAAACTGCTTTTTGTCACATCCTCCATCATGTAACTTTAAGATTAGATCACTTTTTCAAAAGGAGTGTGTAACAACTCCATATGTGATATCTTTTTGGAAGAATGTGGTTGATCATTGATTGGAAAGTATGGACTCTGTCTTCGGAATACATAATAACTAACAAGCGTAGAGTAATCTCATTCAAATTGTTACACAGATTTTACCCAGCTAAAGTGTTTTTGAAAAGGTTTAAATCTGACATAGATACAACTGTTGCTTTTGTGGAGACCCTAATGAAACTGATATGCATATCTTTAGGGATTGTTCTCATACACAGCTATTTTGGATTTAATTTTCTAATGTTATCCATCGCAGTGTGCTACAGAGGTTATCTCTGCTTTTTAAGGATGTACTGTTTGGCTTCTTTAATATTCAAAATGACAAAATTAAGGAATATTTTATTATTAACCTATTATTACTTCTTGCAAAATTTCATATTCACCACAGTACATTCACTCATCAAAATCCTTTATATTTTGTTTTTTTAAAAAAGAGGTTAAACAGTATATCCAAACTATTTCATCTTCCAAAAATCTTAAGGCTATTAAAACTGTTTAATATTTTTAAGGCTGTTTAATCTTTTTTATTTATTTTGTTAAAGCTTTTGTTTAGTATTTTTTTATTTTTATGTTTACATACGTTTGTAAATGGTGCTTTTGCATGTAATGCCACTTCTTTGTATGGAATATTGAAATTCTCTGTACTTATATCGTTGGTACCTTGGCATTAATCAAATAATAATAAAAAAAAGAACTAATCAATTCTCTTTCTGGCTCAGACTGCAGTAGGTGCGTTTACATGAACAATTTTTGCTTCCATCGGAATGAATTCATTCTGATTGACGAATCTAGTTTACATGTCCTCTCGCTCGGATTACAAAAGGGATAAACCACCCCTTACAGTCTGATTTAAATTTTAGTCGGATCGGGCCAATTCAATCCGATTGACGTATTTACATGTGACTTTTTTTTATTCTGATTGTGCTTCTAGTCCTATTACGATCAGCTTCTAGTCCTATTTACGATGTAAACACAGCTAGTGACTGAAACAGGTGAACTAGACTAATTCCAGTACAGAACCTATAGAATTTTGCGCATACACGACTGAAAAAAATCACTCCCCGAGACGACTTCTTCTTCCCGAGTCACATTAAAGGTTCATTCAAACTGAACGAATCGTTCAAGAACGACTCATCACTAACTGAGCATCAGACGAAAACATCAAAGTGAAAAGCACACACTAATCCGTGTATCATTCGTTCTTTCGTTTTTCTAATTGAAACCAAAAATGGAAAAATAAAAAAACGACTTGTTTTTTAAAAATCTGTTTCCAAAACGAAAATGAAAAAACGGATAAAATTCGTTTTCCGATTTTCAAATTTGTGCTAATATCAAAAATAAAAAAAAACGGATATCAAGCGTGTGTGTTTCACTTTGGTGTTTTCGTCTGATGCTAGTTAGTGACGGTCGTTCTTGAACGATTCGGTCATTTTAAATGAATCTTTAATGTGACTCGGGAAGAACGAGTCGTCTCTGGGAGTGATTCGTTCAGTCGCATATGGTTCTAGTTCACCTTTTTCTAGTTCACCGGAAAGAGAATTGATTAGTTCTTTTTTTATTTGATTAATGCCAATTTACGAAAGATAAAAGTACAGATAGGTAATGTCAATATTGCATACAAAGAAGTGGCATTATATGCAAAGCACCATTTACAGATGTATGTAAACATAAAAATAAATAATACTAATCGAAAACTTTAACAAAATATATTAAAAAGATTAAATAGCATTGAAAAGATTAAACATTTTTGACAGCCTTAAGATTTTTGGAAGATTAAATAGTTTGGATATACTGTTGAACCTCTTTTTAAAAAAACAAAAACAAAAAAAAACAATATATAATGGATTTTGATGAGTGAATTTACTGCGGTGAATATGACATTTTGCAAGAAGTCATAATTGGTTAATAATGAAATATACATAAATTGTGTCTTTTTGAATATTAAAGAAGCCAAACAGTACATCCTTAAAAAGCAAAGAGAAACCCTGTAGCAAGAAGTCATAATTGGTTAATAATGAAATATACATTAATTTTGTCTTTTTGAATATTAAAGAAGCCAAACAGTACATCCTTAAAAAGCAGAGAGAAACCCTGTAGCACACTGCGATAGATAACATTAGAGAATTCATTCCAAAATAGCTGTGTGTGAGGACAATCCCAAACGATATGTATATCAGTTTCATTAGGGTCTCCACAAAAACAACAGCTTGTATCTATGTCTGATTTAAACCTTTTAAAAAACACTTTAGCTGGGTAAAATCTGTGTAACAATTTGAATGAGATTTCTCTAACCTTGTTAGTTATTATATATTCCAAAGACAGAGTCCATACTTTTTTCTCATCAATATGATCAACCACATTCCTCCAATAAGACACCACATGGAGTCGTTACACGCTCCTTTTGAAAAAGCGATCTGATCTTATAGTTACGTGATGAAGGATACTGGACAAAGTCGTGGCCTAGTTGTTAGAGTGTTTGACTCCTAACCCTAGGGTTGTGGGTTCGAGTCTTGGTCTGGCTATACCACGACTTAGGTGCCCTTGAGCAAGGCACTGAACCCCAACTGCTCGCCGGGTGCCGCAGCATAAATGATGAACACTGCTCCGGGTGTGTGTTCACAGTGTGTGTGTGTTCACTGCTGTGTGTGTGCACTTTGGATGGGTTAAATGCAGAGCACAAATTCTGAGTATTGGTCACCATATTGGCTGAATGTCACATCACTTTTTCACTTTCATGTAACAAAAAGCATAGTTTTCCTACTGGGATTTCAAATGGGTGTAAAGATAAAGATAAAGTGCTGGATGATCTAATGAGTCCCTTGAAAGCGTAACAACTCCTTTAGGAATAGTGTCCATGATGATGGAGAATTCTTTGGGAGTTACTGGAAAATTACATTTACATAAGAATTTTTTGTGACTTAAAATAAGACCTTCCAAGTTAAAGAACTAGGAAACAACCAAAACAAATTTCCAAATGAAGTACGGCTGAGAGGTGCTTAAAAATGAATGACCATGCAAGTAATGCCTGTTTATGAAATTTGGTTAAATTGTAAGGGATTCTAGCAATATTATAAATACAGATCAATAGGAAAGGGAGACCACCTAATTTGGAAAAGTAGTCATTGGGGATAAAAATCCATATTGAGTTTGGATTACACAAACACTGTCTTATCCAATTAATTTTGAAAGTGTTGTTCAAAGAAGAGAAATCAAGGAAATTAAACCCACCATAATCATATGTGTTCATTAATAAGTACTCTTTATTAACTTTGTTACAACATTCAGTGTATAGAAAATAACCATTATGACAGAAATTTGTACATTTATAAACTGTAAGCTCAGAAATGCAGTATCTGTAAGAGTAAATAATAATTATAATAATGATGATGATAATAATAATGATTAGGCACCTGTTTGTAAGGAAGCATGTAAATTCATCTATCCAATGCTGTCACGTCACGTGACAAAAGAACGAATGATAGGATAAAGCCTTTTATACAGTCTTTATTATTATTATTATTATAATTATTAAACAATAATTTGCATGGTCATTCATTTTTAAGCACCTCTCAGCCGTACTTCCATTTGGAAATTTGTTTTGGTTGTTTCCTAGTTCTTTAACTTGGAAGGTCTTATTTTAAGTCACAAAAAATTCTTATGTAATTTTCCAGTAACTCCCAAAGAATTCTCCATCATCATGGACACTATTCCTAAAGGAGTTGTTACTCTTTCAAGGGACTCATTAGATCATCCAGCACTTTATCTTTATATCGGAGCACTTTATACTATATCGGAGACTCCATCGTCCGACACGTAAGTGCTACGTTAGCCGAAGGTAAAGTGCACACTCATTGTTTGCCTGGTGCTCGTGTTCTCGATGTTTCTGCGCAGATACCCGCGATCCTGAAGGTCGACGAGAGCCCCAGAGCGGTCGTGCTTCACGCCGGGGTTAACGACACCACGCTGCGGCAGACGGAGACGCTGAAGAGGGACTTCAGCAGCCTGATCGAGAAGGTTCGCAGCACGACGCCCGCGGCGACGATCGTCGTGTCAGGACCACTGCCCACGTATCGACGAGGACACGAAAGGTTCAGTAGACTTTTTGCTTTAAATGAATGGTTGTTGTCATGGTGTAAAGAACAGAAACTGCTATTTGTTAATAACTGGAATCTTTTCTGGGAGCGTCCTAGGCTGTTTCGCGCTGATGGATTACACCCCAGCAGAATCGGAGCGGAGCTGCTCTCTGACAACATCTCCAGGACACTTCGCTCCATGTGACTAGTAAGACAATTCTCTAATAACTATTATGATGAGTTTTGTTCCACCCGCTTAAATGATAAAAGTACTTGTGCTGTAAAAACTATTAAGACTGTGTCTGTTCCCCGAATAGTGAGGTCAAAATATAATGTAGGATCTAGAAAAAATCTTATCGTAATTAAACCAGAAAAATGTAAAGTAAATGAACAAAAACAATTTTTAAAGTTTGGGCTCATAAATATTAGATCACTCACACCCAAAGCAGTTATTGTAAATGAAATGATCACAGAAAATAGTTTTGATGTACTCTGCTTGACTGAAACCTGGCTAAAACCAAATGATTATTTTGGTCTAAATGAGTCTACTCCACCAAACTACTGTTATAAGCATGAGCCCCGTCAGACTGGTCGGGGAGGAGGTGTTGCAACAATATATAGTGATATTCTCAATGTTACCCAGAAAACAGGATACAGGTTTAACTCTTTTGAAATACTTTTGCTAAATGTTACACTGTCAGACATGCAAAAGAAATCTAATGTATCTCTTGCTCTGGCTACTGTGTATAGACCACCAGGGCCGTATACAGAATTCCTAAAAGAATTTGCAGATTTCCTCTCAGACCTTCTAGTTACAGTTGATAAGGCGCTAATCATGGGAGATTTTAATATTCACGTTGAAAATGCAAATGATACATTAGGACTTGCGTTTACTGACCTAATAAACTCCTTTGGAGTCAAGCAAAATGTCACCGGGCCCACTCATCGTTTTAATCATACACTAGATCTAATTATATCGCATGGAATCGATCTTACTGCTATAGATATTGTACCCCAATGTGATGATATTACAGACCATTTCCTTGTATCGTGCATGCTGCGTATAACTGATATTAACTATATGTCTCAGCGTTACCGTCTGGGCAGAACTATTGTTCCAGCCACCAAAGACAGATTCGCAAATAACCTGCCTGATCTATCTCAACTGCTATTTGTACCCAAAAATACACATGAATTAGACGAAATTACTGACAACATGGGCACTATTTTCTCTAATACATTAGAAGCTGTTGCCCCCATCAAATTGAAAAAGGTTAGAGAAAAACGTACTGTGCCATGGTATAACAGTAATACTCACTCTCTCAAGAAAGTAACTCGTAGTCTTGAACGCAAATGGAGAAAAACTAACTTGGAAGTTTTTAAAATTGCATGGAAAAACAGTATGTCCAGCTATAGACAGGCTCTAAAAACTGCTAGGGCAGAGCATATCCACAAACTCATTGAAAATAACCAAAACAATCCAAGGTTTTTATTTAGCACAGTGGCTAAATTAACAAATTACCAGACGCCACCTGATTCAAATATTCCACCAACGTTAAATAGTAATGACTTTATGAATTTCTTCACTGATAAAATAGATAACATTAGAAATACAATAGCGAATGTAGATTCTACAGCGTCTAACACTTCAGTTTCATCCATCGCACCCAAAGATAAACTGCAGTGCTTTACAAATATAGGTCAGGAAGAGCTAAATAAACTTATCACTGTATCTAAACCAACAACATGTTTATTAGATCCTGTACCCACTAAATTACTAAAAGAGCTGTTACCTGTAGCCGAAGAACCGCTTCTCAATATCATTAACTCGTCGTTATCTTTAGGTCACGTCCCAAAACCATTCAAGCTGGCGGTTATCAAGCCTCTTATTAAGAAACCAAAACTAGATCCTAGTGTACTGGCAAATTATAGGCCTATTTCAAATCTTCCATTTATGTCTAAAATTTTAGAAAAAGTTGTGTCTGCTCAATTGAGCACCTTCCTGCATAAAAATGATCTGTATGAAGAATTTCAGTCAGGTTTTAGGCCCCACCATAGCACAGAAACTGCACTTGTTAAAATTACAAATGACCTGCTTCTTGCGTCAGATCAAGGCTGCATCTCATTTCTAGTCTTACTTGATCTTAGTGCTGCGTTCGACACCATAGATCATGACATACTCATAGATCGATTACAAAACTATACAGGTATTCAAGGGCAGGCTCTAAGATGGTTTAGATCCTACCTGTCCGATCGCTACCATTTTGTTTACTTAAATGGGGTGTCATCTCATTTATCATCAGTAAAATATGGAGTGCCACAAGGATCCGTCCTAGGTCCCCTTCTATTTTCAATATACATGTTGCCCCTTGGTAATATTATTAGAAAATACGGAATAAGCTTCCACTGTTATGCTGATGATACTCAGCTATATATTTCAACGAGACCAGATGAAACTTCCCAATTATCTAAGCTAACAGAGTGTGTTAAAAATGTAAAAGATTGGATGACAAATAATTTTCTCCAATTAAATTCAGATAAGACAGAGATATTAATTATTGGACCAAAAAACACCACACAGAATCTTGTAGATTACAATCTGCAACTAGACGGATGTACTGTTACTTCCTCTACAGTCAGAAATCTGGGTGTTATATTAGACAGCAATTTGTCTTTTGAAAATCATATTTCCAATGTTACAAAAACTGCATTCTTCCATCTTAGAAACATTGCCAAGCTACGAAACATGTTATCTGTTTCTGATGCAGAAAAGCTAGTTCATGCATTCATGACCTCTAGACTGGACTATTGTAATGCACTTCTAGGTGGTTGTCCTGCTTCGTCAATAAACAAGCTACAGGTAGTCCAAAATGCAGCAGCTAGAGTCCTTACCAGGTCAAGAAAATATGATCATATTACCCCAATTTTACAGTCTCTGCACTGGCTACCTATTAAGTTCCGTATCTGTTACAAATTATCATTACTTACCTATAAGGCCCTAAATGGTTTAGCTCCTGCGTACCTAACTAGCCTTCTACCACGCTACAACCCATCACGCACCCTAAGGTCACAAAACGCTGGACTTTTGGTAGTTCCTAGGATAGCAAAGTCCACTAAAGGAGGTAGAGCTTTTTCACATTTGGCTCCCAAACTCTGGAATAGCCTTCCTGATAATGTTCGGGGTTCAGACACACTCTCTCTGTTTAAATCTAGATTAAAAACGCATCTCTTTCCCCAAGCATTCGAATAATGTATCTCTTAAATTGTGAGTGTAGTTGCATCTGCATTTTTATTCTTTAGCTTGGGTTAAACTAATTTTACTTTGTTGGATCAGCAGCTATGCTAATGATGTCTCTATCTTGTTTCTATGTTTTGCCACGGGATTTACATCCCGTGGTAACTAGGATTTACACAAGCTCCAGTCTGGATCCAGAACACCTGAGAAGAGATGATGCTGACCCTCAGAGGACCCCAGATGATCCTAACCTTGAATCAACAAACAGAACTAACAATTATTGCTACATGTGTGACTGCATCATATAATTACTATTAATTAATAATATTGATAGTTCATCATCTAGCTGACTACGTCTTGTATTATTATTATTATTTTTAATTTTCTGTAAAGTTGCTTTGTAACGATTTGTATTGTAAAAAGCGCTATACAAATACACTTGAATTGAAAATACACTTGAATCTTTATCTTTACACCCATTTGAAATCCCAGTAGGAAAACTATGCTTTTTGTTACATGAAAGTGAAAAAGTGATGTGACATTCAGCCAATATGGTGACCAATACTCAGAATTTGTGCTCTGCATTTAACCCATCCAAAGTGCACACACACAGCAGTGAACACACACACACTGTGAACACACACCCGGAGCAGTGGGCATCATTTATGCTGCGGCACCCGGCGAGCAGTTGGGGTTCAGTGCCTTGCTCAAGGGCACCTAAGTCGTGGTATAGCCAGACCAAGACTCGAACCCACAACCCTAGGGTTAGGAGTCAAACACTCTAACAACTAGGCCATGACTTTGTCCAGTATCCTTCATCACGTAACTATAAGATCAGATCGCTTTTTCAAAAGGAGCGTGTAACGACTCCATGTGGTGTCTTATTGGAGGAATGTGGTTGATCATATTGATGAGAAAAAAGTATGGACTCTGTCTTTGGAATATATAATAACTAACAAGGTTAGAGAAATCTCATTCAAATTGTTACACAGATTTTACCCAGCTAAAGTGTTTTTGAAAAGGTTTAAATCAGACATAGATACAAGCTGTTGTTTTTGTGGAGACCCTAATGAAACTGATATACATATCGTTTGGGATTGTCCTCACACACAGCTATTTTGGAATGAATTCTCTAATGTTATCTATCGCAGTGTGCTACAGGGTTTCTCTTTGCTTTTTAAGGATGTACTGTCTGGCTTCTTTAATATTCAAAAAGACAAAATTTATGTATATTTCATTATTAACCAATTATGACTTCTTGCTACAGGGTTTCTCTTTGCTTTTTAAGGATGTACTGTTTGGCTTCTTTAATATTCAAAAAGACAAAATTTATGTATATTTCATTATTAACCAATTATGACTTCTTGCAAAATGTCATATTCACCGCAGTAAATTCACTCATCAAAATCCATTATATATATATATATATATATATATATATATATATATATATATATATATATATATATTTTTTTTTTTTTTTTAAGAGGTTCAACAGTATATCCAAAGTATTTAATCTTCCAAAAATCTTAAGGCTGTCAAAAATGTTTAATCTTTTCAATGCTATTTAATCTTTTTAATTTATTTTGTTAAAGTTTTCGATTAGTATTATTTATTTTTATGTTTACATACGTCTGTAAATGGTGCTTTGCATATAATGCCACTTCTTTGTATGCAATATTGACATTACCTATCTGTACTTTTATCTTTGGTACATTGGCATTAATCAAATAAGAAAAGAACTAATCAATTCTCTTTCCGGCTCCCACTGCATTGACTGAAAAAGGTGAACTAGAACCATATGCGACTGAACGAATCACTCCCAGAGACGACTCGTTCTTCCCGAGTCACATTAAAGATTCGTTTAAAATGACCGAATCGTTCAAGAACGACCGTCACTGACTAGCATCAGACGAAAACACCAAAGTGAAACACACACGCTTGTTATCCGTTTTTTTTTATTTTTGATATTAGCACAAATTTGAAAATCGGAAAACGAATCTTTATCCGTTTTTTCATTTTCGTTTTGGAAACAGATTTTTAAAAAACAAGTCGTTTTTTTATTTTTCCATTTTTGGTTTCAATTAGAAAAACGAAAGAACGAATGATACAAGGATTGTGTATCATCCGATCATTCAATTATTCCATTTAATCTGGCAAACCAAAAACGAAATAACGAATCAATATTTAGTTTTTCTGTTATTCTGTATGAACCAAATATGAAAAACTGACGTTTGTTTCATTGCTTTCAGCTCGAAACGGGAAATATAATAAACAAGGAAACCAAAACGAAATAATGGATCAAATTTACTTTTTCTCAATTTTTCTTTATTTGTTGTAGTAGGTCTAACTATTTCCCACGGTGCCGTCCTGCTTGCTTTGCGCATGCGCAGTGGATAGTTTCAAAGGAATATGCGCTCACTTCCGCGTATTCATCGCGGGGATAAAGAACACATTTTTTTAACGATCACAGGCATAGTTACAGTATGTCCAATAACAATACAACACACAATAATAAAAATCAGAGATGGTTTAAATGTCCTTTGAAATCAGCTAACCACTTGTTTTGGTATGTGGGGCATTTTAAGTGATCATTAATTAAAACATTTATATTAGCAGATCATTTTATTACTAATGAGATCAATAAAAGCAATCAAAACGAGGTAGATGGTCGAGAGTTCTCTTTATTTAAATGCAAACATGTAAACAAATATGTACAGAATTATGTGAAGTTACATATTTACATTATTTTTACAGTTACATTGTGTGACATAGGTAAGTAGTAGTTTTCAGATGTGAATGGGTGGGGGGTATTTTCTTGACGTCATCAAACCAAAGTCACAGTAAGCATAGACTATAGAGTGATGTATCATTCCTGAATCCTGATTTGAATCAGTCTTTGAAAGACCCATTATTATAGACAATTCAGTGACAAATTATTAAACACAGACACTTGAATTTATTCCTGAAAGAATCTGAATCTTGGAGGAATAGATTGAATAAAAGGCTTCTTTATTAACAGAGTGACTTACCGACACCTAGTGGCGATATTACTTTCATAAGTATCATAAAGTAGGCCTATCATTACATTTTGTCATTACATATTTCTGTGTTAAAAATGTTGTATTAAACATTAATCTCATTTCATTATACAGTTGTAATTGCTATGTAAAGGCATGTACAGCCTGATCAGCATTAAACTGTATACAGGCCTAATACATCTAAATCAACTTTTTAATACTGATTTAATTATTACATGTATTCCAATTTAACATTATCATTTAAGAATTTAACATTAAGGATGACATAAATACAAACCCCATTCCCAAAAAGTTGGGACGCTGTACAAATTGTGAGTAAAAAAGGAATGGAATAATTTACAAATCTGATAAACTTATATTTTATTCACAGTAGAATATAGACAATATATGTTGAAAGTGAGACATTTTGAAATGTCATGCCCAATATTGGCTCATTTTGGTTTCATGAGAGCTACACATTCCAAAAAGGTTGGGACAGGTAGAAATAAGAGGCCGGAAAAGCTAAATGGACCAATTTGCAACTTATTAGGCCAATATATCAGAAAGGAGTTTCCCAGAGAAAAATTGCAAAGAGTTTGAAGTTATCATCATCTACAGTGCATAATATCATCCAAAGATTCAGAGAATCTGGAATCATTTCTGTGTAGGGTCAAGGCCAGAAAACCATACTGGATGCCTGTGATCTTCGGATCCTTAGACAACACTGCATCACATACAGGAATGATACTGTAATGGAAATCACAAAATGGGCTCAGGAATACTTCCAGAAAACATTGTCGGTGAACACAATAAATTATTTTGTTGTAGAATTAACATAAAGTTAATTCTCAGCACATAGAGACTTTTTCACCTAGATATCACACTATAGAGACTGTGTCTGTTCCCCGAACTAGAAAATACAAAAAACGTCCAAACCAAGTTAAGATTAACAATTTAATTGAGGTTCAACTAATAAAAAACAGAAGCAATATGGATAAACAAATGATAAAGCTTGGCTTATTGAATATCAGATCCCTTTCTACGAAAACACTTTTTGTAAATAATATGATCACTGATCATAATATAGATGTACTCTGTTTGACAGAAACCTGGCTAAAACCTGATGATTACATTATTTTAAATGAGTCCACCCCCCAAGATTACTGTTATAAACATGAGCCGCATCTAAAAGGCATAGGTGGAGGTGTTGCTTCAATTTATAACAACATTTTCAGGATTTCTCAGAGAGCAGGCTTCAAGTATAACTCGTTTGAAGTAATGGTGCTTCATATAACATTATCCAGAGAAACAAATGTTAATGATAAATCCCCTGTTATGTTTGTACTGGCTACTGTATACAGGCCACCAGGGCACCATACAGACTTTTCAGTGATTTTACATCCGAGTTAGTTCTGGCTGCAAATAAAGTTTTAATAGTTGGTGATTTTAATATCCATGTTGAAAATGAAAAAGATGCATTGGGATCAGCATTTATAGACATTCTGAACTCTATTGGTGTTAGACAACACGTTTCAGGACCTACTCATTGTCGAAATCATACTCTATATTTAATACTGTCACATGGAATTGATGTTGATGGTGTTGAAATTATTCAGCCAAGTGATGATATCTCAGATCATTATTTAGTTTTGTGCAAACTTCATATAGCCAAAATTGTAAATTCTACGTCTTGTTACAAGTATGGAAGAACCATCACTTCTACCACAAAAGACTGCTTTTTAAGTTATCTTCCTGATGTAACCAAATTCCTGAGCATATCCAAAACCTCAGAACAACTTGATGATGTAACAGAAACTATGGACTCTCTCTTTTCTAGCACTTTAAATAAAGTTGCTCCTTTACGCTTAAGGAAGGTTAAGGAAAACAGTTTGACACCATGGTATAATGAGCATACTCGCACCCTAAAGAGAGCAGCCCAAAAAATGGAGCGCAGCTGGAGGAAAACAAAACTAGAGGTATTTCGTATTGCTTGGCAGGAAAGTAACATATCCTACAGAAAAGCATTAAAAACTTCTAGATCCGATTACTTTTCTTCTCTTTTAGAAGAAAACAAACATAACACCAGGTATTTATTCAATACAGTGGCTAAATTAACGAAAAATAAAGCCTCAACAAGTGTTGACATTTCCCAACACCACAGCAGCAATGACTTTATGAACTACTTTACTTCTAAAATCGATACTATTAGAGATAAAATTGCAACCATTCAGCCGTCAGCTACAGTAACACATCAGCCAGTGCACTATAGACCCCCTGAGGAACAGTTCCACTCATTCTCTACCATAGGAGAGGAAGAATTGTATAAACTTCTTAAATCATCTAAACCAACAACATGTATGTTAGACCCTATACCATCTAAGCTCCTAAAAGAGGTGCTTCCAGAAGTCATATATCCTCTTCTGACTATTATTAATTCCTCATTGTCATTAGGATATGTCCCCAAAACCTTCAAACTGGCTGTTATTAAGCCTCTCATCAAAAAAACACAACTTGACCCCAAAGAACTAGTTAATTATAGACCAATCTCGAATCCAAGATACTAGAAAAGGTGGTATCCTCACAATTATATTCCTTCTTAGAGAAAAATGGTATATGTGAGGATTTCCAGTCAGGATTTAGACCGTATCATAGTACTGAGACTGCTCTCCTTAGAGTTACAAATGATCTGCTCTTATCATCTGATCGTGGGTGTATCTCTCTATTAGTTTTATTGGATCTTAGTGCTGCGTTTGACACAATTGACCACAACATTCTTTTGCATAGACTTGAACACTTTGTTGGCATCAGTGGAAGTGCATTAGCATGGTTTAAATCATACTTATATGACCGCCATCAGTTCATAGCAGTGAATGAAGATGTATCCTATCGATCACAAGTGCAGTATGGAGTACCTCAAGGCTCAGTACTAGGGCCGCTACTCTTCACGCTTTATATGTTACCCTTGGAAGATATAATCAGGAAACATGGTGTTAGCTTTCACTGTTATGCTGATAATACTCAGCTCTATATTTCTTCGCGGCCCGGTGAAACACACCAATTTTTTTTTGTGATCAACATTTTTATTGCTTTCCAAAGGGGGGGGGGGGGTTACAGACATATCCAAAATCATATGCAACTATATGAAAAAAAAATAAATAAATAAAACCATCACAATGGTAAAACAGTGCATAAAATCACAGAGACATGTTCGGCAGGTGTATCACAACTATGATTGCCTAGCTGTTGACTCTGGTCCAAGAGATTATCTTAGATGAAAAGGAGTTCCAAGCTTGTACAGTTGCTGGTCGCGCCTTATTAAGTCGTGCAGTTGTATGTTCAAGGTTGACAATGTTGACAAGACTATGGATCCAGAACGATTTCATACACATATCCGGAAAGAACCAGTTTTTCAAAATTGTTTTCTTTGCAGAGGTAAACCCGGCATATACCATTTTGAGCTGAATTTGCTTTAGATCTATATCTGAATTATCATTAAGAAGACAGAATCCAGGATTGGGAACATAAAAAATGTCAAGTATATCTGCTAAAACTGAATTAACATGCAACCAGAACTTGGAGATGACTGGACACTCCCAAAACATGTGCAAAAATGTTCCAGGTGAAGCAATGTTACATATATGACAGTTGTGAGTAGGTTGTAATTTCATCTGAAATCTCTTATAAGGTGTAATGTAGGCTCTATGTATGATTTTAAAGTGAATTAGCTGGTGAGCTAGGTTCTTAGAAGTCATGCTTAGATTACACCATATTCTCTCCCAATCTAAGTTTATATTTAAACTCTCCAACTCCCTGTTCCATATTGATTCAATTGGTAAAACCTTAGCGCTATGCTGAATCAAAATACTATATATTAGAGAGACAGAAGGTCTACCCAGTAATGGTGCAATCCATTGCAACATGGGATGTACAGGGAGAGGAGAGTCCCATGGAACTCCATATGTTTTTAGGGCTGATCTTAGTTGAAAATAAACAAAATAGCAGGAAGCAGGAAGGGAAAAGCGTGTTCTTAAATCCTGAATGGAGCAAAGACCTTGAGTATCATATATATCACCTAATGTATTCACCCCAAGGGATGACCAAGATGGTTGGTTAAATGGTTTGTTGCCACATAATAAATTCCGGTTGTGCCATAGTGGCGTGTTCTGACAGACTTTAGGTGAACCGCCCATCCACCGTTCTGCTTTCTTCCACACTTGAATAGAGTTAGCAATGATGGGCCCAAATTTGTTTTTTATTGTTTTGTTTGCTACACTGGAGAATAGTATTTCTTGCAGCTTGTGCGGAAAAATCTTAGCAGATTCAATCAATCGCCATGCAGTGGTAGACTGTGGGTCCAACCATGTGCTGAGTGCTCTGATCTGAAATGACCAATAATAAAGCTCAATATTTGGTACTGCTAGACCACCCAGCAATTTGGGTCGTTGCAGTGTATTCAGACGAACCCTGGGCCGTCTACCATCCCAAATAAAACTGGAAATCATGGAACGAATGTCTTTGAAGTAATTTGAAGGGGGGCGGAGTGGTAACATAAAGAAAAGGAAATTGAAACGGGGCAATATGTTCATTTTGACTGTATTAATTCTACCTTGAAGAGATGTTTTTAGATTTCTCCATCTATGAATGTCTGATTTTATTTTACTTAACGTAGTGTTGAAGTTGTCTCTAGTAATTTTATGTATGTTTTTATATATCGTAATGCCCAAATAAGTAAAAGAGCTTTTGAGCTGAATATAGAAGGGAACAGGGACGTTAGTGTGTACATTATTTAAAGGCATAAGTGCAGATTTCATCCAATTAATTTTGTAGCCT
The DNA here is from genome assembly GCF_963082965.1 of Carassius carassius. Lineage (NCBI taxonomy): Eukaryota > Metazoa > Chordata > Actinopteri > Cypriniformes > Cyprinidae > Carassius > Carassius carassius. The sequence continues at coordinate 20,187,390 of NC_081797.1, read as the reverse complement.
GACAGGCTGCTAAAATTATCGAATTCCTTAATAATTGGGTGAATGGAGGTGTCAAAGTTGTCTAAGAACAAAATTATATCATCTGCATACAGAGATATAATATGATTATGATGACCAATTTCCATAGGGGAAGCCGTAGATTGCCTAATGGCTTGCGCTAGAGGTTCCAGAGACAGACAAAACAAAAGTGGTGAGAGTGGACACCCTTGTCTTGTACCACGCTGCAATGTAAAAGGAGAGGAGATTATGTCACCTGTTAGAATACATGCTAAGGGTGAGTGGTATAGCGCCTTGATCATTGCTATAAAATTATGCTTGAAACCAAAATGCTGCAAGACTACCCACATATACTTCCACTCTATCCTATCGAAGGCTTTCTCTGCGTCGAGTGAAAAGACGGCACAAGGATTTGGGTGTGTCTCCGCAGCCTCTATAATGTGTAGCAGCCTTCTCATGTTATCAGATGCATAGCGCCCCTTGATAAATCCTGTTTGATCCTCATTGACTAGAGACTGAATAACTTTTTCCAGGCGTAGAGCGAGTACTTTGGCATATATCTTAAGATCGCTTGTAAGTAAAGATATTGGTCTAAAACTAGAGCACTCGAAGGGATCTTTTCCCTTTTTCAAGAGTAAAGTGATGAGTGCTGTTTTTTGATCTCTATGGAATGTCCCATTTTTAATTGCAAAATTAAATGAATCCAGCATGAGTGTGCCCACCATGTCCCATAATTCTAAATAAAGTTCTGGAGGGAGGCCATCCAAGCCGGGTGATTTGCCTTTATTAAGACATTTTGCAGCTCTATGTAATTCATTCAGCTCTAAAGCAGCTTCCAGATCATCTTGCTCAGTTTGCTTGAGGCAGGGAAGCTCTAGCCTGTCAAGAAAATGTTTACTGGTAGCATCATCATCAGAGATTTCGGATTTATATAAATTTTCATAAAATGTTAAAAATGTATTATTAATGGCCTGGGGGTTAGTGGTAATTTTGCCCTCAGGTGTATTAATTGCTGGAATGTGAGCTTTTGTTTCACATTCCTTAAGCATAAGAGCCAGTAGGTGACTAGGCCTCTCTGCTTCAAAATAGTACCTTTGTCTGGTTCTATGCCAAATAAACTCCGCCTTTGATATGGCCAGTGTATTGTATTCATCTTTGAGAGAGGCCAGTAGTTTAGACTGGTCATCTGAAAAGCTATGTTTTTGTAGATTCTCTAATGATTCTATTTTGTTTTCAAGAGTTGTGATCTGGAACGCTTTTGTTTTAGCTAAAACTGAGGAGAATGAAATACAGAAACCACGAATAAAACACTTTGTGGCCTCCCATAGCACTTGTGGATTAGAGCATTCCTTTGTGTTAGTATCTAAAAAATCCTTTAGTTGTACTTTTAATGAACTAAGGAATCCAGAATTAGTTAGTAAAGATGTATTTAAGCGCCACCTGGGGGCCTTTGTCTTAATGTTGGGCAGATCGATGTTGCATAAAAGTGCAGAGTGATCAGATAATAGAATTGGTAGAATATTAATGGATGTATGTCCTTCAATAAGGGTTGGGCTAAGGAAGATATAATCTATCCGGGAAAATGTTTTATGCCTATTGGAGAAAAATGTGTAATCTCTAGCAGTAGAATTCTGTATACGCCATATATCCACAAGATTAAAATCTTTGAGAAGCGATTTCAATAAGATAGATGAAGGATTGCCTATTGCATCTGAATTAGATTTATCAAGAGACGGATTAAGGACTGCATTGAAGTCACCTCCCACCACTAAGGAAAAGTCATTTTGTTCTAACAATACGTTTCCAATGTAAGAAAAAAAGTCTTTGTCAGGCTCATTTGGGCAGTATATGGATGTGAAAGCTAATTTATGATTAAATATACAAACACGGGCAAAAGCAAGTCTTCCATTCTCATCATTTCCAGTAATATTTATATTGCATGATATTTTTCGGTTAAGAAGTATGCATACTCCTTTGGTCTTATTTAGGGCGCATGATGATGCAATTAATCTGTAATGTTTATTTTGAAATCGTGCCACATCGCATTGTTTTAGGTGTGTTTCTTGTATCAGGGCGATGTCTACCTTTTTACGATATATATACTCAAGTACACGGGTGCGCTTGATAGCGGAGTTCAGGCCATTCACATTGAGTGATAATATATTCAGTGACTGCATCGACATATACCACTAAGATTTGTCTTAAAATATGAACGTGCTAGTATAAGATATAACAGAAGCCTATCCTGCCAATTACCGTACGGATGCCCCAAAGCTGTTGTTCTATCAAGGAGTAGGAATATGTCTGTAAAGGGAAGGGGGTGGGAAAAACTATATACAAAAGCAAACACAGACCGCACAGGAAGAAATCCGTAGGTCTGAAAGAACAAAAACATTGCCTGATACGTGACCAATCCACCCCAACGCATGGCAATAGAATCAGATAAACCCACACAATCCTAACATCTAGAATGAATACATTCGTCAACTCTCGAACTGGGTAAATAAGGCCAATTTTGCTTAACATTACTTGTTCTTAGATCGTGCCTTGTAGCGAAGACCCGGAGTTTGATCATTGCTACATAGTTTGTTATCTAAGATTATTCCGCCATGTCCACTAAATTGCCTTCTCTGTCATGAGGAGAATCACCGTTGTTGATTTCTTTGGTCGGTTGTGACGCTGCGTCAGTAGAACCACCGTCTCGCTGTACGTGTGTAAGGGAAGACCTCCGCGGAAGAGAGTTGATAAAATCTTCGGCGGCCTGAGGGGAGTCGAACATCTTCCTTTCGCCTTTATACTGCAGCTTTATCCGCGCAGGATAAATGAGGAATGGCTCCAGGCCCATGCCCTTGGCCTTCTTCATGGTAGAACTGAAGCTCTTTCTCTTTGCTGTTGTCGCTGGACTATAATCGGGGAAGAACAGGATAGTGCCGGTGTTCTGACCACCGGCTGTCGGCGCCGAAGAATGAGCGAGGGGCATGAGCAGGTGAGTGGATGATGCGCGCACGCCATTAGCAGCATACTTTACTGGATAAACTTGACGTGCCCCATTAAGGATAGCCGATCTGTCTTGCCAACGCAGTAATCTGAAGATGAGGGTGCGCGGCTTGTTGGACTTAGCCTCTCCTCCATCATACACACGATGTGCCCGTTCAATGTCAATGTTTCTGCCAACCAATGAGGGTATCCACTTGGGAAGATTATCTTTCAAGTAGCCGATTGCATCCGAACCCTCCACTGTTTCTGGTAAGCCAACCAGCCTTACATTATTTCTTCGTCCCCTGTCTTCCAGGTCTGTCAACTTTGTATTGAGCTGGTCTAGCTGTGTCTTTAGTTCGATAACCGATCGCCTGTCCTCTCGTGCAGCCGCCTGAACAGATTCCACACGGTCTTGAGTCCGTTTGTTAGATTTGGCTACCGTCTCAAGTTCACTCCTGATCTCCTTCACGGTGTCATTAGTTTTTTGGATTTCCATTCGCAAGTCACGTAGTGCTGGGACCAGAATGGAGTCCACAGCTTCCCTGACAGCGGAGGTTACGGCCAAATCTAGACCACGTTGTTGTTCTTGGAGGGCTAGCTTTATGCCATTAGCAATAGCTGCATCGAGTTCTTCCTTGGAGATGGCAGAATCCTTAAATTTTTTCTTTATAGGCGATTGTTCATTTTCCCTTTTCCTTGTTTCTTTGCTTGGGGAAGGAATCATGATGAGATAGATGTCGATGTATTGCAAATGTTTTAAAGGATTATTGAGAAAAAAATAAGATTATGTGAGCAGAGCCGAAACCTATGCTGGCATCGCTGTCGATGGGTCACGTGATCTGAAACACACCAATTTGAAAAACTAATGGATTGCATAGTCGATATAAAAAACTGGATGACGAGTAATTTCTTACTGCTAAATTCTGAAAAAACAGAGGTGTTAATTATAGGACCTAAAAACTCCGCTTGTAATAACCTAGAACACTGTCTAAGACTTGATGGTTGCTCTGTCAATTCTTCGTCATCAGTTAGGAACCTAGGTGTGCTATTTGATCGCAATCTTTCCTTAGAAAGCTACGTTTCTAGCATTTGTAAAACTGCATTTTTCCATCTCAAAAATATATCTAAATTAAGGCCTATGCTCTCAATGTCAAATGCAGAAATGTTAATCCATGCATTTATGACCTCAAGGTTAGATTATTGTAATGCTTTATTGAGTGGTTGTTCTGCACGCTTAGTAAACAAACTACAGCTAGTCCAAAATGCAGCAGCAAGAGTTCTTACTAGAACCAGGAAGTATGACCATATTAGCCCAGTCCTGTCAACACTGCACTGGCTCCCTATCAAACATCGTATAGATTTTAAAATATTGCTTATTACTTATAAAGCCCTGAATGGTTTAGCACCTCAGTATTTGAATGAGCTCCTTTTACATTATAATCCTCTACGTCCGCTACGTTCTCAAAACTCAGGCAATTTGATAATACCTAGAATATCAAAATCAACTGTGGGCGGCAGATCCTTTTCCTATTTGGCGCCCAAACTCTGGAATAACCTACCTAACATTGTTCGGGAGGCAGACACACTCTTGCAGTTTAAATCTAGATTAAAGACCCATCTCTTTAACCTGGCATACACATAACATACTAATATGCTTTTAATATCCAAATCCGTTAAAGGATTTTTAGGCTGCATTAATTAGGTAAACCGGAACCGGAAACACTTCCCATAACACCCTATGTACTTGCTACACCAATAGAAGAATGGCATCTACACTAATATTAGTCTGTTTCTCTCTTGTTCCGAGGTCACCGTGGCCACCAGATCCAGTCTGTGTCCAGATCAGAGGGTCACTGCAGTCACCCGGATCCAGTACGTATCCAGACCAGATGGTAGATCAGCACCTAGAAAGGACCTCTACATCCCTGAAAGACAGCGGAGACCAGGACAACTAGAGCCCCAGATACAGATCCCCTGTAAAGACCTTGTCTCAGAAGAGCACCAGGACAAGACCACAGGAAACAGATGATTCTTCTGCACAATCTGACTTTGCTGCAGCCTGGAATTGAACTACTGGTTTCGTCTGGTCAGAGGAGAACTGGCCCCCCAACTGAGCCTGGTTTCTCCCAAGGTTTTTTTTCTCCATTCTGTCACCGATGGAGTTTCGGTTCCTTGCCGCTGTCGCCTCTGGCTTGCTTAGTTGGGGACACTTCATCTACAGCGATATCGTTGACTTGATTGCAAATGAATGCACAGACACTATTTAACTGAACAGAGATGACATAACTGAATCCAATGATGAACTGCCTTAAACTATCATTTTGCATTATTGACACTGTTTTCCTAATGAATGTTGTTCAGTTGCTTTGACGCAATGTATTTTGTTTAAAGTGCTATATAAATAAAGGTGACTTTGACACAATACACCGTACCATTCGCCGCTGCCGCCTTAAACTCTATAGGTCAAAAAAAGAAGCCATATCTAAACATGATCCAGAAGTGCAGGCATTTTCTCTGAGCCAAGGCTCATTTAAAATAGACTGTGGCAAAGTGGAAAACTGTTCTGATGCCATCGATGCTGAAAGATATATCCAAGTTCTAGAACAACATATGCTCCCATCCAGATGTCGTCTCTTTCAGGGAAGTCCTTGTATTTTCCAACATGACAATGCCAGACCACATATACTGCATCAATTATAACATCATGGTTGTGTAGAAGAAGGATCCGGGTACTGAAATGGCCAGCCTGCAGTCCAGATCTTTTTTGACGCATCATAAAGAGGAAGACCTAATTGATCAACTAAAAGCCTGTATTAGACAAGAATGGGACAACATTCCTATTCCTAAACTTGACCAACTTGTCTTCAATCCCCAGGCGTTTGCAGACTGTTATAAAAAGAAGAGGGGATGCCACACAGTGATAAACATGGCCTTGTGCCAACTTTTTTTGAGATGTGTTGATGCCATGAAATTTAAAATCAACTTATTTTTCCCTTAAATTGATACCTTTTCTCAGTTTAAACACTTGATATGTCATCTATGTTGTATTCTGTTTTTATTCACAATGTCACAATTTTTTTGGAATCGGTTTTATATTTAGGCCTAATACGACATTCTGCTTAAATGGTTAATAAAAATTATTTGTGATAGAAAATGACACTGATAGAATAATTTCTGGTGAGTGCAGGTTTGAAGTAAATTAATTTAATTTTTTCAGATTTCAAAATTAAAAAATTAAAAAAGATGTGGATGAAACCCTGATTTTATGCTGATTCTTCTTTAGGCTATTCATTTATTTTATGTGCGAATTAAGAATAAAAAAATTCTGCTTGCACAATTTGGAAGAATACAAATCATTAAAGCACAAAGATCTGCATTTATCTTAAAGTAATTAGTTATTTTCCTGTCAATAGTTACTGAATAAAATTTTTCACTTGCAGAATTCTGCTCACTTGTCGCCAATTCAGACGAGATCTGATAAAGCCATGGATTTACAGTAGGCCTACTAAGTGTATAGTTACTTCAACCCTGATACTACATCAATAATTGATAACTGAAGAACGGCACACAGCAGTAGATAAGCTGATGCTAGGTTTAGACATAACACAAGGAATAAATTAATTTGTTTTATTTGTACAGATTGCAATGTAACTGTAAAATAATGTAAATATTTAACATCGTAGTTCTGTGCATACAGTATTTGTTTACATGTGCACTAGAACTGTTTGTAAGTGTGTATTGCTACTAGAACTTAAATTTCAAAGTACATCTGTGCAATAAAGGTGTTCTATTCTATAAATTCAGTATAATGAAAGGGTGTAATATATTTAACTGATACAGTAATTGTCAGGTAGAATACTATTACAAACATTATTACAGTATGTCAACCATTGCCTTTTTAATTACATTGTTACCTTTAAAATTGTTATATTGCAAAGCTAAATATATATTACATGCAGTACATGCATCTTCAAGAAACATCTAAAAACGCATCTCTTTCATCTTTGACCCTCGAACTCTAGCACTGTCTATTCTAATTATATTTTATCTAACTTTTATTTATTTATTCTAACTGCTAGTTTTCATCCAACACTAGCTTTCTGTATTCTTTTTCAATTCTTTCTATTTGTTTTTATTTTTATTTTTATTTGTATTGTATATGTGTATGTATTTATGGATGTGTGTTGTAGATAGATAGATAGATAGATAGATAGATAGATAGATAGATAGATAGTATTTAATAATTAATGATCTACTTAAAATGCCCACATACCAAAACAAGTGGTTAGCGTGATTTCAAAGGACATTTAAACCATTTCTGAGTTTTATTATTGTGTGTTGTATTGTTATTGGACATACTGTAACTATGCCTGTGATCGTTAAAAAAAAACGTGTTCTTTATCCCCGCGAGGAATACGCGGAAGTGAGCACATATTGGATAGTCTACAGTATATAATGTTCCAGATATAATTGTTTGCGCTCTGATTTAACACTAGGTTTTGTTATAGGCATAAAACATATATATTTGACTGAAACCTGTCTATTAAAATCTGTTTGCATGAACTTTAACTTTGAAATATTTTAAATGTTGCCCCGCCTTTTACTTCTCAAACCTCATATTTTCTATGATATAGTGCTGAGAAAACACAGAGGAACATTGTGCTTCGCGAGTTACCCATCGTGTGTTGGTAGAGGCGTGTACTACAGATTGCTTTGCCGATTGAGAAACGTAATTGGTAAACGGGTTGCCAGAATATACCCTGACCCCGGACCCTCCGCTTTTGGCGCTCAGCGACCTACTCCTTTGAAACTATCCACTGCACATGCGCAAAGCAAGCAGGACGGCACCGTGGGAAATAGTTAGACCTACTACAACAAGTAAAGAAAAAATGAGACAACGTAAATTTGATCCATTATTTTGTTTTGGTTTCCTTGTTTATTATATTTCCCGTTTCGAGCTGAAAGCAATGAAACAAACGTCAGTTTTTCATATTTGGTTCATACAGAATAACAGAAAAACTAAATATTGATTCGTTATTTCGTTTTTGGTTTGCCAGATTAAATGGAATAATTGAATGATCGGATGATACACGGACCTCCGTGGTCCGTGTACCTTCGTATAATTCGTTTTTTAACTTAATATTGAAATCTGAAAAATGAAAAAATCTGCACATTTTTCGTTTTTCATTCATCCAAACAAAATGAAAAATCAAGACTTTGGCTTCATTTTTTCGTTTTTACGTTCAGGGACAAAAAACGAATAAACAACTTGAATATTCGATCCCTACATGTGGGCGGTAATGAAACGGCCCCCTCCGCTGATTGGTCAACCAAACATTACAACATAATAATAGTCCTAAAAACATAATAAGAGTCCTACGGATTCTTAACGTGTTTATTTCTACTACATTTTATCTCTTTCTCTTCATCAAACAGCCAGATCAAAGAATAGCTTGACACAAACCATACAGAGGCAGAGCCTTTTGGTCCTTTGGCACACGGCTGCTTTATTATATCTGTCTGGCAAAGCTGTGCGACGCACTGCAGCGCGGGGAGAATATAGCCTATTGTAGCGAAGTGCAGACTGCTTTCAGTTTATGTGAACATATTTTGAACTATGGGGGAACTTAAATAAAATGACAGATATGAATAGAAATTAGCACATCTATTATTTATTATTTTTCTATTTTGAGTTTTATTCATATAGCACTTTATGCAAATTTCAGAAACCATTGGTTGTTATCCCAAATGTTTACCTCATGCTGTGTTCCAGACAACTCGGATACAATATAATATTTTTTATTATATTATATTGCATTATACGAATAATATTATAATTTACATAATAATACTAATAATAATAATTATAATTATTATTTACAAAAACGAGTAAAAAATGTACAATAAAGTACAATCAAATCCTTATAATCACATTGCAATCTGCTGATTGCCCTTCAGGTGACCGCATAAATCTTTCTTCTTACAATGCACATTATAACTGTTTTTTTTTTATTTGTATTTTTTTTATTAAATAATTAAAAAGTGCAGAAAAAAATAAAAATACATCTAAAATCAATGATTGAACAAAATATGAATAAAATAAGTAATGTAGGAAATATGCTTGGGGGGTGGGGGGGTTCTGTCAATAAATTGCTGACGTGCAAGAAAAACAGCTATATGTATTGGACCTGAAAATCACGTCTCTCTCTCTCTCTATATAAATTTATTATTATTATTATTATTATTATTAGGCCTATTATTATTATTATTATTATTATTATGTAAAGTATAATATTATACACTATACCATAATAATATAATATAATATAATATAATATAATATAATATAATATAATATAATATAATATAATATAATATAATATAATATAATAATTGTTATTATATCCAAGTTATCTGGAACGCAGAATTATTAGGTAAACATTTCAATAAACGATTGTGTAGGCCTACTACAATTCCGAGCCATTATATAAGATGACATTTCATCACTTGACAAACGGATAGAGACTGCTAAGTAGCACTTAAAGCACGGCTACGTGCAACTGTGTTAAGTGCATTTTTGGGAAACGCACATGAAACAATAGCGGACGATTGTAAAATAACTCGTAGAAAACGCTCTTAAGCGCTAAAGTCAACCGTTATCGAGAAACGCAGCCCAGATTAACGAATGGCTTGACACAAACCGTACCGAGGCAGACCCTACAGAGCTTTCTTTTGTGTAGGCATAAATTATGCAACCTACCAGAGAAACATTTAGTTTATCAAGTAAATATTAATTTACTTCGCACCTGCACTCACAACTTCTACTAGGCTATACATCTTTGTGCACTGCAGCGCGGGGAGAATGTATTAGACAAGCGCAGACCACTATTCATTTATGTGAACATAGGTAGTTTTAGACAATAAGCTGATTTTATTTACTTAATATTGGGTACTTGCCATCTAACTGATAGCATAGAAAATTTTTATTTTCTCTGCTAAACCCACGTCACAGAACCACTGTGTGACTCACAGTAGGAGCACAGAATGGTGTGTCATTCCTTAAAGAATCACAGACTTTGAAAAATCCATTATTATAGACAACAATTCACTGACCAATTATTATAGACAGCAACTTGATCTTATTTCTGAATCAATTAATGAAGCATTTTGAACGAATAGATTGTATAAAAGGCTTCTTTATAAACACAATGAAATACCGCCATCTAGTGGTGATATTACTTTCATAATTCAGGTTTCATTTTCATTTCATTTATTTCTATATTAAAAATGTTGTATAAAACATGAATCTTATTTCATTATACATTTGTATTTGCTATGCAAATGCACGTACAGCTGTCTGATCAGCATTAAACTGTAAATACATCTATATCTTCAGACACGTTCTATGTCTCTGAATACTGGTAACGAACAGCCTATTGTCATATTATTTTAATGTTTTTAATGTAAGAATTTAACATTAAATATGACGTTCAAAAGGTAAAAAGTAAAATGTAAAAAAAAAACAAAAAACAACCACAACAACAACAACAACAACAACAACTGAAAATCAATTGCTCCTTATGGGAAAGTTAATTTCTGACACTGATCTATGGTTTATTGTTCGAAGTGTTATTTCAGAGTCTGGATATGTTCTTATAACTCAAATGAGCAATATTGTCTAAATGCAGCATATTGTCTAAAACAAAAGTTATGACTGCATGTTCACATAAATTGATAGCGGTCTGCACTTCGCTACAATAGGCTACATTCTCCCCGTGATGCAGTGCGTCGTACAGCTTTGCCAGACAGATTTTGATAGGTGGGTACTATAATAAAACAGCCGTGTGCCAAAGGACCAAAAGGCTCTGCCTCTGTATGGTTTGTGTCAAGGTATTCTTTAAACACATTAAGAATCCGAAGAAGCGTAGGACTCTTATTATGTTTTTAGGACTATTATTATGTTGTAATGTTTGGTTGACAAATCAGTGGAGAGGGGCGTTTCATTCCCGCCCACATGTAGGGATCGAATATTCAAGTTGATTATTCGTTTTCTGTCCCTGAACGTAAAAACGAAAAAAATGAAGCCGATTTCTTGATTTTTCGCTTTGTTTGGACAAATGAAAAACAAAAAATGTGCAGTTTTTTTTTCATTTTTCAGATTTCAATATTAAATACGAAGGTACACGGACCGAGGAAAATTACCAACAGATGCAAGCTCAGATGAATACGGTAAGTAACGTTACTTGTAACAAACCGTTTTTGTTTGGTGTATTTCTGTCAGGCTTGCAAACTTGGGTTGCCTGGGTGGAGTGAGATTTTGGTAACTCATTGTCCCGGTTTCACAGACAAGGCTTTGAGCCTAATCCCAGACTAAAATGCATGTTTGAGCTGTTTTAAATGAAAACAGCTTGCACTGACATATCTTAAAATATGTCAGGGGAATTGTTTCTCACACCAGCAAAGTTTTTATTTCTAAGGCACGTTTATAAAAGGTAGTTAAAAATCCTAATTTAAATGAGGCCTAATGGCCGAATCTAAACCATGTCTGTGAAACCATGCCTTTCTTTTTTTATGAATTTAAACATAATGCTGTAAATTTCAAATATGCTTTGTTGTAACTTACTAGAAGATTGTTTTTTTAAAGAAACTTTCTCTATTAATGTTTCCTGCTATTTAGATTACTACCTGATATTACCTCTGATTTTATTTACTAATTGAATAACATATCTTACTGGTTGCGTCAAAAATAATTTGTTACGATATAAACGGCATATACCTCGTCTGTCTACAGTTTCTAATTCTAATTTGCTGTGGCCTTCACACATTTCAAAAAGCTTCAAATAGGAGCTTAAAAAATATTTCTTTCTGTCTTTGCCCATGACAGGGATTGAAAACAGCACAGATAGGCCTACTACTATATAGTGCATTCTCTATTAAAAAAGAACAATTTTGAACAAAAATTTAGTAAATGGCTTTGTTGTCAGACTACATCCAGACTGTATCCAGAATGATCATCAAAAATAAGATCTTGCGGATTTATGAATGAACCACTTGTTTAAAAATATTCCTGGTCTACTTGACATCTGCCTGAAACATTACAATGCTCATGATAATGAATCATTAACTTTACAATACATAAATCAACCCTGAGTATATAACAGTGAAATCACTTAAAGAAAATTTATCAGATTACGAAGTTCTGGAATAAATTCAATTGGTGCAAAATGTGTGACTTTATATCAGTTAAATTGATTCTAAAATATTTGTTTTGGACAAATAATGTCCCATGCTGGTGGAAAAATTCCTAACAGTAGATTTTTCTGTTGTCTTATGTTTTGAGATTTAGTTGGGCAGCCTAATAATGTGAGATAAAGCCAAATGTTTGAGTTGGCAACCCTGCTTATGTACATGTTTTCAGGTGTTTCTTTAATGCTGAACTATGCTTGCTTCCTCCATAGTTGTATCTGCACGCAAGAATGTTCAGACTGAAAATACAGCAAACTCATTAGAAAGCAAGTAATTCAATACAATTGCTGATACTGTACATGTGTGAAGTGGGAAAAAATTAATTGGTATTTGCCCGTCCCAATATATCAAACAGTATTTTGGTATAAAAAGTATACTCAAGTTAAAGTATGCATACAGTGTTTGCACATTTTCAAAATAAATAAAATTATAGTTAATTATTTGTTTTTGCTTTTTTGTAAAACTAAAATAACAAGTAGATTTACCCTAATAACTGTGGTATGTGTAGCTATTTTCCATTACAAATATCAACATGAAACAATATACGTGTAAATACCCGTGTCAATTTGCATAAAGACAAACCTATCGATTTTTACAAAGCTCATCGGCCTGAAAAGCAAGGTGTGCTCTGATTGGCCAGCTATTCAGTGCATTGTGATTGGCTGAATACCTCAAGCGTGTGACTAAAATGTTACACCCCTCACCATACAGTGATGCCATTTCCAGGCACGACAACACAAAAATAATAAAACCCATTACAAACAAGGGCAAGCATGCATGCATGCAGTGGGGACATAATTCCACCTGTTCTCACACAGAAAGTAGCTGTGCAGCTATCCAAGACCGCTCCCCAGCCCATCAGGGAGGCATCTGTCATTAGCAGTTTGTGGCAACACGGTGCCCCTAGAGTGGGACCCAAGGCAAGGAACCGGGGTCTGAGCTACAGAGATAGTGTATGAAGCCCGCAGTGCGTCACTTTTATTTGCCTTTGAGGATTGGCTCTTGGATGAAATTCTCTGGCATTTAGCCACAACTGAAATGGTCTCATGTGCAACAGCCCCAAAGGAATCACTGTGGATGCTGAAGCCATGAAACCTGACACCTTTTGATACTCAAACAGTGCGATCTTGGCTTAGCCTGACCTTGCTCATGGTCTGCTGAATGGTCTCGATCCGAGCGGGAGACAGTTGTGCCCGCATTGTAATCGAATCCCAAACAATCACGAGATAAGTCGTTTCTCTGGGCCGGACAAAAACACTTTTTTTTTGGTGTTGAGTCTCAACTCCAGAGAAACTAGATGAGCTAACACGATGTCTCTGTGTTGTAGCACCATCTCTTGCGATTGTGCTAGTATCAGCCAATCGTCGATGTTATTCAAAAAGCGAATTCCATGGAGTCGTAATGGAGCCAGCGCTGCATCCATGCATTTTGTGTATGTGCGGGGTGATAAGGCTAAGCCGAATAGAAGAACCGGAAATTAGTATGCTTTGCCCCAGAAAGCGAACCTCAGGAATTTCCTTTGTTGTGCAAAATTTCTATGTGAAAATATGCGTCCTTCAGATCGATCGTGATGACGCAATTGCAATGCCGAATTTGTGACACGACCGTCTTGACGGTTAACGTCTTTCACTTGAGCGCTTTGACTGTACGGTTTAAGCCTCGAAGATCCAAGATTGGGCACACTGCCCCCACCCTTTAATAGACCGACTCTCTACTTGGACGAGGAACATGTTCTATGGCCTATTTGAAGAGTTTGTAGCTCTTGAGACAGTACTTGCATCAGCTCCAGTTTCATGGAAGTAGAGGCCACGCCGTTGAAATGTGGACGATGACTAATAAATTGGATCCTGTATCCTATCCGTACTGTGCTCAATACCTATGCAGAAATGCCCGGCAGAAGTTTCCACGCTGCCAGACTCTCTGAGAGTGGTACCAATTTTAACACTTCCTTTTGAGGGGATGTTAGATGTTCCGTGTCCTGAATGACGGCAGAAAGCACTGGAACATCTAACATCTCGCTGGAAACCACTGCCTCCCGAAGCACAAGAAGTGGCAGGGATGGAGGGGTTTTGTGAGGGTAATGGGAAGGGCCGAACGCTCCCTTGTGCACCTAGAGCCACTAGCTCGGTGCCCTGAAGTGGCGGACCGGCAGGGGATAACGGTACTAGCTGCTCTAAAGACCTCTGTAGAGGTAGCGAGCCTCTTAGCACAGCTACGTTTCCGGGCAGTAACTGAGAGAAGCGCTCACTGGAGATCGCTGCACCCTGAAACACTGGCAGGGTTGGCAGAACGATCTCCTTAGGGCACTGAGGAGAGACGGGCACCGTGTAATACAGTGCCAATGGCCCCTCCCCTTGAGACAAATCCATGGCTCGACGAAGCTCAGCGACCACTTCCTCGTGTGTCTAGAGCCACTAGCTCAGTGCCCTGAAGCGGGAGACCGGCAAGGGACGACCATACTATCTGCTCTATAGACCTCCGTAGAGATAGCGAGCCTCCTAGCACCTCTACATTTCCGGGTGGTAATTGAGAGAAGCGCTCGCTGGAGATTGCTGTACCCTGGAACACCAGCAGGGTTGGCAGACCGATCTCCTGAGGGCACTGAGGAGAGACGGGCACCATGTAATGCGGTGTACACCGCTCTTCCCCAGAGATTGACTACTGCCCACACTCAAGTCCTTCAACATGTCAGCATGGTATGTCTGTAACACTGCCATAGTGTGCAGCGCAGCACCAGCCTGACCTGCAGCCTGGTAAGCCCAAGAGGTAAATCATCCCCATCGTGAACTGAAGAAGCACTGGAGCGCGCTTCGAGATCACGAGAAAGGATGCGTGGATCAGGTGATGCAGCAAGCGAAAGGGACGGACCCATCGTTCGCTTGTCAAGCAGATCTCTACGAGAGCCCCACGATGGTAATGTGGGTGCGGTCTGGAAATAATTCAGACGAGAGCGAAGCATTTTCTTCACTGTGAACAGTTCACAATGCTCGCACTCGCCTTTCTCTCCAGCCAGAACCACGTGCTCTTCCCCAACAAACAAAACAGTAATCGTTTGTATCCAGTTTCAGAAATGGAAAGTGAGCATGGAGGAACACAACACTTACCATTTCGTTGTCTCATCCTAATAAAGATTTTCCTGACGCACACATGCACAGAATGATCTGAAGAAAAACACCTGTGGCTTTTCTATTTATAGCCCCGGTTTGCGGGCGTGCTCCGATGACGTCATCAACCACGGCTATATTACCGCCAGGTCAATTCTATCGACGTGTTACACACATTTTTCACAGCTGGTCACGAATAAGACATTTCTCAATGCGCTGAGCAGCGCAGCATTGACTGAAGCTTTCGAATGGGAACTATAGGTATTTAAAGGTACACCATGTCACTTTTGGTGCTCTAGCAGTTCATAAAACTGCATGCATCTCACAAAAGAACATTGTAACCAGAGATACTTCTGTGTTTATGTCAGTGATGAGTCACCCAGGTATTGGGCCCCTCCACAGAGGTTGGCATTCTGCTCTGTCTAAAGTAGCCAGAACATAAACCACTTTAGTGATAAATGTACTGTAGTGATTCCGGATAAGACAAAATACATTAGGTACATTTTTTAATAAAAAAGTGCAACATTGTGTACCTTAAAGGTAATCTGTTAACCTATCTAGTTATTTTTATTGTAGCCATTTTATTAAAGTTTAAAATCTGAATGTTAGAGAGAAGATAATTTTTTTTTTAATATCAATATGCATATGCAATGATCATTGTTTGTGCCCGCATTGTAATCGAATCCCAAACAATCACGAGATAAGTCGTTTCTCTGGGCCGGACAAAAACACTTTTTTTTTGGTGTTGAGTCTCAACTCCAGAGAAACTAGATGAGCTAACACGATGTCTCTGTGTTGTAGCACCATCTCTTGCGATTGTGCTAGTATCAGCCAATCGTCGATGTTATTCAAAAAGCGAATTCCATGGAGTCGTAATGGAGCCAGCGCTGCATCCATGCATTTTGTGTATGTGCGGGGTGATAAGGCTAAGCCGAATAGAAGAACCGGAAATTAGTATGCTTTGCCCCAGAAAGCGAACCTCAGGAATTTCCTTTGTTGTGCAAAATTTCTATGTGAAAATATGCGTCCTTCAGATCGATCGTGATGACGCAATTGCAATGCCGAATTTGTGACACGACCGTCTTGACGGTTAACGTCTTTCACTTGAGCGCTTTGACTGTACGGTTTAAGCCTCGAAGATCCAAGATTGGGCACACTGCCCCCACCCTTTAATAGACCGACTCTCTACTTGGACGAGGAACATGTTCTATGGCCTATTTGAAGAGTTTGTAGCTCTTGAGACAGTACTTGCATCAGCTCCAGTTTCATGGAAGTAGAGGCCACGCCGTTGAAATGTGGACGATGACTAATAAATTGGATCCTGTATCCTATCCGTACTGTGCTCAATACCTATGCAGAAATGCCCGGCAGAAGTTTCCACGCTGCCAGACTCTCTGAGAGTGGTACCAATTTTAACACTTCCTTTTGAGGGGATGTTAGATGTTCCGTGTCCTGAATGACGGCAGAAAGCACTGGAACATCTAACATCTCGCTGGAAACCACTGCCTCCCGAAGCACAAGAAGTGGCAGGGATGGAGGGGTTTTGTGAGGGTAATGGGAAGGGCCGAACGCTCCCTTGTGCACCTAGAGCCACTAGCTCGGTGCCCTGAAGTGGCGGACCGGCAGGGGATAACGGTACTAGCTGCTCTAAAGACCTCTGTAGAGGTAGCGAGCCTCTTAGCACAGCTACGTTTCCGGGCAGTAACTGAGAGAAGCGCTCACTGGAGATCGCTGCACCCTGAAACACTGGCAGGGTTGGCAGAACGATCTCCTTAGGGCACTGAGGAGAGACGGGCACCGTGTAATACAGTGCCAATGGCCCCTCCCCTTGAGACAAATCCATGGCTCGACGAAGCTCAGCGACCACTTCCTCGTGTGTCTAGAGCCACTAGCTCAGTGCCCTGAAGCGGGAGACCGGCAAGGGACGACCATACTATCTGCTCTATAGACCTCCGTAGAGATAGCGAGCCTCCTAGCACCTCTACATTTCCGGGTGGTAATTGAGAGAAGCGCTCGCTGGAGATTGCTGTACCCTGGAACACCAGCAGGGTTGGCAGACCGATCTCCTGAGGGCACTGAGGAGAGACGGGCACCATGTAATGCGGTGTACACCGCTCTTCCCCAGAGATTGACTACTGCCCACACTCAAGTCCTTCAACATGTCAGCATGGTATGTCTGTAACACTGCCATAGTGTGCAGCGCAGCACCAGCCTGACCTGCAGCCTGGTAAGCCCAAGAGGTAAATCATCCCCATCGTGAACTGAAGAAGCACTGGAGCGCGCTTAGAGATTACGAGAAAGGATGCGTGGATCAGGTGATGCAGCAAGCGAAAGGGACGGACCCATCGTTCGCTTGTCAAGCAGATCTCTACGAGAGCCCCACGATGGTAATGTGGGTGCGGTCTGGAAATAATTCAGACGAGAGCGAAGCATTTTCTTCACTGTGAACAGTTCACAATGCTCGCACTCGCCTTTCTCTCCAGCCAGAACCACGTGCTCTTCCCCAACAAACAAAACAGTAATCGTTTGTATCCAGTTTCAGAAATGGAAAGTGAGCATGGAGGAACACAACACTTACCATTTCGTTGTCTCATCCTAATAAAGATTTTCCTGACGCACACATGCACAGAATGATCTGAAGAAAAACACCTGTGGCTTTTCTATTTATAGCCCCGGTTTGCGGGCGTGCTCCGATGACGTCATCAACCACGGCTATATTACCGCCAGGTCAATTCTATCGACGTGTTACACACATTTTTCACAGCTGGTCACGAATAAGACATTTCTCAATGCGCTGAGCAGCGCAGCATTGACTGAAGCTTTCGAATGGGAACTATAGGTATTTAAAGGTACACCATGTCACTTTTGGTGCTCTAGCAGTTCATAAAACTGCATGCATCTCACAAAAGAACATTGTAACCAGAGATACTTCTGTGTTTATGTCAGTGATGAGTCACCCAGGTATTGGGCCCCTCCACAGAGGTTGGCATTCTGCTCTGTCTAAAGTAGCCAGAACATAAACCACTTTAGTGATAAATGTACTGTAGTGATTCCGGATAAGACAAAATACATTAGGTACATTTTTTAATAAAAAAGTGCAACATTGTGTACCTTAAAGGTAATCTGTTAACCTATCTAGTTATTTTTATTGTAGCCATTTTATTCAAGTTTAAAATCTGAATGTTAGAGAGAAGATAATTTTTTTTTTAATATCAATATGCATATGCAATGATCATTGTTTATGCTCGTTTTAGTAACTCCTTGCTCTATATTTAATAAAGCACATACAAATGACCTTAACAGGAAGCAATGCAACCTGTTTTACAAGAGAGTTACGTTTATCATAACTACAATGTAAAAACTAAAGGTTCCTGGAGGTACCTTTTGGGGTTCTTCACTTCGCCACACCGGTGGAACCCTCTAAAGAGCCTCTAGGCACCGCTCTAAATGACGTGGTTCTCTGAGGAACTTTCAACGGTTCCTGGAGGAACTCTTTTATGAGGATGGCCAGGAACCACCTAGGGTGCTTCAAGGCACCATTTCCCTATTTTCAGTTCTTTAATATTACACCCCCCACCAGCAGTTTTTAGCAGTTTTTTACTGCTATTGACATTTTTAATGATTTTAAAAGACAAAATGAAAAAATGTAACAAATGCATATCAAATATTGTTTATGACTGCAGTGCATTATTATGATATAAAGACAGTAAACCAATCCATAACATAACAAAAGTGATAATCAGCATCTCTATGCTAACTGATTTTAATTCGGAAATTGCGTCTGCTTAATGTCATTGTAGGACAGCAGCAGTGGAATCACTTAAAATCGAATGATGAAATAGTTTTTAATTATGAATGCATCATTGTGTGTTGAATGAGTTTAAACGTAAATATTGCAATAAATCCATGGTCTTTCACTGATGTCTGTGACAGAGCTGGTGGCAAATTTATAAACAATATTACATTGTGCCATTTTCATACATCTTGCTTCTAGAGCATGTGTGATTTAGTTTATTTCAAAGTGTTAATTAATACATTAAATAACATGGGGGAAATAACATGTAATTAAGGTTGTGTTATTCATGCAGTACTTTATATGACTCATGTCATAGTAAAGTTATTTCTTCATTAGCTCTTGATTAATACATATGACTCCTCATTAGGAGTCCTCCTCCTTGTTTTTCGTCACCCGGCTTTCTCGTGTTCCCTTGTGTTTTTCTTGTTTCTTGTTTTTGGACAGCTTTCCCTGTTATTGACCTCTAGCCTGTTTTTTGGATTTGATTTTGGATTACCCCATTAAAACACTGCATTTGGATCTCTCATTTCCTGTGTGCATTTGTGACAGAAGGACTCCATCAATGCCCAGATTCAGCAGTGTGGGATTTTGTGTCGTTCCCCAGCCAGCATGGAGGAGCGGAGGGGGGGAGGTTCCTAAATTTGATCGCCCTCTGTCAAGAGGGGAGTGAGATGGGTGGTTTGGCGCACTTATTCTGGACCCTGGCGGTAGGATTGGGGTATAATGATGAGGCCCTAAAGAATCTATTCAACGCCTGTCTGGATAAGGGAGGAGCTGGAGATCCTGGATTTTTGGGGGTTCACCATGTACCTAAAACGTCGGTCTCAGTGGGATACCCCAGCCACACCTGTCTCTTCAGGTGTGATGGCCGACTCTAGACCTGTGTCTCCAGACAGGGTGGCCGCCAGCCCTGCGCCATTGCACAAGATGGCCGCCAGCCCAGCGCCACAACACCAGGTGACCTCCAGGCCCGAGCCACTGCCCAAGATGGCCGCCAGCCCAGCGCCACTGTGCAAGATGGTCCACCTCCCTCCTGGTCTCTGTGTTCCTTGGTTTGTTCTTGTGTTCGGTGTAGCATCTGGTAGCTGCTCCTTAGAGGGGGGGTAATGTCACAGTGTCTGGTCTGTGTTTCCCTGGGTGTCCACTAGTGGTCTCACTTCCCCATAGTCACCCCACTGCAGTCACTAAATTTCCCACAAGCCTTTGTCCCATTCATCACTGTTAATTGCACACCTGTTATTGCACTCAGCTGTCTCCAATTTCATCGTTTTTACCTGTCCATTTAAACCAGCCTGTCTCATTCTGTTTCATGATGTCCTTGTTTTCCATCCACCGGCTTTCTCGTGTTCCCTTGTGTTTTTCTTGTTTCTTGTTTTTGGAATGCTTTCCCTGTTATTGACCTCTAGCCTGTTTTTTGTATTTGATTTTGGATTACCCCATTAAAACACTGCATTTGGATCTCTCGTTTCCTGTGTGCATTCGTGACATTCGTTCTCGAGTCAAGAACCGGTTGCATCGGTTTTCGGATCACCAGTAGTTCTTTCAGACAGTTCGATTCAATAAACCGGTTGAAGAAAACGGTTGATCGGTTCTTTTGCGTTCGACATAATGGCGTCATTGGCGATGATTGCCCTTGCCAAAAGAATCAGTTCAGTTCAGACGCTCTGTGTGTCATTCTGCTTCACACTAAATCACACATGCGCAGTATCATCAGCTCCTCAGATCTCGAATCAGACGTGTCTGACAGAAACGGTTCTTGACTCGAGAACGAGTCAATCTTTTGCTCGTTATCTGGCTTGGCTCTGTGTTCATCTTCTGTTCTCTCTTCACAGTAGTTCAGTCAGTGTACGAGTACATTAATTACTCCGGGATATTGGTTTGTTTTAACTCAGAGGGAGTGTCAGCCACATTAAAAAAGTTAACAGCTTAAGTCATTTGTGGATTAATGCGTATTGGAGACGTGAACCGTTTTAAACTATTCAATTCGATTTGGTGAACTGGTTCAAGAAGATCCAGTTACATCGAATGATTACTTCGCGAACCGGATATCACTACAGTGCAGAGTTTTGAACTCTCTCACAACAGACACGGAAGAGAAGACAATGATGAATAAAGTCATAGTTTTTGCTATTTTTGGATCAAAATGTATATTCGATGCTTCAAAAAATCCTAACTGACCCTCTGATGTCACATGGACTACTTTGATGATGTTTTTCATACCTTTCTGGACATGGACAGTATACTTTGCACACAGCTTCAATGGAGGGACTGAGAGCTCACGGACTAAATCTAAAATATCTTAAACTGTGTTCCGAAGATAAACAGAAGTCTCACGGGTTTGGAACGACATGAGGGTGAGTTATTAATAACATAATTTAGATTATTGGGTGAACTAACCCTTTAAAGTAGGAATTAGGACTGTCAGTGAATATTTTTTTAATCTTAATAATTGATTTTTTTTCTTATTAATTAATCTAATTAGTCACAAATAATTATTTATCAATATTTGCTAAGAAAAAAACTCCAAATGCCCCAAATAAACATTTAAAGGTTAATTGTCCTTTTAGACAGTGAGGTTGAATAGACAACACAGATAAATCAGAATCAGAATCAGAATGAGCTTTATTGCCAGGTATGTTCACACATCCGAGAAATTTGTTTCCGTGACAGAAGCTTCGCAGTGCAACATAACAGCGACAGAGCAAAAAACACAATAGGAATAAAGAATACAAAAAAATACAAATTTTCTTCTTTTCTTTTCTTATGCCGTCCATCGATTTCGAAGATGATGTCACTTCTAGGATGCGTTGTTGGAGTGTTGAGGCAGCCGCTGCTGTCGGTGGTGCCATTGAAGGTGGCTATAAAGCCCAATCCGAGAGCCACATGTCCTGCCACAGTCGGGGCATGTGAGTGCAGAATCTGAGGATGGGTGTAGTTGTGGCTGGGCGCGTTGGTGTCTGCGCTGGCGTAGCACAGTTCTGTGTTGGGTACGCTGTGATTCGATCAGTTGGGCCCCCAGACCACATACAGAGCTCCATGCCTGGCGGTCGGCAGCAGTTGTTTCCAGGACTCCTGGGTTGATGCTGCAGCTTTTCAGGGTCGACTTGAGGTGGTCCTTGTAGCGACGCTTCTGACCCCCAGGTCTCCTGTTGGCTGCGTATTTCTGCCCTGAGGGAAGAAACTGTTCCTGTGTCTGGTCGTTGTGGTGTTCAGAGCTCTGTAGCATCAACCAGATGGCAACAGTTCAAAGAGGGAGTGTGCTGGATGTGAGGGGTCCAGAGTGATGTTGCCAGCCCTTTTGCTCACTCTGGATAAGTACAGTTCTTGAATAGATGGGAGAGTTGAACCGATGATTCGCTCAGCAGTCCGGACTACCCTCTGTAGTCTTCTGAGGTCAGATTTAGAAGCTGAGCTGAACCAGACAGTTACTGAAGTGCAGAGGATGGATTCGATGATGGTGGAGTAGAACTGTTTCAGCAGATCCTGTGGCAGGTTAAACTTTCTCAGCTGGTAAAGGAAGTACAACCTCTGCTGGGCCTTTTTCACAATGGAGTCAATGTGAATGTCCCACTTCAGGTCCTGAGAGATAGTGGTGCCCAGGAACCTGAATGACTCCACTGCAGTCACAGTGCTGTACATGATGGTGAGTGGGGGAAGTGCAGGGGGGTTTCTCCTGAAGTCCACGATCATCTCCACTGTTTTGAGCGTGTTAAGCTCCAGGTTGTTGAGAGTGCACCAGACAGCCAGCTCTTTAACCTCCTGTCTGTAAGCAGACTCATCACTGACCTGAATGAGGCCGATGAGTGTGGTGTCATCTGCAAACTTCAGGAGCTTGACAGAAGGGTCCTTAGATGTGCAATTGTTAGTGTACAGGGAGAAAAGCAGTGGGGAGAGAACACAGCCCTGTGGAGCTCCGGTGCTGATTGTATGGGTGCTGGATGTGTATTTTCCCAGCCTCACTAGCTGCTGCCTGTCTGTCAGGAAGCTGTTGATCCACTGACACATGGAGGTGGGCACGGAGAGCATAGTTAGTTTGGGCATGAGGAGGTTTGGGATGATCGTGTTAAAGGCCGAGCTGAAGTCCACAAACAGGATCCTCACATAAGTCCCCGGTCTGTCTAGGTGTTGCAGAACATAATGCAGTCCAATGTTTACTGCATCGTCCACAGACCTGTCTGCTCTGTAGGCAAACTGAAGAGGATCTAGCAAGGGTCCAGTGATGTCTTTCAGGTGGGCCAGCACCAGTTTTTCAAATGACTTCATGACTACAGACATTAGAGCCACAGGTAATTGGTGATCTCCTTTAGACTTTTCCACACTGATGCGGAGTCGTTTGAAGTGAACTGAGTCCTTATTTTTTTCAGAATAATTCCTCTTTGCCACTTTGATCTCCTTTTCCAGTGTGTATTTAGCCTGTTTATACAGGACATTGTCCCCCTTCACGTAAGCATCTTCTTTGGCCTGACGGAGCTGTCTGAGTTTTGCAGTGAACCACAGTTTGTCATTGTTGTAATTTAGTTGAGTCCTGGTAGGAATGCATATATCCTCACAGAAACTGATATATGATGTTACAGTCTCTGTGAGTTCATCCAGATCGGTGGCAGCAGCTTCAAAGATACTCCAGTCAGTGAGGTCAAAACAAGCTTGTAAATCCTGCTCTGCTTCATTAGTCCATCTTTTTACAGTCCTTAATACAGGTTTAGCTGATTTTAGTTTCTGCCTGTAGGTCGGTATAAGATGAACCAGAAGGTGATCAGAACGTCCCGAAGCTGCTCGTGGAACAGAGTGAAATGCATCCTTTATTGTTGTGTAACAGTGATCCAATATATGACTGTCTCTTGTGGGACATGTGATGTGCTGTCTGTATTTTGGCAGTTCACGGGAGAGATTGGCTTTATTAAAGTCCCCAAGAATGATTAAAAAGGAGTCCGGGTGTTGTTGTTCTGTCTCTGTGATCTGCTCAGCGAGTTTCTGTAAAGCTGAGCTCACGTGCACTTGTGGAGGAATGTAAACACTCACCAGAATGAACGAATGAAACTCCCGCGGCGAATAGAACGGCTTGCAGTTAATGAAGAGTGTTTCGAGATTTGAGCAGCACTTCTTTAACACAGTTACATCTGTACACCACCGTTCATTGATATAAAAGCATGTCCCGCCGTCACGCGATTTCCCTGTTAATTCTGCTTCGCGATCCGCTCTAAACAGCTGAAAGTCCGG
Organism: Carassius carassius; assembly: GCF_963082965.1. NCBI lineage: Eukaryota > Metazoa > Chordata > Actinopteri > Cypriniformes > Cyprinidae > Carassius > Carassius carassius. Next base: position 20,163,051 of record NC_081797.1, on the reverse strand, counting down.
CAGGTGGAGCGCGCTGTCCGGTATGGTGTCATTCAGCCAAGTTTCCGTGAAACACAGAGCAGCAGAGTGTTAGAAATCGTTATTTGTCCGGGAGAGCAGAAGCAGTTCGTCCGTTTTGTTGGGTAGAGAGCGGAGATTTGACAGATGGATGCTAGGCAACGGCGTTCGAAATCCGCGAAAGTCTCACGAGCGCGCCAGCTCTTTTTCACCATCTGCGCGTCCTCTTGAAGCGTGTGATCAGCGCAGCCGCTCCGCCGACAAGAATGTCCAGCAAAACATCAGAATAGTCCAAAACCGGTGATATATCGGGAGATGTGTGTTGCCGAATGTCCAGCAATTCGTCCCTGGTGAAACTGATTGCAGGAATATAACTAAAGACAGGAACAAAACAAACAAAACAAAAACACAAAAACAACTGCAGAGCACGTCACGGAGGCAGCCATCCTCTATTGGCGCCAGCGAGTATATATAGATTGGCTATATAAAATGGCCTTTAAAAACGTTAATGTTGTATGTTTTAATTCTGTGACTCTCTTCATTAATTCAAAACATTCTTGTATTCTGTCTGAAAATATATTTCAAGCCTCTCCATCACATTTTGCTCTTCAAAGGGATAGTTCACCTAAAAATTACTTAACCTCCGTCATCCCAGATGTTTATGACTTTTTCTTCACATGAACACAAGCAAAGATTTTTAGTCCGTATAATGCAATGGAACAGGACCAACTCAGAAACCATACAAAGTGAACATGACGGTCACGATTAAAATATTGGTATTTGTATTTATCGTTTCACTTAAGAAGACAGTGATTCATTAACAAGGGTTGCATGATTTATATTCTCTTTGTTTATAGTTTTTGAAGTGTCATTTTTGGATGTCCCATACACTTTATAAAGAGAATTTTTTTTTTCTTTCTAAAACTCAGTTTGTGTTCATCTGTTAAATGAAAGTCATATAGGATGGCATGAGGGTGGAAAGGATGGAATTTCCTTTTAATCCCTTTCCCTGTATTTTTCTTTTTTGTGTGTGTGTTCCACTGTGTTTCATTTTAATTGTTGTTGTTGAACTAAATATACATGTTTGACCTGTGCCATTGCATTTTTCGTTCTCTCCCTTTAACCATTCTTCTGTATGTCTGTCAGAAAAAAGTACTTCTACTTTTTTAATACTTGAGTACAATTTAAAGTTGTACCTTTTTACTTTTACTCAAGTATGTTTTTGACAAGATACTTGTACTTTTAATTGAGTAAAATGTTTGAGTACTTTTTACACCTGACACACAAACACACACACACACACACATACAGTTGGCACAGGAAAAAAGGGTTAAAGCTTAAGCAGTAAAGAGAAGAGAAATAAAATCACAAAGCTATTATATAATTTGATATTTAGCAGCTCTACAGCCTGTAGGCAAAACATCAGTTTCTTAGTTCAAAAACACCTTTGTAAAATGTAATGTATCAATTAATAAGACTTAGTTTGATATTTGCACATCTCGACTGTTTGATAAAAAGTCCTGATGCACTTTGGGGCTCCAGTTGGTCTCTGCTGAAGTGAATTGATGAGAAAGACCAGTTCGAATAAGAGGATCTTGATGAATGGAAAGAGCCTAGAATTTTTGCTTCCAGATGATGTGAAAATCATCTTGTTTACTCACTCACAGAAAACAATAGATTGATTTAAATTTTCTAAGACACTTTTTGTTTCAAAAGGGCATATGCGAGTAGGCGTCAACTATCATGAATATCATTCAGACTTACACCTGAGAAGACAGATTTAGTAACATTTTTGTGCGGATGGCTTTATAAATTGTTTGTAGGGACATTTCAGAAATTCTATGTAGATCTTCATAAATGAGGCCCCAGAACTCAAGCTCATATTTTATAATAAAATTTCACTCAGTGAACCATGAAAACGCTGCAGAGGAAGGAAATTTTGACACAAGACTGTGTAATCAAATTGTGAAGCTCAAACACTGAAACAGATCACTGTTGGTTCTCTGTGTGTTGACTCTGTGTAGTTTTACTGTATCATCCCAGCAAACATTTGGGCGTCTTTTGACCGTTGAAAAGACGTCCGTCCGACACGTCCCGTCATGGTTGAAAAATAGTTCCAAAATGAAAGTTGAACCGACGTCTTTGAAGTCTTCTGTACGTGAACTGCACGTCTTTTCTGCACGTCTCCTGGACGTCTAAATGCGTCGTCTTCTGGACGTCCAAATGCGTTGATTTCTGGACGTCGTCGTTTAAATGTTTAAATGCGTCGCTGCATAGTTTAAGTGTATGTATATATAAGCCTGTATATAAAATAATCACACGCCCACTGTGTAACATCGTGAAAGGCAATCAATTATGTCTTGAGGTTTAACACATCTTGACAAAAGTTCTAGATCGGTCCAGTCAGACCTGAATGTCCATAAAACATCTTAATCAAGTGTACATCCCAAACAATAACACATTATTTGTGGACGTATGCAAAAAAGAAGCATGTTCTGATTTAGCACATTTATTGTTTTTGAACAGTTTAGCATCTGTTAACCAAACTAAAATACCAATTACAAAATACTGAATTATTATATAAAGGGATAGTTTACCCAAAAATGAAAATTCTGTCATTTACTTACCCTCATGTTTCAAACCTGTATACCTTTCTATGTTCTGACGATATTGTTTTCACGTTTGCTTTACTGGGTCAATGACAAATAAGAGGAACCTGAATTACAGTTGTTTGGCTCATTTCTTGTAACCTCCACCCCCATCTCTTCCTGGAGCGAGCGAGTAGACTGGGAAGAGAATATATTTCTTTTTAAAATAAATAAAATAAAAAATTTGAGATAAATGACATGCACTTACTTTCAAAATATCTTTATGGTCTACAGCTAAAAAAAAAAAAAATAATAATTAAAAAACCTTGGAACTAGATGAATGATTCATGAATGAAACATTAGAAAAAGTTAATCAACATGCATTAGATTTTATTTTTATTGTATAAAAGATGTTGTGTTTTAATGTGTTGCCATTGAGAAACACTCTTAACTGGGTGTGTAACTGTGAGAAAGTGAACAGGACATTTTTGATAAGACAGGAAGGCTGTGATGTCCCCTGAATAATTAATTAAAGCGTACAAATAAAAATTACATCAATAAGTAACTTTTAGCCTACCAACGTTAGCGAATTTTAGCCATACTCAGTGAATTTCAGTTTACAATGTGGGCATCATTTCTCTCGGTTCCTTCGTGTCAAACAAGTAAAACTCAAGCACGTTAATCAAATAATACAAAATGTACTTACCCAAAAGTAGATTGTATATAATATATATCGATACATCTCCCTCCTTGAGTCCTCTTCGAGTCTTCTCCTCGTGGTTGCCTGCTGAATGTTCCGTAACCAGAAGACCGCGAGATCTCGCGAGATAATCTATCCTATCACAGGATTTTGTAATATCACGAAATATATTACTATATATTACTATGTTTACTATATCTTGGCAGCACCGTTTTGCCAATTACATACAACTCAGATCGAAATGGTGACCGGATATATATCTGTTTTACATGTATATGCATAGATTCCATAAAAATAATAACAACGAATACATAAAACAGGTTGAAATGATGACTAAATTGTAGCATGGCAATCACTTAACCACACTGGGCAGTTAGTCATTATAATTTATTTAAACAAGATAAGGTAAATATATTTACTTTGTATAAAAAAATAAAATTTCCTGCTAGTCTTGCTTGGAGTCTTTTCACAACCGTGACAAGACGTGTAAAAGACGTCAGTGGACGTCTATTCACAACCTCTTTAAAACCTCTTAAAAACTACTTGGTGCACTTAAATTAATTATTGCAGTATTAATCAAGGTGTAAGCACAGCTTTTGCATATTCCACAAGGATTTCATAGAGGGTCATGATGGACGTGTAATGCACGTGTAAAAGACGTCACATAGTGACGTCCTCTCACAACCGATTCACAACACGGGTAAATATTGAACTACACACAGCTACACGCAGCACTGTGTGAACAATGGATCACTGTGGTAACTCTGACAGTAAAAAACTCCTGTATCTTCAGTCTGGACTCCACTGATGGTCAGAGTGAAATCTTTTCCTTGGCTAGTTCCACTGCCACTGAATCTAGCTGGAGTTCCAGACTGGAGGCTGTTGATCCAGTAAATGAGGCGTTTAGGAGCTTCTCCAAGTTTCTGCTGATACCAGGCTAAGTAGTTGCTGTATATTCCTAAATCTGTCCTACACTCTATTGTAGCTGTTTGACCGAGCTGGACAGTTTTAACAGTGATTCCTCTGGAATCTGAATAAAATAAAATAAATTAGTTTGCAAATCTTCTTAATAACAAAATATTAAATCGACGTAAACAATAATAACATATGATCAATATCAAAAATAGTCATCCTACCTTGAATAAAAACCACAATGGTCCAGATGAGGATGATGTTGTTCATTGTTGTTGTTGTGTCTTGTGTGATGATGAAGATTGTGTTCTGTTCTGCTCTAAGTCATGAAGTGTTAAACTCACAGCTCTATAAACACTCTCAGAGCACTGAAGCATGTGCTGACGATGCAAAGAAGTGGGCAGGATTTACAACAGCTTGAGCTGATACAAGACTTATATACTAGAATAGAGTCACAGAATTAGTGTTAATTTCGTCAGATGAGACGAGACGAGACTAAATATATTCGTCAATGACCTTTTTTTCATGACTAAGACGCGACTATGGCAAGACTGCCCCACTGTCCAAAAACACTGACTAAGACTAAATTAACATGCATTATTGTTAAAGAAAAAAGACGAGTCAAAAATGTTTTGTATAACATAAAAACTAAGATAAAATCTCTCTTCATTTTCGTCTACAATCGTCTCTGCTTTTCATCAGCTGTTAAGCCTTTAAAATATTCTGAATGAATTTGAGGCTTCGCGCTGTTGCTCAAGTTACAGTTTTCATACTCCTGTTGGTGCCAGCCGGTGGCTGCAACACGAAACTGCTGAACAAACAACACCCAAAGCGAACACGAGTGACGAGCAGTAGCGCTGCTTCCTACACGCAGAGTACGCAGTTTGCGTAGGGCACCAACTCACAGGGGGGCACCATCCCAGTTGCTCAAAAAAAAAAAAGAGGTATTATTATTATGTATATTAACATATATCTATACATAAATAAGCATGTAAACATGAACATATATATACATAATCATAAAAAATGACAGACAGTTATGTGATGCGCAATTCCCGCAGCCGTGTGCGCGCTCGCTCTCACCTCATGTTTGCGGCTGACTGCAAATGATCATAACTGATGGACAACTATAATCGAGAAAAGGCAACAGTAGACTGGCACTGAGATAAGAAAAAGAAAAAAGCCCAAGATGAGGCCCTTGCGTCACTTTTAGGTACATTTATATTCCTGTTAAACTTCTTTGGATTTGATAACATTAAGTTAATAACGTGTTTTAATGTCAGTGATGCATACAGACGGTTGGTCTGGGAACGCCCCCGGGAACGCCCTGTCACGTGATGTGAATTTAACCCTTGGGGGAAAACATTGCCTTGGCGCCAATTGAAATACATGGGACAATCATGCCGAAGAGTTGCTGTATCATTTTCTGTACCTCCAATAAACTAACAAATTATGAATTGAAGTTCTACATCCTTCCTAATAAACATACAGAACCGAAAAAGGAGGACAAAATGGCTACAAGCAATGAGTTGAATAAGTTGTGAGGATAATCAAGGGAAGTTGTGGAATCCCAAGACTAAGCATGTGTATGTGTGCAGTCGGCATTTCATCATAGGCATGCTACATTAACATTGGGTACATTATTAACGTTATCAAAACTGTGAAAGGTTGTTTCAGAAAGTGGCATGCATATATAATTAGCCTGATCATTCTACCTTAAGCAAAACTATATAGCCTAGTGTCGAACCTAAACTCGCAAAACGCATCTGCTAAGAGTTGTAGTCTACGTGATACGCCATTACCCACTAGAAAAGGCCAAGGATTTCCATATACCCACGTAAATAATCTCGAGGATACATAACAACTTCGTTTTGTGTCAGAACTTTCACACTTTCATTCATAAATTGGGTTTGCGAAGCGATCGAATTGCGGAATCCAGTCAAATATGGAACATGCTGTATAAAGCAGAACGTCACGGAATTTGGCTATTTTTGAATGAATGCATCTACAGTAGTGCTATACAATGAATCAAATATCTATCTGGACTAGTGTATATGAATATTAAAATTAATAGGGACTACAATTATTCTATGCATCTCTAGGAATGAGCGCTCAATATGTGCATTTTGTCTTTTAAATACACTTGATGTTTGCTGTGTTTTCCCCCACGCTGACTCCACCCTCGCCACGCCCCCAACTATGACTAGATGCCGACTGTATGTATAGTAATATCACCGCTGAATCTGCCTTAATATGCTCTGACTTTTCATGTTCCCTTCCGAAAATTAAACATTATTTTACTATGAAAAAACAAAACTAAACATGGTTCTTGTAGCAACGGTAACTACAAATTAACCATGGCTTTGATACTTCAGTTCGCTTCAAATAATAATTTACGAAGCATTCAGATTAAATTTTTTTTGGGTAATAAAAACAGGCCTAAGCGAACATAAAACAAAACAACTAGGCAATAATGATTGGTTAAGGACGATGGTATCCCTGTTCTTAACTGGCCAGTAAACTTGCCTGACCTTAACCCCATAGAAAATCTATGGAGCATTGTGGAGAGGAAGATGCGATATGCCAGACCCAACAATGCAGAAGAGCTGTAGGGCACTATCAGAGCAACCTGGGCCCTCATAACACCTGAGCAGTGCCACAGATAGATTGACTCCATGCCACGCCACATTGCTGCTGTACTTCAGGCAAAAGAAGCCCCAAATAAGTATTGATTGCTGTACATGGTCATACTTTTCATGTTCTTACTTTTCAGTTGGCCAGGATTTCTAAAACTCCTTTCTTTGTATTGGTCTTAAGTAATATTCTAATTTTCTGAGATACTGAATTTGGGATTTTCCTTAGTTGTCAGTTATAATCATCAAAATTGAAAGAAATAAACATTTGAAATATGTCAGTCTGTGTGTAATGAATGAATATAATATACAAGTTTCATTTTTTTGAATGGAATTAGTTAAATAAATCAACTTGATGATATTCTAATTTTATGACCAGCACCTGTATATTAAATATAAACGCATTCTGTAATGAAAAATATCAATATTTGACATATGATCCACAGTTTATTTGAATAATTATGAAAAATATAAAAGGTGTGCATTATAGTTGACACCTGGCATATTTTACATTTGATCCCATTCTGAAATAAAAAAGTAGAATTATTTTTTTTTTTAGTCAAGTCAAGTCAAGTCACCTTTATTTATATAGCACTTTAAACAAAATACATTGCGTCAAAGCAACTGAACAACATTCATTAGGAAAATAGTGTAGCGTATCTGACCCGAATCAGACAAATTAAAGAGTCAATCAGGACTGTGGTTGAAACATGAGCCAAATTCCTCAGGAAGGCAACAGGAGATCAAGTCCTAGTGCCACAAGTCAGAAACAAGTTAACCAACCAACCAACTCTTTCACAGAACAGCTTTCGACATTAAGTCAAGTCTAGTCAAGTCACCTTTATTTATATAGCGCTTTAAACAAAATACATTGCATCAAAGCAACTGAACAACATTCATTAGGAAAACAGTGTCAATAATGCAAAAATTATAGTTAAAGGCAATTCATCATTGGATTGAGTTATGTCATCTCTGTTCAGTTAAATAGTGTCTGTGCATTTACTTGCAATCAAGTCAACGATATCGCTGTAGATGAAGTTTCCCCAACTTAGCAAGCCAGAGGCGACAGCAACAAGGAACTGAAACTCCATCGGTGACAGAATGGAGAAAAAAACCTTGGGAGAAACCAGGCTCAGTTGGGGGGCCAGTTCTCCTCTGACCAGACAAAACCAGAAGTTCAATTCCAGGCTGCAGCAAAGTCAGATTGTGCAGAAGAATCATCTGTTTCCTGTGGTCTTGTCCTGGTGGTCCTCTGAGACAAGGTCTTTACAGGGGATCTGTATCTGGGGCTCTAGTTGTCCTGGTCTCCGCTGTCTTTCAGGGATGTAGAGGTCCTTTCTAGGTGCTGATCCACCATCTGGTCTGGATACGTACTGGATCCGGGTGACTGCAGTGACCCTCTGTTCTGGACACAGACTGGATCTGGTGGCTACGGTGACCTCGGAATAAGAGAGAAACAGACTAATATTAGTGTAGATGCCATTCTTCTAATTATGTAGCAAGTACATCGGGTGTTATGGGAAGTGTTCCCGGTTCTGTTTTTTTTTTTTACATATGATTTACAGTCTATTTGAATAATTATAAAAAATATAAAAGGTGTGCGTTATAGCTGACTCTTAGAAGAACACTTTGCAATATGTTTTATGAATGTGAGTCATTCTGTTCAAATGCTATTGAGCTTTAATTTCTGTTTATGTCTATTTGGTAATGAAAAGTAGCAATTGTTTTCCATATGATTTACAGTTCATTTAATAATTATCAAAAATATAAAAGGTCTGCATTATAGTTGACACCTGGATGAACAGTTAACAACTGTTTTCATGACTGTTAGTCATTCTCCTTGCATGCTATTGACGTTAGAGGAGAGTATAGTAGTTTCGCATGTAACTTTAGGGACGGTCCCTTTATTTGCGAATATCGAATGTCCAATGTCAAGCCAACTTTATGCCAGTGGTGAAATTAGAGATTTTGGATTGTGACGCATACTTTTTGAAGGCTTCTGATTGGACAACATGGCTTTATGGTTAGGGTTATATCGCCACCTGTTGGTTTGGCATGCTCTTGTCTTGACAGTGTTTCACAGTGCTTTTTTGCATTTAAAAAAAAAAAAAAACTTTAATGAAGGAGGTACAACTAAGGTGGCCAAGAGAGCTAAAAAAACAACAACAACAAACAAACAAAAACACCCATGCTACTTAAGAAAACACCTTTATCAATTTGACAACACACGTACTGCAAATGCTCACAACAAATCCCAAGAAAAAAACTCACTGCAAATACAGTTCTTTATGTGGCCGGGTTGAAAGTCCTGCGGTCATGTCTATCCATCCTTAGTGGGCACTCTTGTGCGATTGAGCAGCGCAGTGAGGAGGAAAAAAAAGGAGAATGTTTATTCTATGGAACAGGTTATGATTGATTTGTGCGTGAGTTGAAGTGTGTGGGCTGGGAAACAACACAGTTCGTTGTTTGTTTAGGAAGAAAAAAAACGGGAAACCCTCAGTTGTGTGTTGGTCCAGTCGCTGGACAGAGTGGAGCAGTTTACGGTCACACTGATTTGATATTTCTCTGTGGGTGAGAAATATCTGCATAGAGAAATTGCGCAGGCCACAGAGATTGAGCGTGAGCGATATTTTATGGAAACATTAAGTTTAGGACATGCTATTTATGTTGTGAAGTGAAATGGAAAGTAAACTAAACTCTTAATAACTTAATAACTCTAAATAATACTAGAGGGGAGAACGAAGGCGCGTGAAGGTGCATGTGAAATGACAGTTGTGTGAATTTTTAATGCGACGCAACGCGCCACAGAGTGAGTTATTTCATTTAATTTTGATAAATATATATGTACACTCAGGGGAAATGGTTCAATAGTCGTATACTGTTTTGATGTCAATGTTAATTTGTATTCATTAATAACCTGTCCTTTGGAGAAGACAGTAGTAATAACAATGTTAATTGAGATGTACAGAATTTACAATGTGAAATGTGTATGTTTGAATAGTCAATAGATGTAAGTGATTATGAGAATGTATCTTTGATTATACTTTTATGGCTATTCTTCCTTTAGAAAGCATTATAAGCCACTACCGTTGTCTATCTGGGGGTTAAGTGCTCACAGTCAGTTTCTTTAAATCAGTCAGTCAGTCAGTTTTTTTAATTTGTTTATTTATTTATTTATTTTTTACTGTGTGGCTATCTGTGTAAAAGGAAAAAGGGAAACTGGCTAAACTGGCCTAAAGTGATATCTGTAATTGTGAAAACCACTGGAAGCACTTAGAACTTTGGTTTGTTTCTTTATACCTTTGGGAAAGCGTGCTTTTGGTTGTGTTTATTTTGCATTTTATAAATCTCTTTCAGCACAACTTTCCCCGCAATTGGAAGCCAATAGTATTAATGCCGTGTCTTCTGCATACGCGGTCGGAAATAAAGAACCCCTTTAGATGCTTGGTAGTGTTCGAGTTTCTTTAATAGTGTACACATTCACATGGCCACATTTATTTGTTTGTGTTGTGAGCATTTGCAGCACCTGCTCTCAAACTGATGAAGATGTTTTCTTGATTTGCTGGTGCTTTTTCTATTTACAAGTGTTTTCTAAAGGTGCAGCATGTTGAGTTCTCTCAGCCACCACCACCAACAACAACAACAACAACATAAAATCCATTGTTTATAAAATATCTGTTCACGTGTGCACTTGGCCTTGGATTTCAGTAAATCCCAGAGTGTGTTCAGTGTTTTATGGGAGCCGCTGGAACAGTGTTAAAAGTATCATTGAAGCAATAGTTGTGTTTGACTTGAAGCAGCGCTGCACAGACCGATCGGTGTATGACATCACAGTAGAGGGCTATAAGAGAGACGTCTCCATGTGCTTTCCAATCACTCTCACAGTACTTTGATATCATACACCAATCGATCTGCGCAGCAGTGCTTAAAGTCAAACACACCTCTTGTTGGAGTTAATTAGTTAAAGAGAAGTGATTCATTAAGTCATGATTAAACATTCATGATGATACCTGTTGTTAACAAGCAGAATCATCTCTCAAGATCTCCGCAGATGATAATTAAACAGCTCCACAAACAGCATTACCATCTACATTTATTAGAAACCTGTTTGCCTTTGTTTCTTTCAAGTGTTGTTTTTCAGAGTTAACAGAGGTTTAGCTCCAGTTTGCTCATGTTGCTTCACTGTAAAGGATTTGCTTCGGTTGTGCACTTTACCCTTGATTTTTGTTACATTAATTGTTTTTAAACATTTGCAGTACTGTTTTTCGAGAACATCTGTGCATTGACAAAGAAAGAGAATGATGAAGAAGCAGATCATGTGAAGTTGTCTGTTTACAACATTCAGATGACTGTCATAAAGATATTTAAGTGTACTGTAGTATTTGATGATTGACTCAATAGTGAGTTTGACACTGTACTCAACTGTAAAAATATTCAATCAAACAAAAGCATCAGTTATTCAGTTATCAGTTTAATAGCATCTGTGGATGTAAACAATGTTTATTACGTTGATTACATTCTGGGTTTGTTTCTGAAATAGAGAAGAATTCATAAAGTTATTTTTTCCTTCGCTCACAGAAAGTATTCTCATAGCTTCATGTCTGTTTTATTGATGTCGTTACTGTGTTTCTGGACCTGGGAACATTACAGTTGTGTTGATGTCTATGAAGGGTCAGAGAGCTCTCAGATTTCATCAGAAATATCTTAATTTGTCTTCTGAAGATGAACGAAGGTCTTACAGGTTTGGAACGACATAAGGCTGAGTAATTATGGACTGAATTTTCATTTTGCGGTGAACCAACCCTTTAAACTGACTATTTTACTATTTGTTCTACTTTTTCCTTTATTGTGTGTGGATGTGTACAACTTAAGTTAAATAATGTGCTTGTTCATTTTTATGATTAAATGTATCAAACATTACCTAATAATTACAATTTATTTTAAATTAAAATGCTTACAAATGTTATTTGATCAGATGTTACACAATGATTAAAAGCTTGTGTTAATGCACAACACTTGTTCTGTTATTGAGGTGTGATACAGATAAAGTTAGGCTCAGGTTTAACGGCTTCTATGAGATCAGCAGTGTACAGGGGTCAATTTGATTACTATAAGACAACACGATTCTATATTTTTATATTGCATTGTTTTGATAAATGAAAAATTGAGTATTTTCTTGATGTTTTCCCCTCCTGTTGATGTATGATTCAGGGAATATTATGTTTAACTGTTCACAGTAGTATACTAATATAAGTGTTGAGGTGATAAAAACATGAGGCACATGAGGATGAGGCACAAAAATGACAATGTGTGTTATGTCTTTACCAAGCATAGATAAACTTAACTAACCACACTTTACACAAACATTGTTACAGCAGATAAAGTCTAGTGCCAATAAAGATATAAAAAATGGTACATTTTTATAAACATTTACAATTGATGAATAGTTTCCTCTTTAGATTGGCTACTGGCACTGCAAAATAAAATAAAATATATAAATAATAAATGTTTTAAGAAGTCTACACAACAAACCAAGACCAAATATATGACCTTTACACATGAGTTAATAAATATATCAGCATAAATAATTAGCAAATAGCTTAAAATGTCTAATTAAGATATATTTTTCACACCATTTGTAAATGTAATAATAAGCATAAGCTAATATGTGATCTGAAGTTTAATTGCATTTGTAAGCATTCAAAAGTACATTTACAAATAATCTAATCATTGTATAGTTTAAGTTCAAATCATTTGTAGATTTTAAACATTTGTAAACATTCACTTATGATCCATTAAGCATTATATAATGTCTGTTAATGATTCATTAATGAAGCTTTTAATAATTGTAAATCATCTCTCAAAATCATTTGAAGATCTAGTTATTGTTTTTTAAATGCATGATCATATAAATTGAAAGTTTGATGGCATTTGTAACCATTTGAATTTACATTAAACAATGATTATTTGGTAATGTTTAATAAGATAATTAGTTAACATTAACCAGCACATTATCTAATATTTCTAGATATGTGACTATATATTAAGAAATTATTAGCTAAACATTAAATAATGTTTATTAATGGAAGTTATTATAAAGTGTTACCACTCTCCAAGTACTTCAAGTCCCTCAACAACATTTCAATTGGACTGAGATCTGGACTCTGACGGCAGGCCCGGCTGTTGAATCTGTTTGCTTTTAGATGGAAAAGCTGCTCACAACCTCTTTTTTCTTCATAATAATAGCATAACAAAATTAATTTGGCAAACAATCCAGTGTACCTTCTTCTTTGGAAAGTGTCAAATAATTACAATTCATTTTCGCAGAGGTGAGCAATGTAGCCAATCACAGACAGGTTTGTTGACTTCTAAAATGCAATTACCAATCAGAGGTGTTTAGGTTGGAATCCACGCAATCACCGCTCCAGTCACCGTTTTTTATCCAGTGCAAAAAGGCGGTAGCTGGTTGCTAAAACCTCGCCCGCCTAGCGTGACGGTGCTGATAGCAGCGGCAATCCACCTGTCACTTAAGTGGCTGTTGCCAATTTTAAAGGATAGATTTTCAGGGAAAGTTCTAAGACACAAAACAGATGATCAAGGTCATTGGATTGCTCTACTTGTTGATATAAACCAAGTTAAAATTATTATTATAAATATATATGCCACCAATAATAAAAAAATCTAAGTTAATACTTCAAGATATTGAAGGTCATATTAATCATCTACATTCAAAATTCCCGTCAGCATAAGTAATTTGGGGTGGTGACTTTAATATGGTGTTTGATGGAAAACAAGATCGATGGCCACCTAGAATTGACAATAAGGCAAGTGAATTAAGCAATGTTTTTTTACGACTGAACATAATTGACAAATGGAGATATAACAATACACAGTCACTTATGTATACATGGAGTAATAGGGACAGATCTCAACAATCACGTATTGATTTTTGGCTCATTTCAGAACATATAAAAGAGAGAGTTGAATTTGTTACTATTGAACCATCAGTCTTAACGGATCACAAAGGCATATCTATTCAAATTAGTGTGTTAGCTTGTTAATCAAGTAGAGTTAAGAGAGGATATTGGAAGTTAAATTATAGTCTATTGAAACATAATGATTTTTGAGAACAAATTAAGAATTTAATTGTTAAATATTGGCAACAGGCTTCTTTGATTCAAACTCACGGGAAGTTTTGGAAACAAACAAAATTTGAAATAAGGAAATTTGCAGTGTAGTATGGAAAATCTATTAAGAAAAAGAAAAAAGAAAACAATATAATTAATGAAATTAAATCCATCACTTCTAGAGCTAACCAAAATATATCAAGCACTGAATTATTAGAACTTGCTACGCTGCAGAATGAGCTGGATAATATTTATGAAGAGAAAGCTAGGGGTGCTTTTGTTAGGTCAAGACAAAAATGGATGGAAGCAGGAGAAAAAAATACTAAATATTTATTTGGTTTAGAAAAAATAAATAGAGAAATAACTTCATAATTAATGGGCTTACTAGTGATAATACCAAGGATATATCTTGTTTTGTTAATCAATTTTATAGTAAATTATATAGTCCAAATAATCAACTAAATGATTCAGATCGTTTTCTTAATAATTTAGCCACCAATATTAATAGGATTACTTCAGATTACAAAAATGTATGTGATAAAGAATTAAATATTCAGGAAATCACAAATTGTATAAATAGTCTTAAAGAAAATAAGTCTCCTGGAAATGATGGCTGGATGGGAGTTTAATAAAACTTTTTGTAATGACCTTGCACCCTTTTTATTGGCAGTCTTTAAAGAAGCAATTGATTTGGGAGAAATGCCCGCATCACTAAAAACTAAAACAAGGAGTAATAACACTTATACCCAAGCCTAACAAAGACAAATTGTTCTTAGAAAACTGGAGACCAATTATTTTATTAAATTATGATACTAAAATCTTTTCATTAATTTTTGCAAAAAGACAAGAAAAATTTAAATACAATAATTGATGAAGAACAGTCAGGTTTTCTGAAGGCCGTTATATCGGAAATAATATAAGTTTAATTTTAGATTTAATTGATTATAGAAACCTTATCTCAGATGATTGTTTTATATTATTTATTGATTTTTATAAAGCATTTGACACTATTGAACATCAATTTATGTTCAAAGTTATTGACTTCTTTGGTTTTGGCCATTTTTTTTCAGAAGGCAATTCGTACGCTTTATAATGGTTGTAATAGTTCAGTCCAGTTGTCTCACTGTACCTGTCAGAGATTTGATATGGGCCGTGGGATAAGACAAGGATGTCCTATATCACCCTTTCTCTTCATATTGGTTACTCAAGTCATGGCTGCTCATATCAAAAAAAGCAAGTTTTCAAGGAATTTCAATGTTTGGTAAAGAGATTAAACTTAGCCAATTAGCGGATGATCCTACAATTTTTGTTAAAAAAAAGTGAAGAAATAGATGAAGTTATTACATTTATTGAAGAATTTTCCAGAATCTCGGGATTGAAGATGAATAAGAATAAGTCCACTTTATTCTTTCTTAAAGATTGTTTCCTGAAATAAATTTGTGGAATACCAATTAAAGATGATGTCACATACCTTGGGATAAAGGTGTGTAAAGATTTGAATCAGAGAAGCCTGTTAAATTTTGACCCTATCATTGAAAAAAATTAAAAACAATGTTTCAATATATATATATATATATATATATATATATTACGTCCGTTTCATAGGAGAAATGGTTTCCACCTGGTTCAGCTAATTAATGCCCTGCTGTGATTGGATGCTGGGAGTATTGAAGCTGTAACACCATCACAGCCACGTTAGGGCAGCTTTAAGCAGCTTTAAGGTCCCCTCTTCAACCCCAGAAGTTTTTTTTTGCAATTTGCTTATTGGTAATAGACATTTAAACTGTTATCCATTGTATTTTATGTTGTTGGGTATCACAAAACGGAATATAATACGAAAAATTAGGTACTATCTTACAGCGGTCTCCTTTCCCCCACAATGCATTGCATCACGTCACGTTGGGGAGAGAATTTACCAAAACGCGCCATGAGAGCATTGAGAGTGACTATAGAGATGCGTAGTAGACGAGAGTATTCAGTTAGCGCAGATTATAGATAAATATATAAATAAATAGATAGATAGATAGATAGATAGATAGATAGATAGATAGATAGATAGACTACATATATAGATAGATTGTCACGTTCGGTGATACAGAAAATCACGGAGATAGAACCAATTGCAGGTACGTCTTTATTAAAGTGTAAATCCAAAAGAATAACAGTCCAGGCAGGGGTCGAAACCAAAACATCCAAACATAAACAGAACAAGAAGACAAGGCACGGGCAAGACAGATTGATGGACATGAATTCACAACGACTCCGTGACACATACTAAGACAGACCGGGTTAAATACACAAGGAGAGACAAACGCTAATGGGAATTTGGCAGAGTGAGATAATTGATAACTAGTGACAGCTGGGTGCACTGATTAGGCAGGGACGTGAGGAATGTGACTATTGAAGTGACAGACACCGTGGGGAAAGGAGGACATCTAGTGGAAACCCAGGGAACACAACCCAGACACTGTGACACTACCCCCCCTCTACGGAGCGGCTTCCAGACGCTCCACGACAGACAAAAAACAGAGACCAGGAGGGAGGCGGACAGGTGGAGGCTCAGGGGGAGGGACGGAGGGACAGGGAGAGAAAAAAAAACACAGGGAACAGACACCAGAAGTGTAAAAATAAACCAGGGAGACCAGGAGGGAGGTGGACCAGAGGAGGTTCAGGGGGAGGGACGGAGGGTCAGGCTAACAGAGAGGAACAGGGACAGGAGTGAACACAAAAACAAAAAGCAAAAAATAACATGAAACCCCCCAGGGCGGAGCAGAAGACCACCACAACCGTGTGGTCAGGGCGGAAGCCCCCCAGGGCGGGGCAGAAGACCACCACGTCCGTGTGGTGGAGACTGGAGTCCCCCAGGGTGGAGCAGAAACCACCACAACCGTGTGGTCGGGGCGGAAGCCCTCCAAGGCGGAGCGGAAGACCACCACATCCTTGTAGTCGAGGCTGGAGTTCCCCAGGGCAGAGCAGAAGACCACCAAAACCTTGTGGTCGAGGCCAGAGTTCCCCAGGGCGGAACAGAAGACCACCACATCCTTGTGGTCGAGGCTGGAGTTCTCCAGGGCGGGGCAGAAGACCACCACATCCTTGTGGTCGATGCACAAAGCCCCCAGGGCGGATCAGAAGACCACCACTTCCGTGCGGCCGGAGCAACGGGAGGACGAAACTCTGGTAATTCCATGGTGCCTCTACTGGACTCCAGAAGATCGGTGCTGACCCGGCTCTGCCCATGAAGATTATTGGTGACTTGCATCTGTTCATGAAGGTCCCCGGTGACTTGACTCAGTCCTTGAAGATCACCGGCAACTTGACTCAGTCCTTGAAAATCACCAGTGACCTGACCTGACTCTGAAAGGTCCACGATGACTAGCCTTGTCTCTGGGAAGTCCATGGTACCTAGCCCTGGCTCTGGAAGGTCATCAGTGACTGGCCCTGACTCTGGAAGGTCATCGGTGACTGGCTCTGGCTCTGGAGGGTCATCGGTAACTAGCCCTGACTCTGGAGGGTCATCGGTGACTAGCCCTGTCTCTGGAGGGGCATCAGTGACTAGCCCTGACTCTGAAGTGTACACGAAACCCTGACTTGACTCTGGAAAGTCCACGGGCACCTGCCTCGACTTTGGAAGGTCAACCGGAACCTGACTGGACTCTGGAGGGTCAACCGGAACCTGACTGGACTCTGGAGGGTCAACCGGAACCTGACTCGACTCTGGAGAGTTCACTGGAACCTGACTCGACTCTGGAGGGTCAACTGGAACCTGACTCGACTCTGGAGGGTCAACTGGAACCTGACTCGACTCCGGAGGGTCAACTGGAACCTGACTCGACTCTGGAGAGTTCACTGGAACCTGACTCGACTCTGGAGAGTTCACTGGAAACTGACTCGACTCTGGAGAGTTCACTGGAACCTGACTCGACTCAGGGGAGTTCACTGGCACCTGACTCGACTCTGGAGAGTTCACTGAACCTTACTCGACTCTGTGGGGTCAACAGGAACCTGACTCGACTCTGGGGGGTCAACAGGAACCTGACTCGACTCTGGGGGGTCAACAGGAACCTGACTCAACTCTGGAGAGTCCATGAGCACCTGACTCGACTCTAAAGGATCAATAGGAACCTGTCTCCACTCTGGGAGGTCAGCTGTGGTTGTCATCCTGTGCAGCGGCGCTGGGCAAGCAGCCATCTTGGACCATGACTCTGGACAGGCAGCCATCTTGTGCTGTGGCGCTGGGCTGGTGACCATCGTGTGCTGTGGCGCTGGACCGGTGGCCAACTTGGGCATTGGCACTGGGTTAGCGGCCATCTTGTGCTGTGATGCTGGGCCAGTGACCATCCCATGCTGTGGTACTGGGCCGGCGGCTATTTTGTGCTGTGGCGCTGGATTGGCGGCCATCTTAGGCCGTGGCTCTGGACCAGTGGCCATCTTGGGCATTTGCGCTGGGTTAGCGGCCATCTTGGGCTGTGGCACTGGCTCAGCAGCCATGACGTGAACAGTTTTGGGAATCTGTAGGATCTTTGACAGCATGGAGAAATAGTCCAAAAACGTGTCAGCGGCCATCTTGAGCGTTGGCGCTGAGCTGACAGCCATCTTGCACCGTGGCGCTGGACTGGTGACCACTTTGTGCTGTGGAGCTGGACTGGCGTCCATCCTGCCTCGTGGCGCTGGACTAGCGGCCATCATGGGCAGTGGCGCCACCATGGAGAGCGTGCGCTTCTTCTCTCCTCTCCTGCCGCCATGGTGAGACGGTGGCTCTGACCAATTCCACACGAGCCCCGGGTCGAAGGGAGGCCATGGTTGAGAGCGATGCCGAGTCTCCTCTCGACCACTCCCTCCTCGGTGACCTCCCCTGGTCCCCCGGAAAACCACCAGGCGAGTTCCCTCAAAACCGTCTCTCTCCCGCTCTGTGGCAGGGGATGAGACATGGGCAGACATACCGCTGGTTCTTACTGTGACGGAGTCGTTCTGTCACGTTCGGTGATACAGGAAACCACGGAGATACAAACCAATTGCAGGTAAGTCTTTATTAAAGGTTAAAATCCAAAAGAATAACAGTCCAGGCAGGGGTCGAAACCAAAACATCCATCCAAACATAAACAGAACAAGAAGACAAGGCACGGGCAAGACAGATTGACGGACATGAATTCACAACGACTCCGTGACACATACTAAGACAGACCGGGTTAAATACACAAGGAGAGACAAACGCTAATGGGTATTTGGCAGAGTGAGATAATTGATAACTAGTGACAGCTGGGTGCACTGATTAGGCAGGGACGTGAGGAATGTGACTAATGAAGTGACAGACACCGTGGGGAAAGGAGGACATCTAGTGGAAACCCAGGGGACACAACCCAGACACTGTGACATAGAAAGACAGACAGACAGATAGATAGATATCGACCAACAGGGACCCAAACGCACTCACTTCCCTACAGCACAAGCTTTTCAGCGCAGTTTCCATGGGACAGCACCACCCACACAAGCACCTGCCAAACACAGCGACACACACGCGGCTACGTTTGCAACAACATTTTCACCGGAGGAAGAGATAAACGCTTAAAAATGCCCATATAGCTAGCATGATGCCTTCTATTTCTAGATGACAAAGACAACGTTTACCAGTTCTACGACACTACGACAAAGGTTACCTGTACTTATCTGAACTAACGTCATGATCACTGCCACTAGATATGAAGAAAACGTTGATTTTTCACTCTGTGCTACTCAATGACAGTAAAAAATATATATATATATATATGTGTGTGTGTGTGTCGTTATTGTGCACTGCTGCTCGTAGACTAGCTCCAGTGCTCATTGCTGTGATGCTAAATGATAGCAACTCACCTGGACACTTCACCAACTCTCCACTCATTCTCCTCGGACCTTGCATTTAATTAGCTTGGACGAACATCAGTTCTTGGCAATTCCTCATTTGCCCTCTCACGTCTGGCAGGTTCGAAATTACACAGCTGCAGGTCATCATACATGTTGGTTCTTGCCACCTCTTCCTCATACCAGTCAGTCGCTATAACGTTAGTTCTGATGCTGCATTCCAGGCAGGTTTTTGAGCTCGTAATCACTATTTCATACCACGACTAACGACTTTGTACCGTTCCAGGCAAGTTACGCCAAACTTTCTGAGTGCAAGGAATTTTAACTAGATTATTTATTTTATTGCAACGTTACATTGACCTAAAATAGTTTTTTCAACGTGTACCACTTGCATAAACACTGCATCCGTAGGCAGTATTATCCGTGGGGCTGTCATTGTTGTTTCGCGTGCTGTGTGACCTCGGAACTCAGAGTACATAGATCTAGTACGAGATACGAGTTCACGGGTGGGAAGTCACAAGTTTCAGGGGTTTAAGGTTGGAAAAACACGTGTTATGGGTTGCCTGGAACGCGGCATCATACTAGACTGAGGCTACCTTTCCTCGACTTCTCCCCAACATGAAGTCATCGCCGAGTTGCGTAAAAAAACCGTTAATACCAAAAACTTAAAAAATAGGTCTTTAAGACCATTTTTGAGACATTTTAAAAATGATATACATATCTTGAGTGATTTATGTACCCATTAATCGAAAGTTGTGGTTAACCTGCAACATGGCCTTTAACCATGTATCTTTACCTGATATTGTGTGTGCTACTTATTGAAGTAGTTTTCTCATTTTATTCTCTTTCTATTACACTTTATGATTGAGATTCAAAAGGCAGAAGTAAGTGTTATCTCTAATGATTATTCATTGTATGATTTAATTAATCTGGTTTTCTCTTGGTTTATTTGAAGTTTGCTTGTGAAACAGTTATTTCTTTATTTGTGGGGTTAGTAGGGAGATGGGTGCTATTTATTTTGAATTTGACCTTTTTCTCCTGTTTATGTTTGTAAGGGAGTTCACTTACTTTGCTGTACTTTTATTTTAGTTTAAGTAGTTTGGTTAATAAGGAGTAAGACTGATTGTTTGTTGTTTTAGCAATACCTCCCACTAATTTTGACACCCCTCTTTCTTTTTGCCTAATTTGTAAATAAAACAATTTTCTTTAATGAGATGACTATGTGGTTATTGTGAAACGACTCTGTGTCTAGAGCACATTCATTTCACCACCATCCATTTTTGCTGTTTCATTCCTCCCCTAGACCCCTAGACCAATCAGGAAAATGTAACATAGTTAATGTATTAAAGTCTGTTATTGCTGTAAAGTCCTACCTAAAGAATATATGTCGAGTGTTCACTTGGAACTCCTCCCGATTCCCTACAGTTATTAAAACCCTCCATTTCATTCTTCTCAATCAATCCTCTTGAATGATTAATGTCATTAACCTGTTGAAATTTCCATTTAAGTTTCAGAAAACTGCTCAACCTTTGACTTTTCTGTCCAGAGCACATTGTTCCAGACATTTAGTCTTCATGCAGATCAGACTAGAGCAGATGAATCTGATATTTAAATGTTCATGTAGGTAAATCAATACAGTTCATATTAATGTTCGTATGCCGTAATCCCTGGAAAATGTGTTACTTGAAGTCATTGTGTTGTTTGTGATCCTCTCATCAGCAGCTGCAGTGTCTCTCAGCTGTATCAGTGCAGTCACTGTGACTCTGACTGACGGAGGTTTTTGTACGACTCTTTATCACTGTGTGAACACACCACCACTGTGGTAACTCTGACAGTAATAATCTCCTGTATCTTCAGTCTGGACTCCACTGATGGTGAGAGTGAAATCACTGCCAGATCCACTGCCACTGAATCTAGAAGGAGTTCCAGTGTAACGGTTTGATGTCACATATATGAGGAGTTTAGGAGCTTCTCCAGGTTTCTGTAAGTACCAGTGTAACTCATCACCACCATACACTCTACTGCTGGTCTTACAGTTTATTCTGACGTCTTGTCCTTGAGCTGCTGTTATTACTGATGGACTCTGAGTTACAGTGTACTGTCCTCTACACTCTGAAAGAAAGAACAAGAATAATATTTAGACAAATGTGATGTACATTTCAAATATTAAAGAATTAATAATAATTATCAAATTTCATCACACAAACCTTGAGCAAACAGTGTCAGAGTCCAGATGAGGATGAGGATGTTGTTCATTGTTGTTGTTGTGTCTTGTGTGATGAAGATTGTGATCTGCTCTGCTCTCAGTCATGAAGTGTTAAACTCACAGCTCTATAAACACTCTCAGAGATCCAGGGGTGTGTCTATGTTGTGCCCCCCCCCATGTTTGTAGTAAATGTCTATCTGCATCTGGCAGTGTCAGATCCTCACATGTGAAATTATTTTTGTTTAGTGCGTTTGTATTTTTTGTATATATAGTTATACAATAAAAGCAAATCAACCAGGTTCCAGAAATAATCACTGAGGGGAGGCCCATGATGTCAGGGATCTGCAAGAAATGGGACCCAAATGCAGAATGAGCAGACAAGGGTATTTTATTAACAAAACGTAGACTGGAACAGCTGGGGGAATTTGCAGTGAAACGGTTCAAACAGATGGGCAGGGCAGACAATACGGGCAGGAGGGATGACCACAGAGACAGTCCGAGATGACCACGGGCTCAAGCACAGAGGAGGCAGCTCCAGAGGAAGGGCCAGGCAGACACAGAAAACCTGTAGCTTCAAGTGAAACTCAAATGTCACCAGTCTAGTCGCCAGGTAGAGACTCACGAGACTTGACACATGAGAGAGGTGAGCTGCTTCCAGGCAGTGGGGTTCAGTGGCCAGGAAATCTGAGTGGGGGCAAGACAGGACAATACACGAAAACAAGACTGGACTCAAAACGACACACAGATAATAGAAAACAAAGAGTGAACAAAAGGCAAAATAACCAAAACTATCCAAAGAAATAAATCAGTTTAAAAACAAAAAGCCAGGATCCAAAAAGGAACTGCACTCTCAAACGGAGTAAATGAAACCCTAAATCGTAACCTTGGTTCTCTCTAGAAGAGCGAACGAGTACTGCGTCTTAGCTAAGACGCTACGGGAAAAGTCTCTTTTCACGAAATACTGAAGCAAAAAATTATCCTTAATTTTGTATTTTTGTAAAGCGCATTTGCAGCAGTACACAGCCTCATTGCCACAGCTCATTGGCTTGTTCTGCGGCAACTGCACAGCCTATCGAGCGCGGGCTGATGCAACATCAGACCAATAAGGGCGCTTCGCGCCCTTCTTGCCACTTCCCGCCGAAACGGGTGTGGCCCAACCTATAAAAGGAGCTCGAAAAGGCTGACTCACCTGATTTATTTCATCGCCGAAGCGAACCAGAGTGAATCGTGCGCACGGCAGAGAACGCAGTACTCGTTCGCTCTTCTAGAGAGAACCGAGGTTACGTTTAGTAACCGAGTACGTTCTCTTTCGAGAGCTCTCTCGTACTGCGTCTTAGCTAAGACGCTACAGGAACCCAATGTAAAACGCCGTGCGCGCAGGGATCACACACCAATAAACCTGAAGCAACGCCCAGGATTTACAGTGCACAGTCACCTGAGGGACTCACAGAGAGTCCAGGACAGAAAAGGGAAAAAGCCCTCCGTCCCATATCTAGCAGCATCCGTAGATGCGGCAATATGACATCACACAGCCGAGGTAAGGCCTGACCAATGTGGCAATGCGGGTCTTACACAATACTGCCCATATAACAGTCGGCAGCGCATAGCGCTCGTGAACTCAGAATTCCCCTCAGGGCCCTGATTCGCCTATACCGACAGCAGCCTTGCTTGCAAGGCGGGAACCTCCAGGTTATAGAACCTGATAAATGTAGACGGCGAGGCCCAACCTGCCGCCATACATATATCCTGCAAGGAGATCCCAGTAGACCACGCCCACGACGAGGCGACGCCTCTTGTGGAGTGTGCTCTGACGCCCAACGGGCACTGAAGGCCCCTGGAAGCGTAAGCTAACGCTATGGCGTCAACTATCCATCTGGATAGCATCTGTCTCGAAACAGCCATTCCCTTGGAACGCCCACCGAACGAGACAAATAGCTGCTCCGTCTGCCGAAAGGCAGCAGAGCGAGACACATAAGCTCTTAAAACCCTGACAGGGCAAAGAAGACTCGAGTCTCCATCCTCCCCTGACACCGGCAGGGCAGACAGGGCAATAACCTGAGCCCGAAACGGTGTGTTGAGGGATTTCGGCACATAACCGTGCCTAGGTTTGAGTATGACTCTTGAGTCATTGGGCCCAAACTCCAAGCACGACTGGCTCACTGAGAGCGCGTGCAAATCACCCACACGCTTCACAGAAGCGACAGCAAACAAGAATACTGTCTTGAACGACAGATGCTGAAGGCTAATCGATTGGATAGGCTTGAAGGCCTCCAAAACCGCCGCGAGGTCCCACATAGGGACTGACGGAGGTCTGGGAGGATTCAGCCTCCTAGCTCCTCTGAGGAACCGGATGACTAAATCATTCCTTCTTATTGACTGACCGGACGCCGTTTCAGAAAACGCTGCGATGGCAGCCACATAAACTTTGAGCGTGGATGGGGCTCTGCCCTTATCCAACAGCTCCTGAAGGAAGGAGAGGACCTCCGTCACCTCACAACTAAGGGGTGAATAACCTCGAGCTGTGCACCAGCTGGAGAACACCGACCACTTCGAGGCATACAGACGTTTTGTCGACGGAGCTCTAGCCTGAGTGATGGTATTTAGCACTCCCACTGCGAGATCAGCGGGTAACCGTTGAGTGCCCATACATAGAGGGACCACAACTCCGGTTGAGGGTGCCAAATCGCGCCCCTGGCCTGCGAGAGGAGGTCTCTCCTCAACGGTACCGGCCACGGGGCGACATCTGCTAACTGCATCAGATCTGGGAACCATGGTTGGTTCTTCCAAAGAGGTGCTACAAGCAGTATTGAACATCTCGTTTCTATTTGATATGATGGAGCTTTTCCCGTTCTGACCATAGGCCAAAGGACGGTCTGCCTTCGAGCAGCGCTCCCCATCCCGAAGTGGAGGCGTCCGTCGACACCACTTTCACACTCGGGGAAGTCCCCAGGCTTACACCTGATCGGTACCAGCCGTTCGCTGTCCAAGGTGCTAGAGCCGCAACACAGCTCTGATCGACCTTGAAATGCAGCCGGCCAGACGCCCACGCTCTGCGCGGCACCTGAGCCTTCAGCCAGAACTGCAGGGGGCGCATGCGGAGCAGGCCCAGCCGCAGAACCGGAGATGCTGAGGCCATGAGACCCAGCATCTTTTGACAGTGTTTGAGCGACACAGTCGCGCCACAGCGGAAAGAACTCGCTGCACGCTGAATGCCCATCGCGCGCTGTGGTGACAGCCGCACCGTCATGGAACACGAGTTCAGAACTATACCCAGAAACAGGATCGTCTGACTGGGGTTCAGCGAACTCTTCGACCAATTGACACTGAGGCCGAGCTTCTCGAGGTGATCGAGTAAAACGGCTCTGTGGTCCACGAGCTCCGCTCATGATCGGGCCAGAACCAGCCAGTCGTCCAAATAATTCAGCACTCGTATGCCTCTGAGTCTGAGGGGAGCGAGCGCTGCATCCATGCACCTCGTAAACGTACGAGGAGTTACGGACAAGCCGAATGGCAGGACTGCAAACTGGTATGCCTGGCCCTCGAAGGCGAATCTCAAATATCGCCTGTGGTTTGACGCTATCTGTATTTGATAATACGCGTCCTTCAGATCTTTTGACATGAACCAGACCCCTCTGCGAATCTGCGCGAGGAGCTTCCTGGTAGTGAGCATTTTGAAACTGCGTTTCATCAATGCCTTGTTCAGCTGTCTTAGATCCAGTATGGGCCTGAGACCCCCGTCTCTCTTGGGCACCAGAAAGTATCTGCTGTACAGCCCCACCTCGCTTTGAGACACAGGCTCTACAGCCCCTTTGCTCAACAGTTTTGATATTTCGGCCCGAAGTATGTGTGCTACTTCTGTTTTGACCGTAGTTTCGACGCGCGCTGAAAAGCGCGGTGGGTGTCGAGAAAACTGTAGTGAGTAGCCTCTCTTTATAATGCCTAGCACCCAATCCGAAACCCCTGGAAGCACTGACCATGCATCTGCATGAATGGCTAAGGGCTGGATGCGAAACGCGCTCTGTTGACTGGGCAACGGCGGCGCTCGAGTGTGCTGCGCATCTGAGGCGGGGAGCGCGCTGATCACAGCGGGCAGATCGCTCTTCCTCGACCCCGTTCCTGCACTTAACCGACTGGAGGGAGGCTGAGCGGGTCCCGTGGGACTCGATATATCTGCGAGTAACCGTGGGCTGCATGTGTGCACTTTTACCACTTTCAACTCGCTGTCTGCCTGTGCAGAATGTACGTGCACGGGCCTCGTTTTTACAGAAGCCCCGCGCCGTATGTGACATAGTGTATGTGGGCACTGGGAAGTGGGCACGTTTACTATGCGGCGCGCTCGACCGATCTGTGTCGATCTTATGTGCGCTAGCCCTGTGTGCAGGGCTGTGCTTACATGTGGAGATGGGCACTGGGTAGTGGGCATCGTCACTGCATTTATAGCACCATCGGCCATGGCCGGACGAGCATGCACGGGTTTCGTTTTTACAGAAACCACATGACGCGTGTGACATAGTAATTGTGGGCACTGAGGGGTGGGCATGTTTACTATGCAGTGTGCGCGACCGACTTGAGTCGACATTATGGGCGCAGGCCCTGTGTGCAGGGCTGTGCTTACATGTGGAGATGGGCACTGAGGAGTGGGCATCGTCACTACATTTATAGCACCATCGGCCGTGGCCGGACGAACGTGCACGGGTTTCGTTTTTACAGAAACCACATGACGCGTGTGACATAGTGATTGTGGGCACTGAGGAGTGGGCACGTCTACTATGTAGTGCGCGTGATCGACTTGAGTCGCTTTTATGGGCGCGAGCCCTGTGTGAAGGGCTGTGCTTATATGTGGAGATGGGCACTGAGCAGTGGGCATCGTCACTACATTTATAGCACCATCGGCCGTGGCCGGGACACCAGAAATTACACATTTTTCGGGATATATATGGGTAGCCGTGATAACGGTTTTCGTGTGCAGGAAAGCGGGCAACCGTACAGGCTTGCGCATTGCAAAAAACGCTGAAACAGTCACAATCTCTGGAAACTGAAACAGCGGCGCACTTAGGTGAGAGCCCGGCCACAGCGGAACTCGTACACCGGCGCTTCGATGAAGCAGCCATCGTGTGTAGTGCCGACGCAGCGTCATGCAGCATGCGTAGATGGCTTTCCTAGGATGGCTTCGGGGCTCCCGGCCTCACCGTAATCCTCTGCCGCGGTCCCCGCGGCGCGGGGCGACAGCCAGTAGAGCGAGAACGGGGGTCTCGAGCTGCGTTGCTGAAGCTGTTGTGATAACGGCTTTTGTGTGCAGGCAAGCGGGCAACTGTGCAGGCTTGCGCATTGCAGAAAACGCTGAGACAGTCACAATTCCTGGAACTGAAACAGCGGCGCGCTTGGGTGAGAGCTCGGCCACAGCGGAACTCGTACACCTGCGCTTCGATGAAGCAGCCATCGTTAGTAGTGCCGACCCAGCGTCACACAGCAGGCTTTAGATGGCAACACCGCTTTTGCCGCCGTCCAGCAGAGGGCAAACAAAGGTGCGTCGCTATCGCCTGTTACACCGGCGGAAGTGAGTGGTAGTTCGTCTGCTGGGCTTCTGAGCAGAAGGCGCGAGATCCTCGGTGCTCGCCCAGCCCTCACTGCCCGTAGCTAGCAGACAGCGCGTGTCCTCTTCCCCGGACGCGGCCCTGAGATCGACTTCCTCGGACGACGCGCCGGCAAACAGCGGGCGCTGCCCACCGGGAAGCGATGCAGGGGGGGCCAGTGAAGCAGGGCGAACCGGCGAGCTCGGTTGAGCTGAAGACGGTTCCGGAATCCGCTGGAAGCGATGCTTTTACGGCGCCTCAGCGCAGCGGAGAATGCAGGCTCAGAGAAAAAGGCCAGGCGAGTCCTCAGAGTCACCATGGCAACAGCTCGCAGTGGGGGCATCTGCCGTCAGCAAGCGAGCGCTGCATGATCTTCACCCAGGCAGGAGACACAGATGACGTACCGGTCTCCCTCGCTGAGTGGGGCTCTGACGAGCCGCAGGAAGGCATCTTAAAAAAGACGCAAGCTCTTTTACGAGTGTGTGTCGCAGGGCGAACACACACACACATAAAGAACAGCTTGGATGTAACAGGATTGAAAGGATATAGGCGCCGGATAGCGCAGCAGGAACGGCAGTGGAAGGCGGCGATGCCAGCAGCTTCAGAATGGCTCGTCCTGCTGATGTGCTTTCTCAGACGGCGCTTGCTTCCTCCGTGATCCAGAGATGCGTGAGCTTCGCTGAAGAGATGAAAAATCAGGTGAGTCAGCCTTTTCGAGCTCCTTTTATAGGTTGGGCCACACCCGTTTCGGCGGGAAGTGGCAAGAAGGGCGCGAAGCGCCCTTATTGGTCTGATGTTGCATCAGCCCGCACTCGATAGGCTGTGCAGTTGCCGCAGAACAAGCCAATGAGCGAACGAGCCGTCTCGCCTATGGCTGTGTACTGCTGCAAATGCGCTTTAGAAAAATACAAAATTAAGGATAATTTTTTGCTTCAGTATTTCGAGAAAAGAGACTTTTCCCGTAGCGTCTTAGCTAAGAGGCAGTACGAGAGAGCTCTCGTAAGAGAACAAGAACTAGATAGAACTAAAAGGCCAAAAAGGAACCAAGGATATTGAATAACTAGACAAGAGATCAAAAACAAGTTGAGCAAGATAAAAAGGATAAATTCTGGCCCAAGAAACAGGTAAACACCAAACACCAAAAACGAACCAGCAGAGACACAAGGGAAGAGAACCTGAGGCCTAGTCCACACGGACACGGGTATTTTTATAACCGGAGTTTTTCCTCCTGCGTTTAAAAAAAAAAATCCCCGTCCACATGAAAACGCAAAAACGTGCCATCAAGCGCTGTCAAGAGCATACCACACCAGCAGGCGGAGAATTAACCCAAATTGTAAAGTCACCTTGGCCAATCAGAAGCAGTAAGCAGCGCACAATCTGACGTCAAACACAGCGGATAACGGCGCGCACTCTGACATCGCAAGGCAAAAACCCCCGGTTATACTGTCCACACGACATTACTGCAACCGGCGTTTCTGAAAATGCTCACCCTGGCTGTAGTTTTCAAAAACGTTCTGTTTCGGTGCCCTGAAACTGCATTTTCGTGTGGACGAAAGGCCGAACCACGTAAAAAAAGTCACGGTTATAAAAATACCCGTGTCTGTGTGGACAGGGCCTGATATATAGAGCAGTACACATGAGGATCAGGTGAAAACAATCAAGCAGACAAGGGCTAAACAATGGGGCGTGACCAGGGGTAACAAGGAGGTGGGACAAGGGGAGCACGTGGCAGACACGAACAAAGACAGAACCATGTGCTTAGACACAAAACAAACAAAGAAACATGGAACAGAGACAAGATGGACAAGGGCAGGATCCTGACACATGATGTGTCTGTCTCTGTTTCAAGGAAGTATTTTCTCATCCTGCTTGAGACTCAAATGCAGGAGAACAGCTTCATCATCTCCAGCAGGGGCAGGACTAGGATTAAGATCCATTGACTTAAACTCTTCCCCAATATCAGGACACACTGGCATTACATAGACCCTGTTTCACTACTGCAGTTGCTAAATGTGGTTCCAAAAATTGATACATACTAAATACATGTAGAAAATTAAGAAAAATGGTTAATAAATTATATTAGAGTAACACTGAACTTAAAACAAGTGAATTGTATTTTTGAATGCACTTTATAGTGGTTTATCAGTGATTATTATTGTTTCCTGCTCAGTCTTGAATGATTCACTGATTACTTGATTTTATTTATTTTTTTCTTTCTTGGGAAGTGTTCACTTTTACTGTTCAATGTTCAATAATAATCTTAATTAAACTTATTACTTAAACATTCATGATCAACTTTAACTCATTCTAAAGCACTGAGTCAGGAGTCATTTATTAAAGATGATATCCCACTGTCCTGTGCATTCGATTCTGTGACAGATGAGCTGAAACAATAAATGCTTTCTGAAAGTTGTTTGTGTATAATGTGTAAATTTCTGGTGTATTTTGTTCACAGAAATGCATTATTCTCTGATGTTTTTTTTTTTTTTTAGTGTACAACTTGAAGCCGAGATTAATCGATTTTGAACTTATTTGTTGATTATTTTAATTTTCAATGATCATTAATTAGATCAATTAGGTCTTTGCAGCCCAAATAATAGCCAGTGTTCCTATGTAAAATAAAACAAAATTAATAAATACATTTTCAAGTAATAACAGCAACCAGACACTTCCTGTAGTTATTTATACAGTCAAACCTAAATTTACTGGTACTTATTTTTTTTCAGTCTATGGTGTAGAAATCATTAGCAATTAAAAAAAAAAACACTTAAGCAAAACATGGTCAGGTCAAAGTGTCTAAATAATTTTTGGTCTCAAATTTTGATCAGTTTTACTGGTAGTCCACTGTATGAAGACTTTTTTGGGTATAATATGTCACAGTTTACTTTACTCTGCTATCCTCACTTACATAAATGAACTATCGCGTCCTGCACCCACTAGTACCCAATAGCTCCGATCTTCTAGCTGCTCTTTGTACTCACCTTGTCATTGTCTTGTCCTCAGGCTCCAGTGTGTTTAGCTGATTTCTCTGCCCTTGTTCTTAGAAACCCAGAGCTCCTAGTAGCTTCCAGCTGTCATCCCTCCGGTCTCGGCGGTTAGACGTACTACTGTGGAACATTACTCATCTGCTTTGACTCATCTGATTCTCATCCTCTCACTACGAGTGAAACCTGTGGAACGTGACTCATCTCCTCTGCCTCCTCTGCTTAAATAAAGCCTTGAGTTTACCCGCATCTGAATCCAGCCTGCTTTCTCCAGGATGTGGATGCTCTTAGTGCCCGAGTCTCCGAACTCCTCACACGAGTGGACGGCCTTTAGCGAGAGGCAACGAGCCGGGGGTCCGTTCTTCACACCGGTATGTCCCACCAGTCCGAACCCCATGCCAACAACCCGCCGGTCTACGATGGCGATCCTAACGCCTGTCAAGCGTTTCTCTCCCAGTGCTCGCTAGTGTTTTCTCTGCAGCCCCGGCGTTACGCAAATGAAGAGACCAAAGTAGCTTACGTCCTTACACTTCTTTCGGGCCGTGCCTGCGAATGGGGAATTGCCGTATGGAGATTGCGGGCTCCCTGTTGTGCCACCTTCACGGATTTCAGTCAAGAGATGGCCAAGTTGTTTGATCTTTCTGCTCAGGGTGACGAGGCGGCGGCCCAGTTATCGCGACTGTCACAGGGGAGGAGCTCCGTCACTGACTATGCCATCCAGTTCCAGACTTTAGCTGCGGCATGCGGCTGGAATGAGAGCGCGCTGCGCGCCCGTTTTCTTGAGGGGTTGGATTTCGCCATTTCTGATGAACTCGCGGCCATAGAGCTCCCGCGGGAGTTGGATAATCTCATTAATCTCGCACTCCGTATTGAGGGTCGTCTCAGCCGCCGCAGACAACGGCAAACAACCGCCCCGTGGCGCCACCTAGAGTCCTCTTCAGCCAGTTCAGCCAGTTCAGCCAGCCGACAGCCCTCGGAGGAGGAGCCCATGCAGTTCGGTCGTTTACGGCTTACACCACAGCAGAAGCAGGAGCGTCTGTCGTTGGGGGCGTGTCTGTACTGTGGCAAGGGAGGCCACTTTGCCCTTCAGTGCCCGTTAAAAGCCAGGGCCCACCAGTGAGGCGGAGAGTCCTGGTGGGCACGGTTCTCAGTTCAAGCTCTCCTGCAGCACGCACTCAGCTGCCGTTCCAACTCTCCTTCCAGAGTTGTTCGCACGCTGGTCTCGCCCTCGTGGACTCAGGGGCTGAAGGGAACTTCCTTGATGCTGCCTCTGCTCAACGTTGGAGAATACCGCTTATTCCTTTGGTTAGTCCTGTATCAGCATGGTCATTAGCTGGCCGTCCCCTTACCACAATCACCCACGTCACACCCAAGATAAACCTTCATATTGCTGGCAGCCATTGTGAGCTGATTGAGCTGTTTATTATTGATTCCCCTAAGGCTCCTTTAATTCTGGGACACCCATGGTTGCACAAGCACAATCCACACATTGACTGGGTCAGTAATTCTGTTTTAGCCTGGAGTCAGTCTTGTCACGTGTCGTGTTTGGGTGCTGCTTTTCGTCCTGTCTCTATGTCTTGTGTTCCTCAGGAGGATCCCTCTGACCTGACTGGTGTTCCGGCGGAGTACCATGATCTTCGGGCAGTCTTCAGTAAGGCCCGGGCCACCTCGCTACCTCCGCATCGCCCCTACGACTGTGCCATTGATCTCCTCCCGGGCTCTTCTCCGCCTAAGGGTTGTTTATATTCCCTTTCAGGTCCTGAGAGAGAGGCCATGGACAAGTACATACGTGAGTCACTTCAGGCTGGGCTCATCCGCCATTCCTCCTGTCCCGCTGGTGCAGGGTTTTTCTTTGTTCAGAAGAAGGATGGCTCCCTGCGCCCCTGTATTGATTACAGAGGTTTGAATGACATTACTATCAAGAACAGGTACCCCCTACCTTTAATGTCTTCTGCTTTTGAATTATTGCAGGGAGCTCAGGTCTTCACCAAGTTAGACCTGCGCAACACCTACCACTTGGTGCGCATTCGGGAGGGGGATGAGTGGAAGACGGCATTTAACACCCCTTCGGGACACTACGAGTACTTGGTTCTTCCATTTGGTCTTACCAATGCTCCAGCCGTTTTCCAGGGACTCGTCAACAGCGTGTTGGATGACATGATTAATCAATTTGTCTTTGTGTATTTGGATGATATCTTGGTTTTCTCCTCTTCTCTCCAATTACACACCCAGCATGTCAGACAGGTTCTCCAGCGGTTGCTAGAAAACCAGTTGTCTGTCAAGGCAGAGAAGTGCAAATTCCACGCTGAGTCAGTTACGTTCCTTGGCCACATTATTTCTACGGAGGGGATCAAGCCTGATCCCGCTAAGATTGAAGCTGTCGCCCAGTGGCCGGTCCCTGACTCCCGGAAGGCTCTGCAGCGTTTCCTGGGTTTTGCCAACTTCTACCGGCGATACATCCGGAATTTTGGTCAGATCGCTGCACCGCTCAGAGCCTTAACCTCCTCTAAGGTGTCCTTCAGATGGAACCGTGTGGCGCAGGTAGCCTTTGACATTTTTAAGTCCCGTTTTGTCTCTGCACCTGTTCTGTTGGTTCCAGATCCGGAGGCCCAGTTCATTTTCGAGGTTGATGCTTCGGACGTTGGGGTTGGCGCAGTTCTATCTCAGCGTTCCCTCCATGATGGGAAGCTCCATCCTTGTGCATTCTTCTCTCGTCGTCTCAGCCCTGCAGAACGTAACTATGACATCCGCAATAGAGAACTGTTGGCGGTACGATTGGCCTTGGGTGAGTGGCGTCACTGGTTGGAGGGGTCAGTGCAGCCCTTCTTGGTCTGGACGGATCACAAGAACCTAGAATACATCCGTTCGGCCAAGAGGCTGAGCTCGCGTCAGGCCAGCTGGGCGCTCTTCTTTGCCAAATTCAACTTCACCCTCTCGTACCGGCCGGGATCTAAGAACACCAAGCCCGATGCCCTCTCTCGCCTGTTCGATGCTCCGGGGAGGGAGTTTGCGGCCGAGGCCATCCTTCCTGAGGGGGTGGTGGTTGGGGCTCTTTCGTGGGGTATCGAGCAGCGAGTTGAGGAGGCCGGTCGAGGGGTGCAGGTGCCGGGAGAGTTCCCGGCGGGCAGGTTGCCGGTGCCGGGTGCACTGCGCTCTGAGGTCCTTGAGTGGGGTCACTCATCCAGGTTAGTCTGCCATCCAGGTATTCGGAGAATGTTGTCTGCCATCCAACAGCGTTTCTGGTGGCCTACTATGGCCGCAGATGTTAGACAGTTTATGTTGGCCTGCCCCAGATGTGCCCAAAGTAAGCCTGTCAATCGCCCTCCTGATGGTCTACTGAATCCTCTCCCTATCCCTTCCCGTCCTTGGTCACACATTGCCCTTGACTTCGTCTCTGGGCTTCCTCTGTCGAAGGGTGACACTGTAGTTCTCATGGTGGTGGATCTTTTTTCCAAAGCGGTTCATTTTATTCCCCTGCCCAAGCTGCCTTCCGCCCGGGATACCGCCCAACTGGTGGTGGATCACGTCTTCCGTCTCCACGGGTTACCGGTGGATGTGGTTTCAGATAGGGGTCCCCAGTTCATCTCCCGGTTCTGGAGGGAGTTTTGTAGACAGATTGGGGCCTCTGCTAGTCTGTCTTCAGGGTTTCATCCCCAGACCAATGGGCAGTGTGAGCGGGCCAACCAGGATCTAGGAAGAATGCTCCGCTGTCCAACATCCAACAATCCGAGTTCCTGGTGCTAGCAGCTCTCCTGGGCAGAATACGCTCATAACACCCTTCCTGTGGCCGCGTCAGTTATGTCCCCTTTTGAGTGTACTGTTGGTTATAATCCACCTCTGTTCCCTTCACAGGAACCTGACACAGCGGTTCCATCCGCCCTGGCTTTTGTCCAGCGCTGCCGTCGCACCTGGGAGAAAGTCAGGAGAATTTTGATCCAAACCTCTGGCAGAACCAAGACTGCAGCTGACCGTCACCGGTCCTCTCCTCCTGCCTATGTGTGTGGTCAACGGGTTTTGGCTTTCTACCAAGGATCTGCCTCTCCGGGCGCCTTCTCGTAAGCTGGCACCCAGATTCATTGGGCCATTCCGCATCACCAAGGTGGTTAGTCCGGTGGCGATCAGGCTCAAGCTCCCTCTTACTCTTGGTCGGGTTCACCCGGTGTTTCATGTTTCCAGGGTCAAGCCTGTGTTCTCTTCCCCCCTTAATCCTGCTTGTAGTCGCCCCACCCCCCCACCCCCTTGTCTTGTGGATGGATCTCCTACCTATACGGTTAAGAGATTACTCGATGAGCGGCGCCGCGGCAGGGGGTTTCAGTATCTTGTGGACTGGGAGGGGTATGGTCCAGAGGAGAGGTGTTGGGTGCCATCCTGGGACATTCTGGACCGCTCGTTGATTGAGGACTTCCTGCGGCATCGAGGTAGGCCCCTTCCTAGAGCGCCAGGTGACGCTCCTGGGAGGGGGGGTACTGTCAGGTCTCGGGGCTACTCACCTGCCTTTTTGGTGTATGTATTTGGATGGTTTGACAGCTCACCGCGTCTGCCTGTTTGTGTTTTCCCCGCCTCCCTTGTTTCCCCGTTGTTAACTTTAATTGCTCGCCACCTGTTCTCTATGTCCTTTTAATTTTTTCCCCTTTATCATTCCCTGTGTTTCTCTGTCTATTGTCAGACTGTTGTTACTCGTACCAATAGATCCGATCTTCTAGCTGCTCTTTGTACTCACCTTGTCATTGTTTTGTCCTCAGGCTCCAGTGTGTTTAGCTGATTTCTCTGCCCTTGTTCTTACAAACCCAGAGCTCCTAGTAGCTTCCAGCTGTCATCCCTCCGGTCTCGGTGGTTAGACGTACTACTGTGGAACATTACTCATCTGCTTTGACTCATCTGATTCTCATCCTCTCACTGTGGAACTGTGAAACCTGTGGAACGTGACTCATTTCCTCTGCCTCCTCTGCTTAAATAAAGCCTTGAGTTTACCCGCATCTGAATCCAGCCTGCTTTCTCCTGACAGAAACAATGTCAATCTGAAAAGTTCAAAACTACTGATTCATTTGTCTGAAGCTGCAGGTGTTTATGTGACTCATAATGATTGAGCTGTGTATGAAGAACAGAAACATAATTATTGATAAACTCCACAACATCATCCATGATAAAAGAGGTCAAAGGTCACAAAAGAAACACAGATCATCAAATACATTGTCTTAAAGTGTTAGTCAGAACACAACAAGAGAATGAATGAGAAATATAGCTACTATACACTCAGACAGAATCAAGCCTACTGTAAATGAGATTAATAAACTCTTTGATTATGATTATTGGCTTGCTTTGTTGGGGACACTTGATTTCTGGCAATATTGTCGACTTGATAGCACAGACACTGAACTGAACTGAGCTGGACGATGATGACATCACTGAATCAATGATAAACTGACGTTAGCTGAAAAATTGAGTCTTTGCTATTGTCCTCTTGCATTATCAACACACTATTTTCCTGTTTGTCTCTGTAAAGCTGCTTTACCACAATCTGACTTGACTTGAATTGATGAAAATAATCACATTATTTTGCAAGCAATAACAAACACGTTTAATGTGAAAACACTTTTAAACTTTATGTGAAAGAGATTTGTTATTTAAAAGTATTTTGCCCAAACTATATGACTGAGTGTTGTTAACAGCTGAGGTGTTTCTACTCTGTGTTTTGAAGTGTTTCTCTCTCTGCTTTTGTATTTGATTTTGAAACAGATTTGATTCAGAATATAAAAAAACTAGCAGTCATGTCAGTCAGTGATGTTGAATAAGATGAATGATGAGATTGTAGTGATTTTGACTGCACTCCTCATGTCTGCTGAAGTCCTGTTGAAATGCTGTGAATGCTGCAGGGCAGAAGAGTGCTGGAGCTGCAGTGTGTTTTCTCTGTGTTTGTGAATGTGTTGTGTTTGTCTCCTGCAGCTGGTCCCACAGTGAAGCCCTCAGTGTCTCTGCTGCCGCCCTCTTCTCTGCAGATCTCAGGAGACTCAGCCGCACTGATCTGCCTGCTCAGCTCTTACTCTCCACAGGGGGCGCTGGTGAGCTGGACACTGGACGGCTCAGAGGTCACCGAGGGGGTTGTGACCAGCGCAGAGAGTGAGCAGGACGACTGCTACAGTCGCAGTAGTGTCCTGACCCTCAGCAAAGCACGCTGGGAAGTCAGAGAGCTATACGTCTGCAGAGTAACACATGATGGGGCCTCTTTCCACAAGAGTCGCTGTTAGTCGCTCGCAGTGCTGATGTTTCTCCAGTGAGCGCTGCTCTCTCCTGTAGATGAGCGTATCTGAGTGTCCTGTGTCAGGCAGGATTCACATGAGTCTAGTGCTGCAGCTGTAGTCATCTACAACTCAATACTGAAAGAGAGCTCTAGTGTCAAAGCACTGGCTGATCTTTCAATCTGCTGTGTTTGCTGCAACATTCAATAAAGCTTCTCAACAAACTCCATTTGTGTCTGACAACATCATTCAACTAACAGATGAAGATGCATGTAGTGTTTGTGCAGGTGTTTTTCAGAAGCTCGATCAGTAGCAGTAAATCTAGTCAAATAAAGCTCTTGGGGTTTGAACATGGTCTCTGGAGACAGAGCTGCTCTATTCTGAGAGGATCACAATCACTCCACCCTGACAATGCAAATGAGATTTTCAGCTCACACTCCCAGAGTCACTGTTTGATTGGTTACATGATCTGGACTGAAACACACCAGTTTCACTTCTGCTGTAGACCTGCAACACAGAGACAAACTCATTATTACATTTCAGTTTTTTTATTTAATTATTTTTACATTTTAATTTATTTTTCCAATCTGTAGTCACATTTTCAAAACACTATACACATTTAGCACAACATCAGTCTGTGGTGACCATATCTTTAGCAAAATTCATTTTGTTTTCACACAATATTCAGTTAATTAACACATTTCTAAAATGCTTACATTTTCTTTTCACATAAGCTATACCTTATACCAAAATCATAGATCTTTCTTATCTTTTTTTTTTTTTTTTACAAATGCTTAAGCACAGCATGACAGAAATGAAAACCTAATGTTACAAACTTTAAATATAGTGTAAAGCCTCTACTTCTGCAACAACATCAACTCAAAAGTATTGGAAAATATCTCTTTATAAAATATTGTAACAACTGATAAGCAATTTTAAGTAACAGATCACTAAAATATTTAAAAATAGCTGATTCTAGTCTCAGTAGGAAGAATAGTCAGGTGTTGATGGTCTTTACATCAACATAGAGTAAAAAAGACCTCTTTGAATTGGTTTTGTGGATGCAGAACAACACAGAATCAGACAGAGAAAAATTATGCCTGGGAGAGGGAGAGGAGTAGTTGTACCAGAAGAAGAGAATTCAGACTGCAAGCACAATTCCTGCTTTACACTCACATTGCAGTTCTAAAACACATGGTTTTTTCAAAACACTACACACAACTCTCTGCATTTGGCACAATTTTATGGCAGAAAAATCACTTGTTTTCACAAGGAACACACTACCATTCAAATATGCACACTGACTCATCACATGGGCAAACACCTGTCACACAGTTTTACAATTAGCAAACAGAGCTTTAGCATAAAACGGCAAAAAGTGAGCTCTTCTGTTTTGGAGCAATGGATGCCAACAATGGAAACAGAGCCAGAGCCAGAGCCAGAGGAGTGAGAGTAAGAGGAGGAGGAGGAGGACAAGGACGAGGAAGCCCAAGGACCGTAATCTCTAATGAGATCCGAGCCACTTTGGTTGAATATGTGGTCAACCATTGTCTCACAATGAGGGGGGCTGGGCAAAGGGTACAGCCAAGTTTGAGCAGGTACACTGTATCATCCATCACGGGAGCTTTCCGAAATGAGAATAGGTAAGAAATCTACTCGCACTAGAAAATTGCATTACTGCAAATCAATACAGTGCTCAATGAGTACAGTAGCACAGAATTACCTGTGGACTGTTCTGTGGGACTGTAAAAATAAAGTATGTTTCAAGTATTTGGGAAATGTATTCCTACTTTGTATTCCTACACAGTATTTACAGTATTTTACTATTTGTTTGGCAGAACTGAAAGAGTACCTAAGGTGGTCGGGAACGTGTTCTGTCTCCTGAACAGGAAACTGCAGTCATGAACATGGTCTTAGAAAATAATGGCATAACAATATATTTCCAAATATTGATAGGGTAAGCTTATCAACACTGGACTGTGTCTTGCACAGAAAAAATCTGAGGATGAAGCAGGTCTACAGGGTGCCATCTGAACGCAATTCAGAAATAAGAATATAAATCTTTCTGTGGGTCAATTGGAAAGCATCATGTCCAGATTTCAGAAGTGACTGAATGCAGTCTGTTCAATTTGACTGACAGGAATCATATATTACATCTAAAACATGATGATCATATTAAATATTGACTCATTCTCTTCAGAAATACAAGATTTCTGTTAGTAGTAATGATACTGTGTTATTAGTGTCTGTGTTGATCAGTGTTGTGTGTGTACTTCTTCTGAACCATGAAGAGATATTTGTGGTTATTCTGCAGGTTTATGTGTTTGTTTACATTGTGCCTGAATTTAAATTGAATTAAGATTTATAAAGATTAATGGATTTAGGAACATTTTTGTGTTGATGGTTTTATAAATTGTTTGTAGGGACATTTCAGAAATTCAGAAACGTACATCTTCATAAATGAGGCCCCAGAACTCAAGCTCATATTTTATAATCAAATGTCACTCAGTGAATCATGAAAACACCTGCAGATGAAGGAAATTATGAAACTAGTAATCAAATTGTGAAGCTCAAACACTGAAACAGATCACTGTTGGTTCTCTGTGTGTTGATGTGTAGTTTTACTGTATCATGAAGCTCCTGTGAGGACGCTGAACATCTGCTGATGGAGCTGCTCTATTCTGAGAGGAACACAATCACTCAAATATGAGTTTGACTGTTTGACTCTTTATTCTCTGAAATGAGTCAGTTGTGTTGGACTGATGGAGAGATGAGCTTCTGAATGATTGAATCAACTGTTGATCTGTGATGAGACTCAGTCAATGATTCATTCTGATGTGTGTCCTTCAGTATCTGTGTCTCTCACAGCTGTTACTGAATCACTCTGGCTCCTAGTATCTTGTATAAGATTCGTATTAGATTTATTATTTTTACTATTATTATTTTCAGCAATAGAAGAATCAACAAAGAGCCTCTTATTCCATCAATGTTCAGGTACTTTAAAGAAACTGCCCATGGCTCTTTCACAAGAAGGAACTCTTTTCAGTCCTACATGGAAACATGTCGTGTTATAGTCATTATATGAAGTGTATGTCTTCAGGTGATTTGTGTTCAGATGTTCAAAAATACCAGAAGGAAACATTAGTTGAGTGATGTCATCTTCTTATATATGGCTTTATTATTGTATGTATTAATCAAACCTTATTGTGGCATAATCTGCTATAGTAGCAAATGTCAAATCATATAATAAAAAACAAGAATCAATGTTGTTTTAATGTTGAAATGTTCTCAATCAATGTTGAATCAAACTGATGTTTGTTACAAACTGTATCTCCTCAAGCTGCAGTGTTTCTCAGCTGTATCAGTGCAGTCACTGTGACTCTGACTGACGGAGGTTTTTGTACGACTCTTTATCACTGTGTGAACACATATTGACTGTTTGGATAGTGAAAACTCTGACAGTAATAATCTCCTGTATCTTCAGTCTGGACTCCACTGATGGTCAGAGAGAAATCTTTTCCTTGGCTAGATCCACTGCCACTGAATCTAGACGGAGTTCCTGACTGGAGGGTGCTTATGTATTTTATGAGGAGTTTAGGAGTTTCTCCAGGTTTCTGCTGATACCAGGCTAAGCAGTTGCTGTATATTCCTGGATCTGTCCTACACTCTATTGTAGCTGTTTGACCGAGCTGGACAGTTTTAACTTTAGGCTGATTTACCGTGATTCCTCTGGAGGCTGAATA
Source organism: Carassius carassius (assembly GCF_963082965.1). Taxonomy (NCBI): domain Eukaryota; kingdom Metazoa; phylum Chordata; class Actinopteri; order Cypriniformes; family Cyprinidae; genus Carassius; species Carassius carassius. The sequence continues at coordinate 20,122,514 of NC_081797.1, read as the reverse complement.
AAATAAAATAAATTAGTTTGCAAATCTTCTTAATAACAAAATATTAAATTGATGTAAACAATATCATCATTACCAAAAATAGACATCCTACCTTGAATATAAACCCCAATGGTCCAGATGAAGATGATGATGTTGTTCATTGTTGTTGTTGTGTCTTGTGTGATGATGAAGATTGTGTTCTGTTCTGCTCTCAGTCATGAAGTGTTAAACTCACAGCTCTATAAACACTCTCAGAGCACTGAAGCATGTGCTGACGATGCAAAGAAGTGGGCAGGATTCACAGCAGCTCGAGCTGATAACAAACACATATACAATAAAAATATAGAAAATATCATTTTACAATGACCGGGGGTTCGGTATCGTTTGAATTTTAGCGAATCTTATTCTGATTCTTATCGATTCCTATAGTTTCCGTTCCAATGAGATAAACAAACAAAAAGATCCAGTAAAAAAAAGTCAAACATTTAGATGCCAAACATATTCATTCTGTCATTTTTCTGTTGCAGCTGAATAACATGAGGAAAAAGCAGCAGGGTACAGAAAACCTAAGGCTACAAGAGGAACTTTTGTCTATGGTAACACATTAATGGTCGTAGTGAGATTGTGAGAGCTGATTTCTGCTCAGCCATGCCGTGGTCCGTGAAACAAACAGGAGGACGGTCACAGAGTTGCAACGACAAAAACACTGGAATCAGTCGATTGAGAGGTACGGTAATTTAATGTTTAGTCATATCGTAGTTTCCTCTGAATGTGTAGGAAAACTTTATCTAGCACTAAGTAGCAGCTAAAAGTCGAACTACACTGCAAAAGCTAGCTTAGCAGCCTGCAAACTAAGTTGAGCATTGAACGTTAGAATACCGCCATCGCCATCGCGCCATGAAATATGAAAAGCTATTTTCTGGACTGAAGACTGAGGCTATTTTTTGCAGATGTGTGTGTTCAGTAGAGCTAATATTATATTTGGCCAACCAGTGTGTGAAATATAGTGTGACAGTGTAGATTTAAGTAACTATAACACAAGAACAAGATTAGACTTATTTATTTGCTCTGTGATTAAAGGGCTGTTTAAAGACTGTTTTCTCTTGGATATAAAGGACATTTGTTTATATCAATTAGCTCATATTCACAGTTCATCTATTTTTTAGATGTTTAAATAGACAGAGGGAGAGCAAATTGCATTCAAATGCCACGAATGCTTGAGATGCAACATGTGTTATGTAAAAATAAACCTTTGTAGATCCTATAAATATGTCTATATTTACTAGGCACACTGTTTGCACCTCCTTTCTTTTTGACATTTAAATTGATTCAAAGCTTATTTAAGAGGTTCCAGAGCCCCACGAACACCTGTATTTTGCACACTGATTCTAAGCCAATTTGACAATGATCCTGCTTGACATTTGTAGTTATAGCGACTTCAAAGTGAATTGACTGACTCATTGATTGATTGATTGAGTGATTGATTGAGTGATTGATTGATTGATTGATTGAGTGAGTGATTGAATTACTTTTCCCCCAGGGTTAGGTTTAAGACTAGTTATGAAGAGAAGCAGAGATATTCAGAACTTCTTCCAAAAAGAAAAGAGTTCTCCCAGCTGCAGTGGAAAGGCTCAGTCAAGTAGTCAGCAGCCTAGATACAGCAGTGACAGTGAGGTTGAAGAGCAGTCAGTTCCTCTTGCACAGGATGGTAAGTCATGCTTAGATAAGTGGAATTTATCATGTAGGCTTACATTCAAGTTGTTTTTCACTCCAGTTATACAAATTAAAACTTTCTAAAACATCACTACACAAGAACAATAGTTAAAACAGTTGTAAAAGACAGAAGAACAATCGTAAAATGTGCATAATACATAAATACACACACAGAAACACACGTCTGTATGTATATGTCATCCATGAACAGTTACCTGAAGTTGTCGTGTACTCTCATACTAAATAAAATTTAAAACGGACTGTCTAATTTTGCCCAAAGTGTATGCTATTAATTTGCTAATACACAGCAACCCCCACACTTTAAACATAGACAATCTATTCTTTAAATCTCAATACAAAACATTATGAAAAGGAAAATGTTAGTCAATAATTTGTCCACATACAGTCTATGGGTGTAATGGTGATTGTTTTTACTACTTCAGGTACTTCATCTAGTGATTCAGAGAGACTCCTCATGTTGCACAAGTACATGCTGCCCCACCTGGACCTCACGGTATGTTGTGACATTTTATCTTTCAGTTTACACGACATTATGAGTGCCTTCCTTTTAAATACCATGGAAGTTGTAATACTGACCACAAATACGCTTTGTAACTAATCATTTTGAATGAAACTTCATAAAAACTGAAATAAGGACTGATCACAATTATTTATACTTTACAGACGTTTAACAGTCCAGAGCAGCAGGTCCTACACAACCTCAACTTAAGGTATTTCCGCGAACCATGCATGGCAACAGGAAGAGGTCCTTCAACACCGAGTGGTATAAACAACACCCATGGCTTAAGTACTCCCAAATCCAAAAATCTGCCTACTGTTTTGCATGTCGACACTTCTCTTTGCCAAAACCCCAGCATCTGTATTCACATCACAACTGGGATTCTCTCGTTGGAAAAAGGCAATGTACAAAGATGGTGGATTTAAAGTACATGAAAAGTCAGAGGATTATATCAATGCCATGTTTGCATGGGGTGAGAACAAGAAGGCAATAGTAACAGATTGTTCCTTACACACTGAAAAAAAAGATTTGTTGAATTTACTCAATTGAATTATGGAAATTGGTTCCACACATTCAGTTTGAGTTCAGAGTATCCTATGCATTTATGTGGTTTCATTATAATACGGTTGTGTTAATCATATGCATTTTCAAAAAGTAATGTGTACATAGTCTTTTTAAGTTAGGTTCATTTATGTTAGTTTAACATTATTATTTTATTTCAGATATATGCTTCTACCATGTTAATTATGTGCAATTAAATCAAGTTATCTTAACATAATTTTGATAACTTCACTATAATTAAATTGTAATACATATTTTAATGGTTTGTTGTCGCATGTTTTACTTCATGTAACACAAAAACCTTCTGTAAATCGTTTATTTAATCATTTGAACAATGTGTCATTTAAATGACATGTCTCAATAATATTGTGCTTTCAAAAACCTGCCATAAATAACTTCTATTCTGATGATTAAAATCAAAACAGTATGATTGAGAGTCATCAACCCGATCTATGGAAACAACCTAGATCTGAACTTTGCTGGATAACACTTTAAACGGAACTGAGGAGATATAAACGTAATTGATATAAATCTGAACATAAATAGACATTTTGTATGGAATTTTTGAGAAAATGCTATGGGAACAAATGTGAGAAAATGGTTATGATTTATTTTTTTTCCCTTGTTATTAAATTTTCCTGTAAAGTTTATAGAATGGATTTGAAGTTGAACTTTGAAATTGAAACTTTAACATAAAAGGAAATTTAAAGGAACTTAAATTAGCATTTTAAACCCTAAAAAGCTAAAAGTAGAATAGGACATAATCCTAAAATCCTAAACTGAAAAAGCGTGACTGACAAAGTGTTATGGTAACAAAGGTATTTTTTTTCTCTAACCAGGCCTGGTGAACCATTTTTTTTTTTTTTTTTTTACAAAAGTGTAAAGTTTTTTTTTTTTTTTTTTTTTTTTAACTATAAGGTGACTGTATGTGTCATTCTCTTGTTTTTCCTTGATTCATACTTAATTATATATATACAGAAGTTATTTTTTTTTACAACAGTGTGTGTGTTTGCCTCTGCCCTAGGAACCTTAAACTTCCTAGTCTTCTAAGGCCCATATTCATATTGACAACAATTGTTTAGTTCTTTTCAAACTTATGATTTAATAGTGACAGCCAGGTGTTACACTAAACTTTTAATTCATATGATCATGCAGATAGTGAAAATCTAAAATCGATTTGAACAGATGTTTCACAATGATTAAAAGCTTGTGCTAATGCACAACACTTTTTCAGTTATTGAGGTGTGATACAGATAGAGTTAGGATCAAGGGTTAGGAAGAGGTCAGCAGTGTACAGTGTGTTACTTGAAGTCATTGTGTTGTTTGTGATCCTCTCATCAGCAGCTGCAGTGTCTCTCAGCTGTATCAGTGCAGTCACTGTGACTCTGACTGACGGAGGTTTTTGTATGACTCTTTATCACTGTGTGAACACCCAGCCACTAGAACAGTGTACACTCTGACAGTAATAATCTCCTGTATCTTCAGTCTGGACTCCTCTGATGGTCAGAGTGAAATCACTGTCAGATCCACTGCCACTGAATCTAGATGGAGTTCCAGTGTAACGGTTTGATGTATAATATATGAGGAGTTTAGGAGCTTCTCCAGGTTTCTGTAAGTACCAGTGTAAGTAATTACTACCACACACACTACTGCTGGTATTACAGTTTATTCTGACGTCTTGTCCTTGAGCTGCTTTTATTAATGATGGACTCTGAGTTACAGTGTACTGTCCTCTACACTCTGAAAGAAAGAACAATGAAAATTAATGAAAAACTGTAAATGTTTAATATTGTACACTTAAAATTATGTATAATCTTTGTTAAAATTGTACTACACAAACCTTGAGCAAACAGTGTGAGAGTCCAGATGAGGATGATGATGTTGTTCATTGTTGTTGTTGTGTCTTGTGTGATGATGAAGATTGTGTTCTGTTCTGCTCTCAGTCATGAAGTGTTAAACTCACAGCTCTATAAACACTCTCAGAGCTCCAGGGGTGTGTCTATGGTGTGGGCAGGTGTGGCTCCGATTCTTGCTAAGTCATGCTGCTCTCATACTACACATCATCCTCTCACACCGTAAAAAATACATCGCAGAGTAAAGAGGAAACTGACAATGTGGTGACAGAATAGACAGCAGGTTACCTCTGGTGTGAAACAAGACATTTTTTTAAGAAATTCAAACAATGAATACTGTTTTTTGTCTTTAATGTGTTGTGACAGATCGCTGTAGAGCCTCAGTTCAAGAGGCACGTGAAACAATTGTCCTTCCATATTTACATAAGCATGAAATAAACATGAATGAACATCAGAACATATTTTATTTCATCCGCGGAAAGATGTCAATACACAAAACTTTTCAAGTTTGAGGCTGATGATACATAGGGCAACTTTGGAAAATGTTGCAGCCAAAGGACAACTGCGATCTAAAGGAGAAGAGTTTATTTGAAGGGGGAAGGGCCTGGTCTCAAAATTAAAGATGAATGATGCACCACAATGCCAGCAGGCGTCACTCATACTTCATTAAATTAATAACAAACAGCGAATTTTACTGAAATACTTAATACATGGAACAGTTTTGGTGCTATATTATGTGATTGTTTTTGCAGAATCTGTTAGTTGAGATCACAAAGAAGCCTCTCCGTGTTTGAGATAGCAGTATTGGTATATTTAAAAGCGTACATTTTGAGGTTGAAATCAGGTTGTTTGTCGGAGATTCTAGCACGCAGTAGGGGCGTTTCATTGTCTGTCTGTATTTCCATACTGGATAAGCCGGCTTTTGTTTCTTTTGTTATTGTCCCCGCCCTCCGAGGGAAGCGTGGCTACTTAGTATGCAGCGCTCTGGCCGGCTGTAGCTGATATCAAAATTCAATGAAGATGTATGCCGCAAAGATGAACGCAGATGAGCTGAACCGTGGCCGTTACACCGAAAATGTTTTGAAGTACTTGAAGACAAGCCAGATGCTTATAAACAAGCGGTCACTGATTCTGAAGACGATCTGAGCAACGATGAAAGCGGCATAATAAGACTGTAATATCCCTAATCTACAACTGAGCGAAGATGATGAAAGTATCCAAAATGTGTGTGTGTGGTGACCAATCACGGAAAGTAGGGACACAAGTCGGTTCTCGGGCATTTTGAGTTATTCACAGATTCTGAAAAGTGTAGTCTCCAAGCTTTCTAACGATGTGTAACACATGGAAATCTGGGGCTCATTTACATCTCATTTAGATAAGCCATACCCCTGCATAGCAACGACAGACACAACGGGAAAAATCGGACCGCATACTATTAATAATAAAGGAGAATGTGCATTGTAAATGTCAGTAATTGACTGGCTGAAATATGTGAGTTTTATCTTTTTATAAAAAATCTTTAATCTTTAAAATGTGGCCATCATTTTTAATGTTATTATTTTAATGTTTATGTAAACAAAAAGTACATATTGATGCTAATTTTATTTGTTCATAAAATTACGTAATTTCAGTGTTAATCTCTTTTTATGTGAGTGGAATATTTAATTTAAATGTGTATATCGACATGAAAACAGACTTTAAAATCTTTGTTCACTTCATTACTTTTCTCACTCCACGAAAAAGAGTGCGTACACATGGTCTAGAATGTCCGTATGGTGCTTCCTTATTTAGTTTAAGTTAAGTTTATTTTTTATAAATCACGATATGTGGGTGTAAAATTATATTACGCCCATTTTATGTGTACACAACGTTTATAAATGAGACCCCAATCCCCCAACTGCTCCCTGGGCGCTGAAGCAAAAAATGGCTGCCCACTGCTCCGGGTCTGTGTGAATAGTGTGTGTGTGTGTGTGCACTAATATATCTGTATAAAGATCAATTCTTCTAACTACACTGAATGGTGACACTTTAGTATAGTGTCCAATTCTTACTGTTAACTAGCTGCTTTATGGCATGCCTATTATTTACATATTGGCTGTTTATTAGTACTAAATATAAATAAATTAGTTATTACTATAAAGCACATATTCTGCATGACCATATTCTATATTCCTAACCGGTCCCACTTTATATTAAGTGGCCTTAACTACTATGTACTTACATCAAAAAATAAATACAATGTACTTAGTGTGTTCATATTGTATTGCAACTTTTTTTTTTGCTGCTATTGAGGTGGGAAACAGGTAAGGTTAGGGACAGATTTGGTGGTATGGGTAAGTTTAAGGTGTGTTAAGGTGTAAGGGATGGGTCAACATGTAATTATACATGTAATTACAGAAATGAATTACATATGTAATTATGTGCAGATATTTTTCAAATATAAGTACAATGTAAAAACATGTATGTACACAATAAGTGCATTGTACCAAATTAATAATTAAAATGTAACTACATAGTAATTAAGGCCACTTAATATAAATTGGGTCCTCCTAACCCTACCCAGTACCTTAATTTAACAACTACCTTACTAACTATTAGCTAAGCAGCAAATTAGGATTTAATTGAATCAAAAGTCATAGTTAATGGTTTGTTAATAGCGAGAATAGGAAATTAAAGAGTATCTGCTCTCTAAAACCATATAGATTCATACATGTGAACCAGTCTGACATGAGACTGAATACTGAGGTGATATTCATATTTATCTTCTATTAAAAAAATATTTTGTGTGCAATTCCATCTTGCCAATTTATTGCAATCTTAATGTTTGTCTGTCAATCTTAGAAATCAAAGTTAGATGCTCAGATTTTGAGATGTTTGATGATGGTCTGGTGGTTTTGTTTGTGGGAGATTTATTAGATTAATATTATCTGATTATTTAAAGTCAAAATATAAGCACCGCTGGGTGAAATGTTATTTAAATATATAGATTAAAAGCTTAAGATATGTTTAAAATATACTTGATTTTATTTAATCAAAATCCAGATAGCAAATAAAATAATATTTTGTCTTTATGTATTTACATATTTTTTTCAGCCGCTAACAAGTGTTTGTCCAACCAGTTGTCACATTTTAAAACTCTAAACACAATTAGCACAGCATCGGTCTTTTGTGGCCAAACCATTCACACATTTCATGTAGTTTTCACACAATGTGCAGTCAGTGAACACATTTGATTACATTTTTTTAACATACAAACTATACCTCCCAACAAAATTATGGATTGTTTTTGTAGTATTTACAAATGTTAACACACAACATCCCACGATAGCAACAACAATATTACAAACCTAAGATACAGTATAAAAAGCTCCGCTTCTCCAATGATATCAGTTCAAAAACAATATATCTCAGCTGATAATAAACAAACAATTGAATAATTGACACATTGCTGATTTATGTTGGTTAAATTGGGCCAACCACAGCTGATTCCAGTCTGGCTTATGCTGGGTACACACCAAAAGATTTTATAAGATCTTATAAGATTTTCAAAATGTGATAGACCACAAACATGAGGATAAAAAATCCTAGATTTAACCGTTTTGCTCCTATAATGTGTGGTTTGCGGTGATGTGATAAAGACAGCACACCACACATGAACAGATTTTCAACTAGAGTCTCAACTATCAACACAGGAAATCTCGCAATATCTTGCGAGACTTCATAATAAGCATGGCGGACGATATTCAGGAAGAAATTGCAATGATAGTGTTTGGAATGATTTTATACACAACACATTGTATAAACATTTGTGCTGTTACCACAAATCAACAAGCTGATCCTCCATCTCGGTTGTCCACATCAATTTCACTTTGTGCTGCACCATGACTGCTTCTGTCTTCCATCATCTTGCTTTCTGATTGGATATTGTTTCGTTACACGTGATAATCTCCAGAGCGTGTGCGTGTTTGTCCTTGGGGTTCCCCCCACACATCAGGATTTCAGATCATAAATATTAAACATGTTGACTATTTATCGGCCTAAAATAATGCCCAATTATCTTGTGGTGTGTACCCAGCATTAAACTCAGTGGCAGGGGTTATTTTTTCTATTACACTGCCACTTATACAGCAAAAGGAGGACTTTGAGGGGTGATGTTTTTGGAAACAGAAACAGAAAAAGACAAAGACTGTAATGACTGGACGAGGAACAGGAAGAGCAAGGGAACAAGGGAGAAGACCAGGTGCAGTGAGGAGATGCAGGAGCAGTGAGAGATGGAGTGAGAGTTGCAGGAGGAGTGAGAGATGCATTAAGAGGTGCAGGAGCAGTGAGAGATGCATTAAGATGTGCAGGAGCAGTGAGAGATGCATTAAGAGGTGCAGGAGCAGTGAGAGATGCATTAAGATGTGCAGGAGCAGTGAGAGATGCAGGAGCAGTGAGAGATGCATTAAGATGTGCAGGAGCAGTGAGAGATGCAGGAGCAGTGAGAGATGCATTAAGAGGTGCAGGAGCAGTGAGAGATGCAGGAGCAGTGAGAGATGCATTAAGATGTGCAGGAGCAGTGAGAGATGCATTAAGAGGTGCAGGACCAGTGATAGATGGAGTGAGAGTTGCAGGAGGAGCGAGAGATGCAGGAGCAGTGAGAGATGCATTAAGATGTGCAGGAGCAGTGAGAGATGCAGGAGCAGTGAGAGATGGAGTGAGATGTGCAGGAGCAGTGAGAGATGCAGGAGCAGTGAGAGATGCATTAAGAGGTGCAGGAGCAGTGAGAGATGCATTAAGAGGTGCAGGAGCAGTGAGAGATGCATTAAGAGGTGCAGGAGCAGTGAGAGATGCATTAAGATGTGCAGGAGCAGTGAGAGATGCATTAAGAGGTGCAGGAGCAGTGAGAGATGCATTAAGAGGTGCAGGAGCAGTGAGAGATGCATTAAGAGGTGCAGGAGCAGTGAGAGATGCATTAAGAGGTGCAGGAGCAGTGAGAGATGCATTAAGAGGTGCAGGAGCAGTGAGAGATGCATTAAGAGGTGCAGGAGCAGTGAGAGATGCATTAAGAGGTGCAGGAGCAGTGAGAGATGCATTAAGAGGTGCAGGTGCAGTGAGAGATGCATTAAGAGGTGCAGGAGCAGTGAGAGATGCATTAAGAGGTGCAGGAGCAGTGAGAGATGCATTAAGAGGTGCAGGAGCAGTGAGAGATGCATTAAGAGGTGCAGTGAGAGATGCATTAAGAGGTGCAGGTGCAGGTGCAGTGAGAGATGCATTAAGAGGTGCAGGAGCAGTGAGAGATGCAGGAGCAGTGAGAGATGCATTAAGAGGTGCAGGAGCAGTGAGAGATGCAGGAGCAGTGAGAGATGCATTAAGAGGTGCAGGAGCAGTGAGAGATGCAGGAGCAGTGAGAGATGCATTAAGAGATGCAGGAGCAGTGAGAGATGGAGTGAGATGTGCAGGTGCAGTGAGAGATGCATTAAGAGGTGCAGGAGCAGTGAGAGATGCATTAAGAGGTGCAGGAGCAGTGAGAGATGCATTAAGAGGTGCAGGAGCAGTGAGAGATGCATTAAGAGGTGCAGGTGCAGTGAGAGATGCATTAAGAGGTGCAGGAGCAGTGAGAGATGCATTAAGAGGTGCAGGAGCAGTGAGAGATGCATTAAGAGGTGCAGGAGCAGTGAGAGATGCATTAAGAGGTGCAGGAGCAGTGAGAGATGCATTAAGAGGTGCAGGAGCAGTGAGAGATGCATTAAGAGGTGCAGGTGCAGTGAGAGATGCATTAAGAGGTGCAGGAGCAGTGAGAGATGCAGGAGCAGTGAGAGATGGAGTGAGAGATGCAGTGACCATTATCACATACTATATATTCTTGTCTCATGCACCACTCTGTCTGGCTGTGTTAAATGTTACTTGTTAATTGTAATGGTTCATTGTTACTTGTAAACCGTCTCTCTAGTGCTAGTGTTACTTTGAGCTTGTTCTGCTGGAACCGTTTCTGCCTTTGTTTTGTTTTTGCCTTGTTGGCCTTTTTGTTCATATTAAAGTTTTTCCCTGCACTTGGACCCAGACCCTGTTTCCCCGTCTCTACCGTGCCGTGACAGTTGGATGTTGTGTTTTAATATTCATAAATACTACAAAAAACACTCTATAATTTTGTTAGGAGGTATAGCTTGTCTGTTAAGAAAATGTAAGCAAATGTGTTCACTGACTGCACATGGTGTGAATGGTTTGGTCACAAAAGACCGATTCTGTGCTAATTGTGTTTAGAGTTTTGAAAATGTGACAACTGGTTGGACAAACACTTGTTAGCGGCTGAAAAAACTGTAAACTGCACAAACTGAAATATAGAAAATGTTTGTATTCATATTTTATCACAAATTATATGTTTATATAAAGATTTTTTTTTGTGTGATAAAGTACAGTACAGCTTGGTTCAATACAGTTTAATTTATTCTGGAAAGATATCTATTTCTTATAAGATATATCTAATAGAAGCTATATTACAAACTTGTATTTAATTAATATTTAATTGAAAAATTATTTTAGAAATTTTTTAAATGAATGAAAACTGTTATGAACTTAAAACATTTTTGAATATATATTTTTAAAGATATTAACACAAATATTGTAACTACAAAAAAGCTGTTTCTTGCAGCAAAGTTTTGTAAGATTTTATCGTTTTACACTTTTCAAAACGTTACCATGATGCTTTCAACAGCTACAATAATTTTAATTATGTATGAGATATTGTGTTTACATCAGTATTTGATTCCTAAGCTACTTGCTGTGGTAAGCTTGCTAAGCAACATCAGGTCTGAGGACAGCAGTACTGGAGTCCTGCAGAAGGACGGTCTGAACATCTGGAACAGCAGCCTGACTCTCTCATGATGAGAAGTGAGGAGAGATCATTGTTCAGAGCAGATCCACTCACTCTCTCCTCTGGATTCTCACTGATGTCTCACATGGAGACCAACAGCACATGAGAGACTCCAATCATTCTCCACACTGAGCTTTACTCTCTCTCATCTGACATCTGCTCTGCTTTCACCAACAACATCAGAAAAGAGTGCATGTGTGCTTTTACACAGCTGTATCATGAAGCTCCTGTGAGGACGCTGAACATCTGCTGATGGAGCTGCTCTATTCTGAGAGGAACACAATCACTCAAATATGAGTTTGACTGTTTTACTCTTTATTCTCTGAAATGAGTCAGTTGTTTTGGAAAATCCACAAAAAGCCTCTTACTCCATTAATGTACAGGTACATCGAGAAAACTGCCAATAGTGCCCGAAGGAACCCTTTTCAGTCCTACATTGAAACATGTGTCCAATAGTGGTTTGTGTGATTGAGTTCTAAAATACCACATACTGTACCAGAAGAAAAAAAATACTGGATTTGTGTCACCTTCTTGTGACATGGCGAATGACGTAGTAACCAAATTGTAATATTATCATTGCATGTTTTGAGTTATTGGCAAATGTCAAACCATATCATAATAATGAGAATAAATGTTATATTGTGTCATGATGGAACTGCTGTTTGTGACATACTGTATCTCCTCAAGTGTGCTATTACATGGTCCATACTTTCCGTGCACTGATTTAAAGACCCTATAATGACACATCAAGAACTTTTTGAGTCTCCAAATAACCAAAAGTAAGTAAATAATAAATAAAGTAAATGTGTTTAATCTCATCCTCTCATCAGCAGCTGCAGTGTCTCTCAGCTGTATCAGTGCAGTCACTGTGACTCTGACTGACGGAGGTTTTTGTACGACTCTTTATCACTGTGTGAACACTGGACCACAGTGTACACTCTGACAGTAATAATCTCCTGTATCTTCAGTCTGGACTCCACTGATGGTCAGAGTGAAATCTTTTCCATAGTTTGATCCACTGCCACTGAATCTAGAAGGAGTTCCTGACTGAGTTCCTGAGGTTGTTTATGTCATGAATGAGGAGTTTAGGAGTTTCTCCAGGCTTCTGCTGATACCAAGCCAAATCATTAGAGGTTAGTCCTACATCCAGACTACACTCTATTGTAGCTGTTTGACTGAGCTGGACAGTTTTAACTTTAGGCTGAGTCACAGTGATTCCTCTGGATTCTGAATAAAAACAATAAACATGTAAATTTCACTTATAGCATAATATTGGCATATTAAAATAAAAACAGCCTAATAGTATTGTCACAAATGATAATTCTACCTTGAATAAAAGCTGCAATGGTCCAGACGAGGATGATGATGTTGTTCATTGTTGTTGTTGTGTCTTGTGTGATGATGAAGATTGTGTTCTGTTCTGCTCTCAGTCATGAAGTGTTAAACTCACAGCTCTATAAACACTCTCAGAGCACTGAAGCATGTGCTGACGATGCAAAGAAGTGGGCAGGATTCACAACAGACTGAGCTGCTAATATATATATATATATAGTCTTAGACATTATACCGCTATCAGTGTAGATGCAACACTTTCAGTTTCCAGTGCTGCTGTAGAAATAACATATTCATAACATATTCATATAATCTAGTCATGCATGATTCATTTGTCTATTACAGTTTTTTTACAATCGCTATGACAGTTTTTTCAATACCTTTAACAAGTTTCCTAAACTCTTAACACAGTTAGCACAACATCCGGCTTTGTAGGCTATACAATTAACACATTTCTTGTTGCTTTGATACAAAATGCATACAGTTAACACCAATTTAAAATGTTTGAACTTCTTTTACACACAAGCTCAACCAAGACCAAAACAATGCAATTTCACAGTCAAATTTTCAAATGCTTTCACATTGTATGCCAGAACAGATAACATCATGTTCTAAACATAACTTATATAGGCTAAAGTCAAAGTGAACAGCTGTTAATTTTGTGAATTGAAACACACATGGATACAATGGATGCTGCATGCCAAGGCATTACAGCTGAACAATACCAGAAGAGGATAAGGGATACCAAAAGATACTTCCCCAGATGCCTTGCCAGAGAAGATATCAGGTGTGATGTGGATGAGAACATGTGGCCAAACGTAGAATTATTAACTTTTTATTCTACTGTGGATTTTTCTGTTCTGTAAATTTTGTATTTTCACATAATGACACAAATAATAAATAAATGACAGCTATATTGCATTTTTTTCTTGTATTTTTGTTTTCTTTCCTTTTCTAATGTCCTGTTGCAAATAAAGTCTTTACTGCAGCAATTCTGTGTCTGTATTTTTTTTTCTTTTACATAAACTGTACATTTTATAAATCTACTCTGAGATGCTCATTATTTTTTTGTATTGAATTTCTGCAGGAAAAGAAACAAAATGCATGCATTTACTAAACCCAACGAAAGAAAAATGTAGAGAGGCTTCAAAAGAAACTACAGTGAAAAACACAATCTATGATCAATTGAATATACTGTCTATTGTATAAGGGCAGACCTGACACAAAATGATATATATAAATATAATATAAATAATTATATGCATTATAAAATAATATAGTTTCTGTAATTTCAGCTGATGATAGTGTTTTTTTATGTTTCATGTTATGATTGACTAAATGTTCCTGTTGGAAGAGAACATGTGTTAGTGTTTTGAATAATTATTTGATTTTGAAACATGTTTGCAGTGTTTTGTTAGACATAGTGTATTGTGTTAGTTTATTATTGTATTTAGAAAATTAGTTTTGGGGTTTAGTTTACAATGTGTGATTTTGAGCATGAAATTAACCGTTTTGCTAATTGTGTTTTTTTGTGTGTTGGTGCGTTAAGAGTTTAGGAAACTTGTTAAATGTATTGAAAAAAACTGTTATAGCGACTGTAAAAAACTGTAAGTGAAAGCATCTGATAATAAAGAAGTTGCCAAGATAAAGAGAGTAGCATTCAGCTATTTATGTGATTTCAAAAAATATTTTTTTTATTTTCTCCAAATTATGTAAAGAGCAGGTGCAGCCATTTGTTAATGTAATGTCTGGCTTCCAGTGTCATCTGCCTAGTTTTTACAAAATTATATACTTCATATTTTTGAAGAGATAATACATTAAATAAGTGGCATTTGAATATGAATGTATAATTCCTTTTCTAGTTCATTTAATGTTCTTATTCTTATGATATAATTTGTTCTGAGCTGAAGTCTTAACATAGCATTATTACATTGCAAAAAAAAAATAAAAATGCACAGAAGAAATATGAGAGAATATCTACTTAAATATATAAGATATTTCTGTTTTCACTGATTGCAGTCTTAATATGTTAGATTTTATTTATGAGGTTTGACTGAAATTAATATAGTGATTGTGTAGTTTGTATATTGCATATATACAACCCATTCTCAGTCCAAAGGCGTCAAAAACCGAAGCATGGTCAAGCGCCCCTAGCGTCATTTTATGACGCCAAATGTGCCTTTAGGCGTCGCAATATCGACGCACTACGACCTTCATTGCTTTCAGTGGGAAACTTTTGGCGTCAGGATTTCGACGCGAGGACATGAGATGTTTATCGCTATGAAATCACGTCCAAGAAGTCTCATTCAGCACACATCGCGATACTTGCTGTCAGTTCCACAGTTTGGGTGAGTAGTCGTATATATGCTCTTTTAATGCCTTTTATAAAGTGTATTCTGTCTTCTTTATTAATCAGATTAGAGCCATATGTTTAATCGCTGTATTATATTGGTCATCCGCGGCTGTCTTTGAGTTTCATTGCGTTTAAATAAATGAACACAGCTGCTAACTGGGGTGATTAAACTCTATCGGTCACGTGTCGTGCCATAGACCTTCGATCCGTTTTATATTAATTTCAGATTCAATGATTTAAGTTGTATTTGTAGTAAAATCATGGTAATCACAACACTTACAATAGTAATAAATGAAATGAATAAAACACAGTAAACAGGACATTTACCATGTTTTTACCACAGTAACTGTAGTTTTACTATGATATCTTAATAATCAACACAACCATACAATAATCACTAAACCAGCTATGTTTGTATCACTGTAATGTTAGTGTTTTTATGTGCTTTTATATGACAGATGTCACAGTAATCATATGTACTGTACCATGCTTTTAATACCTTTTAATGTAAATAAAAAAAACAAACAAAAAATAAAAAAAATTATAAAGAAATGTATTTTTCCACTGGCTGATCTTTCCATCTGCTGTGTTTGCTGCAACATTCAATAAAGCTTCTCAACAAACTCCATTTGTGTCTGACAACATCATTCAACTAACAGATGAAGATGCATGTAGTGTTTGTCCAGGTGTTTTTCAGAAGCTCGATCAGTAGCAGTAAATCTAGTCAAATAAAGCTCTTGGGGTTTGAACATGGTCTCTGGAGACAGAGCTGCTCTATTCTGAGAGGATCACAATCACTCCACCCTGACAATGCAAATGAGATTTTCAGCTCACACTCCCAGAGTCACTGTTTGATTGGTTACATGATCTGGACTGAAACACACCAGTTTCACTTCTGCTGTAGTCAAGAGATAATTCAAATATACTGAATATGAAAATAAAACATAAAAAGCCATTCTGATACAGATATTTTGTAAGAATGTAAATCTTTCTGTGAGTCAAATGGAAAGCATCATGTCCAGATATCAGAAGTGACTGAATGCAGTCTGTTCAGTTTGACTGACAGGAATCATATATTACATCTAAAACATGATGATCATATTAAACATTGACTCATTCTATTAAGAAATACAAGATTTCTGTTAGTCGTAATGATACTGTGTTATTAATGTCTGTGTTGATCAGTGTTGTGTGTGTACTTCTTCTGAACCATGAAGAGATATTTGTGGTTATTCTGCAGGTTTATGTGTTTGTTTACATTATGCCTGAATTTAAATTGAATTAAGATTTATTAAGATCAATGGATTTAGGAACATTTTTGTGAAGATGGTTTTATAAATTATTTGTACTGACATTTCAAAAATTCTATGTACATCTTCATAAATGAGGCTCCAGAACTCAAGCTCATATTTTATAATCAAATGTCACTCAGTGAATCATGAAAACTCCTGCAGATGAAGGAAATTATAACACAAGACTGTGTAATCAAATTCTGAAGCTCAAACACTGAGTCAGTTGTGTTGGACTGATGGAGAGATGAGGTTTGTTCACACTGAGAGTCTCAGCAGTCATACTGACCTTCTGAATGATTAAATCAACTGTTGATCTGTGATGAGACTCAGTCAATGATTCATTCTGATGTGTGTCCTTCAGTATCTGTGTCTCTCACAGCTGTTACTGAATCACTCTGGCTCCTAGTATCATGTATAAGATTCATATTAGAATTATTATTATTATTTTTAACAAGAGCCTTTTATTCCATCAATGCTCATGTACTTTAAAGACATTGTCGATGGCTCTGTCACAAGAAGGAACTCTTTTACAGTCCTACATGGAAACATGTCGTGTTATATTCATTATATGAAGCGTCTGTCTTCAGGTGATTTGTTTTCTGATGTTCAAAAATACCAGAAGGAAACATTAGTTGAGGGATGCCATCTCATATATGGCTTTAATGTGTGCTGTGTTAATCAAGTCATAATCTTATTGTGGCATGTTTTGCTATAATAGCAAATGTCAAATCATATAATAAGAAACAAGAATCGATGTTATATTGTACTGTGATGAAACTGCTGTTTGTTACAAACTGTATCTCCTCAAGCTGCAGTGTCTCTCAGCTGTATCAGTGCAGTCACTGTGACTCTGACTGACGGAGGTTTTTGTACGGCTCTTTATCACTGTGTGAACACATATTGACTGTTTGGATAGTGAAAACTCTGACAGTAATAATCTCCTGTATCTTCAGTCTGGACTCCTCTGATGGTCAGAGTGAAATCTTTTCCTTGGCTAGATCCACTGCCACTGAATCTAGAAGGAGTTCCTGACTGAAGGGTGTTTATGCTATAAATGAGGAGTTTAGGAGCTTCGCCAGGCTTCTGCTGATACCAGTATAAGCCGTTGCTGTATATTCCTGAATCTGTCCTACACTCTATTGTAGCTGTTTGACCGAGCTGGACAGTTTTAACTTGAGGTTGAGTCACAGTGATTCCTCTGGAGGCTGAATAAAATAAAATGAATTAGTTTGCAAATCTTCTTAATAACAAAATATTAAATTGATGTAAACAATATCATTATCATTACCAAAAATAGACATCCTACCTTGAATAAAAACCCCAATGGTCCAGATGAGGATGATGATGTTGTTCATTGTTGTTGTTGTGTCTTGTGTGATGATGAAGATTGTGTTCTGTTCTGCTCTCAGTCATGAAGTGTTAAACTCACAGCTCTATAAACACTCTCAGAGCTCCAGGGGTGTGTCTATGGTGTGGGCAGGTGTGGCTCCGATTCTTGCTAAGTCATGCTGCTCTCATACTGAGCAAACAGCTCTTTTTTCCTTACATTACTTTTATACTTAAACCATACTTTTACTTTTATACTTTAAGTAGTTTTTCAAACCAGTACTTTTACACTTTTACTTGAGTAAAAAGCTTGAGTTGATACTTCAACTTGGCTGGTTATATAGTCTTAATGGACCGCGTTTCAGTCATTGTAATATTCATTCCATTGTCTGACAACAGAAACATTAAAATATAGTAATAAAAACAGTTTTATTGAGAATTAAATTAAATGGCTAAATTAAATTGCAGTATGTGAGCATAGGGAGGCAATACAATACGACGCACTTACGTCATAAATATGCTAATTAGCGCATGACTTCATATAGTTCATGTTTTCATGATTTATTTGCATATCCTCTGATGTACATTCATGTTATAACTTGTATTAATGTAAAGAATTGTTCATTTAACTTGTGCTCCGTGCTACCGTTGTCATCATACCATGGACATAACCTGAGATGTTAAAGTCCACATGAAATCAAAATGTACAATATTTATTTTGTTAGTGCACATTGCTAGTCTTCAGTTCTCTCTTCACAGCAGTTCAGTCAGTGTACTGTTTGAGTAAATGAATTACTCCGGGATATTGGTTTGTTTGAACTCAGAGGGATTGTCAGCCACATTAAAAAAGTTAAAACAGCTTAAGTCATTTGTGGATTAATGCTTATTGGAGACGCAAACCATTTAAAACGATTCATTTCGATTTGGTGAACTCATTCAAGAAGATCCAGTTACATCGACTGATTCGTTCGCGAACCGGATATCACTAAACTGCAGTGTTTTGAACTCGCTCACAACAGACACGGAAGAGAAGACAATGCTGAATAAAGTCATAGTTTTTGCTATTTTTGGACCCAAATGTATTTTCGATGCTTCAAAAAATTCTAACTGACCCTCTGATGTCACATGGACTACTTTGATTATGTTTTTCTTACCTTTCTGGACATGGACAGTATACCGTACACACAGTGTGTCAGTTAGTATTGGAGGACTTTGAATGTTAAAGTGCAAATTAACCCCTGATCACTGTTCATGTGAGTTTGCTACTGTTACACTTAAAAATCATAGAAGGGTAAAAGTATTGGTATGATGTAAGCAACACAGCTACAACAAATAACACACTGGGTGTGTAGGCGGTGTTCGAAATGGTGTATGTATTTAGTGCATACAGAAATTTAGCAAAATATGCACAGTATACATAATGGATACTGTAGAAATACACTAACTTAAACAAAAAAAAATAGTATTTTCTATTATCCTTTTGCATTATCAACACACTATTTTCCTGTTTGACTCTGTAAAGCTGTTTTGGCACAATCTGTATTGTTAAAAAGAGCTATTATAAATAAATAAAGATGAATAATATCTTTCTGTCTACAGCGATTAAAGACTTCAATAGAAGGCACAAGAGTAAACGAGAGCAGATCAAATTCCATTTTATAATCCCCTATTACACCTTCCTCTTTCACCTAAATAGAAAACAGCCAGCAATCAAGAAAAAAGTAGTATTCACCAAATTAGAGTTGCTTGCAAATAAGTAACAAATCCACAATATTAGTAAGGACGAGCCAATTGTCACTGGGGAAAATTAATAGTAGTTTATAAAAAAAATAAAATAAAAAAAAAAGAGACAAGATCACAAAATAACGCAAAGGACGAGGCCCCAATTGTTACGTTCCCCTTCTTTGGTCTAGGGGGTTTAAAGGGGGAGTATCAAATGATGTAACAAAAATAAATAAAAATGTCAGAAAGCTCCTTTCCATCTATCCCAGCTCTAAATCCTTCTCACCTTTTACATCCAGAAGGATACACAACACCTTTTGATTTACACCTTGTAACAAAAGAAAACTGAAAAAAAAGTATTTTTTTTTAAGTATGCTTACTAAAGGGTTTCTTTTATTTAAAAAAAATGTTTATCCACATATTTATAAAGCAAACAAAGATCAGTGGTGTCAAAAGTATTGGCGTTCATTACTCAAGTAGAAGTATAGATACTAGGGTTTAAAAAGACTTTTGTAGAAGTTGAAGTATCAACTCAAGCTTTTTACTCAAGTAAAAGTGTAAAAGTACTGGTTTGAAAAATTACTTAAAGTATAAAAGTAAAAGTATGGTTTAAGTATAAAAGTAATGTAAGGAAAAAAAAAATGCCATTAAGAACAAAAGCTTAGGCCGTGCCACAGGGGCCTATTGTGCACTACCCCACCTCCTCAAAAAAACATTTTTCTAAAGGCCATAGGCCATAATGACTATAATGTTATATTAAAATGTTCATGTTGAAAATTTGGGATGCACTAGGCTACCCGTTTTTAGCCGCATATATGCCCATTGAAAATGAATGCACTTTAGTACAAAGCAAATACATTAAAGAACTAGAGATATGATGACTAGTTGCCTATAAGTATTGTAATGGTGCAAAAAGTCAAACTTCAGAGGTATTTCATCAATAACCTTTAATGGAATGTAAATGTGCATCCAAGCTTAGCTGCAGGAATCTGCGAGGGCAATGGACAAGAACATTAGTGCAGGCTTAGTAACAATTACCCTTGTATGGTTGTCTATATAAAATAAACATTAGTGCTGTCAAAATGAATGATTAATCCAAGTGAATAATCAAAAACTAAAAACAAATCATAATCCTGATACCTTCTTGATCGATACCTTCCTGTATTCACTACATACGTCTGCTATGTCCAGTGTTGGGGGGGGGGGGGGGTTTGGGGGGCGAGTTACAAAGTTGGTATAGCCTACTTATCACAACATTGTCAATCGCGGAGGACGAAGAGAAAGCACTACTTTGTTAAATGAGCCAGTAGTGAGAAATAATAACTTTTAAGTAGGGTCCGATGCCATTTCGATACTTTTAAAACAGTACCGGCGCCTAAACGGTGCCTGAACCGATACTTAAAAAAAAATAAGATCCACAAAAAAAATATGGATAACATTAAAGAACATTACAAATATTTAAAATAAATCCATAGCTTTCACCTTGGATGCTCTCATTTCTCAAGTTGTGCTTCCCTTACTGTAAGGCTAATAAATGTATTTCACAATCTGGGTCATTATTTAATACAAAACCACACATAATGTTTCTACTGTATCTCTGTCACTCACTCTGATATTTAGTTAAGATGAGTGCTGTCTGTCACTGTCTTTAATCAGTTCTGTGAATTACTGTATGCTCATTCTTTATAAAGTAGCAACAATGTCGTTTTTAAAATACAGTACTGTGCAAAAGTCTTAGGCACGTTAGTATTTTCACCCCAAAAAAGGGTTTTAAGCCAGTTATTTATATCTTTTGCTGTAGTGTGTCAGAAGGAAAAATCAGTTTGCCATTAATTTTAATAATAATCTAGCGCGATTTTGAATGCACAAGCAGTCTGACAACGGCTAAATGAATGTTTGGAAATGTAAACTGATATATTATACTGACACACGTGTGTACTACAGCAAAATATATAAATAACTGACCGAACACCATTCTTTTAAGTGAAAATACTAACGTGCCTAAGACTTTTGCACAGTAGTGTATGTATAAAGTACGTATGATTAAATTAAGTATATTTAAATAAGTGTAATTAAAGTATGTGTTCGTTCATATGTGTTAAGGGCTAGATTTTCCCTGGAGGAAACAGCTGTTTAGTGATGAGCAGCGAAAAATTTACAGTAGATGAGAAACCGACTGCTCCCTTGTGACCTTTTGTAAACTGTATTTATGACAAAGAACTGCACAGATACGGATATTCTAACAGTCTATCGATAAACACATACCTTGTGTCCTCTGTTTGTGTTAAAGTGCGCTTGCGCTGCTCTGCTGTGGTCTGCGGATTGAAGAGCATGCTGAAAGACGGGGAGGAGCCGGTTTCATATGAAATTTAAGGGGACTGACTTTGAGGCGATCGGATACCGGTTCCATACCCAACCCTACGTTTAAGAAATAAATTTTTTGATAAATGAACCCAACATGTCCTTGCTGGAGTGTTATGTGATTTGAGTCATGTGCAGGTCCGATGGATCACGCACAAACCAATAGGGTGTCGGAATGGTATATGTTTATACTTCTCATCCAATCACAATCAAATTCACTCTATCCAGATGGCGCAATTTATCTGTATAGTTTTTTTTTTTTTTTTTGATGACAAGCCGGAATGAAATAGCAGTAACGAAGCTATTTTTAAAATGTAAGGAGTAGAAAGTACAGATACTTGCTTGAAAATGTAAGGAGTAGAAGTAAAAAGTCGGCTGAAAAATAATTACTCAAGTAAAGTATAGATACCCCAAATTTCTACTTAAGTAATGTATCGAAGTATTTGTACTTCGTTACTTGACACCTCTGACAAAGATCAACAAACAAACAAAACAAGTTTAAATAATCAGATCTTCAGGAGAGGGCCAGGCCAAAATAACAAACAAAACAAGGTTTAAACCCAGATCAATTCCCTAACAAATGAAAAGAAAAATAAAGACAGTGGTCTTACCTCTTTCCCTAACTAGCAAGAAATAAACAGGAGAAAGTTTAGGGATGGATAATCCAAATAAATTGGCGTCCGTCTCCCTTTTTTAAACATTTAAAGGTACAATTTGTTAGATATTTGCAGTAAAATATCCATAACCACTAATAATAACCACTAAGCTAGTGTTATATATTTTGTCCAGCTGATTATCAAACCACGCGATTGTTATTGTTTTGGTAGTGCGCCCTCTAGTGGCAGGTCCTACAGCCTATAGCTTTAAGCTCACACAGTCTAAATGGTCGTTTAGACAACAGGTTTCTCCACAGAATATAAGTTCTCTTTTCAACAGCAGTTCACACAACAATGTCTGGGATAGCTGGAGAGGGATTCATGTCAATCACAGTCTCTTTGCTGCTTTATACAGGCTGCCAACAGAAAAGCCAGCTCCTGCTAATTAACATCAGCTGCGGACGATTTGGAGTGCTGCATGTAAGAAAGAAAGAAAAAAAAAGAACACATTCACCAGCACAATACAAACACAAGTCTACGTCACGGAACGTAACCATTGATGAAAAAATCATTATCATGCAAGCAATAACAAACACTTTTAATGTACTTTATGTGAAAGAGATTTATTATTTAAAAGTATTTTGCCCAAACTAGTTGACTAAGAGGGCTTTTACACTGGGCTCGTGGGTTTAGTGTGCCCCCTACCTTATTACTCACCGAATTGCTGGGTACCTGCCTAAGGCCCTGCTCCGGGGTTACAGAGCAAGTAGAAGAGCCTGACTACATCCCTCCCAAGGAAGACTCCCCTAACCATCTTACCGTAAGACCGTGCACCTGCCGTATACGTACCCGACTGATATCATTCACCTCAAATTTCACACCTGTGAACGAAGGAAGGAAGGAAGGTTGCAATTACATACTTACCGGAGGAGACTTACCGGACCTCTCACTTGCCCAAACACATCCTCACCTGAAGGCTGTGTATCTGCTGTATACGTACCTGACTGATATCCATCCGTCCCAAATTCTGCATCCGTGAAAGGAGGAAGGAAGGTTAGAAGTACCTAATTGCCAGAGGAGACGCACTAGACCGTTTGCTTGTCAATCGTATCCCCACCTGTCAAAGACTTACTTGACCACCCACCTGTTCTCTCTCCATCCATTGCGGGGTCCGCACAGAGGAAGAGGGCGGAAGAGTCCCCGGTCGCTGCACCGTTCACCTTCGATTCCTGAGGGCAACAAAGAAGAAGATTTTAGATTAGGATTTTCAATTTGCTTTTACTTCAAAATAAAACTTGTTAAATTTATTCTCTGTCTCTGACTCTTCCCTCTGATACGCTCCTCGAGGTGGTCTTGGTTCAGGGGTGGGCGCAGTCTAGCTTGGGCCACCCGACCTGTGACACTCGTTTGCTGCGGTCCGAGCCCGAGAGCGATTGCTCCCGCCACCGCCTGCAGCGTTGGTCTTCTTCTTCTACTTCAATGAATCTTATTGGCAGCTTACAATCTTTGTGCATTACCGCCATCTACTGGATTGAGGTGTCATCACATTGGGAAGTCATAAATAAATGTATATATAATAATAATAAAAAAATTAATAAAATAAAAATAAAAAGGAGATCAGAGCCCAAGCTTCAGTTAGCGCTGCGTATTTAGCTCCTCCAGCTTTAACCGCAGCTCAACCTCCAACCCCCCCCCCAAAAAGGAATACTTAAATTGGGCTAAAGTCTTCTTGCTAGTTGTTTCTTTTATAAACTCTATCACCACTTTGGTTGTAGACTGTGTTCTAGGTAGACTTAACAGGTTGCTCAAAGTAACAGAGTTCTTTGTTACACTCCTAAATTTTTCTCTTTCTTCCGAGTACTGCCTACATGTCAGAAGTACATGCTTTACGGTTTCTGTTTCCGTACAATATGGGCACATTCCTGTCTCATGTTTCCCTATTGTGTGTAAGCCGCTATTCAGTCCTGTGTGTCCCAACCTTAGCCTGGTGAGCCAGGTTTCCTCCTGTCGTGAAAGTGAGCTGATCATTTTAACTGTTACATGCTGTTGAATACTATATAAATGTATTAAAACATTTTTCCCTCTATACCATTTATCTTGCCAGAGTTTATGAATACCTTCTTTAATTATTGTTTTCAATTCTGATTTGCTGAGTGGAACCTGTACTTCTACTTGTTCTGCTTTAAATGCTTATTTTGCCAACTCGTCTGCCCTCTCATTACCCTCAATACCTGTGTGCGCTGGAACCCAAGTGAACTGTAATATTAGCTTCTGTTGATTTATCCTGAAAATCATCTGATGAACTTCATCTAAAAGATCCTGTCAGCATGCAGATTTCCAAGTCTGGATGCTAGTTAGGGAAGACAGAGTCCGAACAAATAACAGATTTATTTGGTTTCACTTCTTCTACCCACTGTAGTGCCATTATGATGGCTATCATCTCTGCAGAAAAGATTGATAGTTGGTTTGAGGTTCTTTTTTGTAGTGTAACATTACATTTAGGAATGTATTCAGTCACCCCCATTTTACCTGCTGGTTCTTTGGATGCATCTGTAAATATTTGTACTGTGTCATTATGCATTACTTCTAGATACTGCTGTACACTTTGATACATTCCTGTCTTGATTATATTTTTAGCTTCCAGATTCACTACATGATAGCTGAAAAACCAAGGTGGAATTGTGCTGAAGTTAACATTTTTGCTGCAAGGTATAGTACTGATTCCCATGTCATCTGCCTCTTTATTGCTATTCCGTCCAAAACTGCTATTCACAGTGCGATCATATTACCAGCATTCTTCTAACACCAGTTTTTTAGGATGTGTAGTTTCATGCCCTTGTAAATTTACCCAATATGCTAAAGAAAGTTTTAACCTCCTAAGATTTAAAAGCATCTCCCCTACTTTTACCTGCAGGGTTGGGATGGGTGATGTTCGGAAGGCTCCACTACACAGTCGGAGAGCTTTGGCCTGCACCTTGTCCAGTTCAGCTAATGCAGTTTTTGCTGCTGTTTTGTATACTGTACATCCATAGTCAAACACTGATCGGATTATTGCAATATAAATTATTTTCAAAGAAGATCCTGACGCCACCCAGCTGTACCCAGAAAGACACTTCAAAAGATTGATTGCTTTCTTACATTTGTCTACCATTTTCTGAACATGATTTTTAAAAGTAAGTTTACTATCAAACCACACACCAAGATATCTTAAGTCATTAACCTGTTTGAGAGATTGTCCATTTATCTTAAGATCTATTGTGGGTACTACCCTTTTCTTAGAAAAACAGATGAATTGCATTTTTTTTCCACTGAGAGGTGGAACCCCCAGTCAAATGACCATTTTCCAACCTGATTAAATGCTGTTTGCATCCTTTGCTGTAAAATGTCAATATTATGGCCCCTTACCTACAACGCTCCATCATCTGCATATAATGTCCTGTTTATCCTTTGGTTCACTCCATCAAACACATCATTAATCATTATATTAAAAAGAATTGGACTGCATACACTACCTTGTGGGATGCCATTTTCTATTTTGTATGTGCTTGATGACTCTGACCCTATCCTGACCTCTATTATCTTTAAAAAATCTTTGATCCAGTTGAACATTTTACCTCCTATTTCCATTGTATTCAACTTAATTAAAAGTCCTTCTTTCCACAGCATGTCATAAGCCTTCTCTATAACAAAAAAGGTTGCCAAAACAGATTATTTGTTAACGTGTGCTTTACGTATGTCATTCTCCAGGCAGACTACCGGATCCATAGTTGTTCTTCCATTACGGAATCCACTCTGATATGGTGTAATCCGCCCTCTGCTTTCTAATTTGTACACTAAACTTTTAGTAATCATCCTCTCCATGAGTTTACATAGGTTAGACGTTAACACTATTGGTCTATAACTTTTGACATTCATTTTATCCTTTCCTGGTTTCCCTATAGGGACTATTACTGAGTGTTTCCACCCAGTAGGCAGTTTTCCTCGCTCCCAAATTTTGTTATATAAAACCAGTATTACATTTTTTACCACATCAGATAATTATTTGATCATTTTATAGCATATCCCATCTCTCCCTGGTGAGGTATTTTTAACACCTATCAATGCTTTTTTTAGTTCAAACAGTGTGAAATCTGCATCTAGTGAGCTCTCCCCCACCACTTTTATCCCCAGAATATTTTTATTTTCTTCAATGATCCTCATTCTTATAGCTAGCTCTTCACTGGAGAGGTTATGTGAGCTATGTATCCTTACAATGGATTTTGCAAGCATCTCAGCTTTTTCTCTACTGGTTACTGCCTAAGTGCCATTATCTCTTAATACTGGTAGTGAAAAGTCCCTTCTTATGCCACCCACCTTTCTGATCATTCCCCATATATCATACATTTTTATTCCTGTCCCAATATTACTACAGAAATATCTCCAATATTTCCTTTTAGCTTCTCTTATAATTCTTTTGGCTTTAGCCTCTGCTCTTTTATACTCCAATAAATTATAAAATGAATGATTAGATTTAACACTTTTAAATGCTTTATTCCTGTTTTTAACAGCCTCTCTACACTCATCAGACCACCATGGTACCATTTTATTCTTCTTTGCTCCAAATGTTTTACCTATTGATTCCTCTGCTGACTTGTATATTATGTTAAAAATCATATCATTCAACTCCTCAATGTCGTCACTCAAATTTGGCATGACATCAATTAATTTGCTGATTGTTTTGAAATTATACAGCCCTCAATTGGCCCTTTTCATTCGCCATCTTGAAATCCAATTTATTCAAAACTAATATTTTGACTCCTTATTTTAACCCAGATAGGATAATGATCACTACCCATTGCATTGTCACTGCTCACATCCCATGTGCAAGTACCTGCTAGTTGTTGAAACACAAAAGTAAGATCGATTGCAGTTTTTGTTTTCCGTCACCTGGTTTTCTCGTGTTCCCTCGTGTTTTCTAGTTCCTAGTTTCTTGTTTGTTTTGTTTCTGGACTGATTATATGGTTATGACCTACTTGCCTGTTTGGATACTGATTTTTGTATTACCCATTAAACACACTGCTTCTGGATCTCTCGTTTTCTGTGATCGATCATTACAGAAGGACTCCATCACACCCAGATCCAGCGGTGTGGGATTTCATGTCCTTTCCCCAGCCAGCATGGAGGAGCGGAGGGGGAGATTCCTAAAATCAACCACCCTCCGTCAAAAGGGGAATGAGGTGGGTGGTGTGGCACAACAATTCTGGACCCTGGCGGTAGGATTGGGGTATAATGATGTGGCCTTGAAAGACTTTTTTAACGCCTGCCTAGACAACCCTGTGCCTGAGAGGGAGATGGATTAGATGGAGATCTTTGATTTTTGGGGGTTCATACTGTACCTGCAACATCGGTCTCAGTGGGATACCCCAGCCAAACCTGTCTCTCCAGGTGGGATGGCCGACTCTTGACCGGGGTCTCCAGACAGGAGGACCGCCAGCCCAGCGCCACTGCACAATATGAACATCAGTCCAGCGCCACAGCACAAGGTGGTCGCCAGCCCAGCACCACTGCACAAGATGGCCGCCAGCCCAGCGCCACAGTACAAGGTGGTCGCCAGCCGAGCGCCACTGCACAAGATGGCCGCCAGTCCAGCGCCACTGCGCAATATGGCCGCCGGCCCAGCACCACATCGCAAGTTGGCCGCCGGCCCAGCACCACTGCACAAGATGGCCGCCGGCCCGGCACCTCTGCACAAGATGACAGCCACAGTTGACCCTCCCGAGTCGAGTCAGGTCCCCGTTGACCCTCCAGAGTTGAGTCAGGTCCCCGTTGACCCTCCAGAGTCGAGTCAGGTCCCCGTTGACCCTCCAGGGTCGAGTCAGGTCCCCGTTGACCCTCCAGAGTCGAGACAGGTCCCCGTTGACCCTCCAGAGCCGAGTCAGGTCCCCGTTGAACCTTGACCCTCCAGAGCCGAGTCAGGTCCCCGTTGACCCTCCAGAGCCAAGTCAGGTCCTCGTTGACCCTTCAGAGATGAGTCAGGTCCCCGTTGACCCTCCAGAGTCGAGTCAGGTCAAGTCACCATTAACACTCATGAATTAAGCACTACTGTTCCTCAGTTAGACCTCAGGAGTCAAGTCAAGTCACCGTTGATCTTCATGGGCAAAGTCAAGTCACCGTTGATCTTCATGGGCAAAGTCAAGTCCCCAGTGTTCTTCCTGAGCAAAGGCAAGTCACCGTTGATCTTCAAGAGCAAGGGCAAGTCACCGTTGATCTTCATGAGCAGAGTCAAATCACCGTTGATCTTCCTGAATCCAGTCAAAACACTACGGATCTACAATAGCCTCTCCACGTCTCTGCTGAACTACCAGAGCCTCTCCACGTCTCTGCTGAACTACCATAGCCTCTCCACGTCTCTGCTGAGCTACCAGAGCCTCTCCACATCTCTGCAGAACTACCAGAGCCTCTCCACGTCTCTGCGGAACTTCCAGAGCCGAGTCACATCTCAGCCGAACTCCCTGAGCGCTTGACTTATAACCTGTTCATGTTCTCTATTTCAGACTTACCTAACCCGACTTGCTCTCCTGTGCCATCGATCCCACTGTGGTGGTCTTCGGCACCGCCCTGGTGGGCGGCTGTCTCGACCGCACAGCTGTGGTGGTCTTCTGTGCCGCCCTGGTGGGCTCCTGTCTCGACCGCACGGCTGTGGTGGTATTCTGCGCCGCCCTGGTGGGCTTCTGTCTCGACCGCACAGCTGTGGTGGTCTTCTGCGCCACCCTGGTGGGGTACTGTCTCGACCACACGGCTCCAGTACCACCTGATCCACCCTGGATACCTGCCCTGTCGGCTCGGCCCTGGGCCCCTGAACTTTCTGTTCCCTCCTGGCCTTGTGTTTTTTTTTTTTTTTTTTTTTCTTTATGGACCTGGCCCTCCGTCCCTCCCCCTGCTTCTCCGCCGGTCCTTCTCCCTACTGTTCTCCTTGTGGTTGTTGTTTTGTTTTTTCACTTCCTGTCTCTGTTTCCTGCTATGGACCTGGCCCTCCGTCCCTCCCCCTTATCCTCCACCAGTCCACCTCCCTCCTGGTCGCTGTGTTCCTTGGTTTGTTTTGTGTTCGATGGAGCATCTGGTAGCTGCTCTGTAGAGGAGGGAGTAATGTCACGGTGTCTGGTCTGTGTTTCCCTGGGTGTCAACTAGTGGTCTCACTTCCCCTTAGGCACCCCACTGCAGGCACTACATTTCCCACAAAGCCTTTTCCCTTCATCACAGTTAATTGCACACCTGTTATTGCACTCAGCTGTCTCCACTTCCTTCATTATCCTGTCCATATATACCAGTCTTTATCATTCTGTTTTCATGGAGTCCTTGTTTTTCGTCGCCTGGTTTTCTCGTGTTCCCTCGTGTTTTCTAGTTCCTAGTTTCTTGTTTGTTTTGTTTCTGGACTGATTATATGGTTATTACCTCTTGCCTGTTCGGATACTGATTGTTGGATTACCCATTAAACACACTGCTTCTGGATCTCTCGTTTCCTGTGATCGATCATTACACTTTGGAGTTTTCCACATCAAATACACTCTCCAACATGTTCCTAGTTATTTTTTGACAAGGATTATAAAATGCCGCGTTTCCACCGAAATTACCCGGAACATTTGTACCAGGAACTTTTTTTCCCAGAAACTTTTTCCCCCCAGACCTGTTGCTTTCTGCGTTTCCACCGCGGTGTAAAGTACAGGGAAGATTAGGCAAATATACTGTGACGTAGGTCTGCGCGCGTTTCTCAATACAAAGTACGCTGATTTTGGACGTGCATTCTCTGTAGTTCAGATTTTGTGCATTCGAATCGGGAGTGTGATGTCCGCGACGACGCAAGTCCAGTAAATCTGCAAACAGCAGCGTACTTGATAACTTCAGTCAGCTGACCATGGCTACTGCTATTTTCCTCTCTGTATATTTTCAATAAAACGAAATAGGATATCAAATACCACTGCCTCCTTTCGTTTACATTTAAGCATAATAACAGCTGCAGAAATGTACTTAGTTCAGGGATATGTGTATATATACAGCCATTACAATGAAACGAAATATTATATAGATTTGCCTTTTTTATTTTCATTTTAACATATAGATAAATTGAATACAGACCAAAGATAACCTGTTATATTTACCCAAAACGAATTATATTTTATGTTTAACCACTAAAGAGACATCAGAGCCAGCGGCACACATCAGAAGGTCTAGCCGAGGTGAGGCTGCTTCTCGGCGGATAGATTATCACTGAGCTCCCGCTGGTCGCGTGGAGCTGACCGTTTCTGAGATCACTTTCTGCCACTTTTGCAATTATCTTAGTTCTCTCTGTTCGGCTACATGCTTGAGCAGAACAGTTTATGATTTCTAACGTTGGCATTTAAAGCATCTCATTGGGGGAGGGATATACGGCCTTACTATGTAGCTGACATACCCAATTCTGATTCTTTCAGGGATTTTGTCTTCCTCTAAAGTCAACAATACAGATAGGCTAGGCCCCTTAACACCATCTCCTGTGAAAGGTAAACGTTAACTCTCGTTGCTCGCACAACTCTGGCATTAACCCTGATTTCTTCTTCAGTTATCTCAGTTGACACTCCAGATATTACACAGGACACAACGCGACTGAGCATAGTTGTTTTTTTTTTTTGTTATTTTGGTGCTATTATGCACAGCATAATAATTAATTGTAATTATTTAATTTTGATATCATTAATTTTAATTATTTAACAGTGATATTGACAGTGTTACGCATGCACGGGATACTTTACTTCCTGAACAAGTGCGCGCCCAAGTCCGTGTTGCTTGCACATTCACGTGAACCGTTCCACAGTTCGGGAGCAACAGAACTCAGACCACCTTCTCCAGGTAGTCTCGGGTTCGGTACCCCAGTGCGTGCCAGGGTCCAATGACAGCATTCGTTAGCGATATTTCATGCGAACTGTGCCCCGTTCTGCACTAAACTGCCAGTGTGAAAGCCCCCTAATTGTCATCAGCAGCTGAAGTGTTTCTACTCTCAGTGTGTTGAAGTGTTTCTCTCTCTGCTGGAGTTTGTGTTCACTCACGTGGAATAGAGGTTTTTGTACGAGTGTTTCATTAGATTGTATCACGGTGGTGGACTTTCAGTGGAGGAACTAAACTGGTGCTCGGTAAGTCTGTCTTATTAATTCTTCTGTACAAAAATATTATAGTTTAATAAAAAAAAAAAAAAAAAGAAGAGAATAAGAAAATGTTAAAACAGTCAAAACTGGAATGGAAAAGCATCATGTCCAGACAGCAGAAGTGAATGAATGCAGTCTGTTCAATTTGATTTGAATCATTTATTACATTTAAAACATGATGATCATATTAAAATAATGACTCATTCTCTTAAGAAACAGAAAAAGATTTCTGTTAGTAGTAATACTATATAAGTCTTGTGTGTGATTGCGTTAATCAGTGTTGTGTTTGTGTGATTGTGTTGATCAGTGTTGTGTGTGTGTGATTGTGTTGATCAGTGTTTTGTGTGTGATTGTGTTGATCAGTGTTGTGTTTGTGTGATTGTATTGATCAGTGTTGTGTGTATGTGTATGTGTGTGTGTGTGTGTGTGTGTGCGTGTGTGTGTCTTGATCAGTGTTGTGTGTGATTGTGTCGATCAGTGTTGTGTGTATGATTGTGTTGATCAGTGGTGTGTGTGTGATTGTGTCTATCAGTTTTGTGTGCGATTGTGTCGATAGGTGTTGTGTGTGTGTGATTGTGTTTATCAGTGTTGTGTGTGTGTGTAATTGTGTTGATCAGTGTTTTGTGTGATTGTATTGATCAGTGTTGTGTGTGTGTGTGATTGTGTCGATCAGTGTTGTGTGTGATTGGGCCCTATCTTGCACCCAGCGCAATTGACTTTGTACACCGACGCATGTGTCATTCCTATTTTGCAACCGGGCAAAGCGTGCTTTTCCCTCCACAGAAGCACGTCGCTAAACTAGGGAATGAACTTGCGCTCCCTGGGCGGTTCAGCGCAAAAAAGGAGGCGTGTTCCGGTGCAAACGTTCCTTCATGCTATTTTGCAGGTTTAGAAAACAATTGCGCCACTAACCAGGAAAAAATAGTTTAAAGTCAGTGGCGCGTTGCACATGCTTGGCCATAATCAATGTAGCGTGTGCACAACGCGCACGATTCTCTCATCTACACAGAAGCAGCAGTTATCATTTTTGCAAATCATACATTATTACGATAGATAGATAGATAGATAGATATAGAGATAGATATAGCTTACACATTTACCCAAATTATAATACGCCTTTTTAACCGAAGTTATTTTGGGTGGGTTTCTCCATCCCCAACGTCCCTGACGAGAGCGTTACTCTCCTTGGCTGTGAACCGCTCCTGGCGCGCGTCTGGCAAATCCGCCGTTATAATAGGAATCCGATTTAGAACAAGCGCGCCTGCTCTTAAAGTGAATGTGAGATGATGCTCTGATTGGTTTATTTCACGTAACGCCCAAAGCACACCTATGAATAATGAAGCTACTTTAGACCAACCCATTTTAGATTTGCGCCTGGCGCAAGAGCCGTTTATCCCACCGAGAAAATAGCAACAGCGCCGAGACCCGCCCACAAAGTTACTTGACACTTGCGTTTCAGATCGTTAAAATAGGGCCCATTGTGTCGATCAGTGTTGTGTGTGATTGTGTCGATCAGTGTTGCATATGATTGTGTCGATCAGTGTTGTGTGATTGTGTCGATCAGTGTTGTGTGTGTGATTGTGTTTATCAGTGTCGTGTGTGTGTGTGTGATTGTGTTGATCAGTGTTTTGTGTGATTGTGTTGATCAGTGTTGTGTGTGTGTGTGATTGTGTCGATCAGTATTGTGTGTGATTGTGTCGATCAATGTTGTGTGTTATTGTGTCGATCAGTGTTGTGTGTGATTGTGTCGATCAGTGTTGTGTGTGATTGTGTCAATCAGTGTTGTGTGTGATTGTGTCGATCAGTGTTGTGTGTGTGATTGTGTCGATCAGTGTTGTTCGTGATTGTGTCGATCAGTGTTGTGTGTGATTGTGTTGATCAGTGTTGTGTGTGATTGTGTCGATCAGTGTTGTGTGTGACTGTGTTGAGCAGCGTTGTGTGTGACTGTGTTGAGCAGCGTTGTGTATGTGATTGTGTTGATCAGTCTTGTGTGTATTTGATTGTGTTCCAGTGTTGTGTGTGTGATTGTGTCGATCAGTGTTGTGTGTGTGTGATTGTGTCGATCAGTGTTGTGTGTGTGATTGTGTCGAACAGTGTTGTGTGCGATTGTGTTGATCAGTGTGGTGTGTGATTTTGTTTATCAGTGTTGTGTGTGTGATTGTGTTGATCAGTGTTTTGTGTGATTGTGTTGATCAGTGTTGTGTGTGTGTGTGTGTGATTGTGTTGATCAGTGTTGTGTGTGTGATTGTGTCGATCAGTGTTGTGTGTGATTGTGTCGATCAGTGTTGTGTGTGATTGTGTCGATCAGTGTTGTGTGTGTGTGATTGTGTTGATCAGTGTTGTGTGATTGTGTTGATCAGTGTTTTGTGTGTGTGATTGTGTTGATCAGTGTTGTGTGTGTGATTGTGTTGATCAGTGTTGTGTGTGATTGTGTCGATCAGTGTTGTGTGTGTGATTGTGTTGATCAGTGTTGTGTGTGTGATTGTGTTGATCAGTGTTTTGTGTGTGTGATTGTGTTGATCAGTGTTGTGTGTGTGATTGTGTTGATCAGTGTTGTGTGATTGTGTTGATCAGTGTTTTTTGTGTGTGATTGTGTCGATCAGTGTTGTGTGTGATTGTGTTGATCAGTGTTGTGTGTGTGATCGTGTTGATCAGTGTTGTGTGTGATTGTGTTGATCAGTGTTGTGTGTGATTGTGTTGATCAGTGTTGTGTGTGATTGTGTTGATCAGTGTTGTGTGTGTGATCGTGTTGATCAGTGTTGTGTTTGATTGTGTCGATCAGTGTTGTCTGTGTGTGATTGTGTTGATCAGTTTTGTTTGTGATTGTGTTGATCAGTGTTGTGTGATTGTGTTGATCAGTGTTTTGTGTGTGTGATTGTGTCGATCAGTGTTGTGTGTGTGTGTGATTGTGTCGATCAGTGTTGTGTGTGTGTGTGTGATTGTGTTGATCAGTGTTGTGTGTGTGTGATTGTGTCGATCAGTATTGTGTGTGATTGTGTCGATCAGTGTTGTGTGTGATTGTGTCGCTCAGTGTTGTGTGTGTGATTGTGTTGATCAGTGTTGTGTGTGTGATTGTGTTATAGAGCAGCTGCAGTGTCTCTCAGCTGTATCAGTGCAGTCACTGTGACTCTGACTGACAGAGGTTTTTGGATGAATCTTCGAAGGTCATGGGCCTCATAAAATACATCTAAAAGTAAGAAATAAATTGGGATTTATGAAAGAAAGAAAGAAAGAAAGAAAGAAAGAAAGAAAGAAAGAAAGAAAGAAAGAAAGAAAGAAATGATTTCCTAAATAAATACATGTTTGGTTTTTCTTGTTCATGGTGATGAATGTTGAACCTATCTGTGGCTGTTCTGCAGGATAATGTGTTTGTTTACATTTTGCTTTAATTTAAAATGAACTGAGATTTATAAAGATTATTGGATTTAGTAACATTTTTTGCAGATGGTTTTATACATTTTTTGTAGGGACATTTCAGAAATTCTATATACATCTTTATAAATGAGGCCCCAGAACTCAAGCTCATATTTTATAATCAAATGTCACTCAGTGAATCATGAAAACACCTGCAGATGAAGGAAATTCTGACACAAGAGTGTGTATTCAAATTCCAAAGCTCAAAAAATGAAACAGATCACTGTTGGTTCTCTGTGTGTTGACTCTGTGTAGTTTTACTGTATCATGAAGCTCCTGTGAGGACGCTGAACATCTGCTGATGGAGCTGCTCTATTCTGAGAGGAACACAATCACTCAAATATGAGTTTGACTGTTTGACTCTTTATTCTCTGAAATGAGTCAGTTGTGTTGGACTGATGGAGAGATGAGGTTTGTTCACACTGGGACTCTCAGCAGTCATACTGACCTTCTGAATGATTGAATCAACTGTTGATCTGTGATGAGAAACAGTCAATTATTCATTCTGAAATTTGCATTCCAGGGGATAAATATTGCTTTAATTGCTTTAACCCTTGGACATGAAAAACAACCTGCTGCAACATTGTTAAAGTAGCACAATTCCACAGGAAAACTGCAGACTTGGCAACACTGCGTCTCTTCCTTTTTTTTTTCCGACAGACCTGGGCCAGTGTTACCACCTTTTGGACAAACTAACTTAATTATTGCAAACACAATTCAAGGAACATGTGCGATTTGCACGACTCTTCTCACGGGCCGGATGAAGATGATTGGTGGGCTGCATTCGAATAGCCCTGTACTAGAGTTACAGAATATATCATTACATATTACATTAGATCAGCTGCCACCACTGTTATAAAAGCAAGAAACACGAGTTTGTTCATAAAGTATCAGGACTGACTGTACGTCTATCATGAATCCTCATGTGGGCCTGAAATTATCAAATGGACAGAAAACATTCTGTTAAAGACTGAGATAGATTACAGCTTATTCATGTGAAGTTATGTTGTTCTTTTGCTCCAATTAGAGCCTGGGATTCACAACAGCCTGTACAGTATATATTTAAAGTATATATGAACAATTGTGTCTTGATTCTTTTGTTTGAAAATGCAGGTTATTTTGTGAAATTTTATGATTGAGTTGCATATGAAGAACAGAAGCATCTTCATGATAAACTCTAACATCTATTATAAAAGAGGTGAAAGGTCACCTCAGAGGCCACAGTTCATCAATTACTGTATATTTCTTTAGAAAGTTAAAAATCAGCAGACAGTTAGAGATTGATAGACACATAGGATTTAAAGTCAAAGTCTATCTTAAATTAGATGAATAAACGATTATGAAACTAAAATTGATGTGTGGCGTGAAAGCGTGTGAAAAGAGTTAATTGCGTGTGTCTCACGGTGAATGCTTGAGAGTTGCCAGCTCTGGTTACGTTGGTTGGCGCTAGCTTGGTCAACATCAGCTGTCTGATGTTGACCAATGATGTTGACAGAATGCTGTCTGTCAAATTAATTTAATTCAAATAATGTGTATATACAACTCAATGTAATATGAACAAAACGAATATGAACATATTCACTGGTAAAGGTGAAGGGGAGTAGCTTGAAGATGTCATGTTTCAAAATCACTTGACATCACCCAACGTTCCTCTGGAGGCAAAACGTCCTCTTATAGCAGCGGTTCTCAATTCCAGTCCTCGCGCCCCACTGCTCTGCATATTTTGCACGTTTCTCTTTGTTAACACACCTGATTCAGATAATCAGCTCATTAGAAATGAACTCCGTGCATGAACTGTGTTCCAATTGTTCATTGCTCCCTACTCTCTGAGCAGGGGAAATCTGTTGAAGTTTACCTCACATCGAAACATTCATTCACTGATTTGTGCTGTGCAGCGTCTTTAAACATGGAAAACTGTGACATCATATACCTCTGTAAATCAATACAATTTAAATACACGTCTTGCAGACTTCAATGCTCTTTGATTGGAATATATAGCTACGTTCACTTCGAACTGGAATCCCAATTCACTTTATTGAGGCATACTGCCCCCATCTTGTATGGAATGTGGAGTATGACTTGATTTTTTTGCCAGATATGACAGATGGCACCTTTAAAAGAACTGAATTAAATACTCAGCAAACAAATATTGTCCAAACACATTTCCATGATGTGTATCACTTTGAGTTTTATCAGTTCATTTTATTTACTGATTTAATTTCATTAATGTTCACACTGTTCATATAAAGTTCCTATTTTATTATAGATATTATACATGATAAAAAAATGATGATATATATATATATATATAATAGTGTAAGAACATTTTAAATTCAAGTAAGACAATGTAAAAACTTTATGGTGAGATTTGATACTATAATGGAATTAAAGCGTTCAGTGTCTTTGTACAGTGTCAGCATTCATGTATCATCGTTTCATTTTATGAGGTTTCATTTAAATGCATGTAGTGATTATATATAGTTTGTATATTGTGTATATATCAGCTGTAGTGATGTTGAATAAGATGAATGATGAGATGGTTGTGATTTTGACTGCACTCCTCATGTCTGCTGCTGAAAGTCCTGTTGAAATGCTGTGAATGCTGCAGGGCAGAAGAGTGCTGGAGCTGCAGTGTGTTTTCTCTGTGTTTGTGAATGTGTTGTGTTTGTCTCCTGCAGCTGGTCCCACAGTGAAGCCCTCAGTGTCTCTGCTGCCGCCCTCTTCTCTGCAGATCTCTGGAGACTCAGCCGCACTGCTCTGCCTGCTCAGCTCTTACTCTCCACAGGGGGCGCTGGTGAGCTGGACACTGGACGGCTCAGAGGTCACCGAGGGGGTTGTGACCAGCGCAGAGAGCGAGCAGGACGGCCGCTACAGCCGCAGTAGTGTCCTGACCCTCAGCAAAGCATGCTGGGAAGCGGGAGAGCTAACAGAGGAACATGCATGTAGTGTTTGTCCAGGTGCTCCCAGCATTCATAGTTTAAGTTGGTGTTATGGATTCAAATAATAAATAAATAAATAAATACATTTGAAAGAAATTGGAACGATAAATCAATTGCTAGGACAGTGTTTTGATTTTTTTTTCTTTCTCATCTGTTCTCTCTTACATCAGATAATTTCTGACAGTTGAATGATAGTTCCTCTGGTTCCACTTTATATTATATGGTTTTAACTACTATGTACTTGCATCAGAAAATAGGTACAATGTACTTATTGTGTTCATAGTTTCTTGCAAAACACTTCTGCTGCTACTGAGGTGGGGTTAGGAAGGTTAGGAACATTAGCAGTTAAGGCCACCAAATATAAATGTGATGAAAAAGCATTGATCAAAGAGTGTTGTACGTCCATCTGCTGTATAGAGTGTACAATTATAATCCACTTAAATTATTTTATTATAACATTTATAAAATAATTAATTAAATTAGAATTAAGTTTGTTACTTGTTTGTGATCCTCTCATCAGCAGCTGCAGTGTCTCTCAGCTGTATCAGTGCAGTCACTGTGACTCTGACTGACGGAGGTTTTTGTACGACTCTTAATCACTGTGTGAACACACAGTTACTAGGACAGTGTACACTCATACAGTAATAATCTCCTGTATCTTCAGTCTGGACTCCACTGATGGTCAGAGAGAAATCAGTGCCAGATCCACTGCCACTGAATCTAGATGGAGTTCCTGACTGGAGGCTGTTTATGTAATAAATGAGGAGTTTAGGAGCATCTCCAGGTTTCTGCTGATACCAAGACACACAGGTACTACACCTAGTAAGTGTCTGACTGGTTTTACAGCTGATCGTAACAGTTTCTCCTTGATTGATGGATTTTATTTCTGGATTCTGAGTCACTGTCATTTGTCCCCAGATCTCTGAAATAAGACATTTTAGTTGTTTAGTTAACATTTTGATTAACTAATCATACTAGTGCATAGAATATGAGATGTTGTAGTAGTTTGATTTATTATAAGATATTTACCCTGAATGCAGAGCGTCAGAGTCCAGATGAGGATGATGATGTTGTTCATTGTTGTTGTTGTGTCTTGTGTGATGATGAAGATTGTGTTCTGTTCTGCTCTCAGTCATGAAGTGTAAAACTCACAGCTCTATAAACACTCTCATGCAAAGTGTCTCTGTATGTAAATGCTTTTCAAACACAGAACGGACAGCTGTCAGACTCAGATCGGTTCATGTTCTACAAAACAATAAAAGTTTTCATACTTTAAGTTTATAATGAGCTTTATAAAGTCTTTATAATGAGTCTTTATTTTACTGATTATTAAAAAAAACCTAATAATATTAAAGATCATCTGCTTTCTAAACATTTTTAAGAGTTAAATATTCAGATCTTGGGGTGTTTAATGATCGTCTGGTGGTTTTGTTCAGAGATATATTAGATTATTATTAATCTGATTAATATGTACAGAAGTAAAAATAAAAGCACAATCAATTCTAATAAATAAAACAGAACAGCTGTTTTTAACTCTACTGGATATTATTTAATCAAATTTCAGCAATAAAACTATATATCCTAAATAACGGAGGATTCATCCCAAAAGTGAGAAACAAATTGAGATTTTCAAAGACATAAATGATGAGAAATTATGTGAAAATATTTGTATCTGTTCAAAAGAGCATTAGTATGAAACTCTGTACACATACATACCATCAAAATAATTCAATATTTATAAAATAATAATAATAATAATAATAAAAACTTTTAATAACTTCTTCTGAACCATAAAGTCATATTTCTGAACATTTTGTAGGCTGATGTGTTTAATTCAATCATATTGTGCTTGTATTAAAAAAAAATTTTTTTA
This sequence comes from Carassius carassius, assembly GCF_963082965.1. Taxonomy (NCBI): domain Eukaryota; kingdom Metazoa; phylum Chordata; class Actinopteri; order Cypriniformes; family Cyprinidae; genus Carassius; species Carassius carassius. The sequence continues at coordinate 20,082,672 of NC_081797.1, read as the reverse complement.
ATAAAAATAATAAAAATTAATAATAATTGTGTGCTTTTTATTTATTTATTTATTTGGTTTTATGAATCACTCATAGATAATTTCAGAAAATTCTATGTGCATCTTTATAAATGAGGCCCCAGAACTCAAGCTCATATTTTATAATCAAATGTCACTCAGTGAATCATGAAAACATCTGCAGATGAAGGAAATTCTGACACAAGAGTGTGTATTCAAATTCCGAAGCTCAAACACTGAAACAGATCACTGTTGGTTCTCTGTGTGTTGACTCTGTGTAGATTTACTGTATCATGAAGCTCCTGTGAGGACGCTGAACATCTGCTGATGGAGCTGCTCTATTCTGAGAGGAACACAATCACTCAAATATGAGTTTGACTGTTTGACTCTTTATTCTCTGAAATGAGTCAGTTGTGTTGGACTGATGGAGAGATGAGGTTTGTTCACACTGAGACTCTCAGCAGTCATACTGACCTTCTGAATGATTGAATTTACTGTTGATCTGTGAATGATTCATCATGAACATCAGATGAGAGAATCAGATGAGCCAGAAGATAAGTTACTGGCTTGACTTGATCATGAGCCAGTGAGTCTGTTATAATAATGTTCTTGTTCAGGACAGATGTCAGAACTGAAAAAGAAAATCTGTAAAATTAACCAATGATTATTGGTTTTGCATCAGTGTTTGAATATATGCATTATAATTTGCTTAAACATTAGAATTCTTAGAATGAATTAATCATAGTTGACATTTTTTTTAATGTATTTTTTATAATACATTAGAAGTTTATAGATTGTAAGAATACACTTAGACACTTAGAACACACTATAAAATATGGCAAATATAGTTATAATCAGGGGTGCACATACGTTTTTATATGAGAACCTCTGGTTCGATCCTTACACTGCACATAATGTCACCCATCAAATATAATAAAACTATATAAAAAATATAATAATATTAATAATAGTGACAAAATTATTGCATGTAATTTATTTTTAATTTATTAATATAAAATAAAAAGTATTAAATACAAATACAATAATTTTATAGTAAACTTAAAAGTAAAATGCTATTATTATTATTATTATTTGCAAACTGAAAATCAGCAAGCTTTTATTTGGGTTACCGGCAGTTAACGCTGCCGACTGTAGAGCATCAGTGAACCACTTATGTGCACCCCTAACTATAATGTATTTTTGCTGTGGTGAATTAATGTGGTATATATAAAGAAATGTTTGTCAAAATATTTTACTTTTGAAAATCAGATTGAAGCACATGGAAACATTTTAAACATATTGAAGTGGGCCTACACATTGTTATAAAGTACTTATACATTAAACCCTATAAAACCTAAATCATTTTGCTATCTTCTTACACAAAGTACACATAAAATATACTTTAGGTAAAAGTAACATTAAAATGAGTTAAAAAATGCATTAAAACTTCACTTGAATGCTTGTGCTAAGAATATGACTCAATAGCTCAAATAAGCATACATTTATTAGCTTGATTTTTAGAAATATATTCTAATGCACTTCAAATAAGCATTTTGTGGATACAAATGTACAAATGCACTTTAAGTATATTTTTAATGCATTTAATTTCCACCTTTAATCACACAGGCAAACCGCTTACATTACAAAGGGATAATGTATATGAAAATGTCAGTAAAATCATAAAAATCTATGATGGGGAAGTCTTGGCCTAATGGTTAGAGAGTCGGACTCGCAATCGAAGGGTTGTGAGTTCGAGTCTCGGGCCGGCAGGAATTGTGGGTGGGGGGAGTGCATGTTCGGTTCTCTCTCCACCTTCAATACCACGACTTGAGCAAGGCAATGAACCCCCAACTGCTCCCCGGGCGCCGCAGGATAAATGGCTGCCCACTGCTCCGGGTGTGTGTTCACAGTGTGTGTGCGTGTTCACTGCTCTGTGTGTGTGCACTTCGGATGGGTTAAATGCAGAGCACGAATTCTGAGTATGGGTCATCATACTTGGCTGAATGTCACGTCACTCGATTGTAAATACAGAATAAGTAATTCTGACAGTAATTGTGTAAGATTTTAAATCTTTCTGTGAGTCAAATGGAAAGCAGAAGTATATTACATCTAAAACATAATGATCACATTAAAACACTGATTCATTCTCTTCTCATTATAGTGCATTAAGTTTTACATTCTGACTTGTATTATTTTGGTAATAATGACTTTTGCTCTTTGCTAAAGTCTGGCTCTTATGATTCAGTTAAAGCAGCCAAATAAAATGTAATATTAAAAAGTCAAGGGTCAAGCTCCATTACAGTAAACACTGACCACTATAATGGTAAGTTAAAAAATTGTAATTTTCTTCTTTGGTGATTCTCCATGTTAACATAATGGTCAAACATCACTCATTTACACTCTTAATGACCTCATTAACTTTAACACTGCTTCAGTGTTACTTTTTACACTACTGTGGACACATATAGACATCCAGAAGTGTTCATCTGTTTTGCCGGGAAGACTCAATTGTTAGTGTCACTTATTACCTTCTCAATTGTCCAATCATGTTCTAATAATAGAAGTATAAAGGACCTGTGCTTACACTTGTCTGAGTTTGCAGATGCTGAACGCTTCATTCAGTTGCTCGCGTTCTTTTGCCAACCGAATATGTCTCAAGACTCGCACAATCTTTGTGATTATTATGAAATCTTCCTGCCATCTTCTATTACCGCTCGCCGAAGTTCGCGTATACAGTGTCGGACTACTCCATGGGCTCAGTGGTCTTTGGAAAGTATGTCTAAAGACACGGGCATACCAATTAGCCAAGGTCTCTCAAGAGAAGATCTACTTTCTCTCGCCCATAACAGACTGGGCAATCCCCCTGTTTCTATATAAGACCTGACTTAAAGACCTTCCTTGAAGATCAGCAAGCTCTGCAGTAATAATTCAGGTAAATTCCTATGCAACTTCTGGTGGTTGCCATGCTCTATCTATCTGTCGATAGCTCAGTTTGCATAACTCGTGCTATGAATTAGTTGCGTTGTTCTGCGTCACCTAATCTTTGCGTGGCTTTAGCGGCCTCGTGTATATCACTGCCCAGCTTTTCACGAGTAGCAGCATGGCCCTTTGGGGCCCAGGTTCATGTGGTCTCAACGGCTCGTAGCATACTCTCGCTTTGCCCTCACGTCTATTGAGGTGGTCTAATCCTTCGGGTTTTTAGTTAGTATGACCTAGTAACCTTGCTATGCGTGTTTTGTTACATGTGGCAATGGCAGCCTGGTGGCTCAGCCGGCCTCATCTATGTGTGGCTTAGCATGGCCTAATCACGTGTGGCTCAGCGTGGCCTTGTCTATGTGTGGCTCAGCGTGGCCTAGTCATCTGTGGCTCAGCGTGGCCTTGTCTATGCGTGGCTCAGCGTGACCTAGTCATCTGTGGCTCAGCATGGCCTTGTCTATGCGTGGCTCAGCGTGACCTAGTCATCTGTGGCTCAGCGTGGCCTTGTCTATGCGTGGCTCAGCGTGACCTAGTCATCTGTGGCTCAGCGTGGCCTTGTCTATGCGTGGTTCAGCGTGGCCTAGTCATCTGTGGCTCAGCGTGGCCTAGCCATGTTTGGCTAAGCGTGGCCTAGTCGTGTGGCTCAGCGTGGCCTAGCCATGTGTGGCTCAGCGTGGCCTTGTCTATGTGTGGCTCAGCGTGGCCTAGTCATCTGTGGCTCAGCGTGGCCTTGTCTATGCGTGGCTCAGCGTGACCTAGTCATCTGTGGCTCAGCATGGCCTTGTCTATGCGTGGCTCAGCGTGACCTAGTCATCTGTGGCTCAGCGTGGCCTTGTCTATGCGTGGTTCAGCGTGGCCTAGTCATCTGTGGCTCAGCGTGGCCTTGTCTATGTGTGGCTCAGCGTGGCCTTGTCTATGTGTGGCTCAGCGTGGCCTAGTCATTTGTGGCTCAGCGTGGCCTAGCCATGTGTGGCTAAGCGTGGCCTAGTCGTGTGGCTCAGCGTGGCCTAGTCATGCATGGCTCAGCGTGGCTTTGTCTATGTGTGGCTCAGCATGGCTCCGTCTATGTGTGGCTCAGCGCGGCCTCATCTTTGCGTGGCTCAGTGTGGCCTAGTCATGTGTTCTACCAAAAAAAAAAAAAAAATTTGACGAGATAAATGGAACCATATTATAAGCTGTCAACCTACGAGTGTTAAAGCATTTTCATGTCTATCATGCTGTTTGCTAATGTAGCCCTGAGTGTTTATTGCCCCTTTAAGAGACACATATAAACATTGCCCCTTTAAATTTTGATTTCAGTAACGGAGTTCTGATGATAAGAATTACGTTGACATTTGGTGATAATACTGTTGTGATGTATTTTAGAAAAAGTGTTACGGTTGTGAAACTCAGCTTCACCAATAGAGGGCACCCTTAGCTGTACACTAGGCTGAGGATTGGTCACTGACGCTAGTAGAGTGAAAGAGCGATCAGTATGTAACGAGTGAGTTTGAGTGCACACGCTACAGAGAGTGTTCCCGATCTAAACGGTCTTTTTCATACTTTCATACAGGTAAGCTGATGAAATTCACCTTCTAGTAATTCACAGCGGTATTATGTGCTTCTAAAACTGTAGTTCTTGCGAGAAATATATTGAGATGTTCAATGTTACACTGGTTCAGAGTTTTTGCACCTTAAATGGCAGGCGATCAGATTAACAATCCTGATAAAAGATCATAACTTTCTGCATGAGTGAAAATGAGTAGTAAGTGTGTAAAAATACCATGATTCACATAAAAATGTCAGATAAGTGATAGGTGATGCACTAAATTGATGTTGAAGAATCTGAAGTAGTCGTGTAGTGATAAAGAAGTTAAGCTAAAATGCACACGTGTGAGTAGGCCTGTAGTCATCCCACTCATGTGTTAACTTTATTGAGTCATTCCATCATAAGCCATTAACTGAAAAATAGCATTTCATGGTGTATAATTAATCAGAAATCAGACTCCGTGTGTTAATGATTTTATAATCCATTTGCTGAGAATGTAATGTTAAAATATAGAAACCGTTATTGGGTTAAAACTGTGATTAAAGTAATTACTAAAATGATAAAAAGAGCAATAAGAAAAGTTTATACAATTTATAAATGCTGGAGTAATGTAGCTATATACTGAATTGTGATTTTCAACGTTTGAGTATAGAGTTTGCACTGTACTTACCTGTAATTGTTACCAGAGTCTAATGTGATACTTGAATGTTATTTACTATACTTGCCTCTGCACAGTGTAAGAGTGGGTATTGAAGATGTTTAGATTTATTGTGTTATAGTGTTATTGGGTTTAGAAAAGGCAACTTTAAGGATATTGTAATGGTGTGTCCCAGTCAGTGTCATGAATATGCATAAATGCTTGCATTTTGAGACATTATTTTTGATACTGTTAAGAAAACTGACGCTAGTAGAGTGTAAGAGCGATCAGTATGTAACGAGTGAGTTTGAGTGCACACGCTACAGAGAGTGTTCCCGATCTAAACGGTCTTTTTCATACTTTCATACAGAAAATAAATGTGTTGCACAAAGGAAGAGCACCGCCTCATCTTTGAAAAGTGTAACACTAACTCTATTTATTCTTTTAGGTACGACACGATAGACGGCCGGCAGGTATATTCCTTTTCCATTTCTGGGGGTGGGCTCCAATCCAATGGAATTATTCTTCCACTAATTTTTGGGGGGTCGGCTGCCCCCTGCCTTCATCTTCAGGCATGAAATGCTGAATCCGTACCCTCGGACTGCGAGTTACGGATGGGGCCTATGCCGAATACTTATATATATTGCTTGCTGGATCATTAATAAATGGATGATTTGTTACAATATCCTTTCCGAGTTTTTCTGGTAGAAATGAAAGCTTTAGCATAAGTTCTGCCGAGAAGACTCAATTGTTAGCGTCACTTTTTACCTTCTCAATTGTCCAATCACATTCTAATAATAGAAGTATAAAGGACCTGTGCTTACACTTGTCTAAGTTTGCAGATGCTGAACGCTTCACTCACCACCATCCACCCCACCACCACCAAGATGGTTTCCTCCCTCACCAATAACAAAGCTTCTTCTCTCCATCTTCTTTACCACCGCAGGATGTTTTTTCCCCTCCAACCACCCCACCACCACCAGGATGGTCCCTCCTAAATCCTCACGGGGGTCGGCTGTACTATGGTAGAACTGTTTCTATGGTAATAATTGAATGGTTACAAAATTAGAAAATAACACATTTTCTTTGAATGTCTATTATTTTTATTTTGCTAAATTTCCTTACTCATGCGGTTTCGACTATCACAACTAATGATACAAACACCAGCCTACACACCAGTATATCATCCCACTCTCGTGAATCCTTCTTCACTCATCAGTCATCTCTCTATTCCTCTTGACTTCAGCAACCAACAATGGTGAGATGGAGGGATGCAACAGTTTTCTTCTGCATTGTTAATTGATCATAGATGTGCAGTGCAGCAGAGATTAGCTCCAATTTGCCTCAACACACATGCCTAGAAGTTTAATGTCTGACTGTGACTTCTCTGTTCAGTTATTGCTTCAAATGGGAAAACATGATCATGATCTTGACCTTTCTCCACAACAGTGCCTTTTTTGTAAACAATGAGAAGAACCAAATCTTCCTTTTAACTGCTTTAAGTTTAAGACCACATATCATCTGCTCTTACCCAGTCAAACTCAGCAGTGAGTAGATTATTACATGTGTTGCAATTTGGTTTTTCAGTACCAAATCACAATGCTGATAACATCACATGTTTTGCTCTCAGATTTGGAGTTGACTCACTGATCTTGTAGAGAAGTGGCCAGATACTGTACAAGGACTTCTTGAATACAGGTATACCATCACAGCTGAAGGTTGATTTCAAGTTGATGTCATACCCAGCCTGAACTTAATTATTCCTAATAAATTTCCTGTACAGCTCGCCATCCTTTATATCAGTAAGGACATCAGGAGAAGCATTACTTTTGTTTGCAAACAAACCATCCATTTCAAATTGTTCTATCAAGTCTTTTAACTGAGTTTCTAGTCCTAACACAAAACAGAAGTATCCCAGTGTCATCTGATAAACTGCATTACAAGAAGTCTGACAGTTGTTACGAATGTCAGCTTCTTCTTTGACACTCATGGGAAGAGAGCATTTTCCATATACTGTATGTAGTGAAATTGTAGTGAAATCAAAGTTTTTGTAAAACAATTATTTTGTAGAGGACACAGCATCCTTACCACTTCCCACATTTATGACTTAAAGGATGTCCTCTCCTGTACTTCAAAAAGTACAAAAGTATAATAAAAAAACACCAAAAAAAACCAACTAAATATATTAAAACTGATTAAAATATACTTCAATTATCTTAAAGTTAAGAGCACTTGCAATACTTAAAGTTGTTCCAAAATAACACTTTTATTATGCACATAGCACAGTAAAATAAAAATATAACAAGTGCATCAATATTGGTACAACTTGGAATGTGTGTGGCGGATCTTCCGGTGGGCGGCAACGCACGCACGCTATTTCGCTCTCATGTCGTTCTGAGAGTGTAAAAATAATTCCTTCTAAATGCCCTAAATGTAATGCTACCTCGTGAAAACTTCTGGGGAACAAATTGCAAGAAGCCCATCAAATGAACCTGTGCTCTGGGACAACCACACAGAAGTGTGTCTGCAAAACAGAGAGGAAGAAAGGCCACATGACAAACAAATGCACAATGGCAGGGAGTGATATGGAGAGCCTTGAATCAATGCTCATTGACTTCAAAGATGACATCTCCAAACAAAAAGGAGGGCTCTGCACAGACGTGGTCAAAATGACGACAGAGATGATACAAATGAGAGAAGAACTGAAAGGTATACGCTCCGATCTGCGTGAGGCCCAGGATAACGTCAAACAAGCTGATTAAAGAATAAATAAATTGGAAGAACAGGAAGACGTTACCACAGAGCTGCTGAAAAAAATGGTGATAGAGCAAAAGGAAATGTCTGAAAAAATAGAATATTTGCAAAACAAATCAAGACAAATGAATATCTGCATATATGGAATCCAAGAAGGTCTAGAAACAAATGATACAATTGGCTTTGTTACAACGTTACTTACAGAAAAGCTGGATATCCCACCTGACATTATCCAGATCGTTGCAGCGCACCGTTCGATGGCACAGCGACCTGCTCGGGATGCAACGCCCAGGACCATGGTGATTCGCTTTATGCAGTGGAATACAAGGCAACGGGTTTTACAAGCGGCCTGGTCAAAAAAATAGATACGGATTGGAGGAAGTCGCATCTACTTCTCCCAAGATTTTCCAAGTAAGATACAAAAAGAACAAAGCCGATACTTTCAGCTGAGGAAAGTTTTGAAAGAGAAAAACGTTAAATTCCAATCCTTTTCTATTGGCAGATCATCTCAGTGTTGTGTGTGATTGTGTCGATCAGTGTTGTGTGTGATTGTGTTTTAGAGCAGCTGCATTGTGTCTCAGCTGTATCAGTGCAGTCACTGTGACTCTGAATGACGGAGGTTTTTGTACGACTCTTTATCACTGTGTAAACAACCTAGTGCTGTCAGGAGAAACGGGCTGGATTCAGTTGCGGGTTACACTGAGCTTTATTGAAAGCAGATAAGACAAGGCAGATGAGTATCGTTCCACAGTTTAGCTCATTCGACAGCCGAATACCAGAGACATGAACGCTGGAATCTTCTTGGAGTACTGCATTAGTGAGAACAAGAGGCAGAGCAAAACATCAAAAGACACTGGAGCCTGAAGACAAGACAAGGTGAGTACACAGACCAGCTCGAGCTATTGGTAAGAGTTACAATGGTGTGGCCACGAACAGAGAAACACAGGGAATTATAAAGGGAAAAAATTAGAAGAGCATTAAGAACAGGTGGCGAACAATTAAGGTTAACAACTGAGAAACAAGGAGGGTGGGGAAAACTCAGATCAAACAGGTAGACGCAGTGAGCTGTCAAACCATCCAAACACACATTCACAACCCCAAAAGGCAGGTGATTAGCCCCGAACCCTGACAAGTGCTCCCTGGGTAGTGTACACTCTGACAGTAATAATCTTGATGCAGTATATGAGGAGTTTAGGAGCTTCTCCAGGTTTCTGTAAGTACCAGTGGAACTCATTAACACCACACAGTCCACTGCTGGTTTTACAGTTTATTCTGACTTCTTATCCTTGAGTTGCTGTTATTAATGATAGACTCAGAGTTGCAGTGTACTGTCCTCTACACTGAAATAAAAATAATAAAAAAGGACAATAATTCAAATTATGTTCAGTCGTGGCCAAAAGTTTTGAGAATTACATATTAGTTTTTAAAAAGTTTGCTGCTAAACTGCTTTTTCGATCTTTGTTTCAGTTGTTTCTGTGATGTACTGAAATATAATTACAAGCACTTTATACGTTTCAAAGGCTTTTATCGACAATTACATGACATTTATGCAAAGAGTCAGTATTTGCAGTGTTGGCCCTTCTTTTTCAGGACCTCTGCAATTCGACTGGGCATGCTCTCACTCAACTTCTGGGCCAAATCCTGACTGATAGCAACCCATTCTTTCATAATCACTTCTTGGAGTTTGTCAGAATTAGTGGGTTTTTGTTTGTCCACCCGCCTCTTGAGGATTGACCACAAGTTCTCAATGGGATTAAGATCTGGGGAGTTTCCAGGCCATGGACCCAAAATTTCAACATTCTGGTCCCCGAGCCACTTAGTTATCACTTTTGCCTTATGGCATGGTGCTCCATCGTGCTGGAAAATGCATTGTTCTTCACCAAACTGTTCTGATTGTTGGAAGAAGTTGCTGTTGGAGGGTGTTTTGGTACCATTCTTTATTCATGGCTGTGTTTTTGGGCAGAATTGTGAGCGAGCCCACTCACTTGTATGAGAAGCAACCCCATACATGAATGGTGTCAGGATGCTTTACTGTTGGCATTACACAGGACTGATGGTAGTGCTCACCTTTTCTTCTCTGGACAAGCCTTTTTCCAGATGCCCCAAACAATCAGAAAGGGGCTTCATCGGAGAATATGACTTTGCCCCAGTCCTCAGCAGTCCATTCACTATACTTTCTGCAGATCAATCTGTCCCTGATGTTTTTTTTAGGAGAGAAGTGGCTTCTTTGCTGCCCTTCTTGACACCAGGCCATCTTCCAAAAGTCTTCGCCTCACTGTGCGTGCAGATGCGCTCACACCTGCCTGCTGCCATTCCTGAGCAAGCTCTGCACTGGTGGCACTCCGATCCCGCAGCTGAATCCTCTTTAGGAGACGATCCTGGCACTTGCTGGACTTTCTTGGATGCCCTGAAGCCTTCTTTACAAGAATTGAACCTCTTTCCTTGAAGTTCTTGATGATCCTATAAATTGTTGATTTAGGTGCAATCTTAGTAGCCACAATATCCTTGCCTGTGAAGCCATTTTTATGCAACGCAATGATGGCTGCACGAGTTTCTTTGCAGGTCACCATGGTTAACAATGGAAGAATAATGATTTCAAGCATCACCCTACTTTTAACATGTCAAGTCTGCCATTCTAACCCAATCAGCTTGACATAATGATCTCCAGCCTTGTGCTCGTCAACATTCTCACCTGAGTTGATGTCACAAGGTGACGATCTTTAGGGGCGGAACCAAAATTCGGGAAGTTTGGTTCCGCCCGGAAGCGTTTCCGCCCGGACCGGAAAAACAGAACACCGGAACTTCCGGTGGCGCCGTAAGAAGGAAAATCAGGGAATTCGATGCACCTGTGCCTAGTTAGGGACAGCGGTTGGTGATTGGAGGATACGCTGGACAAGGCAGTACTTAAGGCCAAGTTATTTCCCAGTCTGGGAAGCTCTTTTTGGGGTTTGTGAAGCACTGGGTTGTGCCCGTCTTGGTACGCTGCTGGTAGCTGTCTAACTCTCTCTCTCCCTCAGGCTGGAATTGTATGATTGTGAAGACATCGCGAACCTTAAAGGTTGAGAAGTGAACAGATTATACGGCGAACTGAGACGACGTGAAAAAGGGGATTGGAAGTGGCATTGATGTGAGTACTAAGAGCCAGTCGAAAGTGCCCTGTATATTGACCTGGCGTTGTGTAGATCTCTCCAGGAGGAGGAGGGCGGCCCTACCCCTAATATAGTGTGGTGGGAGAGCCGAAGGAATACTTATTGAAGTAGTCACAACGACGACATCACTAGCTAGGCCGCATATTCCATCGCCAGATCCGAACCAAGCGAAGTGAAGGAAGACGGGTGTCCTTTCCGTACACTGAGTGTGGTGGGTGAGTCTTCGTGCTGTGAAAACCTATAATTTTGACGTGGTGCTGTATATTGCTGTGGGCTGCTGTGTATTGCCGTGTGTCCTGTCAGATAAACCCCCGCCTTCACGCACTTCGGCGTGGGAGGACAAGGAGATTGCTGGTCCTAGCCTAGTTCAGTACAGTATATGTTGTGAGCGTGCTTCAGATCTCCGGAGATAGCACGGTACGCTGTGTCCAGCCCAGAGGTGAAAGCCATCCAAAGCAGAGTAACTGTGTTTTGTGTCCAAGTTGATACCTGTGGAGAGGAAAGGAAAGAGAGTGAGTAACACAAGGAGAAACAGAGGAAACCGGTACTTACAGTGCGCTGTGTTCAGCCCAGAGGTGAGAGCCATTTAAAGCAAACTAACTGTGCTATTGTGCCCAAGTTGATACCTGTGGAGAGAAAAGGAGAGAGAGGTGAATAACACGAGGAGGAATAGAGCGAACCCTGTACTTACAGTACGCTGTGTCCAGCCCAGAGGTGAGAGCCATTCAAAGCAAACTAACTGTGCTATTGTGCCCAAGTTGATACCTGTGGAGAGAAAAGGAGAGAGAGAGTGAATAACACGAGGAGGAATAGAGCGAACCCTGTACTTACAGTACGCTGTGTCCAGCCCAGAGGTGAGAGCCATTCAAAGCAAACTAACTGTGCTATTGTGCCCAAGTTGATACCTGTGGAGAGAAAAGGAGAGAGAGTGGGTAACACGAGGAGAGACTGAGGAAACCTGTACTTACGCCGCTGCCTGTGGAGAAAGAGAAAGCGAGTGAGCACCCAAGGAACGAACTGTGTGAACCAGTACTTACTGTGAGCTGTAATCAGCGAAGAGGTGAGAGCAGAACCAAGCTGAACTAACTGTGCCTGTGTGTCCCAGCCGTTGCCTGTGGAGAAAGAGAAAGCGAGTGAGCACCCAAGGAACGAACTGTGTGAACCAGTACTTACTGTGAGCTGTAATCAGCGAAGAGGTGAGAGCAAAACCAAGCTGAATTAACTGTGCCTGTGTGTCCCAGCCGTTGCCTGTGGAGAAAGAGAAAGAGCCCGTTGCCTGTGGAGGAAGAGAAAGAGAGTGAGCACCTCGAGAACGAACTGTGTGAACCAGTACTTACCGTGAGCTGTATTCAGCGAAGAGGAGGAAGAAGGAGGGCGCTACGGATACCTAAGACTCAGGCCGGGGCCCGAGTCCTACGCCCCGGATCCCCGTGGCCCCCTTGCTCCCTGACCTCTTCCCGGCCATAGCCCATCTGGAGGGCCGAGTCAGAGTTTAGTTTTAATTGCCCTTTCCCTATTCCCCAAGCTATTTTTAAATATTTAAATAAAGATTGTTTTATTACTTACTTGTTCTCGTGTTGTTTGGCCATTGGGTCGGGTTTGGGGACCTCCTCGAGGTGGAAGTTGAGAAGGGGTGTGGCTTAGTTAAAGCATAGCCAGCCCCTGGGTGTGACAGATTTGGCGTAGTCGGCAGGGTTTCCACCTCGAGTTGAGTAACCAAGGTCGTCCAATGACCGACAACGCGGGGCTTTCAGCCCAACCCCGTGCCATGCCCGTTTTTATGGGGAGCCCCTGGATTCAAAAATATGGGGGGACAGAATCCGAGGTACGATTGTCTGAATGGAAGGCTCAACTAGAGTACTTGGCCGACCTACAGGGCCTTAGTGCAGCCCAGCGGCTTCAATTTGTGTTAAACTCCCTGGATGGAGAAGCGCGGCGAGAGGTGCATGCCGCCCCCGAAGCCGTTAGAGCCAACGCCCAAACCGTGTTCCAGTTCCTCACTGAACAGTATGGTGACCACACCCCCGTAGCTGTCCTTCGCTCCCAGTTCTTCAATTGTAAGCAGGGCCCCCGCCAACCGATTAGAGCTTTCGCCCTGAGGTTGCGAGAGCAATTCGCCCGACTACAGACCCGTCGGGACCACGGGTTGGGAGATGGGGAGACTCTATTGCGGGACCAGTTTCTTCTGGGGTTGAAGGAGGGTCCGGTGAGACAGAGCCTACGTATCCAGTTTCGAAGGGACCCGGGTCTTACGTTCGAAGATCTGAAGAAAGAGGCACTGGCCCTGGAAGGTGATGAGACTGAGGTGAGTGGTTCCCCAGTGTGTGCGGTTGTCAGTGAAGTAGCACCAGCACAACCCGGAGGCCCTGACTGGAAGCAAGCACTGAAGGCTGAACTTTTGAAAGATGTCCGCGATCAGATGTCTGAACTGTCTAAAGCCCTCGTAGGAGAATTGCGCCAAGGACGGGCGCGGGAGGAACCACGGCCGGCGCCCCGAGACCGAGTGTACTCAGAGGGAGGCCGAGAGCCGTTCAGGCGCCCGAACCACTTTAACCGGCCCCGTTTCGAATGGGACGAGCAAGGGCGACCCATCTGTAACCGCTGTGGCAAACCAGGTCACTATAGCCGTCAGTGTGGGCCCCGCAGGGCGTCAGAAGGGGGTTTTTAGGTCGGCCGGCCACTGTGGGTCGTGTGGCCGGGACCCCTCGAGAAGACCCTGGAAGAGGATATGGCTCTAGGAGCCAGATGATTGGGCGTAGCCCCGTGGCGAAGGTGAGAGTGTGCGGCAAGGAGATTCAATGCCTGGTAGACACAGGCTCCCAAGTGACGTTGTTTGCTGAGAGTTTATCCGAAGAAGTGTTTGGGAAACAAGGGGCACCAGGGGCGGAGGCCCCCTGGCTTACTCTGAAGGGCGCAAACGGCCTCGACATCCCATATATTGGCTACCGATTGACGGACCTAGAGGTTCACGGAGTGATGGTCCCCCAGAAAGGTGTGATTATCGTGCAAGACCATTGTCTGGGTGCACATCGAGCCCTGTTGGGCATGAATGTCCTCGCTGATTGCTGGGAAGAGCTATTTCGGGCTAGGCCCGTATCGAAGATACCACCTGCAGAGAGGCCCAAGTGGGAGTGTGTGGTAGCTGACTGTCGAAGGGTGCAAATGAGCCAAGTCCGCAGGGAACAGGAAGAGGTAGGAAGAGTGATGTGTCGTTTTGCTTTGTCTGTCCCCGCAAAAAGTGAGGCTGTTGTGTGGGCGCGAGTACCGCCCCGAAGAGCGGGCCCAGAAGAGTGGGTGCTGGTGGAGCCCCATGTGGATTGTCCACAAGTGGAAGTGGCACGAGGATTATCGACGGTCCGGCGGGGGAGAGTCCCCGTGAGGATACGGAATGTACATCCATACGCGGTGCAACTACATCGGCACCAACGATTAGCCCGTCTGACAACGGTTACATCCCACCAAGTAAGGGAAGAGAGGGATATTAGTTTTCGTCAGGTGTGCCCCACTGTCATCGAGGTGGCCCTGACACAAGTAGACACCCCATGGGGTGGTATGGAGAGGAGTGTGCCGAGCCACCTGGCGGGTGAGTCGTTACAAGGGGAGGATTTAGAGCAAGCACAGACACAGAAGTTACAGGCCCTCCTTCGGAGATGGCAGCATGTGTTCGCCACCCACGACGAAGACTACGGATGCACCCAGGTGGTACGACATCATATACCTACCGGGGATGCAGGGCCCAGCCGGGAGAGGTATCGCCCAATTCCGCCCACTTTGTATACCGAGGTACGTACACTCCTGCAAGGCATGCTGAAGCAAGGAGTTGTTAGGGAAAGCAGCAGCCCGTGGGCGGCCCCCATAGTGCTGGTGCAAAAGAAGACGGGGGCTTGGAGATTCTGCGTGGACTACCGTAAGCTGAACCTCGTGACTAAGAAAGACGCTTTCCCTTTGCCACGGATCGAAGATTCGCTTGCCAGCCTCACGCAGTCGGCATGGTACTCTACCCTAGATTTGGCCAGTGGCTACTGGCAGGTGCAGGTGGCCGAAGCAGACCGGGAGAAGACTGCCTTTACAACCCCGTTTGGACTATTTGAATGGGACCGGATGCCTTTCGGGCTCTGTAACGCTCCGGCCACCTTCCAGCGGCTGATGCAGCGGTGCTTGGGAGGTCAGTTAATGGAGTCAGTATTAGTTTACCTGGATGATGTGATTGTCTACTCCCCAGATTTTGATTCACACCTGAGGCACCTCGAGGAAGTCTTTCGGGCCATGGAGAAGTACGGATTGAAACTACAGCCCAATAAGTGTCACTTACTACGGAGAGAAGTCAACTTTCTGGGCCACGTGGTCAGTGCGGCTGGAGTGTCCGTCGATCCTGGAAAGGTATCGGCCGTGAAGGACTGGAAGGCCCCGAGGACAGTGAGGCAAGTGCGATCCTTTTTAGGATTTGTGGGATACTATAGGCGTTTCATAAAGGACTTTTCAAAAATTGCTAAACCCCTTAATCAGTTGCTGGTTGGCACAGGTCGTAACCGGGGCCGGGGGTCGCCCAACGTAGACTGGGATGCAAATTGTGAGTCGGCGTTCCAGACATTGAAGCAGGAGCTGCTACAGGCCCCTATCTTGGCATACGCAGATTTCACAAAACCATTCCTTTTGTATACAGATGCCAGCAATCTCGGGCTGGGAGCGGTGTTGGCTCAACGGCAGGACGGAGTTGAGAGGGTCATCGCGTACGCCAGCCGGAGCCTCCACCCAGCCGAGAGGAACGATGCGAACTATAGTTCTTTCAAATTGGAGCTGCTGGCGTTGAAGTGGGCCCTAAGTGAGAAATTTAAAGACTACCTCTGGGGTGCCAAGGTGACGATCATTACAGACAATAACCCATTAGTACACTTACAGACGGCGAAGCTGGGAGCCGTGGAGCAGCGGTGGGTGGCCCAACTGGCCAACTTTGACTATCAACTACAGTACCGACCAGGGCGTGAACACACGAACGCGGACGTCCTCTCAAGGCTGCCCGAAGCGGAAAGCCCCGGAGGGGCCAGCCCGGAGGAGGGCTATATGGTAGGAGCAGTAGAGGCACCAGGCAGCAGACAAGAGGCCGTGCCTGAGAACTGGGGATGGGATCCCCGTCGGTGGAGGGAGAGACAGGCCAGGGATCAAGATGTGCGGCTGGTAAGAGAATGGCTGGAACAGGGCCGACGGCTGACGCCAGCGGAGAGGTTAGCCCAGACGGATACTGGGAGGAGGCTGCTGGGGCAATGGGACAGGCTGGAGCTGAGAGATGGCGTTTTGTGCAGAAGGGTCAGTGACCCGAAGTTGGGCGAAGAAGTACGCCAGATCGTGGTACCCGCAGATGAGGTAACGGCTTTAGTTTCGGCGTACCACAACCAGTTGGGGCATCAGGGACAGGAGAGGACCGTGTCCCTGCTTAGGAGATTCTTCTTTTGGCCCGGGCTAGAGGCATCGGTGCACGCCCTAATTCAAGCTTGCCCGAGATGCATATTGTTTAAGTCCAGACGGGAGGTCCGAGCGCCAATGGTACCCATCCATGCGAAGGCCCCCCTTCATATCATGGCTATGGACTTCTTGACACTGGGCCGACCACGAGATCGCTACCAGAACATCTTGGTAATAACGGATTTGTTCACAAAGTACGCTTGGGCTATCCCCACCCTCGACCAGACTGCAACCACCACCGCTACAGTTTTATGGCGGGCCGTCTTCCAGACGTTCGGATGCCCGGAGTTTCTGCACTCCGATCAAGGAGCCAACTTTGAGTCCAGGGTAATTAGAGAACTATGCCAGTTGTACGGTTGCACGAAAACTCACACCACTTCGTATCATCCTCAGGGGAACGGCGGCTGTGAGAGATTCAATCAGACCCTATTGGGGCTGCTGGGGACCTTGGACCAACAACGGCAGGACGATTGGGTGAGTGCCTTGCCAAACCTCCTACAGGCCTATAACAACAGTATACATAGTACTACGGGTTACGCTCCCACTTACCTGATGTTTGGCAGACACATACGAATGCCTACTGACCTGGTCCTAGGAGTGATAGCCGACCAAGAGGAAGCAAGTGTAACGGAGTGGGTGGGGCGCCATCACCAGCGCTTGCATTTCGCCTACGAGCAGGTGTCGAAAAGGATACAGACGGCAGGAGAGAAAAGTAAGCGGTTGTATGATCGGACTGCTAGAGAAGCCCCTCTACTGCCAGGAGAGAGGGTGTTGGTGAGAGATAATCGGCGGCAGGGGAAGGGGAAATTGAGTGATCGTTGGGAGGCCACCCCTTATGTAGTCTGCCGGCAGCAGAGGCCGGGGCAGCCGGTCTATACCATCCGGCCAGAAGGGAAGTCAGGCCCCGACCGTGTGGTGCACCGGAACATGATTCGCCCATGCCCTAACTACCCTGAAGCCGTGGAAGAAGTCCCCACGGAACCTGTACCAGCGGCCCCCTGGATTGAAGGTTGGGCTGTGGTACCAGGGAGACCCGTGGTGGCACCACCCCCGATCGCCCCGAGAGAACCAGAAGCAGCCCCTGAACAAGCTGAGCCCGATTCACCAGTGAGACGATCCCAGCGAGAGAACCGAGGCCGACCCCCTGCCCGCTATGGGGAGTGGACAGCCCGAGGACGTTCTAGGGACTAGAACGGATTGGCGGGGGAGGATGTCACAAGGTGACGATCTTTAGGGGCGGAACCAAAATTCGGGAAGTTTGGTTCCGCCCGGAAGCGTTTCCGCCCGGACCGGAAAAACAGAACACCGGAACTTCCGGTGGCGCCGTAAGAAGGAAAATCAGGGAATTCGATGCACCTGTGCCTAGTTAGGGACAGCGGTTGGTGATTGGAGGATACGCTGGACAAGGCAGTACTTAAGGCCAAGTTATTTCCCAGTCTGGGAAGCTCTTTTTGGTGTGTGTGAAGCACTGGGTTGTGCCCGTCTTGGTACGCTGCTGGTAGCTGTCTAACTCTCTCTCTCCCTCAGGCTGGAATTGTATGATTGTGAAGACATCGCGAACCTTAAAGGTTGAGAAGTGAACAGATTATACGGCGAACTGAGACGACGTGAAAAAGGGGATTGGAAGTGGCATTGATGTGAGTACTAAGAGCCAGTCGAAAGTGCCCTGTATATTGACCTGGCGTTGTGTAGATCTCTCCAGGAGGAGGAGGGCGGCCCTACCCCTAATATAGTGTGGTGGGAGAGCCGAAGGAATACTTATTGAAGTAGTCACAACGACGACATCACTAGCTAGGCCGCATATTCCATCGCCAGATCCGAACCAAGCGAAGTGAAGGAAGACGGGTGTCCTTTCCGTACACTGAGTGTGGTGGGTGAGTCTTCGTGCTGTGAAAACCTATAATTTTGACGTGGTGCTGTATATTGCTGTGGGCTGCTGTGTATTGCCGTGTGTCCTGTCAGATAAACCCCCGCCTTCACGCACTTCGGCGTGGGAGGACAAGGAGATTGCTGGTCCTAGCCTAGTTCAGTACAGTATATGTTGTGAGCGTGCTTCAGATCTCCGGAGATAGCACGGTACGCTGTGTCCAGCCCAGAGGTGAAAGCCATCCAAAGCAGAGTAACTGTGTTTTGTGTCCAAGTTGATACCTGTGGAGAGGAAAGGAAAGAGAGTGAGTAACACAAGGAGAAACAGAGGAAACCGGTACTTACAGTGCGCTGTGTTCAGCCCAGAGGTGAGAGCCATTTAAAGCAAACTAACTGTGCTATTGTGCCCAAGTTGATACCTGTGGAGAGAAAAGGAGAGAGAGGTGAATAACACGAGGAGGAATAGAGCGAACCCTGTACTTACAGTACGCTGTGTCCAGCCCAGAGGTGAGAGCCATTCAAAGCAAACTAACTGTGCTATTGTGCCCAAGTTGATACCTGTGGAGAGAAAAGGAGAGAGAGAGTGAATAACACGAGGAGGAATAGAGCGAACCCTGTACTTACAGTACGCTGTGTCCAGCCCAGAGGTGAGAGCCATTCAAAGCAAACTAACTGTGCTATTGTGCCCAAGTTGATACCTGTGGAGAGAAAAGGAGAGAGAGTGGGTAACACGAGGAGAGACTGAGGAAACCTGTACTTACGCCGCTGCCTGTGGAGAAAGAGAAAGCGAGTGAGCACCCAAGGAACGAACTGTGTGAACCAGTACTTACTGTGAGCTGTAATCAGCGAAGAGGTGAGAGCAGAACCAAGCTGAACTAACTGTGCCTGTGTGTCCCAGCCGTTGCCTGTGGAGAAAGAGAAAGCGAGTGAGCACCCAAGGAACGAACTGTGTGAACCAGTACTTACTGTGAGCTGTAATCAGCGAAGAGGTGAGAGCAAAACCAAGCTGAATTAACTGTGCCTGTGTGTCCCAGCCGTTGCCTGTGGAGAAAGAGAAAGAGCCCGTTGCCTGTGGAGGAAGAGAAAGAGAGTGAGCACCTCGAGAACGAACTGTGTGAACCAGTACTTACCGTGAGCTGTATTCAGCGAAGAGGAGGAAGAAGGAGGGCGCTACGGATACCTAAGACTCAGGCCGGGGCCCGAGTCCTACGCCCCGGATCCCCGTGGCCCCCTTGCTCCCTGACCTCTTCCCGGCCATAGCCCATCTGGAGGGCCGAGTCAGAGTTTAGTTTTAATTGCCCTTTCCCTATTCCCCAAGCTATTTTTAAATATTTAAATAAAGATTGTTTTATTACTTACTTGTTCTCGTGTTGTTTGGCCATTGGGTCGGGTTTGGGGACCTCCTCGAGGTGGAAGTTGAGAAGGGGTGTGGCTTAGTTAAAGCATAGCCAGCCCCTGGGTGTGACATTAACAAGACGATTACTGAAATGATCTCAGCAGGTCCTTTAATGACAGCAATGAAATGCAGTGGAAAGGTTTTTTTGGGATTAAGTTAATTTTCATGGCAAAGAAGGACTATGCAATTCATCTGATCACTCTTCATAACATTCTGGAGTATATGCAAATTGCTATTATAAAAACTTAAGCAGCAACTTTTCCAATATTTATGTAATTCTCAAAACTTTTGGCCACAACTGTATGTTTCACATTTTTTTTAAAAATAGTGTAATTGTTTTTATGAAAATTTTACTACAAACCTTGAGCAAACAGAGTCCAGATGAGGATGATGTTCATTGTTGTGTTAATGTTATTTAAAATATAGATTAAAACTTAAAAGATGTTCAAACAATACTGGATACTATTTAAACAAAATACAGTCAGCAAATACAATAGTGTCAGGATATCACATGGAGGCTGAGGTTAGCGAATTCAACACAGTGCTTTATTTACAAAGTTCGTGAGAGGTGAGCAAGGGAGATCTTTCTTGCGGGGTCTGTGGAGTTAGTGTTCTTGAAAACCCGGTGAATTCTGCTTCTGTGGAAGCCAGGTGAGTTCGTTCTGTGTCGGAACATCAAAGCCACACAATACGTGAATATCAACACTTGTCTCTTTCCTTTTGCAGTGGGAGAACAATGTCCGAGAATCACGTGAGCACTCAGGAGGTAACGAGGTACGTAGAAGCATTCAGATCATGGGAAGTGTCACGAGAGTTCTGGAGACAGGAGAACAAAGACACACAGGTTAACTGCCAAATGTGAGTATATGTTACAGCTGGTGCTTTGTCGAGAAGATGCAGTGAGTTGGAGACAAGATCGTAATGTCGATTCTTGTTGGAGGCTTGACCCGGAACTGAGGTACTGAGAGTGCTTTTATGGTGCTCTTGATTAGTTCAGTGACCAGCAACAGGTGTGGGTGCTTAACCGGGCAGGATCCTGACAAATAGATTGTTTTTAAATCTTTGACTTATTTTTGTCTCTTTGAATTTGAAAATATCACATGCCTCAATTATAAAATGCATGTACAATCAGATCCTCAATGATGGAGAATTTCATCCTAAAAGTACATATTTATACATTAAAGACTACGGTGTCCCTAAGGTGAAACGGTTGGTTCACTTAGTTTTGTCTTACCCACAACATAATAATGTTTTGGCCTCGAGATGCTATGTTGAGGGAATGACATCCATTTTTTCGTGTCCACGAGTTTAATGCGTAAAAAAAAACCTGTGTGACCATAGCAGCCCTTGACTATCAGAGATGGATTCATTAATATTTTATTTTGAATGAAGAAATTATTATATTATTTATATATAGAAATTATTACATTATTAAATTATTATATTAACCGTATGCTTTGTCTACCGAGCTGTATTACATGCGATCGTTAGCATTCTGAATTCACAAAAATGAAGTTTATCATAAATAAATGTTACATAAAGTGCATAGTATAAAATATAAAAAAATGTTTTTTTTTTTTTTTTTTAATCTCTAAGGTAGTAATATGCTCCCTTTAGAGGTAAAGACATCACAATGGGGTCCCTTTCCCAGTGACAGGCTGTTGTACACCTATAGTAAAAAATTTTGCACTTTATTTTTTCTGAGAGAGTTGCAATATGGCTTTATATTCTCTCAGTGGACTCAAATGAAATAAGTTCACAGTACTAACATCGTATGACTTATATTTCTTAAACTCAAACTGTTTGAAGCAGTGGAAGCGGAGATAATTTCCATTATAAAATTACGGTAAAACACTGTAAAAATTAAAAGTTGTAAATTAATGGTTGTAAACCATTTATTAAAAGTACCTTACTGGCATCCCTGCACTGAAAAACATATTTCATTCATCCAATTAAAAAAATAATTGATAATTGATAATAATTGATAATGATTTACATCTATATCTTATAACTTTATAACCAATGAAAAATTAAAAACTTGCCCTAAACAATATTTTCTATGTTTATGAAAACTATTTTATAAAACTTGGCACAAAGTATATTTTTCTTGTTGAAAAAAGTCTATTAATTTAAATTCTATTTTTCTTCCAAACAAAATATATATATATGGAGATTTAATAAAAACAAAAATTATCACTTAAGAAATTTCTTAAGAAATTTAGAGAACTATAAAGAAACTATAAAAACTGCAGCGCATAAATCAGTCTGAAAAAATGGACATGGAAGGCCTGAGATCGGTGGGTTCATCCATTACAAAGTGTTTTTCCAAGATGATTCTCAGTCTAGATGGGTTAGATGTGGAATTGCTTGAGCAACGCTGAGGATTCTTACTGGAGTCTGTCTTGTCAGCTGCATCCTAACAGAGGAAGAAACAGATAGATAAAGACATTATCAAGTCAGTTAGATAATGCTGTTGTCAAGTACTCAAGATCATATGCTGCGTTCACACCATGTTTCATGTCCTTGTACTGGGAACTGTGTTGTTTTCAACCAGAAGATTTTTTCACCAGAGTCTCAACTGTGAACAGAAAATCTCGCAAAATTTCGCAAGACTTCAGAATAAGCATGGAGGACAATATGCAGGAAGAAATTGCAATAGTGTTTGGAATGATTTTTATATGACACATTGTATAAACATTTATGCTGTTGCCACAAATCAACAAGCTGATCCTCCATCTCTGCTGTCCACATCAATTTCACTTTGTACTGGCCATGACTGCTTCCGTCTTCCATCATCTCGCTTTCTGATTGGATATTATATCATTTCACGTGATAATCTCCAGAGCGTTTGTCCTTGGTGATCCCCCCACACAACAGGATTTCTTATCGTAAATATTAAACATGTTGAATATTTACGATGCTCCGACGTTCTTCCGATCAGGTTTGGAGACTCTTAACACACCTCACACCAAGGGAAAATCTGATGAAATAATCTGTAGAACCATCAAGATCATCAGGACATAGCTAGGATTGTGGAAAGGAGGGAAATCAGCCCGATTATCTTTTGGTGTGTATCCAGCATAAGGGCATCTGACTTAAGGGTTTACATTTAATTGTGTAGTGTATCTGTCGATAAAGTGATCCAGCCATGTCTATTTAATGTGGTCGTTAAATTATTGCACTCTCCATATTAGCGCCACCATTGTCTCTCCTCCGCTTCAATCACGGCTGCTGTATGAGTAAAATGAACTTACACTCTTCATAAACAACAATGAGTGAAAAGGAAAAAGGAAAAAGATGAAAATGATCTCAGTTGATCTCACTGGTCCGGGGTTCAAGTGCGGTTTTGTCCGCTGCAGGCGCATGAGAAAACTAGTTAACGTTAACTAACGCATGAGAAATGTCCCTTCATTTAGACAAACAACAATTTTTGCCGATCACAAACAGTCTCTCGAGGAAAAGAAAGAGCAAAAAAGGTAAATGACGGAAAATAACATTCATTCACCTAAGTTAACTTATCTAAAACAAAGTTTCCACCTTCTCATCCACAGCTCGTTGAATTCACACACAATCAGTGATCACTGTGACAAAACGGTGTCGTTAACGGACAGCAGCAGTGTGATGTGCATGGTCATGATATTATCTAAATAATATGAGTTAATATAACCTGATATTTTATGTTCGACAAAACAAATATGTCTTAGTTGAGCTCTTAATGATAAATATTTATATTTGTCAATGTTTTGAATTTAAAAAAATATATATTACTTGAAAAAAAAAATAATAATGGTAAATTAAATTGAAAGACAAATTATTAATTGTATGAAGTACTGCTTGAAAACCCTTTTTCAGTGTGCTGCCAGTAAATTACTGTTATTTAATAGCAATTTTTTACAGTGTATTTCACATACAGCAATTAAATGTAATTTGCTTTGCAATAATATACTGTAATCTATTTTACAGCAATTATCATCATTTTTACAGGATTTTATAGACAACTTTTTTGCCTGTAAAATTCTCCTCATCACTTAGCCAATCACAGCGCACCCCCACACCTGACTACCAATCATCAGCAGCTGTTCACTATCATCTCATCAGCTCACCACCACATATACTGTAATGTAAGCACACATCTCCATAATAGAGCCCTTCCTGTTACAAGCTACTAGCATTGACTCTCTACTAATCTCTCTACCTACCTCTTTGTCAGCACGAGATTTCTGTGTTCCTCCAGTGATCCCTCCTTCAAGATCTCTTCTCCTGCGTTTCCCCCGAGTTGTGTGCAAAAATTCCTCCATCCTGGTCATCCCACCGGCCGTACTGATCTCTCTCTCTCTCTCTCTCTCTCTCTCTCTCTCTCTCTCTCTCTCTCTCTCTATATATATATATATATATATATATATATATAATTATTTATTTTATTTTTTTTGTCCAGTTCATTGCTTCGGTTATCACTTTGTCAGTCTCTGCTATGTTAATAGCATTGATCCTGCATTGATATGCAAACATCATTCCTGAAATTTAGCAGTGTGTCCATAAAAAAAAGGTTTTGTGCAAATTCCAAATTATACAGTATATAGTCAAAGTCACTTGTCTTAGTTCATTGTGATCTCACAAAATTTTACAGTAATTAATGAACCTCTATAGATATATAGATATGAATATATACACTGCACAATCAATATTTTATTTACATAGTGTCTACACTTTGTCATAATAAGATGATTCTGGAGCTTGCAGAACACTGGATATGTCTGTGATTGGCTGCTCTGCTCAACACTTTCCAGAGCAAACACAAACACATACTGCATGGATAATTCATTACAGCTTTCTTTGAGGGGGCTTAGCAGGAGCAGCACTATGAAGGAACGCTCATTTAATTTAGAATTATAATGGGGTGAAAACTTGTTGATATGAGTGTAATAATTCCAAAGAATGTCTAAAATAATAATAATCATGATAATAATCATGATAATAATAAATAAATGAAATCCCTCTCTTTCTTGCTGCTCTGACTTTGCTGTCGCAGTCGGCTGCTGTCAGGTTTGCATCTCTTACTCTTAGATTTATCTTTGAGCAATTGATGCTATGCATTTATCATTTCTGAACTGGCTTTGTATTGTTCAGTTATGTAATTGGCATTATACATATGTGACAAATAAAATGTTATTTGATTAAGTCTCCTTCAGAAATCATTATTTACAGTTGATTAAAATGGAGTCTGGTGTTGCAGCAAATCTGTGTCCAGAATACAGAAGGTCAAACTGAAGGTCATGAATGAATGGAGCAGAAAACACGTCTCCTGGGACGTCATGATATCCGTCTATCACCGACTTCTATGAACATGAACAAGTTGTACAAACATGACAAAGAAAACTACACTTTTTGTATGAGCAAGCATGCGATGCCCAAATGTAAAGGTATTAGTTAACCCTTCATCCTCTGACTAAGATTAGAAATGGGAGTTTGTGACCATGAGATCCCCATTTTTTGTATTTATAAAATACATAAACACAGTAGTTTATTTTGATGCATGGTCTGACTGCTGTATTTTGTAGTTTATTTTGATACACTTAAAATGAAGATATTTCATTTTAAAATACATTTTGATGTATCTTTGCCCAACCCTGGCTGTAGGTCGCTGCTGATGTACTTTCCAGTCAAAACACATTTCACACTGCAAGACTCTGAGTCACAGCAGACAGGTCAGAAATCATGAAGAGAGAGATCAGGTACAATACTCTCGTTTTTGACATTTAACCCTCTGGAGTCTAAGGGTATTTTGGGGGCCTGGAGAAGTTTTGTCATGCCCTGACATTTGTGCTTTTTTCAATTTCTTATAAATATCTAAATGGGTAAAGTCTAATATCACTGTATTCAGCACAAACTGGGCTATAATAATAATAAGTGAGCAGCATGTATGTACATGATTTGTGTTTTGTGATGACTGGTTGGTGTATACAGGCCCACATGGGTCCAGAAAACATTCCTCACATCATTACACCAGCAGCAGCAGACCGTCCTGTCAGCCCAAGGAAGTTCGGAAGAATAGATTCATGTCATTATATGTGTGCCCCGGAAGAAATCCTCAGAAACATCAGATCACATGTGAAACAGTGTGTAATAGACAACAATGAACGTTTCAAACAATAGCAAGCTACACTGCAGCGAACTCACATCAGTGAGTGCAGTCCACATCAACAAATAAATGCACTTTTATATATATATACATTGCAGGAATACAGTATTTCACAGAGTGTGATCTGTTGTGTGCTGCACATTTTGATACATTTAGTTCATCCAGTCATCTTTATTGCTTTGATTCCTCAAAATGAACCATGAAAACACCTGCAAATGGAGTAAATTATACAAGAGTGTGCAGCTAAAACATCTCAAATCGGTAATGATCTTGGGAAAATGTAGGATTTTTTACTTTTTCTTTTTTTTTTATATTTAAATTTGTATTAATGCAAATTATCATTAATCATTATTGTTAGGCTATTAGTTACATTATTTTTTTGTGTTTTGATTTTATTTAGATTTTTTTTTACATTCAAAGTTTAGAGTGAATTAAACATGTCCATGCTGAAGTTGTCTTACGCTTGAAGGAGTTTTGTTGTATTCTTTCATCCTGCTACATTTATCAATATCGCATGACAAAAAGTGGAGCTGTACTGAATATCAGCACAGATTCAATCATAGACATGAAGCCACAGCAAAACTGAGAGTGTGACTTGCTATTATATAAATTAAAATTAAATTAAATTTATGTATTTAGCAGACGCTTTTATCCAAAGCGACTTACAGTGCATTCAAGCTATCAATTTTTACCTATCATGTGTTCCCGGGGAATCGAACCCCCAACCTTGCGCTTGTTTGCTTGCTAACGCAATGCTCTACCAGTTGAGCTACAGAAACACTATAACATTATAACAATATAACATTTCTATAAGCAAGAAATGTCTACAGACTAACCTACCTTCCAGACAAAATCTAGTTAAATTTGCGTTTCTTTTCACCAGTGGAAAAAAAAAAAACACTCAATCAGTGAACAATTATGAGACAGAAAACACAAAAATCTAAATGAAAAATATCTGCCTCGGTTTCCAGTCCATCCTCATACTCTGATCTGAAACACAGGAGGAGAGACACAAATACTGAACTGACTGAGCACTAAATAAAAGAAGCTACAATACATGCAACAATTATATATATATATATATATATATATATATATATATATATATATATATATATATATATATATATATATATATATATATATATAATGTTATTAGAAAATTAGTAATTTAACATTATTGTCATTACATTGTTTATCATATTTAAATAAAATAAGCTACAAGACGTACAACAACTATGTTTGAAATATTTAGTTAAATAAAAAATAATAATAATATTATTAATATTTCCTGCTATTAGAAAATTTGTAATTTAACATTATTGTCATTGCATTGTTTATCATCCGCCTCTCATCAGCAGCTGCAGTGTCTCTCAGCTGTATCAGTGCAGTCACTGTGACTCTGACTGACGGAGGTTTTTGTACGACTCTTTATCACTGTGTGAACACATAGCTACTACTGATATAGTGTCTACTCTGACAGTAATAATCTCCTGTATCTTCAGTCTGGACTCCACTGATGGTCAGAGTGAAATCACTTCCATAGTTTGATCCACTGCCACTGAATCTAGAAGGAGTTCCTGACTGAAGGCTGTTGATCCAGTAAATGAGGAGTTTAGGAGCTTCTCCAGGTTTCTGCTGATACCAAGACACACAGTTACTACAGCCAGAAATCGGCTGACTGGTTTTACAGCTGATCGTAACAGTTTCTCCTTGTTTGATGGATTTTATTTCTGGATTCTGAGTCACAGTCACTTGGCCCCAGATCTCTGAAATAAGACACTTTATTAATTCAGTGGTTATTGGACTGTACATAAGATGTGCGTAATGTTAAGTACAAAATATTTACCCTGAATGCAGAGCGTCAGAGTCCAGATGAGGATGATGATGTTGTTCATTGTTGTTGTTGTGTCTTGTGTGATGATGAAGATTGTGTTCTGTTCTGCTCTCAGTCATGAAGTGTTAAACTCACAGCTCTATAAACACTCTCAGAGCACTGAAGCATGTGCTGACGATGCAAAGAAGTGGGCAGGATTCACAACAGACTGAGCTGCTAACAAAACCATATTATAGTATATTTGATCTAAATTTTTCACAAATATTATTTTGGTAACACATTAGTATACGGACCAATTCTCACTATTAAATAATTTCTTATTAACACATTGATTGTACCTAAACCTAAAGGGTTAGTTCACCCAAAAATGAATATTCTGTCATTGATTACTCACCTTCACGTTGTTACAAACCGGTAAGACCTCCGTTCATCTTCAGATCACAAATTAAGATATTACTGATGAAATCTGAGCTCTCTGACCCTCCATAGACAGAAACAGAATCAACACGATCAACGTCCAGAAACATAGCAAGGAGATCGGTAACATTATCCATGTGACATCAGGGTTCAACCGTAATATTATGAAGCTACGAGAATACTCTATGTATTACTAACTATTAATAAGCAGGGAATTAAGAGTTTTTTTTTTTTTTTTTGGCAAAAGTCGCAGTTAATGGTTTGTTAATAGCGAGAACTGGACGTTAAAATAAAGTATGGTCATTATTTTTAGTAACTGTTGTTGAATCCAGGGCAGGGTTTCAAATGTAAAGTGGATTCACAGTGATTGAGCTGCAGATGAAGAATAGAAACATTATGAGAAACACAACGTCATCCATGATAGAAGAGGTCAAAGGTCATTAGGTCATTAAATATATACTGTATGTTTAAAAAGTGTTATATAAGAACATTTTGAAGATATTTTATGTGAAAGTTTTATTTGAAATGCATTTTCAAACTGCAGTGTGTTGAAGTGTTTCTCTCTGCTGGAGTGTGTGTTCACTCGAGTGGAATAGAGGTTTTTGTACGAGTGTTTCATTAGATTGTATCACTGTGGTACACATTCGGTGGAGGAACTAAACTGGTGCTCGGTAAGTCTGTCTTTTTGATTCTTCATTAAAAACGTGCAATTTAGATTGTAATATATATATATATATATATATATATATATAATTGACAATAAATATTATTTATACAAATTTTTAATCTAAAATATTGTTTCAATTGTTTGTTGTGAAAGTGTAAAATCATTTGTAGATCTTTGTAAAACATTTACATCTGATGAGTAGTTTACACTAGATTAAAGAATTCAGAAAGTGTTGTAAATGAAGTATTCATGCGTTTACACAACAGGTTTTGAACACTTTGTAGTGTGTACTGCAGTGTAAGGGCGACTGGTGAGAGTTAGACAGATGTCTTCTGACACACATGAAGTATTTGAACTGTGAGATAATAGTACAATATTGATATTTCAGTTATTTAGAAGTGATTAATAATATATCAACTAGTAACTTCACTAGTTATACTGAAAATGAATTTATTAATTCATCTATTTTTATTAAGATAAGTAGTTGCAATCAATTTATTTGAGCTACATTTAAATAAACTAATTTAGTTTACTAACATTCAACATTTTTATTTTTAATTATCTGAATTAAAATTAATTTTTTTTTAATTTTATATTTTTTTCAGTGTATTAATCTTTTACTAAGGATCTGTTTGATTATTTCATGATGCTATTTTTAAAGATAACTTACAAGATTTATAAATCGTTAGCATATTACTTAATAATCATTTGTGAATGTACAGTCATGTTTTGTAAATGATTAGTTAATCATCATCTAATCATTTGTAAATTATTTCTAACAATGTACAAAACATAGATAAATATATTAACATTTCACTTATTAATCATTTATGAACAAAGTCATGTTTTGTAAATGATTAGTTTACTTAGTTTAATGAATTAACAAAACGCACACAAATTGTTAGCATATCACTTATTAATTGTTTATGATTGTTTTGTAAATGATTAGTTCATGATTAACTATTCAATTATAAATGACTTACAACCGAACGTTATTAGAAAGTGTACAAAGTGAACAAACAATTCCTGTCTAAACACTTTCATGTTTTATCAGTTCATCACAGATTTTTTTTCTTTCATACATTTCTATATTTTGTTCATAGTATTTTATTGTAGACATCATAAAAAAAGAGATTTGATGTTAAAATGTAAAGGTAGCAATTTTCTGCAGATAATTTAATGATCCTGAATCTGTTTTGATCGTGTTGTTCTTCTAATTCAATGATTTTAATATGCATACAAAATATGTGTAAATCTTTTAAACTCATTTGATTCAGTTAATTTCTAATTATGAACAGTAATATACTCTAACTTGTAGCCACACATTGTGTATTTGAAATGTAATGTGATAAAACGTATAAAAACACATAAAAACTATGTTATGTTAGGATGTAAAAATGACTGCATTACAGTAGTCAGTGTCTTAGTGTGTTTAGTTTTATTTATGAGGTTTTATTTAAATGTGTAAAGTGTTTGTGTAGTTTGTATATTGTATAGATAGTAATATCAGCTGTAGTGATGTTGAATAAGATGAATGATGAGACTGTAGTGATTTTGACTGCACTCCTCATGTCTGCTGCTGAAAGTCCTGTTGAAATGCTGTGAATGCTGCAGGGCAGAAGAGTGCTGGAGCTGCAGTGTGTTTTCTCTGTGTTTGTGAATGTGTTGTGTTTGTCTCCTGCAGCTGGTCCCACAGTGAAGCCCTCAGTGTCTCTGCTGCCGCCCTCTTCTCTGCAGATCTCTGGAGACTCAGCCGCACTGCTCTGCCTGCTCAGCTCTTACTCTCCACAGGGGGCGCTGGTGAGCTGGACACTGGACGGCTCAGAGGTCACCGAGGGGGTTGTGACCAGTGCAGAGAGCGAGCAGGACGGCCGCTACAGCCGCAGTAGTGTCCTGACCCTCAGCAAAGCACGCTGGGAAGCGGGAGAGCAGTACGTCTGCAGAGTAACACATGATGGAGCTCCTCATGAGGCCTCGTTCCACAAGAGTCGCTGTTAGTCGCTCGCAGTGCTGATGTTTCTCCAGTGAGCGCTGCTCTCTCCTGAAGATGAGCGTATCTGAGTGTCCTGTGTCAGGCAGGATTCACATGAGTCTAGTGCTGCAGCTGTAGTCATTTACAACTCAATACTGAAAGAGAGCTCTAGTGTCAAAGCACTGGCTGATCTTTCAATCTGCTGTGTTTGCTGCAACATTCAATAAAGCTTCTCAACAAACTCCATTTGTGTCTGACAACATCATTCAACTAACAGATGAAGATGCATGTAGTGTTTGTGCAGGTGTTTTTCAGAAGCTCGATCAGTAGCAGTAAATCTAGTCAAATAAAGCTCTTGGGGTTTGAACATGGTCTCTGGAGACAGAGCTGCTCTATTCTGAGAGGATCACAATCACTCCACCCTGACAATGCAAATGAGATTTTCAGCTCACACTCCCAGAGTCACTGTTTGATTGGTTACAAGATCTGGACTGAAACACACCAGTTTCACTTCTGCTGTAGACCAGCAGCCCAGGTGAAAAGGAAATATATTTAAATAGTGCTTTTTTGGACATACATATATCTACATTATGCTATACTAAATGCATATTAAATGTATTATTCTGAAACAATAAATATCTTCAGAAGATATATATATATGTGTGTGTGTGTGTGTGTGTGTGTGTGTGTGTGTGTGTGTGTGTGTGTGTGTGTGTAAGTAAGTAAGTAAGTACATAATAGTTAAGGCCACCAAGTATGACCAAATATTATTTTAATACTTAATTTTAATGTGATTCATTGATGTTTTGAGTAACAAAACATTACATTTTTCAGTATTCAAAATGGTACAAAATGTCAAAAAATCATTCAAAATAAATGATTAAACAAAAACATAAAATGCTACATACATTAAAAAGGTACAGCAGCATATATAATAGTTGGCTAAAACATAATGAATGAAAGATCAGTGAATTGCTTTGGCAGAACTCTTTTATTGTAGAACATTTCAATCATTCAGTACCTGTATTACTGAAAATAACACTATGAACATATCATCAATGAATATATAAGCATCAAAACAGGTTCCTGAAATACAAAATGCAGAAGTGAACAGCATATGTACAAACTTAAACCTGCAAATGACAGAGAAACAGAAGAGTTTGTCATAATTGGATTGTCACTTTTTTGAGTATGAATTGGATTTTCAGCAGCTGAAGACTTGCAATTCAGACACTGTAGAATTTAAAGACTGCTTTATTACAGGACCTGTGAAAGGAAAAGTAATTTATAAAATTAACCAATGATTATCAAACTGAAGCATGTTAATTACATATATATTTAAAAGTAAATTGCAGCAGGCCTACACATGGTTATAAAGAACAGATAAAAAGTTGATTAATTTAGATATTTTCTTACACAAAGTAAATATAAAATATACTTTAAGTAAGAGTAAAATAAGTTTTTTATGTAAATAGACTAAAACTTATCTTAAAGTATGCTTGTCCTAAGAATATTTCTTAAACGACAGCAGAAGTGACTGAATGCAGTTTGTTCAGTTTGATTGATAGGAATCATATATTACATTATATTGTGTTGTGTGTGTGTTTGTGTTTTAGAGCAGCTGCAGTGTCTCTCAGCTGTATCAGTGCAGTCACTGTGACTCTGACTGACGGAGGTTTTTGTACGACTCTTTATCACTGTGTGAACACTGGACCACTGTGGTAACTCTGACAGTAATAATCTCCTGTATCTTCAGTCTGGACTCCACTGATGGTCAGAGTGAAATCACTGCCAGATCCACTGCCACTGAATCTAGAAGGAGTTCCAGTGTATCTGCTTGATATGGTATATATGAGGGGTTTAGGAACTTCTCCAGTTTTCTGTAAGTACCAGGACAGACATGGTGGGCTGCAGCCTGTTAAAGGAGTGCTGGCGGTGCATCTCATCACTACAGTCTTTCCTAGTTCAGTTGTTTGAACAGCGGGAGTTTGAGTAACTGTGATCTGTCCGCTGGAGCCTGAGAGAGAAATTTAGAGGATTCATGTTCGTATAGCAGGGCAAATACAAACATTTTGTTCCATATTATAATACATAGAATATGTTAGATAACTTTACAATCCAATTAATTTATCCAATTAATTATCCAAACATTCAATACCCTTTATACAGCAGAGCAATATCCAGATGAGGATGATGATGTTGTTCATTGTTGTTGTTGTGTCTTGTGTGATGATGAAGATTGTGTTCTGTTCTGCTCTCAGTCATGAAGTGTTAAACTCACAGCTCTATAAACACTCTCAGAGCACTGAAGCATGTGCTGACGATGCAAAGAAGTGGGCAGGATTCACAACAGCTCGAGCTGCTAACAAACTCATAAACAGTTATAGAACCAATAATTTTACATTCTCACAAGTATAATTGTTCAGAAACAATTTTTGAATCGTTTTGTGATAATTAAATGGTTTAAATGTTTTATCTTTAAAAGAACGCCAAGCCATTTTTGTGGATATTTCACTGATGCTTATAACAGTTTATACTGACACTATCAGCATGACTGCAGCATCTCACAGAAGACACTCTAGAAAATATCATCTTCACAGGTCAATTTCCCCTATGTTATTCTGCAGCCAGCAGTGTCTGATAACAGGGCATTTACACAGATAAAGGTGATCAATATTCTGCCAGGGGCGCAGATGGGATTTTTTAACTGGGGGGGACCAAACTGTCCAGCAGTCAATTTTTTTCAGTCCAGAAAAATCACCAGCTTAGTCATAGACGACAGTACAATTGCATCTCAAAAAAATTTGAATATCATAGAAAAGGTCTTTATTTTTTGTAACTTAATTCAAAAAAAGCAAACTTTCTTATATTCTAGATTCATTGCACAGAAACTGAAAGATTTCTATATTTTTTTTGTCTTCCTGTAGCTCAATTGGTAGAGCAAAGCGCAAGGTTGGGGGTTCGATTCCCATGATAGGTAAAAATTGATAGCTTGAATGCCCTGAAAGTCGCTTTGGATAAAAGCGTCTGCTAAATGCATAAATTTATTTCATTTAAATTTATTTTTGTTTTAATTCTGATGGTTACGACTTACAGCTTAAGAAAATAAAAAATTATGTATCTCAAAAATTTGAATATTCTATTTTGAGCTTGATTAGTTTGATTAATTTTGAGTATAAATACAGTGTACCTCCTGGGCTAGTTCAGAACATGCAACCACAATTATGGGGAAGACTAATGACTTGACAGTTGTCCAGAAGACAATCATCAACATCCTCCACAAGGAGGGTAAGACACAGAAGGTCATTGCTGAAAGGACTGCTCTTCACAGAGTGCTGTATCAAAATATATTCGTAGAAAGTTGACTGGAAGGAAAAGGTGTGGTAGGAAAAGGTGCACAAGCAACAGGGATGACCACTGCCTTGGGAAGATTGTCAGGAAAAGCAGATTCAAGAACTTGGGAGAGTGTCACAAGGAGTGGACTGATGCCAGTGTAGCTGACACTGATAGGTCAGTTATGGGTTGTGTATGACGTATTTGTAATATCAGGGTTTTGCTCCTTTTTTGTATTTTTAAAACTTTACAATTTAAATATAATACTGTGTATGTGTGTCAATGCATGAATTCTGATGTGCTTATTTTGTGGTACTGCTAAGTTTTATTAAATTGAAGGTCATGTGACCCTTCCTGATTAGATTTAACCTGGAAGTGCTGCAAATTGAATGATTATATTTGAATTTAGATACACCTGTTAGAGCTCTTCACCATTCTACTGCTAGTAACCAGGCCAACACGGTAAAAGTGTTAATTTTTTTTATATTTCTTTATTTACAATGATGTCCTTCGTGTTGTTTTGTGTGTAAAACTATATTTCTTTGTTTCTGTTTGTATGTAGTTTTCACAGTGTTCCATATCTATAAATAAAACAAATGGAAATCAGTACTTTGGAAACATGGACTGTTTAATGACCAGCGAGTAGTTACAGCCGGAGTCAGCGCATCAAGAGTCACCACACTCAGACGTCTTCAGGAAAAGAGCTACAGCTGTCACATTCCTAGAACCAAGCCACTCCTGAACCAGAGAATAAGGTCTGAAGCATTTCACCTGGGGTAAGGAGAAAAAGAACGGGACTGTTGCTCAGTGGTCCACAGTCCTCTTTTCAGATGAAAGTAAATTCAGCATTTCATTTGGAAATCAGCCATCTCACCTCGCGTGAACCTCAGAGAGGATCTATGGGGTATGGTGAAGAGGAAGAGAAGTAACATCTGACAAACAATACAGAGGAGCTGAAGGGCGCTAACAAAGAAACCTGGGCTTCAGTAACACCTCAGCAGTGCCACAGACTGATCGCCTTCATGCCACGCCACACTGAAGCCCCAACCAAGTATTGAGTGCATAATTAAACCTACTTTGGATTTTTATTTTTCTTAAAAAAAAAAATCCTACTTTAAATTTTTCTAAGCTGTATGTCACCATCAGAATTAAAACAAAAAACTCTTGAAATATTTCAGTTTGTGGTCAATGAATCTAGAATATAAGAAAGTTTTCTTTTTTGAATTAAATTACAAAAAATAAAGAACTTTTCCGCTACATTCAAATTTTTTGAGATGCACCTGTATATGATCACTATAGTTACTGCTACAGGCACAATTGAGGCAGCTACCAGCTCCTCGTAGGACCCCGGGTGAGGAGTCATAGCACATATACACACAGAGAACATATACATCAGTGGCAGCACCATCGTCGTTTGTTTGACAACAGAACAGTGTGTAGTGAGAAGGTGGATACAAAGTAATGGTTATTATTAGATTATTAGATTAGATAATTATTGTGCTTCAGCCTGCGTCTCGTCTGCCCTGACCCGATTCTATAGCTCCAAAACAAACACACCCATACCCCAACAGGACCTGCTATGGTAGCCATGAGAGCTAAACGTGCTGCAAATGACAAAAATACCTGCAAATTAAGAAAACATCTTCATCAGTTTGACAACACATGCTGCAAATAATCACAATACAAACAAATAAATAAATGTGCTGCAAAAACACAGACCACATCGGAAGTATTTAAGGGAACCGTAAAGTGACAAATATGGCTGGGACATAATTTATCAATGTTTGCTCTGAAAAGAATCATTAACAAATTAATCATTAACAAATAAACCACGGATTTACTACTCTAACCATAGTTTAACCATGTTATTTCGTACAACTATGGTTATACAAATGGTAATCAATACTCAAAAAAAAAACCTTGTTTAAATTTTCTTTTTTGGGGTAATTTTGTTTGTGTTGAGTATTTGGAGAACGTTTCTGTACAGTATTTGTTTGTGTTGTATTTTGTTGTGT
Source organism: Carassius carassius (assembly GCF_963082965.1). Lineage (NCBI taxonomy): Eukaryota > Metazoa > Chordata > Actinopteri > Cypriniformes > Cyprinidae > Carassius > Carassius carassius. The sequence continues at coordinate 20,046,529 of NC_081797.1, read as the reverse complement.
TGCGAGTATTTGCACCACGTGTGCTATTAAACTGATGTTTTGAAGATGTTAAGATGTTTTTTTTTATTTGCTGGTGCTTTTTCTATTTGAATGTGTTTTGTGAAGTTGAGCTCTCTCGGCCATCGTGCCTCACCCCTGTTTTGAAATCTTCACCCCACATGTACATATGCAACCATGGCAATGATGATCGCGGAAACAAGCAAAGATGACACACAAGCATATTCAAACAAAAGCCAACATGGATAAGTTGTGTGAAACAACGCAAAATCAACGTTACTCACCTATCAAAAAGAAACATAGAAACTTCGGCGTCCAATTCGAGCCCTTCCCAATCCTTGAGTTTCTCTCCACCGCTGGAAAGCTGCTCGGATATTTACGTGGGTCCTACCTCTTGCCTGATTATAAACCCTCTCTTTTATCCGCCATCTCTCTCAATCTGTAGTCGATCTGCTAATATGCTAATTTTGAATAAAAGCCTTTCATTGAGAGAGTAAGGGGGACGGATCTGGTTACTATGAATCTGGTGGGGTCATGTCCCCCCCCCCCCCCCCCCCCCCCTACTGCCATCTGCGCACCTGTTCTTAAGGAATTATAATGAATGCATAATGCATTATAAAAAATAAAAAAAAACTTTTTGTACGAGTGTTTTATTAGATTGTATCACTGTGGTACACATTCGGTGGAGGAACTAAACTGGTGCTCAGTCTGTTTCTTTTAACTGTCTTCTAAAAAATTATTAAAAATGTATAGATTTTAATGTCAAATTAATTGTTTTGTCACATTTACAGCTTTAAAAGAACTGACTAATATACTATTACAAATATTGTCCAAATACCTATCCATGATGTGTCTCTCTTTGAGTTTTATCAGTTAATTTTATTCACAGAATTATTTTCATTAATATTTACACTATGTTAATATTCATATAAAGTTCATATTTTATTATAAATATTATACATCTAAAAAAAAAACATCTGAATTTTTTTGTAGTTCAGTCAATGATTTTGAATCCCTTTTACTCATGCTGTGCTTCAAAAAATAAAATAAAAATATTAAATATGTGAATGTTTAAAAAAAGTTGATTCAATTGTTTTCTTTTTTATTCTTATAAAATAATTTGCATTTAGTGTGAGATATACACATAAAATAGCACCGTGAACTTTTACATTTTGAAAATTGAAAAAATATATATTTAATAATGTTAGAAGATTTTAAGTTCAGTTAAGACAATGTAAGAACTTTATGGTGAGATTTGAGACTATACTGGAATTAAAGCGTTCAGTGTCTTTGTACAGTGTCAGCATTCATGTGCATTGTTTCATTTTATGAGGTTTAATTTAAATGTATATAGTGATAGTATTTAGTTTGTATATTGTGTATTAATCAGCTGTAGTGATGTTGAATAACGTGAATGATGAGACTGATGTGATTTTGGCTGCACTCCTCATGTCTGCTGATGAAAGTCCTGTTGAAATGCTGTGAATGCTGCAGGGCAGAAGAGTGCTGGAGCTGCAGTGTGTTTTCTCTGTGTTTGTGAATGTGTTGTGTTTGTCTCCTGCAGCTGGTCCCACAGTGAAGCCCTCAGTGTCTCTGCTGCCGCCCTCTTCTCTGCAGATCTCAGGAGACTCAGCCGCACTGCTCTGCCTGCTCAGCTCTTACTCTCCACAGGGGGCGCTGGTGAGCTGGACACTGGACGGCTCAGAGGTCACCGAGGGGGTTGTGACCAGCGCAGAGAGCGAGCAGGACGGCCGCTACAGCCGCAGTAGTGTCCTGACCCTCAGCAAAGCACGCTGGGAAGCGGGAGAGCAGTACGTCTGCAGAGTAACACATGATGGAGCTCCTCATGAGGCCTCGTTCCACAAGAGTCGCTGTTAGTCGCTCGCAGTGCTGATGTTTCTCCAGTGAGCGCTGCTCTCTCCTGAAGATGAGCGTATCTGAGTGTCCTGTGTCAGGCAGGATTCACATGAGTCTAGTGCTGCAGCTGTAGTCATTTACAACTCAATACTGAAAGAGAGCTCTAGTGTCAAAGCACTGGCTGATCTTTCAATCTGCTGTGTTTGCTGCAACATTCAATAAAACTTCTCAACAAACTCCATTTGTGTCTGACAACATCATTCAACTAACAGATGAAGATGCATGTAGTGTTTGTCCAGTTGTTTTTCAGAAGCTCGATCAGTAGCAGTAAATCTAGTCAAATAAAGCTCTTGGGGTTTGAACATGGTCTCTGGAGACAGAGCAGCTCTATTCTGAGAGGATCACAATCACTCCAAATGAGATTTTCAGCTCACACTCCCAGAGTCACTGTTTGATTGGTTACATGATCTGATTTGAAACACACCAGTTCCACTTCTGCTGTAGTCCAGCAGCCCAGGTGTAATATACATGTATTTAAATAGTTTTATATGGCATACTTATATTTAAATTATACGTATGATACTAAATGCATATCAAATATATTATCTTGAAAAAATAAGCATATTTCAAGACATGTTTAAGATCAGTTTTTAGCTATTTGCATTTTAATTAATATAAAATATTATTCTTATGGGATTCAATAACATTTCAATAGCACTTTAGCTGATTAGAAATGCATTAGCATTGCAATATTAGTTTATTATTAAGTTGCTTTTTTCTGGTATTAAAAATGGTATAAAGTTGCAGAAATAATGTAACATATATGATTAAACATAAAAAAACTAGAGTACATTAAAAACTACAGCAGCATATATAATATCTTAATAACAAAAAATACACAATAAATGAAAGATCAGTGAAATGCTATGACAGAGTTCTTTTTAACCATTTGTAGAACATTTCAGTTGTGCCATAATATGAGTATTACATTTTTGAATATAAGCATAAAAATGCAATAAAAAATTAATGAATGAATTAATTAAAACTTAAGCTTGCAAATGGCTTAACAAGCAAAGAAACAGAGTTCCCTTTCAAGGGAACTTCAAACTGTGTCCTCTAGGGGTTGCTATGGGGAAAACCTCGTTGTGACCCGTATCAGGGACCACCGGGAGAACACATCATTATTTTCTTCGTCTTCACTGACTGTTCTGTTTGAAGCATGCATCTGAAAGATCTGGTAAGAGTGATCATTCTCTGTCATATCAAAGCGTTTAGACAGTGTGTGCATCTGTGCTGGTGTTATTTGACACCCGATGACACACATGATCTTTGCGTCATTTGTTTGGTTGAAGCGGGCAAACTGCCTGTATTGTGTTGTGCCATGTTGTGGTAAGTGCGCACGTGAAATCTTTGCACACTTTCTGAAATCCACACTGTGGTAAGATTGCATGCTAGTGCACTCCATTCTTTCTAAAATCCTATATGGTGAGGGCTTTGCACGGTTGCTTCTTGTCCTTTCTTGAGTTGGTAAAAGCCCTGTTCATCTTGGGGGCCACTCCACCTATGTACCCTCGGATACCTTTCTAAACAGGGTGTTGCTACTAGGATCTGTTGAGACAGTTCCTTCAGCAAGCTTATGCTAGAGCAAGCGGTAGCCCCTGTGTGACAGGCAAGACTTAGTATAAAATTCTTTGGTTCTTTGCTGTATCCCTTTCAAGGAATTTTTCTCGATTCCAAGCCTTCAGCCCTACCCTGGGCCAAGGCCCTAACAAGTAAGTAGGGTATGTAGCCTAGGCCTTTGGCTGTAAGGGGTAATGGCATTGGTATACTGTTCCCCATAGCGACCCCTAGAGGACACAGTTTGAAATTCCCTTGAAAGGGAACGTCTCAGGTTATGGATGTAACCATGGCAGAGAGCTGCACGGGTCCGATTTTGTAAATCCGCGCCCGCCCGTACCCGCAGTGCTTAAAACCGCATCCGACCCGTTTTCCGACAGCAGCACTAATTAAAATCCGCACCAGACCCGACCCGCTTAAAATAGAACCGACACCCGACCCGCACCCGAAATCAAATCAGTTAAGCCAATCACATTAGACACACTTTTTTCTAATTTTATTGCCAGGTCATACAGAAGTTATTTATGGAAAACTCTTTTTAAAAGATATTAGTTTTTAATCTATTTTATCTTAATTTTGATCAATGTTTTATCAATCAATTGCCCGTATTTAATAAATAAGAAGCAAATATATAGCAGACAATGTAATAACCTTAGTGTAATTGACATAATTACAAAAAAATATTTTGCTACCTAAAAGTTACATATTTTTTGTGTCACGCATGAATGCATGTCTATTTCCCTCATATTAAATATAAAACGCATGTGGACTGATATTTTTCCAATGTCTGGACTCCTTTATTAATGGAGTATATAAACAGATGTTTCAATATATTGTTATTAAATGCATTTTCTGAGAATTTATATTTCACGTTTTTACTGCAAATTTCGAAATACGTGCTCTTTGGTCCACCAGTGCTTGAGTCACTGATCACATTAGAATAAAATATCTCATAATAAAATACAAAAGTGACTGATTTATGAATGTATATGCATAGTTCTCATTAGTCGGAAATACAGATAAACGCTTTCATTTGTTGTATTATTGATCCTGAAAGAAAACAGAAACAAAATTTATTTTGAAACAACAAAAGAGTGAATAATACCACTGTCTGAGGTTGTGCTTCAAGTCGAACGCACCCATTTTTAAATCGTTCACAGCTGAGCATCGCGAAAGGCGGATCTGCGCCAGAGCGCACATGTGAATGAGCTGCACAAAGTCATTTTCAGATGAAAAAAAAAAAAAAAACAATAACCCTGGATAGCCTAGATTAGGCCCATATTCACAAATGTGTTAGCTATGGAATGAAATATCTGATATTCCGATTGTCAAATACATGCAAGTGAACGTGTATTGTTGTTTTAACACCTTTATAACGATCGCGTTAGTTGAGCTGTATGCGCGATATAATTTTATGACACAAATTTTGAAATAGGCTTAAATCAAACACATTTTAATTCAGATTCTGTATATATATATATATATAAAACAAAAACAATGAAAACGAGTGACTGTTTTGAACCCGTGTTTAGACCCGTGTTTCCCCTGTGTCCGACCCGACACTGTCACAGTGTCTGGGTTGTGTTCCCTGGGTTTCCACTAGGTGTCCTCCTTTTCCACGGTGTCTGTCACCCTATCACTTCCTGTTCCCTTATTTGGTCACCTTCTTCCTTGTTTGAGTTAATTGATTGTTCCCCACCTGTCTCCAGTTCCCTCATCATCCTTCTGTGTATTTATACCCGGTTTGTCTGAGTCTGTGTCACGGAGTCCTTGTCTTATGTGTGATACATTTAATAGTCTGCTCCGCCCTGGGGGGCTTCCGCTCTGACCACACGGTTGTGGTGGTCATCTGCTCCGCCCTGGGGGACTCCGACGTCGACCACAAGGATGTGGTGGTCCTCCCATCTGCCCTGGGGGACTCTGGCATCGACCACGAGGACGTGGTGGCCTTCTGCTCCGCCCTGGGGGGCTTCCGCTCTGACCACACAGTTGTGGTGGACTTCTGCTCCGCCCTGGGGGACTCCAGTCTCCACCACACGGATGTGGTGGTCTTCTGCTCCATGTCGTTGTTTGTCTTTTGTTTATGTGTTCACTTCTGTCCCTGTTCCCCTCTGTTAGTCTGGCCCTCCAACCCTCCCCCTGAACCTCCTCCGGTCCTCCTCCCTCCTGGTCTTCCTGTTTTGTGTTTACATTCTGGTGCCTGTTCCCCCTGTTTTTCTTTTCTGGCCCTCCGTCCCTCCCCCTGAGCCTCCACCTGTCCGCCTCCCTCCTGGTCTCTGTTTTGTGTCTGTCTTGGAGCGTCTGGGAGCCGCTCAGTAGAGGGGGGGGGGGGGTACTGTCACAGTGTCTGGGTTGTGTTCCCTGGGTTTCCACTAGGTGTCCTCCTTTTCCACAGTGTCTGTCACCTTATCACTTCCTGTTCCCTTATTTGGTCACCTTCCTCCTTGTTTGAGTTAATTGATTGTTCCCCACCTGTCTCCAGTTCCCTCATCATCCTTCTGTGTATTTATACCCGGTCTGTCTGAGTCTGTGTCACGGAGTCCTTGTCTTATGTGTGATACATTTCATAGTCTGCTCTTGCCGTGTGTTCTTGTTTTTTTTTATGTTTATTGGATATTCTGGTTTTGACCCTGCCTGGACTGTTTACCCTTTTGGATTGCCCCTCAATAAACCTCTTACCTGCACTTGGATCTCTCCTGTGTTTCCTGTATCACCGAACGTGACAGACACGCACCCGTATCCGCCACAGTTGGATATTTTTCACCCGTTTCAGCCAAATTTGCGGGTCATCCGTTGGGTATCCGTGGGTACCCGAACCCGTGCAGGACTCTAAACCATGGTTCCCTAAATAGGGAACATGACACTGCGTCCTCTAGCTCCCTTCCATGCTTCAGACGCAAGCTTAAGATGAAGAAGATAATGACGTGTTCTCCCGTTGCCTGTTTATTCATCAGTGATTTTTCAATGTATACTTAAGACACGGGTCACGACAAGGTGTTGCCCATAGCAACCCCTAGAGGATGTAGTGTCTCGATCCCTACTCAGGGAACAATGGTTACATTCGTAACCTGAGACATTTTTTTTTTTGACAAGTGGATTGTCACTTCTTTGAGTGTGACTTGTATTTTCAGCAGCTGAGGTCTTGCAATTCAGACACTGTACTATTTAAAGATTGTTTTATCACAGGACCTGTGAAAGGGAAAATTATTTATATAACATTAACCAATGATTAACATTTTCGCATCAGTGTTTGAATATATGTATCTAATTTGCATACACATTAGAATTTTTATAATACATTATGAGTTTATACATTGTAAGAATACACATAGACACTGAGATCACACAATAACATGGCACCTATACCTATAATGTATTTTTTGCTGTAGTGTATTAATGTGCTATATAAAATATATATATTTTTTACATGTTTTGCTGAATATCTTACTTTTGAAAAGCAGATTGAAGCACAGGCTCATGCAAATATGTAAAACATATTGCAGTGAGTCCACACATTGTTATAAATTGCATTAAAATCCTGTATATTAAAACCCTTAAAACCTGAATCATTTTGCTATGTTCTTACACAAATTACAAATAAAATATTCTTTAGGTAAGACTAAAATTAAATAAATTAATTAAATTAATTAAATAAATAAAATAAATAAATACACTAAAACTTTACTTAAAGTATGCTTGTGTTAAGAATATGACTTAAAATCTCAACTATATATACTTTACTGGAGTTTTGAGTAACTTTTACTCTTACTTCACTACATTGCAAAGCATAAGATCGTACTTTTACTTCACTTCATTTCATAAAACATAACGTTACTCCTTATAATATACCATGTGCTCTGACACACAAGAAGTGGTTTCTGATTTATGAACGAACTGAGTCTTTTCAATGAACCTTTTAAACTAATCGCAAATCGGACCAAATTATTAGTTTATGAATCGGTCTTTGTCAGGTGACGTCACACTCATGAAAATCGAAGAAGAAGGGCCTGTCTGCAGACTGCAATAGAAGGGCGTAACTTGAAGAGGGCGTAACTTGATAAAAGAGGCGTAAATCACACAGAACCACGCTTAATTTCAGTAAGTACTAATTTATCTAGAGCTAAAAGACTACATACTCTACAGCCTGAATACCTATGTATTTATGAATTATGAATGTGATTTGTATATCATCATCCGCTATATTGATAACGTGACCTATGAAGTTAAAACAAAAATTAAAAGATGAGTGACAGGTTTAATTCATCTATTTATAAGTATCTTGATAATGATGAAACTTGCCCATGTTGTGTTCTTTTTGAAGAAACAGCTGCCGTTTTATTTTGGCATTGTAGTATAGGCAATACTGTTAATTTAAGTTTTAATATTTTAACTGCACTAATGTGATCAAGTTTTATCCTTAAAGCATTTTTATTTTATTTGTATAAAAATCGTTATCTCTTTAATATTTTGTCAATTATTTTATGTGCAAAATGTTTCATCCACAAAAAAAGGCTTGAATCTCCTTTGTTTTCTTTCTTTTTCTTGTTGAATTTAACGCTTTTGTTTTATCCCTCAGGCTTCTGAAAAAAAGCATAATGATGAATTATTCAAAGATATTTAACCTTGTCACTGTCTTTTTTTCTTTGTATATTATCTCATACTATGATGAACACATAATTTTAATTTTTTTTTATACATTTTTGGATGATTATGTTTTGAAGCTTCTGAAGGTCAGCCTTCATTCATTGTACAAATAGAAACCAGCAGAACAAACTTTACCAAAATCAAATCCTCACTGTCTTTTGGTCTTTCTCTAGATCCTCTCACTGGCTCCGTGGTTACTGAGGATGAAGAGACCACAGCAACATCTGGCTCAGATGAGACATAAGAGCTGGAGTGTTAGAGCATCACATTTCCAGGATGCTGCTGTGGTCTTCTCCATCCTCAGTGCACACAGCAGTCTGCAGACATTTCAGATCCTACAAAAATACAAAAACACAATACAAAAAGTCATTACTTTATCCTTTTGTTTCAGGTTTTCCCTTTTTTTTCACCTTTCCTTGCGGGTCCTGCTCCACCACAAAAGATCTGCAGCAAATGCACAGAAATAAAGAATAAGAAAAGTGCTGTAATAGTTGTTTTGAAGTACACTAATTAAAATAAACTAAAACTAAACTTAAGATTTCAAATATTGTATTTCTTTTTGTAGTGTACTTACACAAATCCTTTGATGGCAGCATTCCTTCATCAGTCACTCAGCACTGGATAAAAACACGTGTGTCTCATCTGTCCCTGTAAAAAAAACACTACACAGAATCTTGTAGATTACAGTTTGCAACTAGACTGATGCACTGTTACTTCCTCTACACTCAAGAATCTGGGTGTTATATTAGACAGCAACTTGTTTTTGAAAACCATATTTCCCATGTTACAAAAAATGCATTCTTCCATCTTAGAAACATTGTCAAGCTACGAAACATGTTACCTGTTTCTGATGCAGAAAAGCTAGTTCATGCATTCATGACCTCTAGACTGGACTATTGTAATGCACTTCTAGGTGGTTGTCCTGCTTCGTCAATAAACAAGCTCCAGGTAGCCCAAAATGCAGCAGCTAGAGTCCTTACCAGGTCAAGAAAATATGATCATATTATCCCAATTTTACCGTCTTTGCACTGGCTACCTATTAAGTTCCGTATCAGTTACAAATTATCATTACTTACCTATAAGGCTCTTAATGGTTTAGCTCCTGTGTATCTAACTAGTCTTCCACCACGTTACAATCCATCACGCTCCCTAAGGTCACAAAACGCTGGACTTTTGGCAGTTCCTAGGATAGCAAAGTCCACTAAAGGAGGTAGAGCTTTCTCACATTTGGCTCCCAAACTCTGGAATAGCCTTCCTGATAATGCTTGGTGTTCAGACACACTCTCTCCGTTTAATTCTAGATTAAAAACACATCTCTTTACATCACATACTTTGTTGGAACAGCAGCTATGCTAATTTTGTCTCTATTTGTTTCTCTGTTTTGCCCTGGATCCAGAACACCGGAGAAGAGATCCGGGGAGGGTCAGAGGACCTCAGATGATGCTAACCCTGAATCAACAAACAGAACTAACAAATATTGCTACAAGTATGACTGCATCATATAATAATTGCTGTTAATAATGTTCATCGTCTGGTTGACTACATCTTGTATTAATTTTTCTGAAAATTCATATGCACATAAACTGACAATCACCACAATATTTAGTAGCTACTACACTGTAAAAAATGATTTGTTGACACAACTTGACTTGGTCAAGTCATCTTATTGCATTGACTCAGTTAAGTTTAGCCAACATTAGGAGTTAAGTTCACTCAACTTATATGGATTTGTTGAAATAACTTGCAGTAAATTGGGCCAACGTACTGTATCAATTAATAAGCATTTAGATTTTTTTGTTAAGTCAACTTAAAAACATATTGGTTGAACTTAATTTTTCATGTTTTCACAACCATTAACCAAGTCTAATTGACATAAAATAGTAATTTTTCATCAACATCACAACTTAACTTTTTGAGTTTACTAGACTTCATTGCTTGCTTTGACAAGAAGTTCTAAATATCTACCTGGAACCAGATTTTTAAATGAAATCAAGACAGCTGCAAAATTTAAACTCTCAGCATTTATTTTTTAAACAGATGCACTGCACCCAAAAACTATTAGCTTGCAAAGATATGAAAACATCACAAGAAAAACCCTCACATATATTCAGCTCACACAAGCATGTGCAAACTTCTTTATGCACAGACCCATTCTTAGAGAATAGTACAAATAACTCTCCTTGTCACTATCAGATATTTTCATTGCAGGAACAGGAGTACATGAAGAATTCACTATAAGCTGTTTAACAACTTCAAATAAAATACTGTCTTCAATTCCCAATCAAACGTCAAACATGACAAGGAAAGAGAAGCAGGACAAGGGAACAATTCTTTTTAGAATACCAATGTTAAAATATACAGCTCACAGAAACACGTGCAAACTTCTCTATGCACAGACCCATTTTAGAGCCAAAATAGTACAAATAACTCTCCTTGTCATTATCAGATATTTTCCTTACAGGAACAAGTGTACATGAAGAATTCACAATAAAAGCGGTGTTGAAAAAATTCACATTAAACTGTCTAAAAACAGTGTCTTCAATTGTAATTCGTAGAAACATGACAAGGAAAGAGAAGCAGGACAAGGTAACAAGAAAACAGTCTGTTTGAAAAAAAAAAAAAATCTAGAATACCAATGTTAAAATATATAGCTTAAAGAAACACGTGCAAACTTCTCTATGCACAGACCCATTTTAGAGCCAAAATAGTACAAATAACTCTCCTTGTCATTATCAGATACTTTCCTTACAGGAACAAAAGTACATGAAGAATTCACTATAAAGCTGTGTTTAACAACTTAAAATAAAATAATGTCTTCAATTCCCAATCAAACGTCAAACATCAGAAGGAAAGAGAAGCAGGACAAGGTAACAAGAAACAGTCTGTTTGAAAAACAATTCAAGAATACCAATGTTACACTTAAAACAATGAAATCTAAAATAACAATGATCTTAATATTTAAAACAGTGTAACAGTTTAAGTGCTAATAGTAGCAAGAAGGAGAAAATAGTTTCTTATCTCAGCAACTTGCTCTTCAAAGAGTGAACTCTTGCGGTGCATGAGTCTGATCCAACTCCAATGAACAGGCGCTGTATCACTTCAAAAGTGAATTTTAATTCCTTTGGGTAGTCAAGGTTTAATGCATACACCAGGCCCATTAGGTTCAGAAAAGCATTAGGTATGTCACTCAGGTGACGCATCACCACTTCTTCCTCAATCACCAGGGCAACGTCATTGTAGAATTCTTGGAGAGGCTCAATCACATTTTCCACAACCACTAAGATTCCGATCACCACACCCTTGATCACATCCTCTTCACGGTCACTGGGCTTTGTAGAATGAAAACAAAATTAAGGTACTATTACTTAAAACCAATTTCACAATCAATTTAAAAAGTCCCCACACCCCTGCAAATTAAGAGATCTAATGTTCAATTTTCCCTTGTTTAGCCTTAAAGGTTTCACCTTACCTCACATATCTTCATGAATTTAGAAGGAGTCTCTCGCATATACCACGGCAGGCCAAGCAATGCTGCAGTCCTCATTCTTTGGTTTGTTGTCTGTAAAATATAGAATGGTTAAAGTACCTGCTTTATTGGTTCAATCCTTTGTTTTTCTTTTCATTTATCCTCATCACAAACGTGCATGACGCATGATAGAAAACAGAACGTGGGTCAATATATAGTTTTTTTTATTAATTCAGTGCTATTATGCGCAGCTGAGTGAACAACACAGGTTTACTGTGTGTGTGTGATGCATAAGGTGGTTTTCTGCTGCTTGCAAACAAACTCTTTTGAGGAGACAGTGGATTTCCAAATTTGTTGTCCTGATTCCACACTCTATGCACGAACACACTGAAGGCTAACTCTTGCTCGTATTCAAGGCAAATCATCAACACTATCATCCCTTACATGTATTCTATTTAACTAAATGCATCATAAGCTTTAAACGCATGCGCAGGTCACATTACTTCCTGAACAAGTGCGCACCCGAGTCCGTGTTGCTTTCCTCCAGGTAGTCTTGGCTTCGGTACCCCAGTGCACACCCGAGTCCACATGACGAAATCATAATGTGAACGCTGTCATGTGGACTCTGGTGTGCACTGGGGTACCGAAGCCAAGACTACCTGGAGGAAGTGGTCTTTGTTCGGTTGCACTCGAACCATGCCGTGGTTCGGGTGAATGTGAAAGCAACACGGACTCGGGTGCGCACTTGTTCAGGAAGTTCTTCCGTCATGCCATTTGATCAAAAGACTGGCAAGAACCAATGAGGCTTCATATTTATGTAGTAGCTAATACAATAAAACATCATCGTAAACAAAGACTGACATTTTTATGTTTTCATCATACAAAGACATTGTATGATTTCAGAAGACTTTGAATATGACATGGAAATTGAATAGGTTACTTTTTAGATGCTTACTCTGAAGTCATTGTATGAAAAGATGTCGCTATCAATAGGTAAGGATGGCTGAAGCGAAACAGTCGTTCCGAAGCTTTGGGAGATCCCGAAGCGCAGATGTGTCGAAACACTGATCCGAAGCGTGACTCGAAACACCCATGTCACGTGACTATGACCAAACGAAGCCTCGAAGTGTTTCACTAATTGTTTCATCAGGTGTGGTCCGCCGAATCAGCGTTTGATTGGAACGGTCGGGAACAGACCACACAATCGCACATCTGTATAAAAGTGAAATAAACGCATTTTGACCTCGTGGGTTTTTGTGAGAGGAGTTTGACTTTGAGATAGCGGATTTTTGGTGATATAGTGACATAGTGCGATTTGATTAGTTATAGGCAATTTAGACTTACATTTAAATTTACACAACACATTGACTGAGAGGCTAGAGACAGAGTATACATATAGTGACACATTAATAGATACATAGATATAAATATATATAGACAGCTAGATTAATAGATAGATACATATATAGATAGATTACAGATACATATATAAATACATATATTATAGATAGATACATATATAGATAGATTATAGATACATATATAAATACATATATTATAGATAGATACATATATAGATACATAGATTATAGATACATATCTAGATACATAGATCGATTCATATATAGATAGATAGATAGATTTGGATAGATAGATAAAATGGAAGCTCCCCAGAAGAGATGCCGTACATCTGTGGTGTGGGAGCATTTCCATTTAGAAACCCCAAATAAAGTGAGATGTGTGTATTGTGATCGGCAGCTAGCCTACTGCAACAATACATCATCCATGATGCGCCATTTGAGGAGCACTCATCCTGCCATTTTGCAGGGTGCAGAGGATGGCATTCCCCCTGTACCTAGGCCTGCTACTGACACTGCTGGGCCATCTAAGCAAGGTATGCATTGTTTGGGATATAATTATAATTGAAATATAATTACAACCTTTTGGGACACTTTTTATAAAGTTTATAAGTTATATAAAGCACTGATTATAAACACTGGAAGGTTTCCAAATAATGAACCAGTAGGCTATACTTTTAATAGATGTGCACTAATTGAAGCTGTATTTTTCCAATGTATTTGTCTGAAAGTATGTTTTGTCTTCTCTTTTAAAAGTCAGACAGAGGGAATTGGATGAGGCTCTTATAAACATGGTGGTGAAGGATCTGCAGCCCTTCACCATCGTGGACGATGAGGGATTCAGGGCATTTGTGAACAAGCTTGATCCAAGCTATGTCCTCCCATCCCGGAAGGTGCTTAAAATAATGGTCAGCGAAAAGTACAACAAAGCCAAGGAGAAGACAATGGAGGACCTACAAAAGGCCGAATTTGTTAGCCTTACAGCTGACATGTGGTCCTCCATTAATATGGATGGATATCTTGGTGTGACTTGCCATTACATAACACCAGAGGCAAAAATGGCAACTGTTGTACTGGGTGTAAGGAGGTTTTACCAAACCCACACAGCCCAGCATCTGAGTGGGGAATAACCTCCAAAGTTCAGTGCATGGTGACTGACAATGCATCTAACATGATCCTAAGTGCCCAGCTACTCCACCTTTGCCATGTCTCATGTTTTGCTCATACTTTAAATTTGATTGTGAAAAAGGCACTAGATCAAACCCCAGTCATCAATGAAATACGCCAGAAGGCCAGAAAGATAGTGGGGTTGTTCAGATCCAGCTGCAAAGCAAAGGACAAGCTTGTGGAGATGCAGAGCTTGATGGGAAGACCAACTCTGAAACTGTTACAGGAGGTTGACACGAGATGGAACAGCACATTTGACATGCTACAGCGCTTGTATGACCAACGTGAACCAGTGGCTGCTGCACTTTCCAACTTAAACAATGATACTGCTCCCCTGACAAGTATTGATTATGACATTATTGAACAATCATTGTCAATACTGCAACCATTCAAACTCGCAACAACAGAGATGTCAGAGGAAAAGAGAGTGTCTGCTTCAAAGCTTATACCACTGTACAGGATGTTGCAGCACAAGCTTGCACAGAAAAAAGGAAATGCAACGCAGGAATCAACTGTTCAATTAGGTAGGCCACAATGACCATACTACCCATGTGATTGGCCATAACTGTCATATTATTGTCATTATTATAAATATGTGTTTCTCCTGTTTTGGCTCATAGGCTCACATCTGCAAGAAGGTCTGCACTCCAGATGTGGAGGTTATGAGAGTTTTAGAGCCTTGACACTGGCTACACTGCTGGACCCAAGGTTCAAAAATGTGGCATTTGGAAATGCTGCCAAAGCCCAGGAAGCTGAAAAGCATATCACACTGGAGTGTGCTTCACTGATGCGTTCAAACACAAATCCTGGTGAGCAGTTTCAGTCTGTGTTATGTTATGTAATCTGAATCATGTAATATAATATATCCTTCATATATGCCGTCAGTTTAGGATTTGTTACTAATTGCTGTTTTCATTTTTATTCAGACCCAGAAATGTCAACATCACACCCATCATCATCATCATCACCATCAACATCAACACAGGACAGTTTATGGGAACTTTTTGATACTCGCATCCATCAAACCAAGATGATACACAATGCTACAGCTGATGCCACAGTGGAAGTGAAAAAATACATCAACGATGCGTATTTGCCCAGAACTCATGATCCACTAACTTACTGGAAAGAGAGAGCAGTAATCTTTCCTCATTTGTATGTCCTTGCAAAAAAATATCTTTGTATGCCAGCAACAAGTGTCCCTTGTGAGAGGATTTTTTCAAAGGCTGGAGAAATTATCTGTAAAAAAAGAAGTAGGCTAAGTCCTTCCACAGCAGATAAATTAATATTTTTGAATAAAAATCTCTAAAAAAGTGAGACATTGTGGCTTGATTTCTTTTATTAATATTCATTTTTCATGACCAAAATAACATTATGCACAGTGAGGAGCCTATAGGTTACAAGCTTCACATATTAGAACATTATAATAATTAAAAACAACACATTTTTTTAATGGCTCGTCAAGGTTGTTTCAGATCAACACCTGCAAGTGACCACTAGGTGTCACCGTTGAGACGGGTGTCGGATTCATTCGAAGCCTCGAAACAATATGGCACATTTGGTTCAACTGTTTCATTGGTTCACGAGGCCTCGATTTTGCCATCACTATCAATAGGTTTATGATGCGAGTAGTGAGTAAATGATCACAGAATTGTCATTTTGTGGAGATGTGGCATGGGCAGTAGGATTGATGACAGAAAGAATTTGGTAAAGACAGAGACAAAGCAAGAAGAAAGAGAGAGAAAGATGAGTCGACTACGCCACCCTGGTCACTAAGCCAGGGAAGTATCCCAACAAGGACACACAGGTTCGATTTTTCCCTTATACAGAGACTCTGAGACGTGGATATAACAATGTACAAAAATATTCTTTATTAGACAAAGATAAAATACTAAAGTGCAAGGCGATCAGGCTCAATCATAACCACCGCACAATAACGAGGAAGGATTATCAGGACTCGTGATTACCAGGAGCAGGACGAGCTAGTGCCAGACTTCACCAACGTCAGCGATGGCCAGGAGGCACCCACACGTGCACTATACTGCACACACACACACTCACGTCAACCAAGATCAATCACTACGGGTTGTAGACCACACACTGTGCACCATCAGGACCCACCACCAAATAAAGCAACTAGCCTTCCTGCTCCGGACTCACACGGCCTGTAACACAAGAAATGCAAATTACAAAAAAATGAAAATAATTTGCTTACATTGGAGTACTCAATTTACAAGACACATTATACAAAACAAAAACAATATAACAAAGAAAATCAAAAGCAAGCAAAATACAAGAAAATAATGAATTAAATAAAATCACACAATAATAAAGCAACATAACTCAACCAATTAAACAAAAACAAACATCACCAATACTAAAACATCTTCACATTGGAGCAACTGCACTCAAATGTGCATGTTGAGGAAACAGGACAATGGAAACAAAAGTTAAAATAGTAGGAACAAAACAGCAGCGGAGTCCCAATCAGGGCAACAGTCTTCAGGTGCCCTTATACAGGCAGATTAATTCACCAAACATGCGGAGATCACGTCATTCATCCGGCAACAGCAGATGAACAAAGTTCACAAAGGCAAGCTGGAATGCAGGCATAAACCCCATCACTATACATTTCTTAAATAAATACGGCTACAAAAGCTAGAAAGAAACTTACCAAGAAGCCAAGCAGCAATACACCAGTGACGCTTAGTGCAATATATAACGTGCGTTGGTATCAGGCAAACAGCGCATATTGCCAATGGCTACAAACACTCAGCACAACGTGTGCTAATCGACACACAGCCCAGCACCTCCAGCCAGAACACTAGACCGACAGCAGAATAATGACGCGCTAGAGAGACGGTCACGCATTGACGTCATGTCCAGTGGCAAAACAGCCACCCTAATATACTCATGGAAATGAGATGCTGATTACCTGCGGGCCTCTAGGGCGGAGTCAACTTACTCGGAGAAGACGCAACCCAAACAGCGGCACTTCACTACAGAGAGAAAGACTGCTTTAAAATAAATTGACTCACATTCTTATCAAGGCTCTCCAGTATTGAAGTCATTTCTGGAATGTCCTCATAACGCTTTGATCGGAATAACTGTATCAGCTTTGATAGATGACCATCTAGGCCTTCCAAAAAGGACTTGCTCAGATCCTTTGACACAAGCCTGGTGAATTCTTTGCTGATCTATAAAAACATAAATACATTTACAAATTGAACAAAGGGACAGTCTTAAAACATTAACAAGTTAAAAAAAAATAATCACTCAACATAATCTTAGGATATTAAGTTTGCCCATATCTTTCTAATAGAACAGCACAACTTTCACAGCCCAAGATTTTCTGATTAATTTAAAGCACACAGAAACAAATAAACAATTTACCTGTCTCTCAGTGAAAATTGCTGGCCATCGGATTTTCATTTGTGACACTGGTGGCTCCTCATCAACGACTTCTTGCCTTCTCAAAGAATACGTGCTGCTCATAGCAGCATCAACAAATGTAATGTCTGGAGTCCTCTTCATCATCTCCACAGCGATTTGCTCTCTTTCCTTTTCTAGACTTTCCCGGTCTTTGCCCTGAGGTAGATCTGGTAGAAAATTAGTTTCACAGCGTCTTGGTTTCTTGACTTTGTTTCGCTTTCCTCTTGTCTCCCCAAGACCTCTCCTTTCAGAATTCACTTTCAGTTCCTTACAACCAGCATCTCTCAGCTTTTGTCTGTAGTTGCCCATTTTAAACTTCAAACTAATTTTCCACCCATACCACCCAGATGTGGAGCTTGGCTCTTTGAGACATGGGTGTTTTTCAATTAAGGCAGCCACTACACTCTCAATCTCTTCATTCCCAGGATAGGCTTTGTATGAGTATATATTTTCTGCGAGTTTCTCAAGAATTTCAATCTTAATGTCTCTGGGAATTGACAGAAGTGTTCCATCCTTTCGAAATGCCTCATTACCTTGTCTTAGCCTCAGCTCCACATCATGAGTAAAAACAGGGATGGGAAAGGTGGTTGGCCATGGCTGCGAACGGGCAGCAGATAACTCTGAATGGATGCTGGGTGAAGAAGTTGATGGAGATGAAGATTCACCTAAAATTGTAGTGTCTAAACTGGAGTCTGACAATGTATCTGGAAAGGTGAAAAGGACCTTCAGTGTCACCTTGTCTTTGGGCAGATCAGCTACGCAGGTAAGGTTACAGAAATCATGGAAGTCTTCATCTTCATATTGAAGGTCAAAAGAATCTTTCAGCTGGAGCTTGCTTTTGAGTTCAAGCTTGAGGCCATCAACAGAATCTGGAACAGGATCAAGCATAACTTTTTGAATGTTCTGTGGGGAGATGATCACGCGGAACAACATTTTGAAGTAGGAATAGAAAATTCCAGGGTTTCTCTCCAACTGGGTAAAAAGATGTTATTAATTTGATTGATGATTACATATTTTAATGTGAACACCTAAAAAAAAAAATCAAATGTACCTTAGTGAAGCAAGAAGGTTTTTGGTGTGATATTTAACTTGCCAGCTCTGACATAAGGATAAAGTGGATGGTATCCATTAAGCTCCTGGTGTTCCACAACCTGCAGTTCAGAAGTGCAATAACTCGTTAGCTCATAACTTCGCAAATGCTCTATGTACCAGGCTTTGAAGGGTTTGAGGATGAATGACACTTTGTTGTTCACAATTATCATTTTAACAATCTCGCCAAAGTCGGGCAGTCCACTGGTGAACCCTACAGACAAAAACATTCCCTCCGAGTACTTGGTACCATAGATGCATGCATGGGTTGAAAGAAGTACAGTGTTTATGTTTCCATATTTATGCTCAATGGCCTGCCTCACTGAACGTTCAAGTGTGTCAGGTGAAACGACAGCAACGCGTCCTACTTCTAGATCAGGTTTGAAAACACTTGGCAAATCCAAGAAGTAAGCCAAAGCAAGCTGATGCTTTTTGGCCTGAGTAAACAAGACATTCTTGAAGTTTTTACTATCATGTACAACTCTCTTAAAGAATTTGTGCTTCGCCTCAAAGCGAATAGTCCAAAAATCTGTAAGAGGCCCAAATCGACGAATCATCTCAGGATAGTGTTCCAAGAAGTGATGTTTGGGGAGAATATGGAAATCTGGGAAACACTGTTTGAGCAAGCACCTGTGTTCTGAGATTTTGGACTCCAAGTAGCACAATGTCTCATCAGAAAATTGTCCAGTAGCTAGGAGCTCAACAATATCTTTCAGATCTAGTAAGATTTGCCAAGTTTTGTCTCCTTCTGGTACTCTGTGACCCATCATCAATGGCAGTAGCCTTAACAGAGTCCAGTTTTCATGGCAGTTTCCACCAATTGAATGTTTTGACACAAAATTCTTTGAAATTTGTTGTGGTTCGTTTGTTTTGGCAGTAAACTTGAAAGGAAAAGATTTGATGACAGCGTTAAGGTCATCTAATGTGAAGTACCTTTTGGAAATAAAGGACTTTATGCAAAGACTTAACTCTAACTCTGTTGGTACTATACCTTCAAACAGGTCGTGCATAAAATCGGGAGGAAACCCTTGAACTGTGTGAAAATAATTTAGTTTCTCAAGAACAGAGTCTCTCTTTACTCCATTCAGGGAAACCAGTGAATTCATCTTCAATTCATCAAGGGTTTGTTTGTGAGTTTCAATCGTCCTGAGTGGAAACACCCCCTCTCTGACTTAATGCAAGTCAATATCCTTGCGACTAGCTAGGCAAAATCTGCAGAATTTATCTACATTAAAATTTTCTTGGAAGCCAGCTAGCGAGTGGGCCCCCAAGTTGTCCGCTGACACATACAACACAGAACCCTTGACACTTGTTCCCAGTTTTTGAACATACAATCCTTCCTCTTCAAGGACTTTAATGTCCTTAATGAGTGGTTGAAAAATGGCATCATAGCCATAAATCTTTACATCACTGCTATTACACAGACAAGCCAGATAAATTGATTGTACCGAAGACCTATACTGTGCTGGCAAGTTTGATATTAACCAATACACTGCACAGACCTTATGCTTTTTTTTTGGATGTGCCCAGTGGGTTACATACCTCATAGTCATCTATATACATCCCAAGTGCAATGTTTAGACTCTCTGAGGAGAGCAAAGGATTCCCTTTGCAGCACAGTCCATCTCTGTATGTTTTAATCTGACCGGACTGGTCAGCAGTTTCCTGCAGGATTTTATACAAAATGTCATCACGGTTCAACAACTCAGTCAAAACTTCCAATGAGGAATGTAAACAAACTTTCTTTGGGAGGACGATTCTAACAAATATTCAACTGGCTCAATTACTTTGAAGTTGTCCTTGTAATAATTGGTTCTTTTGTATTCGGTTGCAAAAGGGCCACTCTTTGAAATGGAAGTTAGGGGATTTGTTTTTTCAACTATGAAGTGAAGTGAAGTGAAGTGAAGTGAAGTGACATTCAGCCAAGTATGGTGACCCATACTCAGAATTTGTGCTCTGCATTTAACCCATCCGAAATGCACACACACAGAGAAGTGAACACACACACACACTGTGAGCACACACCCGGAGCAGTGGGCAGCCATTTATGCTGCGGCGCCCGGGGAGCAGTTGGGGGTTCGATGCCTTGCTCAAGGGCACCTAAGTCGTGGTATTAAAGGTGGAGAGAGAACTGTACATGCACTCCCCCCACCCACAAATCTTGAAAAGTGCTGTGGCGATGATTCCTACTTTTGTGAGCACGGAAAGTGCTGCACACACTGCTCTGGAAACTACAGTTTTGAAACGGGCACGTCACTGACTCTTTCTTTTAAATATGTGTTGTAAGATGAGCAAAATACTGTGAAATACTGCAAGCCTCTGAAAAATTACACAGGTCACAGTTCACATTTGATGTTGCTTTAAGCAATTTTGAGGAGGCTTGAAGACATTGACTATGTTCGCAGGTTAAATGCTTCTTCAGAGACAGTTCACTCCTAAATGTGCATACACAATCTTTATAGATGCATGGGAGTGGACAGTGACTTGCCTGATGACAGTGTTTAAGCTTGTAGTGTGTGATTAGGGCACGCTGGTTGGGCGAGGAAAATCTGCAAATCTTGCAACACCACCTCATTGATTTCTGCTTCCACTCTGCTTGCACTATACTGATCCTGCAAATAAAAAAATAAAAAAGTAAAACTCCATCCAAGTACACATATACATGTTACATACAGAAATATTCACTGAACATAGGGCTGCACAACTATTCAAATATCTAATTGTGATTACGGATGCCACGATAACGTAATTGTTTAAACAAGAACGCAGAACAATAGGAACTACCAGTGACGTAAGTGTACTCTGAAATAAAAAGTCCCTCACCTGTCAGCCGTTATACTGCACTAGTAGCGCAGTGTGCACACTCTTTAATTGCACCCTGTGTATTACTTCACTACATAAGAAACTATGAGCATGCAACGTTGATACATTGTAAATTAGAAAGTCACAAAATAAAAAGTAAAATACCACGTTACTACTAGTACGCTGTGTTAGCTGAGAAAGATTTGCATGCAGGTATGATGTTCATTCTATTAATCAGGAGTTTCCGTCTTGTATTAACAGTTTTAGTAAGTATAGTGTATTTACCATGGTAAGTATTGTTTCCATAATCAAAAAAATGCCAATTTATGTTCACTTTGTCTTATTTTGTATATAGCCTGATAATAACTTTGTATTTTAAAAGACTGTGGTAAATCCAACATTGTTTTAACAAAACTAGTTTGGGACTGCTATTAAATAGCTTAACCTTGTTAAGTGTTTATTTATCAGTATTAGTCATATTCTTACAATTTATGTTTATGTCAAGTAAAGGGGGACAGTACTTGTTTAAGTCTACAATTTTTGTGTAAACAAATTTATTATAATAGGCATAAAAAATTACCATGGAAAAATTTGGGTGCCATGGGCAAACGAGTTGAGAACCACTGTGATAAAGCTAGGCTATCCAAAACATCATTCAATAATTTGTCATTAATAATCACCCATTACAATTTTAAGGGAATAATCGACAATTAGGCTATGATTTTCTGTCACAATAGTGCAGCCCTAAAACATCTTACTGCCCAAATACAATTATGAGGAACTAAAAAAATTAAAACTTCTTATTTCTATTTCTGGTGATACATTTAATGTTACACTAATGATGTTGCTAATAAAATTGAGCAGTGCTGTAAATATAGCTTTTATTAGGCTATGTGAAAATGTTTTATATAAATAACGTAATCCTGAAATTCATCATTCTTCAGGGCTTCACAGTTAACACAATCGGCATAAAAGTTGAATCATGTGATTATGAACTACAAAAAGTTGACATTATATTAATACAAAATCATGGCAAGTTACCTAGGCCTACAGAAGACGCACCATTTGCACATGCTCAAAAACATTATGCTATGTCATTTGAAAAAAAATAACAACTGGGCATTAAACAGAAGTAAATCAAGCATTTTTATTCGTAATGGTAAACATAAATATGGAATCGCGGCGGAGCATCAGATATTAACGTTACTGGTCATTCTGTGTTTCTAACGATAATGAGATCCGATCAAGAACACGCTAAAAAGTAATTTATATGTACACTTTTTTTATCTATTTACCAACATTAACGTATACTAGTGAAAGACGACTTCTCTTTCTGCTCACGTCTCGACAGCAGCTCGGTGTCTAACACACTGTATAGCTAGAAAAAAATGTGCGTGCCAGTGCGTGTAGCTCCTGATTAACGTTACTAATCAAGTTGTCTTAGTTTGTCAAATGTGATAGCATGAAATCAATACGCGGTCGGTGAGCGCAAATGAAACAAGCCTAATTTTTACATGAAAGAAAGAACAAATCAGGGTATACTTACTATAAAAATCCATCTGTAGTCATTCAAATAAGAGCTCCTACGTGCTAAAACATAAAACATGTTTTTACAGCAAAATCACAAATATGCTATGTTACAGTATGTAAGTAACAGACAGGGTTTAGATTAAGCCAGGATTAGGCCATAGTTCAATTAGCCTTGACTAGCCTTTTCTGTGAAACCGGGGGATAGCGTCTATACACCTTTCGCTTATATGTTGCTTACCTTACACCTTAGTTTTAATAGATTATTAACTCCAAAAACAATACCACTGTATGAAAATGACTTATACACTTCAATTTAAACAATTATTTTGGGGAAAAAAATATATATTCTCAACATGTCTCTCAATGCAAGCACCCATATTGCCAACATCATCTCCTTTTGACATCTCGCGTGGTTCTGTGTGATTGACAACTTCAAGTTACGCCCCCTACTTCAAGTTAAGCCCCTCTCTTGAAGTCCCCAGACATACACGCTTGAAAATCGAAGTGGATTTTGGGGTATTGCCGCCAGGTATCAAAGCCGAGGTGTTCTCTAGTTGGAGAATTGTTGTTTTCATTTGATTTAAAATTATACTTTCTTGTTGTGTTAAAGTCTGCAATAGTAAATTACTTGATAGAAAAGGTCAAAAACTCACCATGAAGAAAGATATTTTAGGTCTCACACTTGAAGAAAAGACTAGACAACAAGTTTGAATCCTAACCCTAAGGTTGTGGGTTTGAGGCTCGAGCTGCCAATACCATGACTTAGGTGCCATTGAGCAAGGCACTGAACACCCAACTGCTTCCCAGCTGCCGCAGCGTAAATGGCTGCCCACTGCTCCAGGTGTGTGCTCATGGTGTGTGTGTGCACTTTGGATGGGTTAAATGCAGAGCACAAATTCTGAGTATGGGTCACCATACTTAGCTGTATGTCACATATATCACTCACATGTTGTCACGACCGGGATACAAGGATTCACGGAGAGAGAACTTGACTTGACTCTGTCCTTGAAGATCACCGGTGACTGGCCCGGACTCTGGAGGGTCATCGGTGACTGGCCCGGACTCTGGAGGGTCATCGGTGACTGGCCCGGACTCTGGAGGGTCATCGGTGACTGGCCCGGACTCTGGAGGGTCATCGGTGACTGGCCCGGACTCTGGAGGGTCATCGGTGACTGGCCTTGACTCTGGAGGGTCATCGGTGACTGGCCCGGACTCTGGAGGGTCATCGGTGACTGGCCCGGACTCTGGAGGGGTCATCGGTGACTGGCCCGGACTCTGGAGGGGTCATCGGTGACTGGCCCGGACTCTGGAGGGGTCATCGGTGACTAACCCTGACTCTGGAGGGTCAACGGTAACTAACCCTGACTCTGGAGGGTCCTCGAGCACCTGACTCGACTCTGGAGGGTCCTCGAGCACCTGACTCGACTCTAGAAAGTCCACGGGCACCTGCCTCGACTCTGGAAGGTCAACCGGACTCTGACTCGACTCTGGAGGGTCAACTGGAACCCTGACTCGACTCTGGAGGGTCAACTGGAACCTGACTCGACTCTGGAGGGTCAACTGGAACCTGACTCGACTCTGGAGGGTCAACTGGAACCTGACTCGACTCTGGAGGGTCAACTGGAACCTGACTCGACTCTGGAGGGTCAACTGGAACCTGACTCGACTCTGGAGGGTCAACTAGAACCTGACTCGACTCTGGAGGGTCAACAGGAACTTGACTCGACTCTGGAGGGTCAACAGGAACTTGACTCGACTCTGGAGAGTCCACTGGAACCTGACTCGACTCTGGAGGGTCAACTGGAACCTTACTCGGCTTTGGAGGGTCAACTGGAACCTGACTCGACTCCGGAGGGTCAGCTTTGACTGTCATCCTGTGCAGCGGCACTAGGCAAGCAGCCATCTTGGGCCATGACTCTGGATGGGCGGCCATCTTGGGCATTGGCGCTGGGTTAGCGGCCATCTTGTGCTGTAGTGCTGGGCTGGCGGCAATCTTGGGCCATGACTCTGGACGAGCGGCCATCTTGGGCCGTGGCTCTGGACCAGTGGCCATCTTGGGCATTGGCGCTGGGTTAGCGGTCATCTTGTGTTGTGGTGCTGTGTTGGCGTCCATCCTGCCTCGTGGCGCTGGTCTAGCGGCCATCATGGGCAGTGGCGCCACCATGCCGGACATGCGCTTCCTCTCCCCACTCCATCCACCATGGTGAGACGGTGGCTCTGATCCATCCCACACGAGCCCCGGGTCGAAGGGAGTCCATGGTTGAGAGCGCTGCTGAGTCTCCTCTCGACCACTCTCTCCTCGGCGACCTCCCCTGGTCCCCCAGAAAACCACCAGGCGAGTTCCTTCAAATCCATTCCTCTCCCGCTCTGTGACTGGGGAGGAGACATAAGGTGACATACCGCTGGTTCCTTGTGTGACGGAGTCCTTCTGTCACGACCAGGATACAAGGATTCACGGAGAGAGAACCAATTGCGAGTACGTCTTTATTAAGGTGTAATCCAAAGAGAATATACAGTCCAGGCATGAGTCGAAACCAAAACATCAATCCTAACATAAACCAAACATGAACACAAGGCAAGGGCACGAACTCACGGACATGAATTAAACAAGGAATCCGTCACACATACTAAGACAGACCGGGTATAAATACACAGGGAGAGACAAACGCTAATGGGGAATTGACAGAGTGCAATGATTGGTAACCAGTGACAGCTGGGTGCAATGATTAAGTAGAGAACGTGAGGAACGTGATTAATGAAGTGACAGACACCGTGAGAAAGGAAGATATCTAGTGGATACCCAGGGAACACAACCCAGACACTGTGACACATGTCACATATACTGAAGACTGGAGGCTGGAGGAGATGGTCAGCTACACACTGTAGGCCGGAGGAGTGTCACAGTGTCACTAATTGAATGTTACTTACCTGTGTGTGCACAGAAGAAGACTGCAATGGCATAAACTCAGGATGTCTGATAGTTTTTCAATAATCTTAAAGTAAAGAATTATACGGGTATGCCAAACTTGGGAACCTTTATTACTTGGGTTCCCAACTCTGGCCCTTGAGGTCTACTTTACTGCAGAGTTGAGATCTGGCCCTAATAAAATACTCCTGAAAAGGCTAACCAAGATCTTTACAATTACTAGAAAGTTAGAAGCAGGGGAGTTTGATTGAGATTTGAGCTAAATTAAATAGGAAGTGTACTCTGAGAGCTGGAGTAGAGAATTTCTGCCATGAAGTTTTTCATTGCCTTATGCTGCTTTTCATGTCAGACATACGGAAAGTTCACACTTAAATTTTAAATGCTTATGTTAACCTAATGCACCTCAGATTGGATCTGCCTGCACAAATACTGTTTTAGACAACTGTGACAGGCACACAATTATGCATCACTAGTTTGTGGAGTCCTTTGGACACAATAGCAATGATATACTTGTTTTGAGATTTCCACAGAGAAACCATTCAGTGTGAAAGTGTCTCAGAATGTCTTCTACCTACAAGCTATTTGGTATTTGACAGATTATCTAGCACTTCTGAGAATCCATTCAGAAACGGTCATAAGAAATGTTTGCATCAAGCATCAAATCTCAATTAATTTAATCAGCTTTCTTAGTAGTAAATGCATTCTGTCCACTTAAGAAAGTAGTGTTGATGGTTTATCATGCCTCTGTTATGCACTTTGAAACTGATTTTTAACAGTGTTGCATTAATAATAAAGTATGTATAATGCCATTTTCATAATTGTGTTTTTGATTGTCTCCTTGTTATTCTTACTTATCAGTACTAGTTGTCAGCCAAATAAAGTATGGACAATTGTAAAAAAGAATGGTAAGGTTTAATGGTAGAGACTCGCCTGATGTAATTACTTACAATTGTGTAAAATGATGTGTGCAAATCAATTGTAGACAAAAGCAGAACATAAGCGTATAAGTATATAATATATTAGTTGTGGGCCGTTATCAGCGTTAACGTGCTGCGTTAACGTGAGATTCTTATCGAGCGATAAAAAAAATATTGCCGTTAATCTACTCTCAAAGTTGGGTTGGGAGCTGGGTCTATACTAAGCAAGCTATGATGACTTTCACCTTGATATTTTATATAACCGACTGGCTGAGGCCAGCCTAAAAAGATGCTCAGGACAGTTGACGGGCCACTGCTGCGCATAGTCACGAAAGCTTATCTTTTTCACGTGTTTTTAAGCCTTACCGCTTGTCGATGTAGCCTAAACATTAAAGCATCCAGAAACAAGACGCGGAAAAGCTGAACAGAGCTGGTTACTCGCGCGCTGTGTTCGGTGTACACGAGAGAGATCGAGAGCCGCGTATCACAGACAGCGACACTGAACCGAGCTCTCTTCTGCGAAGTTCTCCTCAAAGTCCCTCCTGCACCTGAACGAACAAATACAAATCGCAGTTTGAACAAACAAAAAGATGTGAAAGAGCCCAATTCAGTACTCGTGGTGTTCTGGTGTTCAGGGCTCACGCAGAGAAAGGCGTCTCAAAACACTTGAACATTGAATTAGCTTATTTTTGCTCTTGTGTCGACAAATACATACAAAATATGTCAAAATATCCACCTTGGAAATTATGCTGGAAATAACTGTCAGTTATTTCTTAAGTGAAAGTAAACTGTTGAGGAAAAATGGGATGTGTATTATATTGGATGCGTTCATCGTCTCTTAAAGTGACCGCGCGTAATTTAGCGACTGGCTGCTGTAATGTTAATACAAGAAAATGAAAATGAAAATCACTCACTGTTCTTGACTGAATTACTTTGTAGTTTTAACAGTCAAACCAAAAATTATTCAGACACCAGATATAATTTTTGATAAATATAGCAAAACTGTAATAATGTGAGAAATGTTGAAGGTGTCTGAATAAATGTAGGTTTGATTGTATATTCATTTATCCTAAATTTATCCTAACTATCCAGTGCTATTTTACATTTAATTATTGATTACACTTTGTGCAATGTGGAATTAGTTTACAGCTTTTTCAAGCACTTTGTGATGCATTTTGGAAACAGGAGATGAGCCCCTTTTCTAATATACCACCTAGCTTTATAAACCCCTTCTCAGAGACTTACTGTTTGTCAATTTTATTTGGGTAACACACATATTCTGAATGCCTTCGGCAGAATTTGAATGAGCCATTTTAATCTAGATTAATTTCAAGATCACAGTGAGATTAATCTAGATTAAAAAAAATTATCTATGCCCACCTCTAAAATATATATATATATATATATATAAATTATTATTTTTTTATTTATTTTTTTACTGTAAACCAGAATATTCATATATCTGTAAGAAGGTGGACTGTGAGACAGAAGGTTAGTTAACTCAGAAGCTTTATTGAAATCAAGGTGTACGATGTGGCAGAGGGAGAGATGAAATGGGAGTAGATCCTTAATTAACACAGACACTAGCGATGGAGTAACAGACTGAAGATTGTAATCTTTTTACAGGGAATGCAACAGGCATGTTGACTGAATGTGTGTGTGCCACCCTCAATGGAGACACTGGAGAGGAGAGTTCGGGAAGAGGAGATCCACTGGAGACACAGTGGAGTCACAAGGAGGAGAGGAGATTCTCGCTGGAGAAGAGGTAAGTATTTAGGTAAGTCAATGCTGGTAAATAAGACAGAGAAGGACTCCACTGTGTAGTCACAAGATGAGACAGTTAGTGAGACTGAGGTGTGTGCTCGAGGCCCTGTCCACACAGACACGGATATTTTTATAACCGTGACTTTTTTTACACGGTTTGGCCTTTCGTCCACACGAAAACGAACATTTTTGAAAACTACGGCCAGGGTGAGCATTTTCAGATACGCCGGTTGCAGTGTTTTCGTGTGGACCGTATAACCCGGGGTTTTTGCCTTGCGACGTCATAGTGTGCGCCGTGTGCTCCTGACTGCTTCGGATTTGCCAAGGTGACTTTACGATTTGGGTTATATCGCTGCCTGCTGGTGTGGCATGCTCTTGACAGCGCTTGATAGCATGTTTTTGCATTTACATGTGGACGGGATTTTTTTTTTTTAAACGCAGGAGGAAAAACTCCGGTTATAAAAATACCTGTGTCCGTGTGGACTAGGCCTAAATATGGTGGTTGATGGGTGAGTGAATTACGAACAGGTGCTGGTGATTAATACTCAGCGGATGGGGTGCGTGATTGGCGGGGTGAAGAGCCTGACCAATTTGTGACAATATCCAACAAAGTTGGAGGCAGCCGGTGGCACTCAACTTTTTGCGTCAGGTAGTATGGATCAGTGTTAATCATCA
This sequence comes from Carassius carassius, assembly GCF_963082965.1. NCBI lineage: Eukaryota > Metazoa > Chordata > Actinopteri > Cypriniformes > Cyprinidae > Carassius > Carassius carassius. Next base: position 20,017,288 of record NC_081797.1, on the reverse strand, counting down.
GTGACCAATTATATAATTTATGTTTCCTAAAAAAAATGAACTGAGATTATCTGGATACAGTAGCCTACCTACTTGTTTTGCATCCGTTTCAGTATGATGATATAATCAGTCTTTACTGCACGGCTCTGTACACTTTCAGTTCACTGCTCAATGCAACGATACCTTCAAAATGGCACCTCCGTGAAATCACACATAAATGTATGACTGACAAAGACTGATTAGAATGATCCAGTTGCAGGTGTTCTAGAGCCAACAACTCACTGATTCAAATTAACCATTTAGTGCGAGTCTCCAGTGAACTGAATTCATAAGTAAGAACCGGGAGATCTTGTGAGCGTGCACACATCTGATGCTGTTAAAAGTTAGTTATTAATGTCGAAATTTAGCATTAGCCTAATTATTGTAACTGAAAATCATATTTAGGTCAAAACTGTCAGATGTTTGTGAACAAAATCTGCTGTAATAAAGATTGATCTGTTAAAGCCCACTGAACTGAATGCGGACTCAATTCAAGTTCAAATTCCCTGCTGCCGTAATGTTAACGGTTTCATTAAAACAGTTATGTGATAAGAACGATGGAAGACCAGGGCAGGGTGCAGTTAACGGTCTTTAATAAAAGCAAATTGTCTTCACTGAAAAAAAAAAAAAAAAAAAAAAAACACCACACAGGCTTCTCTCAGAGCCAAAAAACAGGAACAGCCAGACGACTGGGTCTAAGAAAAACTACATAAATTTCCACTAGGGCAGAGTCAGGGACCCCGAGATGCATACAGCCAGTCAGAATGTGGCAGAGTGCCGGCAGAGTGAACAGCCAGTGACAAGCGCTGCACAGGTACTCTGCAAACAGGCACAGCAGGATGATACACAGTCCAATGACAAAATTACTCACAGTTGCAACTATGACTCCACAGACCGGACAGGACAGGACAGGACAGGACAGGACAGGACTAGGAAACAGACGTGTCTCACGAGAGGTCATCAAATAATCCGACAACAAGACAGGGCTAGAAAGAGGGAATAAGAAGCAGAGACAATCAAGGGCCAGAGAAGGGACAGGTGAGGAGAAGGGAACGAAAGGGGAAACAGCTGATATAGATAATGAGCGGAGGAGTGGATGTGCCCTTACAAAAATAACCTACAGGAATCCTGCAGGAATATTATGCAGATTTCCTACAGGATTTCCTACAGGATTTTCAGCTCATTTTCCTGAAGGAATACCTGTAGGAGTTTTATGAAGGAATACCTGCAGGAATTTTATGGAAGAATACCTGCAGGAATTATATCCCTGCAGGGTTTTAAAATATAATATTCAAAGTTCCTGCAGGACTGTTGTGGATATATATGCAATTATACAGGTCTTCTTATGTCTTCTGTAGGATTAATGCAGGGGGAATAACTTCACAACAAATAATGTATTTTCACAAATTATTTATTGTATTTATTGAAACTGTAAGAGCAGAGTGAAGCAGAGACCAATTCACAGCCAAATGTTACTCTGATCCGTTAAATGAAGCCTCTACACTGTTTTCCTGAAAAACAAGAAAAAAACAGAAATTTTAAAATTTGTGTGTGTGTGTGTGAGAGAGAGAGAGAGAGAGCATGAGTGTGTTTGTGTGTTTGTGTGTGTGTGAGAGAGAGCATGAGCATGTTTGTGTGTGTGTGTGAGAGAGAGCATGAGCATGTTTGTGTGTGTGTGTGAGAGATAGAGAAAGAGAGATCATTAACGTGAGAGAGAGAGAGAGAGAGAGAGAGAGAGAGAGAGAGAGAGAAAGAGCATGAGCGTGTGTGAGAGAGAGAGAGAGAGAGAGAGGGAGAGCATGAGTATGTGCTTGTGTGTATGACAAATTATTACCTTACTCGTAACTTGTGCTCATCATTTAACTTTTCTCTTAGTGCTGCCCTGATGAACTTTTTTGGAACCTCAGGGAACTTGTTTTGTACTGTGTCTGTAAATGCAATTCCACTTATCATATGTGATAACATTATTACAATTTTGCACTATAACTGCAACATCATGTTTGCGTAAAGAAAAAAAGAAGGACATTTTTCTCACCTAGGATCAGCACAACTTTGTCCTGTGAGACAATAGAGCCTGTGTTAGCATTGCCAGCCCTTCCAGACAGCCCATGTGTGGCCAGTGTCTCTCTCCCAAACACTGCCACTGCCAGATCTTTCACCATGGCACAACATGATGTGCCCCCCGTCCACAACTTGTCAGGACAGCTGAACTAATTCCTAGCCCCTGTGTCTGTCAAGAAAAAAAGTTAGGGACACTGTATCTAAAAGCATATAACTGACTACATACTGTGCAAAAGTGTTAGGCTTGTTAGATTCTTCAACAAAAAAGTGATATATTTTGGTTTAGTGTGCCGCCTGTTTTATAGTCAAGGGGGTGATCATACCAAATGTGTATTTTGTTACAAAAGTAAAATGAAACATGAAGAAGTTAACATGCCTTCTACGACTTCTGCACAACACTTTACGTGAATATAGGCTATATAAACAAACTAATATATTTGTATTCACCTTTTCAGGGGGATTCTTCTGACTTGAATCTTGTGGTTGTTGAGCAACTTGTGGTTGTTGGGCAACAAGAGTGTCCTGGTTCATGCTGCACTTGAGCATTGGAAGAATTTCTTAAAAAAATACAAAATAAATGATTACTAACAGACAACCACACTGACTGATAAATTAATATATAGATGGATAGACAGAAATACATGAATAAAAAAAGAATACCTTGTTGCAGAGCTATATTAAGTGCTCTTAGATTCTCATTTTCTTTATTTAATTTGAGAATTTCTCTCTCAAGTTGAGTTTCTCGGCCTGAATGCCCTCCAGCTTGACTCTCCATGCTGATAATCTCTTGCATTAACATACTGTCCTTTCGGTGGTTGACCTAAAGATGGACACACAATATTAGTGTCATTAGTGTCATATAGGTGTCATTAATATTTGTGATTTAAATAAGCATAATGAAAAATAAGAGTAGCCATTTAAAAGATGTAGGTATTACTTGATGTTTGACTGGAGGCTCTTGATCAGATGATGAGGACGTTTTGGAGTGAGATGGGGACTGAGTTGGAGTGTACGTTTTTTTTTTCTTTGCTACTCTTTTTGCATCATTTTGCAAACATGTCTGATTTTTTCTTTTCCCCTCTAGCCTAAACATCCTCCTCCTGAGGGTATCTTTGCTTTCTGAAGGGACAAAAATAAAGTAGGAAATACATATCTTCTATATCATGATTAAGTCATGTTTGCTGAACTTTTACCATCAATATCTATAACTGTGGCTGGGAAACTTTCCTCTTCATAAGCCACATCCAGAATATATATATATATATATATATATATATATATATATATATATATATATATATATATATATATATATATATATATAAAATTATTAATCCAAAGGTGTACAAAACTCTAAAGTCTCATCATTCACATACATCTGTTGCCTTCAGCTGATTGTATCCATGACAACAGTGTTACCTTTAACGCAACCAGGCCAGCCAGCGACTCACGGTCTCGTCCGCTGCAGATAATTTATTTCTAATCTAAGGTAACAAAAAGGTACAGTGATATCAAGTATTAGCAAAAAAGTAATGTTTTTTGTTAGCAATAGTTAAGGCTTACTTTTTTTAGTCATTTATTAAAAAAAGTTTTGATATAGGCGGTATATGGTAGTTCTAGGATATAATATAGTAGATTGTCCTATAATGTATCATCGACAGCAAAAAAAAAAAAAAAAAGAAAAGAAAAACATCTTCATATGTTTTAGTGTTACAAATACACATTATTTTAGAAATTTATAAAAAAAACAGTAATTTAAAGCATTATAACGATATAATTATATAATAAAAGGCGGACTTACCTTCAGGATACAAAGTGACAGTTGATGAATGACGTGCAATGATGTCACGTGAATCGGCTACGCGAAGCAAGTGGGCGTCAATGAAACACGTCACCTCAGTGAAAAGATTAATTAGCCGTTTTTTTTGTAAATTACACGAGCTTCTTTTTCATGGTGAAAGACAACACTAAGACTTTTACGACCAAACTTTTCTTTTCTTTAAAAAAAATAGTCTTCTAAAATAAAATAAGTCAATTTTGTCAAATAACGTTACCCAGATTCTTTTTATTGTAGTCATTTTTAGGAAATGTTCTCATTTGGATTAAGCTATTCGGGTAATGCAAAACATATATTCTTTATTATATTTACAAAGAAATAACACTAACGTGTTTCTTTTTGAAGGATATGGAGTATAAAGTGTACTTAAATGAAGAGGCAACTGTTCCCGCAGCTACAAAAAGGGGATGGACACAGAATATAATAGGTTGCTGAATGCAAATAACTGTATTTTAGGCAATTTGTTTATTATTGTACAATTACATATTGACTTACATTAATCAAATAAGCAAGAAATCTGCTCTTTTTTCTTCTTAAGGAGCAAAAAAGAGAAGATCATACAAGACATGGCTTATTCCCGATATAGTTGAAGTAATTCAGGTTTTAATGTTGCCCTAAAAAACATTTTCAGTGATAAATTCATGGCCATTTGTTGTATTCAAGAAACCATGTCTAACATGCCCCTGTATGTTGATAATTTCATACTTATAGGAAAACATTTCCAATGATGACAGTGGTGACAATATCAGCAAATCTGACAGGAACTGCCCTGGTGCTCATGTGAGAATAGGCTTTTTTATTTTTATTTTTCAAAGTTAATCTTCTTTAGAATTGTGCTTCCTTGTTGTCATAATGTTGGCAATTCTTTGATCCTTTATCAGCCAGAACATTTACAAAATTTAAGTACATGCATAAAACTAGTGGTCCAAGTACCTGTACATGTCTCACAGGGAAACTTTTCTACTGATGAAGAGAATGAGGTCGTCAGTGATGCTGATGGAAACTTTTCAGATGCTGATGTGAGAATGAATTTCTGATATTTTTTTTAATCCAATGCTTTTTGCATACATTTGTAAATATCGGTGTTCATATGGATTTTGTTTTAATGTGCAATAAATGCACGATTTCTGACAGGAAGGCTTTTCTGCTGATGACGAGGGTGATGTTTTTAGCACAGCTGATGAGAACTTTCCACAGACTCATGTGAGAATAAAGTTTAGAATATGTATCTAGTCTATAGCCTCATGCTTTTTTTCAAAGCTCACACTTCTTTATGTGTCAGCTTGTAATTAGTGCAATATTTACTTTCTAGATTGTCCGAAACCACGGTGCAGTTTGTGAGGGAAGCACAGAAGAAAGAGAGGAGTGTGCCAGTGAGGAAAAAATATATCCAAATGCCAAAATCACTAATGAAGAATCTCTGCTGTGCATACTTGCCTACGGCCTCAGGCATACAACATCCAAAGTGGCTTTGAGTGACTTGTTAGATCTTATCAATCTCCATTGTCCTGATTCAACCAATGGTGTTCCAGATAGCTTATACAAGTTCATGAAATCCTTTCACTGTGACACTTTTGAAGTCCAGTATATTTGCCCATCCTGCCAATATTTCTTTGGTAGTGAAATCCCCACCCATTGTGCTTCATGCAATGGTACCCCAGGGGACATGGAAAACTTAATCTAATCTGGCTCTGTCTTTATCAAGTTATCTATATCAGATCAATTAAGAGGTAAATTTCAAGATACAGGTTTTTGTCAGTCTTTGAATTACAAATGGTCAAGGACAAAGCGCAACTCACAAAATGTTGAAGACATATTTGATGGCACTATGTACAAATCGATTGATGCACTAAATGACCCAAAATTGGCGAATATTTCAGTGTCCTGGAATGTTGATGGTGTTCCAATTTTCCAATCTTCTCCTTTTCATATCTGGCCTCTTCAAGTCACAATCAACGAGCTCCCCCCTAATCTGAGGGCAAAGCATGTCATTCTTGGTGGTTTGTGGTTTGGGCCAAAAAAGCCAGAAATGAACTCGTTTCTGCAATCATTTGTTGATGAATTGCGTAGTCTTGAAAACCAAGGGTTACCTTGTCAGTGGAAAGGTGAAAAAGCAGTAGTCCATGTATACAGTTTGCTTTGCATTTGTGATTCAGTGGCTCGTTGTGCTGTACAGAATGTCAAGCAATTTAATGGAGAGCATGGTTGTAACTGGTGTTATCAAAAGGGTGAAGTTGTAGAAAAGGGTAATGGGTTTACAAGGGTGTATCCTTTGCAGTCAACAGGGCCAGAGCTGAGATCACACAGAAAACACACTAACGATGCTCAGCAAGCTGTTGGTTCTGGAACATGCATAAATGGTGTAAAAGGTCCATCTCCTCTAATGCTGCTGATGTTTTTTAATATGGTTTCTGGATTTGCATATGATTACATGCATGGCATATTACTTGGTGTTTGTCGCCAGCTGACTACCCTATGGTTTGACTCCAAATACCATACAGAGCCTTGGTACATTGGAAGAGAAATCGAGCAGATTGAAAGAAGGTTACTTGCCATTAAACCACCTAAAAGTATAACAAGACCACCCCGTTCAATTTCTTTGTGTAAATATTGGAAAGCTTCGGAATACAGACACTTTCTCTTATTTTACAGCCTTCCCTGTTTGTTCGGCATTTTACCCAGACAATATCTTGACCATTTACTACTTCTAGTACAGGCTACATACATTCTCCTTCAAGATTCAATTTCCCCCCACGACATTGACAAAGCTGATGGCCTTTTAAAAGCATTTGTGGGCCGTTTTGAGTCTCATTATGGAAAGTGTCATGTTTCTTATAATGTCCACATACTTGTACATGCAGCAGCATCTGTGAAAAATTGGGGTCCTTTATGGAGTCACAGTGCATTCTTATATGAGTCCCAGAATGGACACCTTCAGAAACTCTTTCATGGCACACAAGCTGTAGCAGAACAAATTGTTAACATGTTTAACCTTTACCAACATGTTCCACGACTCATTGCTGCTGTATTCAATGATGAACAAACACAGCAAAGCAAAAGCTTTGTTGAAAAAATGTTGGGAGGCACCAATATTGTGACAAAGTGTATTGGTAGTTCTAACGTGATGTTTCTTGGATGCCCACATGTACGACAGCCAGCTCCAAGAGAGTCTCATATCCTTCAAGAGTCAGGTTTTAGTGCAAATAAAGCTTTCAGTTTTTATTCTAGGGCTGTGGTTAATGGCAAGCGAATTCATTCAAAAGGAGCTAAATCTTTATCTAAAAGAATCAACCATGTAGTTCAAACCAAACATGGGTCTATAGCATTAGTACGATCATTTATAGACGTAGGCAATGCGCAAGGAGAGGGTCATGCCTTCATTGATGTTATGAAAACAACAAGTAATGACATCAGCAAAGACAGAGAATCAGGGATAACAGCAACAAGCATTTTAAAAGAAAGAGGGATTGACTCAGTTGAACTTATCAAATGCACAGACATACATTCAACCTGTGTCTACCTCAAGGACCTACCAGGTCTTGCAAATAATTTTTTTTGCATCCAACCAAATAGATGGGAGTTGGATTAAAAACAAAATAGCTGCATCTTCATGTTATAAAAGGTAAAAATGTACAGTATACAGACTCATATCTCTTGAATGTTGACATGTCATTGATGTTTGCAGAAATGTATAATTTTGAAATGATTTAGAGAAATGTTTTTTTTTATATAATTGCCTATTTATTCTTACTCTTAATTTTTTTATTTACTTGTTAAGACTCATTGTTTTGTCTCATTGCTGCCAACAGCCAGAGCATAATATATAGTTCCATTAAATGTACTTGAATCTAATTAAATAAAAATTGTATGAATAAAACTACAGCAACTATCAGAGTTTTATTCTCTAGTGTAGACATAACCTATCCTGAATCCAAAACCTGTAGGGTTTTTTTATATTTATTTTTTGACTTATTTTTCATTTACAGGGAAAACTCCTGTAAGCAAACATTTTGTTTCTGCGTGAGGTGCACGGCAGTCCTGCAGAATTTTTTTTTTAAATTCCTGTATGATTTTTCACTTGTGCTGTACAGCGCAGTATGTGCAGCAGTATGTGTAGGACATTCCTACATGTTCTAGAATGAACCCTTCAGTACAACAGAAACATGCAACACAAGTGAAAAATCCTGCAGGACTGTATAATTCCTGCAGGACTGCTGTGCAGTACAAGTGAATAATCCTGCAGAATTTTATCATTCCTGCAGATTTACAAAAAAAAATCTTGCAGGATTTTATAATTCCTGCAGGACTGCTGTGCAGTACAAGTGAAAAATCCTGCAGGATTTTTATAATTCCTGCAGGATACCTGCAGAAAAAATAAAAATCCTGCAGGATTCCTGTAGGTTATTTTTGTAAGGGTGTGTGCGTGATAGTGTGAATATGTGACCACATGAGGGAGACAGAGAAGGAGAAAAAGCCAGGATCATGACAAAAATGCTACGCATGCCCTATGTAATGTCTTTCTTTATATTGTTTATCAACGGTATACATTTTTATATTTTTTGGATTAACTAGCCAAGTAGACAGATATGAATATTTATTCATAACCATAATGGAAATTAGTAAATATTGTTAGCTGATGCTAACTGTCTAGCTTTTAAGCTTGCTATTGCTAAGTTGAGATAATAAAAATTTTAAAAATAAAGTCCAAATATTTTTATTCAACCTCCTAGATCGATTACATCTGGGAAAAAAAGAAAGGATGTGATGTTTAGAACATGGTAACTAACTATCAGCGGGAAGTGATGATTTGAGAAGAAAAAATCATTATGAAAATATAATAATAAAATTATTAAATTCCTTAAAGTGTTCTTCCTAACTTCAGGCCTTATTCTCATGTCATATATAACTGTGATGTTCTGCAAAATCAGATGGCCAACTCTGTTTTCTCACATCGCAGTGTAAGCTTCACAGTGAACATTACTCTCATCAACGTAGTCGCAACATAGTAATATAAAATGAAATTAAGTAGCCTATATAAAATCGCAATAATTCTTTGTTTGCTCCAAATTTATTTATTTATAATTTACTTATAGATTTATTGAAATTAAACCGTTTTCAGTCTACAATAGCATCTATAAACATACAAACACTTATTCAACTACATACAGAACTATACTTCCAATGCCTAGCAACATGCCAGAAAAACCTAGCATGCACCTGATGACCACTGAGGACCACTTCTAGACTTCACAGATGGGCTCTTATGGTTTAGTGGTGCCTGCTGTGGGTAATTGAGTCCATTCTCAGAACAGACAGACAGAGAGACAGATACATAACAGCATGCCTATTGTGACAATTTTGCTAAATTATATTATAATTATATAATGAGTCTTTTTGCATTTATCACAGCAGTTCCAAAGTTGAATGACAACTGAGTGTTGAAAAAGTGTGTTCAGTTTGAACAAAAGCAGACATGAGATAGAAGATGCAACCACATCATTTTGTCTTCTAAATCTAATTTGGTTTGTTTAAGTAGTGTAAAAGGTTATGTAATGAGGCCTGAATGGTCGAGATTTTTAATGGTCTGTCTCACCTTTTCTGATTTTGTTTGACAATAAAACTTTCTAACCTAAATCTATTAATTTTGTGTTGTGTGTGTTTGTTCACTAATCAATGTTGTTTATGTGTTTGTGTTGTAGAGCAGCTGCAGTGTCTCTCAGCTGTATCAGTGCAGTCACTCTGACAGAGGTTTTTGTACGACTCTTTATCACTGTGTGAACACCCAGTTATTATTCATGTAGTTTACAGCTAGACAGTAATAATCTCCTGTATCTTCAGTCTGGACTCCACTGATGGTCAGAGAGAAATCAGTTCCATGATCAGCTCCATTTCCACTGAATCTTGATGGAGTTCCAGTATAAAGGGTTTTGATGCTGTGAACTAAAAGTTTAGGAGTTTCTCCAGGTTTCTGTAGGTACCAGGAGAGACAAGACTTGCAGTTACCATCTGACTGACGTCCAATAGCGCTGCTGGTTTTACAGGTCAGAGTGACTGTTTGTCCGTTCTGAACATGTGTCACTGTTGGAGTCTGAATTACAGTTACCTGTCCTGAAGAGTCTGAAGAACAATTAAAACACATTAAACTTCTGAACTGAAAAAAGATGCTTTTTACAGAAAATCTCAAAGAAACTAATTAAATAGAATCATGCCTTACCTTGAAAATGCATTCCTAAGATCAAGAGAAAGATGAATGTCATTGTAGTTGCTGTGTCTGTTATTATGATAAACAGTGTCAGTCATGAAGTGTTAAACTCACAGCACTATAAACACTCTCAGAGCTCTGAAGCATGTGCTGACGATGCAAAGTGTCTCTCAATATTTAAATAATTTAGCTGAAGTCTAGTTCATTCTCAAAGACTTTTAAAAGACCATTTCTAACGCCACAGTGTTACATTTTCAGTCTTTTCAGAGACTACAGGTGACGGAATGTGTCGTTTTATTACTAAATTAAACTGAGAGACTTATGAGGGATAGCATAAAAATAATCACTGAAGATGATGTTAATATGAATTTATAATTTAATGATTACAAAAAAAATTAAAAAATAAAAATAGGAGAGAGATGTTTAAATAGTGATTTCATGAAGTCAGTGAAGCTTCTTGACCAAACACTAAACGATGATAAAAACAGGCTTTAGGCAGGCTATATTCTTCAATGTGTTTAAGGTCTTTCTGTCACTGTTTGTCATTTATATTCCAAATTAGATTTCACAATTTTAAACATTCCTGCAACTTCAGCTGTCTTAATGCTTTGATGTATCTAGGAATATGTACTGTACTCCATCCTTTATTTTTGTCTGTATAAATGTTATCTAAAGTGATATGTTGAAAATAACTGATCTTCAGCTATATTTGCCAAGTGCTCATGTCTGCTGAAGTATGCTGCTGATGTATATATTATCTTTGACAACATTTACTCACAACTTAATATTAAATCACAAACAAAATGATGGCTGAGCAGACAAAGAGGGTTGTAATTCAAATTTAGGTCCCATTTTATATTACGTGGCCTTCTGCACTTATTTAAATAAATCATTTGACACAATGCAATTATTGTGACATATATGTTTTTACTTTGTTCTTATAAATGTAAAATACTTGCTTGTAATTACATCTGTAGTTAATCTCTGTAATTACTTTTATAATTATACTGTTGACCCATGCATTAAACCTTAACCCACCCTTAACCCTTGTGGATTGTTCAAATTCACTACCCTTTCGAGTTGTTCGGGATGAAAACATCCACTCAATTAAACTGCTGTAAAAATGTATCAGATTCATATTTTTTATATTAATCAACCTCAGTCCTGATCAAAACTACCAAATGTTTTTTAAAAAATCCAAGATTTTAACTCTTTAATTGCCAATTTCATAAATGATGCCACTGATTTGGGGGAAAAAAACACACAAAATGACTTATTTTCAATAAAAGTAATTGGGGCTGGATTTTTATTTTTACTTTTTATAACAGTCTTGGGCATGTCAAAGATTAGTAGCAACATTGGCTTTGATGCATTTTTAGTTTTTGTGTAGCATTAGATTTATTTATTTTTCTCCCTAATTTGTTGTTGGTGGCTGTTTTTGCCCCTTTGACTTCCATTATAACGACATTTTTTGATTGCAAAGCTATGACACCATGTAATCATGCATTCTTGATTGTTTGTGGTTTTCCCTTTTGGGAAGAGGTAAAATTTGTTAATTTTACAGTTGATAGGTGGGACCATTAACCATTTAGATAGGCCTGTGCAAAAAAAGCTTAGTTTCTGAGTTTTATATGAAGCTATATGGAGTATAACAGCATATTATATTGAGTGTGTATTTGTGTGTGTGTGTGTGTGTGTGTGTGTGTGTGTGTGAGAGAAAGAGAGAGAGAGAGAGAGTGTGTGTGTGAGAGAGACCTTTGCACACTTACCTTAATGTATTTCAGAAAATCAAAATGTACACCTCAGCTCTTAGAACTACACGGAGTAAACAAAAGTGTATTTATGCACCTGCTGCCCTTTTAATGGTGGTGAAAGTATTCGGTTGTTAAGTGATGACGTAAGAAGCGCTGTTTCCGGGTCCAGGCCTCAACTCGCTTCACTTGAGAATATGACCTCAGCAGCCGTTTATGAGCACTGTTTATTCATATTGATCATTTAAGTTAAACGCTTTCAAACTTACGATATACACTACAGTCTCCGTGCTCACAGCGTCCCAAACACAAATAATTTTTATATATTTTTTTTATATTTATATTTTCATTGTCTGGCTAACTGGTACTTTGGTATGGAGTTAAAGGTTAATATTTATACAACAAATTAGGGAGAAAAAATGTAAATCTAATTCTGCACAAAAACTAACAATGCATCAAAGCCAATCTTGTTACTAATCTTTGACATTCCCAAGACTGTGATAAAAGGTAAAAAAAAATCCAGTCCACAATCACTTTTTATATTGAAAATATGTAATTTTGTGTGTTTTTTTTCCCAAATCAGTGACATCTTTTATGAACTTGGTAATTAAAAAGTTAAAATCTTGGAATTTTTTTTAAAAATTTGTAGTTTTGATCAGGACTGAGGTTGATTAATAGATTTATGCAAAACAAAATTGGAAAAAATATTTATCTGATACATTTTTACAGCAGCTTAATTTAGTGGATGTTTTCATCCACGAACATCCCGAAAGGGTAGTGAATTTGCCCACAGTGTACCGTTGAGTTTTTGAAAATTTCAAAGCATTTTCCCAAAATATGGGTCAAAATAAGATTTGTCACTAAAAAATCATTCCATTAGCTCAAACACAGAGAAAGCTGTGGCCAAAATAAGACTCAACTTTACCCCCTAGTGGACGAAAATGTCCCCAACAACGCACAAGGGTTAAAAGGTTAGTTCACCCAAAATGAAAATTATAAAATAGTTTACTCACCTTCAATGTATAGGTGTATATGTCTTTCTTCTTTCAGATGAATACAATAGAGCATCACAGTCCCGCCCACAGCTGGTGCCGGAAGTAAAAATTCAATGCAATTTCTGCATTGACATTTGGGGTATAAGCCATAAAAACGTAACCATACATTGTAGACTTAAAACCAGCTACGGCTGTACTATGCGATAGTATATGCTCATATAAATGCAAAAGGATCATGGGGCACTAACCTTGTTTTGATATAAATGCCTTTTATTCGCGATGTCTTGGCTAAGTACTTCATTACCCACAATCCTGAACAATCCCACAATCCCACAGTGATGCATCTGATTGGTGGAGCTCGTGTAACCGTCTGGTTAAACCCCGCGAAGGTCCGTGAAGGCTGAAGATCATTAATAAAAAATAAAATAAAATAAAAACCAGTGTTGCGTTTTTGCACGGTAGACTTATCAGTGTAATCATGATCTCCTTGGCTGCCATGAGAGTTTTGCAGGGAGGTTGGTAACTTAGCTAGGCTACTGTAGCCTTCATATGGTATGAGTCATATCAAGCATTTTATATTGCCACTGTCAAAACAATATTTAGCCTAGGCATACCTTTTTGTGCATTTACTGAACATTTGTGTAATGGCAACGACATGTGTTGACGACTGAGCGGTGATTGCAGTCAGGTACAAAGCACTGCACCATGTTGCTGACGTTATTGTTAACAACTTCCACACACGCACACAATATATAAAATACACGATGATAAATATAAAAATCAATACACAATACCTATATAAAACACTATTTATTTACACGATTGTAAATTCACTACATTCACTATATAAAATAAAATTCACTGGAGGAAAAAGTTTGCGCGAGCGGCCATCATCAGATTTGGAAGTCGCTCAAAAGGCTCGTTCGCGGTTGTGGCTTCAGTCGAATTCAATGAGGCGCGGTGGTTTATGGGATGAGTAGTTTCTGCGCTCGAAATGAAAATATGTACACAGTCTTGTACCTTTGACTTTTTTTGGATTTTCTCTTAATTTTTTCACTCTAAATGATATGTTATATGCTTATGAGTTCAGCCATAGCTGGTTATCCTCACACATGCTCTAAAACTCTTTAGATACGGATTTTTCCGAAAGTCAATGGGAGAAATGAATGGGAAATTTACTTCCGGCACCAGAGCTCTCTCGGGCTGTGGGTGGGACTGTGATGCTCTATAGGAGTTATATTTAAAAATTTCCTGGCTCTTTCAAGCTTAATAATGGCAGTGAATGGCTATACAAAGAAAACTATGCTTCCTTTGCTCCTGTAAACAAACCTTGGTTCTCGTGAGGCTAACATATTCTCACCAGAGCTTGCTCCACGCCTGTGTCCTGCATCATCTGCTGGAAAGGCTTTCTGTTGTGAACACACACATATAAAAGTTAAGAGTCAACCCCCCACCCCCGTTCCATCCATTCTGTTGGATTTCCACAGAAAAAAAGAATGAAGCACTTTATTCAGCAGAGATCATAAATATGAGTAAGTCTCTTTTTATTTATTTATATACTTGTACTACTTTTCACATAACGTGTAAACGTTTTACTAGTTAGACTTTTTTCAAACTATTCCTGACTAAATGTATAATCAAGTGAAACATTATGAAGTTCCAATAAAGCTTGATGTAAATAATATAAATGCAACAAATAAATGTAAATGTAACAAATGTAACAAACAATGCTGTTCTTTCAATTAATCAAAAAAAAAAACGAAAAAAATTTTCTCAGCTCTTTTCCACATTATTATTAATAATAATAATAACAACAACAATAAAAGTTTTTTTATGTCTTGTAGAAAATCAATGTGTGACTGGAGCAATGATGCTAAAAATTCAGCTTTGAAACTTTTCTTTTGAAATTCTTTCTTGTAACTCTTCCCCTCTCAGTCACAAGCCTGACTGAGAGGCTCATCAGGGAAGTCATGGCCTAATGGTTAGAGAGTTGGACTGGCAATCGAAAGGTTGTGAGTTCGAGTCTTGGGCCGGCAAGGAATTGTAGGTGGGGGGAGTGCATGTACAGTTCTCTCTCCACCTTCAATACCACGACTTAGGTGCCCTTGAGCAAGGCACCGAACCCCCAACTGCTCCCCGGGCGCTGCAGCATAAATGGCTGCCCACTGCTCTGGGTTTGTGTTCACAGTGTGTTCACTGCTCTGTGTGTGTGCACTTTGGATGGGTTAAATGCAGAGCACAAATTCACCATACTTGGCTGAATGTCACGTCACATTCACTCATTATGCAGCTCAATATGCAGGTCTGTTACGATCAGTAACACAGGAGACGAGAGATCCAAAAGCAGTGTGGGTTTTAATGGGTTATCCAAAATCAGAATCCAACAAGCCGGGGGTCAAAACCATTGATGACTATCAAGTGAAGACACCTGAGTGCAATTAACAGGAGTGCAATTACTGTGATGAAGGGACAAGGCTTTGTGGGAATTGTAGTGCCTGTGGTGAGGTGCCTATGGGGAAGTGAGACCACTAGTGGACACCCAGGGAAACAGAGACCAGACACCGTGACATTACCCCCTCCTCCACAGAGCAGCTACCAGATGCTACACCCAAACAAAAGAACAGACCAAGGAACACAGAGACCAGGAGGGAGGTAGACCGGCGGAGGACCAGGTCCAATATTGGGAAACAGAGAGAAAACAAAAAACTAAAACAAAAACAACAACAAAACACAAGTCCAGGAGAGAACAGAAAGTTCAGTGGCCCAGGGCCGAACCGACAGGGCAGGAATCCAGGGTGGAGCAAGGTGGAATTGGAGCCATGTGGTTGAGACAGAAACCCACCAGGGCTGGCGCAGAAGACCACCATATCCGTGTGGACGAGACAGAAGCCCACCAGGGCGGTGCAGAAGACCACCACATCCATGCGGTCGAGACAGAAGCCCACCAGGTAGTTCAGCAGAGATGTGGAGAGGCTCCGGTAGTTCAGCAGAGACGTGGAGAGGCTCTGGTAGTTCAGCAGAGACGTGGAGAGACTCTGGTATTTCAGCAGAGATGTGGAGAGGCTCTGGTAGTTCGGCAGAGACGTGGAAAGACTCTGGTAGTTCCGTGGTGTTTAGACTGGATTCAGGAAGATCAATGGTGACTTGACTCTGCTCATGAAGATCATTGGTGACTTGACTCTGCTCATGAAAATTATTGGTGATCTGACTCTGCTCATGAAGATCAATGGTGACTTGCATTTGCTCATGAAGATCAATGGTGATTTGCCTTTGCCCATGAAGATAGTCGGTGACTTGACCTTGCCCATGAAGAACACTGGTGACTTGACTCTGCCTATGAAGAACACTGGTGACTTGACCCCATGACGCTGGGCTGGCGACCACCTTGTGCTGTGGCGCTGGGCTGGCAGCCCAGAAAGATAGAAAACGAATTCCCAGAAATCAAAAGCGTCCAACTGATCCATTTTTTTTGGCACCGGGTCATCCAGACATTTGTTGAAAATGTCTTTCAGGGCCGCATCATTATATCCCATTCCACTCGCCAGAGTCCAGAACACTTGTGCCACACCAACCACCTCATTCCCCTCTTGGCGGAGGGTGGTTAATTTGACGAATCTTGCACTCCGCTTCACCATACTGGCTGGGGAACGGATATGAAGACCCACATCGCTGGATCTAGACATGATGGAGTCCTTCTGTTACGATCGAGAACACAGGAACACAGGAGACGAGAGATCCAAAAGCAGTGTGGGTTTTAATGGGTAATCCAAAATCAGAATCCAACAAGCCATGGGTCAAAACCAAAAATCTATCCAAAACAAACAGGAACAGGAACTCAAAACTAGGAACGCAAGGAAACTGGGTGACGTAAAGTAAAGACTCCATGAAAACAAACGGAAACAGATCGGTTAATATAGGCAGGGTGATGACTATCAAGTGAAGACACCTGAGTGCAATTAACAGGAGTGCAATTACTGTGATGAAGGGACGAGGCTTTGTGGGAATTGTAGTGCATGTGGTGAGGTGCCTATGGGGAAGTGAGACCACTACTGGACACCCAGGGAAACAGAGACCAGACACCGTGACAAGGTCTTTGTCGTCTCAGGTGTAAATCACAATTAGCGATATGCCGGTATCAAATTTTCCTGTTGCGGTTAATTGATAATGCTTTTACCACAGTATACGCTATTATCACAGTATTGAAATTTTGTTTTAAAAAGTGGTCATAATACAGTATAACAGGTTAAATTACTTTTTATTCTTATAACAAAAATAACTTAACATTTAAAACAATAAAGCAATACAGAAAAATGTATAAAAGTTAAATGTTTTACACATTAAAGTGCAAAAGAACTATAAAAACTAATAAGTATCACTTTAAGACCTCATTAGCTAACCTTAGTTAATGCATTAACATTCAAGGCAAGGCAAGGATAGGTTTATTTATAGCACATTTCGTACACAATGGTAATTCAAAAAGAAAGTAAAAAAAAAAAGTCATGAAGAAAAATTATCACAAAAATAAAACAAGCAATTTAAGAACTTGAAAATGAAAATGATTTAAAAATTGACTTAAAATGAATTTAAGAAGGTTTTACATAAAATACAGTGCAATTCATAAAATATAGTGTAATCAGTTCGGACATCGCATAGTGCTCATTCAATAAATGCACAGCTAAACAATGAACCATAGCTACATTTGATATAGATGTTATTAATCTTTTTTTAAAAATCTTAAAAGTCTTAGTTCATGTTAGCTCATTAAATAACACAGTTGCAGCTTTCAATTTTAACAATGTGTTATTAAATATTGGAATACCTAAGATTAATGAATGTTCAGAATGTTTTTTTCATTGGCAGTTTATGTTAACTAATGAAGCCATAATGTAAAGTGTGAATGAACAATAAAAGATCAAAATACTTTCAAACAATATCTAGGACATTTGTAGTCCAGATTTTTAAAAAAATGAATGTTTGAAGATAAATAGCCTTTCAAGTCTAAATATTTCAGTAGTTGGCACTGTAATAAACACCATAGGGAAAACACAAATCTGAATGGTTATTTAAGATTATTTTTGTTTACAGGCTAAGAGCTGCAATTAGCGCCATCTTCTGTCAGAGAATGAATGTGCTTTCATTCAGCTCGTGTCTCATGTGTTCCTCCATGTGCTTCTCATGCGCGCTTGTTTACATCAGAGCGCATGCACTCTTTTAAGCAGCATACAGCGATGTTGTGCATTTTAAGCAGCTGATGGGAATAATATTCTTAAAATGCATTCCAAGTTCTGAATAATTTGTAAAGTATATTTATTCAGGTATTTAGAAGTGCCCAAGATAACAATATCGTGCATATTAATCACCACAATATATTGCATTACTGAATACCGGCACAAGTCTAATCACAATGATATTAAAGATAGTGGACGCCTACTCATATATGACTTTTACAAACAAAAAGTGTCTTAGAAAATGTAAATCAAAATATTGTTTTCTGTGAGTGAGTAAACAACAAGATTTTCACATAATTTAGAAAAAGGTTACAAGCTCTAGTTCTCAAAAGTCCTGGGAACTAATGTTCTGTATGTGTTTTATGGCCTTATTCAAGTGAATTACAATTTTTAGTTTTTCACTAACCATATATAAACATTTTTTGTCTCAAAAACACAATCATGTACATAAAGGCTACTCACATATTATTATAGCCCAGTTTGTGCTGATTACAGTGATTTTGGACTTTAGCGATTTAAATTAAATTAAAATTTAATTTATGCATTTAGCAGACGCTTACAATGCATTCAGGCTATATATTTTTTTTTTACCTATCATGTGTTCCAGGGGAATCGAACCCCCAACCTTGCACTTGACACGCAATGCTCTACCATTTGAGGTAAAGGAACACTATGTATAACATTTAGATGTTTATAAGCAACTGAAAAAAGCACAAATGTCCGTGGCATGACAAAACTTCTCAAGGCCCCCAAAATACCCTTAGACCTCATAGGGTTAAACCACATAAACACATTTCATTACACCAAATACACAAAATAATGTTCTTTTTAGCAGCATCATATGACCCTTTAATAATGTTTAACAAGGACCCCTTAAAATAAAGTGTCACCACTTTTTTTCACAATAAACTTTTGATAGATGTATTTAGTGTTAAGTGTTTGTTCACTGATCAGTGTTGTGTGTGATTGTGTCGATCAGTGTTGTGTGTGATTGTGTCGATCAGTGTTGTGTGTGATTGTGTCGATCAGTGTTGTGTGTGTGATTGTGTCGATCAGTGTTGTGTGTGTGATTGTGTGGATCATTGTTGTGTGTGTTATTGTGTCGATCAGTGTTGTGTGTGATTGTGTCGATCAGTGTTGTGTGTGTGATTGTGTCAATCAGTGTTGTGTGTGATTGTGTCGATCAGTGGTGTGTGTGATTGTGTCGATCAGTGTTGTGTGTGTGATTGTGTCGATCAGTGTTGTGTGTGATTGTGTCGATCAGTGTTGTGTGTGTGATTGTGTGGATCATTGTTGTGTGTGTTATTGTGTCGATCAGTGTTGTGTGTGATTGTGTCAATCAGTGTTGTGTGTGATTGTGTCGATCAGTGGTGTGTGTGATTGTGTCGATCAGTGTTGTGTGTGTGATTGTGTCGATCAGTGTTGTGTGTGATTGTGTCGATCAGTGTTGTGTGTGATTGTGTCGATCAGTGTTGTGTGTGATTGTGTCGATCAGTGTTGTGTGTGTGTTATTGTGTCGATCAGTGTTGTGTGTGTATGATTGTGTCGATCAGTGTTGTGTGTGATTGTGTCGATCAATGTTGTGTGTGATTGTGTCGATCAGTGTTGTGTGTGTGATTGTGTCGATCAGTGGTGTGTGTGATTGTGTCGATCAGTGTTGTGTGATTGTGTCGATCAGTGTTGTGTGTGTGATTGTGTCGATCAGTGTTGTGTGTGTCGATCAGTGTTGTTTGTGATTGTGTCGATCAGTGTTGTGTGTGATTGTGTCGATCAGTGTCGTGTGTGTGATTGTGTCGATCAGTGTTGTGTGATTGTGTCGATCAGTGTTGTGTGTGATTGTGTCGATCAGTGTTGTGTGTGATTGTGTCGATCAGTGTTGTGTGTGATTGTGTCGATCAGTGTTGTGTGTGATTGTGTCGATCAATGTTGTGTGTGATTGTGTCGATCAGTGTTGTGTGTGTGATTGTGTCGATCAGTGTTGTGTGTGATTGTGTCGATCAGTGTTGTGTGTGTGTTTGTGTCAATCAGTGTTGTGTGATTGTGTCGATCAGTGTTGTGTGTGATTGTGTCGATCAGTGTTGTGTGTGTGTTGTTTCGATCAGTGTTGTGTGTGTGATTGTGTCGATCAGTGTTGTGTGTGTGTTGTTTCGATCAGTTTTGTTTGTGATTGTCGATTTGTTTTGTGTGTGTGTGATTGTGTTTCGATCGGTGTTGTGTGTGATTTTGTCAATCAGTGTTGTGTGTGTGTGTGATTTTGTCGATCAGTGTTGTGTGTGTGTGATCGTGTCGATCAGTGTTGTGTGTGATTGTGTCGATCAGTGTTGTGTGTGTGTTTGTGTTGATCAGTGTTGTGTGTGTGTTTGTGTTGATCAGTGTTGTGTGTGTGATTGTGTTGATCAGTGTTGTGTGTGTGATTGTGTCGATCAGTGTTGTGTGTGATTGTGTCGATCGGTGTTGTGTGTGATTTTGTCAATCAGTGTTGTGTGTGTGTGATTGTGTTGTAGAGCAGCTGCAGTGTCTCTCAGCTGTATCAGTGCAGTCACTGTGACTCTGACTGATGGAGGTTTTTGTACGACTCTTTATCTCTGTGTGAACACTGGACCACCACTGATCCACTGTGCACTCACACAGTAATCATCTCCTGTATCTTCAGGCTGGACTCCACTGATGGATTCAGAGAGAAATCAGTTCCATGATCAGCTCCATTTCCACTGAATTCAACTGAGTTCTAGTATGGAGAGCTTTGATGCTGTGAACTAAAAGTTTCAGAGTTTCTCCAGGTTTCTATAGGTACCAGGAGAAACAGTTCTTACACCACACAGCTGAAGGGTCTCCTATAGCACTGCTGGTTTTACAGGTCAGAGTTACTGTTTGTCTGTTTCTCTGCTGGAGTCTGAATTACAGTCACCTGTCCTGAAGAGTCTGAACAACAATTAAAACACTAAACTTCTGAACTGAAAAAAATATGTTGTTATAGAAAAATGCCAAAAATAAGAAGCTACTTAATAGAGGTGGGTTTAGATTATTTTTTTTTAATCTAGATTAATCTCACTGTGATCTTGAAATTAATCTAGATTAATCTAGATTAAAATGGCTCATTCAAATTCTGCCGAAGGCATTCAGAATATGTGTTACCCAAATAAAATTGACAAACAGTAAGTCTTTGAGAAGGGGTTTATCAAGCTAGGTGGTGCATTAGAAAAGGGGCTCATCTCCTGTTTCCAAAATGCATCACAAAGTGCTTGAAAAAGCTGTAAACTAATTCCACATTGCACAAAGTGTAATCAATAATTAAATGTAAAATAGCACTGGAGAGTCTTCAATGCAAAAATAAATATACAATCAAACCTACATTTATTCAGACACCTTCAACCAGGGCTGGACTGGGACAAAAAATCGCCCCGGGCATTTTTTCCCAGACCGGCCCACTGTATGATCATAAACACCACCCATCTTTGCACGCCCTTAATTATATGCATACCAACTCCTATTCATTAAAACCACTAATGCCATGTAATGAGTGAGTATAGGAACGAGTGAGAGTTAACAGATGAAATAAGTCAAAATTTTATATTTATTAATACAGTTGAACTATACTCCACATCGGTGAATCCTAAAACAAGCTATAAGCGGCTCTGGCATAGCAATAGCAGTGTTTCTTACAGGATTTTTGTTAAAACTATGGTGGTGTGTCCTCGGTCCTTCTAGGGGGGTTCTGGGGCATGCCAAGCTCCATATTCAGTGTGCAAATTAAACAAAGAAAAATTCAAACCTCTTTTAGTTACAGTGTCTATTTACATTACACCTATACATAATAATAGTTATAATATCAATCCAATGACAGTAATAGTCATATTTTGTAAAACAAATGCACAAAAAAATAAAGGAAACTTTCTTAATTAGTTGTACCAATTTCTATACTTGAAAGAGATAAGCACATGATCTTTTATTTTGATGCAAACTGCATCAAGCTTTTATTTTGGCGGAAAACATGGTTTACAAACGCCTCTTATTAAATTTCTAGCCAGTCCAGCCATGCCTTCAACGTTTCTCACATTATTACAGTTTTGCTATATTTATCAAAAATTATATCTGGTGTCTGAATAATTTTTGGTTTGACTGTTAAAACTACAAAGTAATTCAGTCAAGAGCAGTGAGTGATTTTCTTTCATTTTCTTGGATTAACATTACAGCAGCCAGTCGCTAAATTAGGCGCGGTCACTTTAAGAGACGATGAACGCATCCAATATAATACACATCCCATTTTTCCTCAACAGTTTACTTTCACTTAAAAAATAACTGACAGTTTTTTCCAGCATAATTTCCAAGGTGGATATTTTGACATATTTTGTATGTATTTGTCGACACAAGAGCAAAAATAAGCAAATTCAATGTTCAAGTGTTTTGAGAAACCTTTCTCTCCTTGAGCCCTGAACACCAGAACACCACGAGTACTGAATTGGGCTCTTTCACATCTTTTTGTTTGTTCAAACTGCGATTTATATTTGTTCGTTCAGGTGCAGGAGGGACTTCGAGGAGAACTACGCAGAAGAGAGCTCGGTTCAGTGTCGCTGTCTGTGATACGCGGCTCTCTCTCTCGTGTGCACCGAACACAGCGCGCGAGTAACCAGCTCTGTTCAGCTTTTCCGCGTCTTGTTTTTGGATGATTTAATGTTTAAATCGACAAGCGGTAAGGCTAAAAACACGTGAAAAAGATAAGCTTTCGTGACGATGCGCAGCAGTGGCCCATCAACTGTCCTGAGCATCTTTTTAGGCTGGCCTCAGCCAGTCGGTTATATAAAATATCAAGGTGAAAGTCATCATAGCTCCCAGCTCCCAACCCAACTTTGAGCATAGATTAACGGCGATATTTTTTTTATCGCCCGATAAGAATCCCACGTTAACGCAGCACGTTAACGCCGATAACGGCCCACAACGACTATTTAAATAAAAGCCATTTCTCACGCCACAGTGTTTCATCTTCAGTCTTTACTGAGACGCTGCAGATAACTGAATGTGTCGTCATGTTACAGTCTATAACTAAATTAAAATGACAGATTTATGAGAACACATTCATCATTAATAGTGACAAAAATTTTCTAATACAAGTTTTAATTCAAAGTAAAATAAGAGGGAGATGTTTAAATTGACAAGTTTAATGATAGATAAATAAATAAGTCTCCACTGCTGGACGTAACACTTTAAAATAATAAATGTTGAAGATAACTGATCATCAGTTCTTTGCTAACATCTCATGTCTGCTGATGGTCAATAAGAGTTCATTCACATGCTAGTGATGCCCTCTTCTGTGTGTACAGAAAATAAACCACTCGACGTCGTTCTGAAAATACTTTATTAATTTACAATAGAAATGAATTGTTATTTTATACAACAGGGGTTTATTTTTATTATTATTTTTTTAACTATGAATGAGTTGCCATAATGTGTGTTATTTGTTTGAGAACCACACATGTGCCCAACTTATATTGAGTAAACTTGTTGAAAGAAGTTTGTAAAGTTCCTGGTGATTCTTCAGGAAAATATACTTACTTTACTGGGCTGAAACTAGACTTGATATTAAAGATCATCTGCTCACAACATACATTCGTACAAAATCTTAATGTTTGACTGTTTGGCAGCGCTCTAATGTGATTTTCAGAGTTACATGTTTAGATTGTGAGGTGTTTATTAAGGGTTTGGTGGATTGAGGATTGTTCTCAAAGAAATTCATGGAGATCAGGTAGATAAACTGATTAATATTTATATAATATTTATAGATTACATTTTATTTTAATGTATACATTGTTACAATTTTATTCAACTGTATACATTAAAAATGTAAAATATTTTTAAACTATAATGATCTCTTTTTATTATTAACATTCACTTAAATATTATTTCACATAATAAATATTTATTGTGCCTTTTTTAATTCATATTTTGTCTTCTTTTTTACATTGAGATGGCCAGGGCTCACCTGCAGATAAAGGATATTATGAAACTATTCTGTGTAATCAAATGGTGAAGCTCAAACACTGAAACAGATCACTGTTGGTTCTCTGTGTGTTGACTCTGTGTAGTTTTACTGTATCATGAAGCTCCTGTGAGGACGCTGAACATCTGCTGATGGAGATCAGCTGTCTATTCTTTGAAGAGGGCTGTAGGCTTACATTCACATGTTATTATATTATTATATATTATATATTATTACAGATAGAGGCGTTTGAGACACTGAAGGAGGATGAGGAGCAGAAGAGAGTCAAAATTCAGCAGAACACTGTCATTAGTGCTGACAAACAAACAAACATCCCTTATTTTCGATATATAACACAGCATACACATCCTGAAAACTAGTTTAATTTCCATTCATATTGTCTGTGTTGAGTTACAAACAACACAACAGCTTTGAGACTGACCTGAGATGATGATGATGATGATGAAGATAATGACTGACCTGAGATGATGATGATGATGATGATGATGAAGATGATGATGATGATGCTCTGCACCACTAGAGGGAGAACAAGACGAGAAAGAGACAAGAGTCACCTTTGACCAGGAGACTAAATGAAAGTAAAAGAAAGGATAATATTTTGAGAGTTAAATTCTATGCCTGGACTTTTAAGTGGCAGCACAGTGCGGTAAGTTCAGAACTTGTTCTTTATGTAACCACATACAGTAGATATGTAGAAATAAGTTGGTAATGGCAATTGTGATGGTTAGTTATTGGGAATTTAATATTTTGTTGGCAGAATAATTTAAAACTTTGAATCTGTACTAATTATATTATTTATAAGACAATACCAATAAACCAATGATTGTTTATTCTCTTGCACAAATGACAGAATATGAGATGCTTGTTAAAAGTCATGATGTGCACTTTTAAAAAAAATATCTGTAGTTTTTATATATTTGTTTTAGCTTACAGTACAAACAAAGTAGTGCTGAGTTCTGCATTTCTTTTGTATCACAGATACGACATTATAACTAAACCTATACTGCTTTTCTACTGCAGGTAAATATCTATGATTGTACTGTCACAAACATTAAAAGCTGAATGAACAGTGAGAAATGAAAATATTTGAACTAATATTTATAAATGATTACATATTTTCTGTAAATACTGCAAATGATGTATGACAGTTCCTCGCACAAGCTGATCTTGAGTTACATTTTAGTTTAAGTTTACCAGGAGTTATGTGCTTTGTTTTAGTTAGTTTTTTTTCTGCTGTCCAAGAATACACTGAATTGAGTTGATTTAAGTAAAAACTCATTGTGCAGAACATTATCGTTTGTACTACACAAAACTGCACACTCTGCTTAACAGGTGAGTATCCAAAGTTACTGAAAATAGTCTGCTTTTAACTGTGTATCTGTCTATTTTTTTATCTTTTAAACTTTATCTTTTATATTGTATTTTGAAATCAGTGAGTGAAATCAGTGTTTACCTTATTTAATCTTGTAATTTAAAGGAGCAATACATAAGGGCTTACATCTGCCATGAGGTTATTTAATAAAAATGTGACATTTTTATATATATATACATTTAGAATTTGAGGAAAGTGCTTCCAAAATGAGTTTCCAAGAGAAAAGAGAGAATGAAGACACCTCCAGTGACTCCAGGTATGGCATCAGCACTTGTGCATGTTTTTATGAAGTTGACATATCTCTTTATCTCAGACAGTAGAGCACGGCTCTCACAATGACAAGATCATGGGTTTGATTTCTGTAGGCTTATTTGCACTGCACCAACAGATTCTGACTAGTGCTATAAGACATATTTGTTGGGTTTGTTGGATCAGTGTATTACCCATGTTGGCATCTGTTCCCATATTCAGTCTGTATTTGACGGGTTGCAGAATTTCTGAGATGTGACAAAATTTTATTTAGTGATAGTTTGCATTGGCTGATGTCTGTCAGTGCTGTGTTAAATTATCTGAATCTCTAACTGTATATAGATTAAACTGAATGTGTCTTAACTAAATGAATAGCCAATGTAATGTAGTTCCAGTCAGTTTGTTCTCTACAATATTTTAAATAAGTGTCATTTATTAAACAAATACAATAATAATAACTAAAATGGCTTTAATAATTACAACAATACTGAATATTAAATAGGGGGGGGGGGGGGTCATTAATGGACAATGGTTGTCTGTTTATCAAATTGTACAAATGTGTATCTTAAAATACAATAATACTGTGTGTGTGTGTGTGTGTGTGTGTGTGTGTGTGTGTGTGTGTGTGTGTGTGTGTGTGTGTGTGTGTGCATGTGTGTGTGTGTGTGTGTGTGTGTGTGTGTGTGTGTGTGTGCGTGTGTGTGTGTTCATATATACTATGCATACTTGTTTGTCTTTTGTCACTATCAGCAGAAAGAAGAGACTGAGATCAGAATCTGCAGGACCCAGCAGCAGTTTGTCTGTGAAGAGTTCACAATCCATGTTTTTACACCCTTCATTCAGTGATGGAACAAAGGCCTCTGCCCCAGAGTCAGTATACATATTTAGCTGCTGATTTACTGCAGTTTCATTTAAGAAACCCTAATGAACACTAAATGTTCTCCAAAATATGCAACATATACTATCCACATTGATATGTTTCTGACAATCTTCAACAGCCATTGCAACTACTCGTATTCCATTTTGGCTGTTCTTTCTTTTAATTTCAGGAGTGTGGAGAAAGATCATAGATTTGCATCCCTCAATCAGACCCACATCAGTAAGGAAAGAAATGAAGGAGTTCTGCAGAAAGTCAAAGACCAACACAAAACCAGCATGAAGAAGAAGTATGAACACTTAATTGAGGGAAATAAACTACAAGGAAATGAAACCCTCTTGAACAGGATCTTCACACAGATCTACATCATAGAAGGAGAGAGAGAAGGAGTGAATGAAGAACATGAGGTTTTACAGATGGAGAAAAAACCCAGAACACAACACAATCCAATCAGCTGTAATGACATCTTTAAACCATTACCTGAACCAGGATGTGAAGAGAAAGAGAAAATCAAGACTGTTCTTACTAAAGGCATCGCTGGAATTGGAAAAACGGTCTCTGTGCAGAAGTTCATTCTGGACTGGGCTGAGGGAAAAGACAATCAGGATGTAGATTTCATGTTTGTGTTTCCATTTCGAGAACTGAATTTGATTTTAGATCACCAGTACGGTCTTCACAGACTTCTGCTGGACTTTAATCCTGAACTTCAAGATCTGGACTCAAAGATTTACGAGGAGTGTAAAGTTGTGTTCATCCTAGATGGTCTGGATGAAAGCAGAATCACACTGATGTTCTCAGATGATGAGAAAGTTTGTGATGTGAATGAATCTTCATCAGTGGGTGTGTTGATGTCAAACCTCATCAAAGGAGAGCTGCTTCCCTCTGCTCTCATTTGGATCACCTCCAGACCAGCAGCAGCCAATCAGATCCACTCCAATTACATTAACCGTGTGACAGAAATTCAGGGATTTAATGACCCTCAAAAAGAGGAATATTTCAGGAAGAGAATCACTGACCAGGATCAAGCCAGAAGAATCATCTCACACATCAGAAGAGCAAGAAGCCTCCACATCATGTGCCACATCCCTGTCTTCTGCTGGATCTCATCCACTGTGCTCCAAAACCTCCTCAAAGAAGATCTCAATGCAGAAATCCCTCAAACTCTGACTGAAATGTACATCTACTTCTTGCTGATTCAGATTAAGAGAAAGTCTGATGAAAGAGATCCAGAGAAACTCCTGAAGTCTGACAGAGAAGTGATTGTAAAACTTGCTGCAGTAGCTTTCAATCAGCTGATGAAGGGTAATGTGATGTTCTATGAGGAGGACCTGATTGAGAGCGGCATAGATGTCACTGACGCCTCAGTGTTTTTTGAGATTTGCACTGAGATCTTTAAGGAAGAATCAGTGATTCATCAGAAGAAAGTCTACTGCTTCATTCATCTGAGCGTTCAAGAGTTTTTTGCTGCTTTCTATGTGTTTTATTGCTATTTAAGCTGCACAATGAAAGCTCTGAGGGTTTTTGATTCAATTCACAATTTGCATAAAGGGGCAGTAGATAAAGCTTTAGAAAGTAAAAATGGACACCTGGATCTGTTCCTGCGGTTCTTGCTGGGCATCTCACTGGAGTCCAATCAGAGACTCTTAGGGGATCTGCTGACACACACAGAAAACAGCTCAGAGAGCATCAGTAAAACCACACTTTACATTAAAGAGAAGATCAAAGATGGAAAAGCAGTCTCCACTGAAAGAGCCATCAATCTGTTCCTCTGTCTGCTGGAAGTGAAGGATCAGACTCTGTCAAGAGAGATTCAGGAGTTTCTGAAATCAGAAAAACATTCAGAGAATAAACTCTCTCCATCTCAGTGCTCAGCAATCGCCTACATGCTTCAGATGTCAGAGGAAGTGCTGGATGAGCTGGATCTCAAGAAATACAACACATCAGATGAAGGTAGAAGAAGACTGATATCAGCTGTGATCAACTGCAGAAAAGCTCTGTGAGTGTTTAACCCATGTCTTACAGTGAAGAGTCCTTTCTGAATGGAATTACACTTTTCTACCCTGTTAAAACAGCATATGCTGGTTAGTCATGTTTTAATGCATGACCTTAAGAACAGCCTAAACCAGCATTCATGCTTTAAAACAGCAGTTAAATAGATATTACAATGATAATTGATAATAATTTAAATATTTTGTGTTGTGTTTCAGTCTTGCTGGATGTAATCTCACTGACCAACATTGTGAGATAGTGACATCCGCTCTACAATCATCAAACTCTGTCCTTAGAGAGCTGGACCTGAGTAACAATGACTTGCAGGATTCAGGAGTGAGGCTGCTCTCTGATGGACTGAAGAGTCAAAACTGTAAACTGGAGATACTGAGGTCTTTAGAACATCACACATTCATAAATTCTCAAGATTTGTCAAGGCAGCTGGTTTTTAGGATCAGTTGTCACCAAACACTTTCCCTCTCTCTGCCCACTTAATTCTTTGAAATCAAGCTGATGAGGTGGTTTGCCTAAACACTTGATGTCCGATTAAAAAAAAAAGCACTTCTGAAAGTCCATCTTTCTGCAATTTCTGTAGATTACAATAATATAATATTAAGTGTGCAGATTGTTTTCTTTTTCATGACCAAAGTTCGGCACTCAGAGTTGTGTTTTTAATGTGCTGTCAAGTTAAAAATATTTAGATTAAAAAAGCCTGTTTCAAGATGTTGTGTTGCATTTGATTGTTTCATGATCTTTCATGTCACTTCAGAGTATTTGTCCATATCATTTTATAAGATGAGAAATCCATGCATACTGGTTTAAAAACTAAGATCAACAATGATTCCTCTGGTATTTGAGAGCTGAGTGCTTCACAGATGATGTAATCTGTCGATGTGTGTTTGTAGGTTGTCTGGCTGTATGGTGACAGAGGAAGGCTGTCGTTATCTGTCTTCAGCTCTGAGCTCAAACCCCTCACACCTGAGAGAGCTGGATCTGAGCTACAATCATCCAGGACAATCAGGAGTCCAGCTTCTCTCTCAAATAAAGAGACTCAAGTATGTGGGGTTCAAGTTTAGAAATACTGTGTGCAGCAAGAGCCCAAACTTCACATCTCTGCATTTACTAATTAAATCCATATCCTCAAATAATTTATCTGTCCACTTCAGACATTCTGCAGACTAAAAGTAAAATTGCAAGTTTAAGTCAACTAACAATTATTAGAGTATTATTACACCCTCTGCTTAATATCTGCTGTTCCCCAACAGACAATCCACTGACTATAAAGCCCTAAACTAACAGTCTACTAATAGTATAATCAGAGTTAGTTCACATAAAGTTGAAAGTTACTTTTATTTAGTACAATGTCTAAAGTACACTATCATAAAAACAAAACAAAAACTTGTAACTCATATTTCCTGTAAACCTGTTCACTAATGACTGAATATATAAAAAAACTGAGATGTACAGCTCTGTAAACTGCTTTGTTACAATATATATTGAGAACATGCTAAGCAAAAGAACTGGATTCATTACATTTAAGGACTGTATGTGAATAACTCTTCCAGTTACTTTATGACTGTATATTTGTGTGTTATTTTAGTTTGGACCATGGAGAGCCTTTCAGGATCCAACCAGGACTGCAAAAATGTAGGTTCTTTGTCTGGCACACTCTGGCACATTTAATGTAAACAAACAAAATTGTACAACTGTTTTGTCTCTCTCGGGGTTTAGATTTCTGTGATCTCACACTGGATCCAAACACAGCAAGCACTCAACTCATTCTGTCTGGGAACAGAGAGGTGAAATATGTGGATGAGCAGCAGCCGTATCCTGATCATCCAGACAGATTTAGATATATTCCTCAGGTTCTGTGTCGAGAGAGTCTGACTGGACGTCATTACTGGGAGGTTGAGCGGACCGGCTGGGCTCGTGTAGCAGTGGCCTATAAAACAATTGACAGGAAGGAAGGGACTGTTGGTAAGTTTGGATACAATGACAAGTCCTGGTGTCTCTTCTGCACTGTTAATGGATTTGTTGTCTGGCAAAACAATGAGAGCCACAACATCCCTGCCCCTTCACCCACCTCTAAAAGAGTAGGAGTGTATCTGGACTGGCCGGCCGGCACTCTGTCCTTCTACAGTGTCTCTGACACACACACACTCACACACTTACACACATTCAACACCACATTCACTGAACCCCTCTATGCTGGATTTAAGGTTTTTAATTCCTCTCTGTCACTGTGTAAGATCACACAACAGACAAACATCTGACTGAGTCATGGTCCTATGTCTGATTATTAGAAGATGTGATTTATGAAGTACTGTATATAATGTATGAAATTAACTACATAAATAGTGATTACATGATAGTGTAAAACTACTATGTATACTCAACCTGTCTTTGTATTAGATGTCTGTAACATACATATACATTTATTGTCTTTATATTAAATTGCAAAATATTACTGCTATTGATGTGGAATATGATTAAGGTTAAGGAAAGGTTAAGGGATAGTGATAGGGTCAATAGTATGATTATAGATGTAACTACAGAAATTAATAACATATGTGATATTTATGGTCTATATTAGAGCATATTTAAGAGTGCAAACACAAATTTGTATTGTACGTCATTCATGCTGTTTCTTTATCTCTACAATATTACTTCGTACACGTTTATAATATATATATGTACTGTAATCATTATGTTGTTATTGTGTAACTGTTTATTCTAACTGTGTGTTGTGTGCTGTGTTGCCTTCACAAGTAAGTAGATACCTGAAAGACACAATCTCTGTTTCAAGGATTTATTATCACATAATGATATTGTGAAGCAGTATTTTTTGTTTTGGTATAATAACACTTGTTGAAATTGTGTTGCTCAGGCGATGTCTAACTGAACGTGGAAAACTATTCAATAAACTCTACTGATTATTACCATCACTTTATCTTCTGCTTTCTGAAATGAAACCTGCCTCTGTCTGTGTTTGGACTGACAGAAAAACTGATTTTATGTTGACAAATTTAATGTGTGTGGGATTTTGAAATTAAGAGTCACTGAGATCCTCTTGTTTTCTCAGAAATTAATGTGAGACAAAAGCGAACGAACCAGTTTCTCCGGATGTACTATTCCTGCAGTGTGTTCACTGTAAATCTGAAGTGTTTAATGTAAATCTGCAGAGTATTTATAGTAAATTTTATAATGATCAGCTCAACTCTTTACTATCCACAGAGTGCAGTCTGACACGACTCAGATCAAGTACTTTCAGTGTGTTCAGAGGTTAATTAATGAACTGTTAGTTGGATTCAGTGCAGTTTGAGGAGGACTTTCACAATATATTGTTCTCCTTTACAGAGATCAGATCCTTGTCAGATGCTCCTCTGACAATTTTTGAATTATGACAAAAATAAATTCTTCCTTTAAAACTTCAATATTTCTATGAGGACTTCACTCACAGACAACCAAACTATTTTCATGTTGTTATTAAACCAGGTTCTAATTAATCTATTAATCTACATGACACTAAACATAGCAGAGAAGCTTAATATTATGTGAATAAATACATTAATCATTATCATCTGTACACTAGTCAAGGTCATAACATTATTTCAATGCACAGAAGTTAACTGTCTCTGACAGGAAGTTCATGGTGAGTTAGGATTGGAGCCTGAGACTGAATTGTCTCCATCTAGAAGTGAATGTGCAGCATGACACAGACACATTGCATTGAGAAGCATGAGATGTGCCCTTGATGTTTAAAAATAAAGTGTGCTTATTATGGAAATAATATAGCCTAACATACTAACATACTGCTATAAAATTAAATTGTATTAATTAGTTTAAAAATATAATAAACACAATTAGCTGAATTTCAGTGTTTTTGACCAATTGTGTAGGAATATTAGAATATAGAATTTTATATTTCATATTTATTTTGTAAGGTGGAAAACCATGTAAGGACCAGCATTTATGGAAAACTAGAATATAATTGAACAAATTTGTGTTCAAATTATTTGTCTTGTATTTAAAAATAGCAATATTTGTAAGCAATGATAGCATTTTAATTTCTATTACCTTCAAGTGTAATATCACAGTTTAAAATCATAATAAATTAATTTACAATTATTAATAATTGTAATACTGTGGTATTCATTCATTAAAAAGAAATGGTACAATTCAATCCAGACCAGATGGTGGATCAGCACCTAGAAAGGACCTCTACATCCCTGAAAGACAGAGGAGACCAGGACAACTAGAGCCCCAGATACAGATCCCCTGTAAAGACCTTGTCTCAGAGGAGCACCAGGACAATACCACAGGAAACAGATGATTCTTCTGCACAATCTGACTTTGCTGCAGCCTGGAATTGAACTACTGGTTTCGTGTGGTCAGAGGAGAACTGGCCCCCCAACTGAGCCTGGTTTCTCACAAGGTTTTTTTTCTCCATTCTGTCACCGATGGAGTTTCTGTTCCTTGGCGCTGTCGCCTCTGGCTTGCTTAGTTGGGGTCACTTCATCTACAGCGATATCGTTGACTTGATTGCAAATAAATGCACAGATACTATTTAACTGAACAGAGATGACATCATTGAATTCAATGATGAACTGCCTTTAACTGTCAGTTTTCCTAATGAATGTTGTTCAGTTGTATTGACACAATCTGTTTTGTTTAAAGTGCTATATAAATAAAGGTGACTTGACTGACTTGACTTTCCTTCCCTCTGCTTTTGGTCTAATAATTTATTAAGTGTGGAATTTTGAAATGCAGAGTCACTGTCTGAGACCCTTCTCAGAAATGAATGTGAAACAAAAGTGAATAAATCGGTTTATCTAGATGTTCCTGTAGTTTGTTCACTGTAAATCTGCAGGGTGTTTACTGTAAATCTTATAATGAGCAACTCATCCATATCTATCCTCAGAGTCCAATCTGATACAACCAAGATCATGAACTTTAAGTGTGTTCATTAATTCATGAACTGTCATTTTGATTCAGTTCAATTCAATTCATTTGATGAACACTTTGCATTGAACAGATCTTCCACAGAAGCTCCTCTGATAACTGTTGCATGAGTGCAAAACTAATTCTTCACTTAAAACTTTCATAACTCTATTAGGCCTACGCTCGCAGACACCCAAACTCTTATTTTACTTAATTTTTGTTATTAAAACTGGTTCAAACTAACACACCTCCACCTGATAGGCCTATGGCAGATGACATAATGTTATTTTATTAAACAGATTAAAGCATTATGATTTTCACACTAGATGAGGTAATAACACTATTTCAGCATGCTAAAGTATGGACTGGAAGTTTTATGTTGGATTGGAAATTGAGTCTGAGCACTCTTCTTTAATGAACATATAGCGCCCCCTTTTGGAAAGAGAGAGAATATTCTCCTTAAATTCTTTTTAATGTATGTCCATCACTCAGAATGAGTCGTTTTGTAAATTTGAACTGAATTTGAACAAACATGATTCAGACATTCAATTTTAGTTATAAAGGTGTTCATTAATGACTAATAACTCATTACAATTCTGTGTAAATCATTGAAAAGCAGTTATGATAAACTGTGTGAATAGAAAGAGTGACTTTAACACAATATTTGACAATACGTGAACCATTTTAAACACATTAAATTAAATTAAATTAAATTACATTAAATTACATTAATGCATTTAGCAGACGCTTTTATCAAAAGCGACTTACAGTAAATCTTTGTATTCTTACTTTTTTCACCCAAAACCAGTTTCCTGATTTATATCAGGATACTGCAAAAAAAAAAAAAAAAAATACTATTATAGAGAGACTGAAGGGTGTTGTTTTTGTGGTGTTACGACCCTTCGTGGGCTCTTTACAATCTAGGGATTGAGAAGGAGAACATTAAACTAGTTTGGGCACCTGTCAACAATATCACTAAATGAAATGAGACACAAGATAGTCACATAAAGTTAATTTAATAAATGTAAAAGTATAACTATTTTACATAGAAATAAAGAAAAACAATATTTACTCAAAGATAATTTTTAGGAACCGAGGAGAAGAAAGGGGAAATCTGGATTGTGCCAAACAAAATAAAGTAACGTAAACAAAAATGAAACTAACTAAACCATTTCCATCTACCCCAAACTAAAAAGAAAAGAGTGTGCATAGACAAAATTCAATTCAGTTTAAAACTTTTAATGCTCACACATAAGGAGTTCTTAGGGCAGTCACAACAGGCAATAAACAAAACAAATCAAACAAAGCAAAACAGGACATATCACAAGGCGAAATCAAAACCAAAAAGTCTCTCTCCTGCACTGGCAGTAGCATCTCCCTTAAGTAGCGCTTCCCCAGGTGTCAAGTAGGGATGGGCGAATCGATCCTGAAGTGTCGATATATATCGATACTGATGCGAGTATCGAAAGTATCGATACTCAAATAAAAAATATCAATACTAAGGTGTTTTTATTTACCAGTGATTTTGTTTATTAAACAAAAAATAATATGCCAACAATATGCCTTCAGTTGGATGAATAACCTATGTTAGCAAATAATTGTGTGGAAGGGATTTTTCGTGCTCATCTGAACACACGCAAAAAAATAAAAAAAAATAATAAAAAATGAACATGCAAATGTTGCAAGGCAGAAACAATCAATTACAGAGAGCGTTCACTTACTTCTGACAGTGCATTTAAATAGAGCTGCATTTCCCAAGAGAAGCCTATAATAAGAGATAATTTATGTTTTTGGAAAAGGCAGCCCAGAACTATGCAGAAAAAAAAATAAAATAGGCTATACGTATGTTTGAGTTATTTTACAATAAACCTATTGAAATTGTACCCTAGTTTGTGCAGTACACTTATTTACATTTGAATGTTAAAAGTTCAAATTGCTCATGTTCTATTCTGTATTGTTTATATAAATCATATACTCTGCGAATAAAAAGGTTGCATTTTATGCATGCAACAGCCTATTGCTGGCAGTTCCTTATGACAATGAACCATGGTAAAGTGAACATAGTTTAACTATAGTATTTGTAGATGTCCTTGGTTACCACTACAGTAAACATATTTTAACCATGTGTAAACAAAAATATTAAGTCAATTAAGGCGTATTGAATGTTAAAATGCATTTCAAATATAAAGTAGGTATTATTACCCATTGTACTCATAATAATTAAATAAATTTCATAATCCAAAAATTCAGTTTAGAAGTATCTAACCGGTATCGATGATACTGGCCATTAAAAGTATCAGTATCATATAGAAAACAAAATATGTGGTAACGCCCATCCCTAGTGTCAAGCATTGGTATGATGAGGATCATGCCCTCACAGGGCACAGCCAATCAACTAATCACAGATGATTGACAGGCAAAACAGCAAATCAGCAACGGCCTGTTAGAGTGACAGTAAGAGAGAGGCAAAATGACACCGAAAAGAGAAACACCGAAAACACACACAAAAACATTAAACGTCCCAGAAACATTAAAGGACATAACAGTGGTTTTCTCATAAATATCTAATCTCTGTTCAGATTGACTGAGAGGCATCATATTATACCGTAAACTTTTTTTGTATGTTCTTGGTTGTTCTAGTAACATCCCAGAGGGAGTCCTAGTGGAATATGAAATGAAGCCCCACTCACATCCTCGCTGCTGAGGGTGAGCTGCAGCTGGCCTCTTTAATATAACCTCCACCTTGGCAACAGTGAGACAACAGTGCTAACAACCAAGTCACTGTGCCACCCCATTATGAATGGAGTGAAAGGTAAACAGGATTTTCTTCAGTAAATCTTTGCAGATGGGTTAATCAGTATCTCTGACATATGCTGCTGTGTGTTTCCATATAAAGCATTCCATCACTCTTCAGTGTGCTTATAGCTGCATGTTTTCATTTTAATATTGATTCTTCGGAGCTGTGTAGTTTTGTCTTGTTTACTGCAGAGGCACCAGATAAGTCCCACATCTGGCACATATGGAATGATTGCCAAAAGCACAATCATCCCAATAAGCAAAATCACACTGGACTTTATCTGACCCACAAAATACGTGTATATTAAAAAAAGATGTCAACTCGGCCTTAATTGGCTGCAAAGAAAATACATTATATCTCTAAAGATCTCAGCAGAAGAGTATTAAACAACTCCACAAACACTAAAATAATTCAGATTTACTGAATTAATTTAAATTAAGTAGTTGTGTTTAATACTTTAACATTTCAAAGAAACCCTGTACAACTAGAACATAAATTACAACATGAGTTTAAAAAAATAAAAAATTAGCATAAATAAGGGGTAGTAGTGACACACACAAATATCAGCAACCAGCATATGAATCTCAACAATGGTGACAAAATATTAAAATCAATAAGTGGATCAATTCTGGCCATCACAAAAAGATACTAAAAGCAAATAAATAAATCCATTATCCAGTTTAATCCAGTTAGAATTAAAGAAAATAATAGGAAAATTCAGCTCCATAATTTATTCATGCTGTGATGCATGCTGGGAACTTAGTATGGTACCCAGAATGCATTGTGATGTTACACTTTTTTTGTCACTATTGTTGAGATTCATGTGTTGCTACTGCAAAAGTGTTTGATAAACACACCATCACAGCAGCCAGCGAAGACAAATTAAGAGTGAATTGCCCAAGTAATTACAAAAATAAAAGCTACATGCGGGCCAGATCCTCATTCCACATGTGGGCCTGATCTGGCCTGAAATTATGTTGCTATCTGGAACAAGTCAATGTGCTTAAACATGATCTGGAATTGATATTAAACAAACCCATGAAATTGCTGTTAATACCAAACCAAATTAGTTGTCATATTATAAAACACTAATCATCCGTATGGTGACTTCAAATTAAACAAACTTTAGATTTAAGCCCCTGTTAATTCTCATTAAAGAATTTCTGTAGATGTCTAACAGAGAGTCAGTCTGGTTTGTCTCTTCAGATATTTAATGTCTTTTATCCTCAGCTGAAATCACTTGATTCAGGGAATGACGGGATTCAGTTGTAGTTTGTCTCTTTTTTTTTAAGTTTGTCTCTTATTTTTCTGTTCTCTTCTTTCCTTTAGTGATTTTGCTTGTTAACAAGCTTAGATAAGATGAGAGGACTATAAATAATATAAGATTTTGTGGCTCAGATAAGGTCCAGTGTGGTTTATTTCTCTGCCTTTGGCTGACATGTTGATTTGCTATGGCCTGCTTTTGGCCCAAATCTGGCAAACAGGAGCGGTCCGCACAAGTGTCATCATTCCACGCTGCATGTGGGCCAACAATATGTTGCTATCTGGATTAGGTCAATTGTGCTTAAACATGATCTGGAATTGACATTAAACAAAGCTTTAAAACTGGTGTTAAAACAAACCAAATGAGTTAATACATCATATTATAAAATACCTATATATTATTGCTATGTATATTATTATGTACTACTCAATAAATAATCAATAAATGATCTTCCTAACTCTAGATACAAATGGAGGAGTCTGAGACACTTAATCAGTTCCAGAAGGAGGAAGAGGAGCAGAAGGGAATAAAAAAATCACTTCACTGTCCCTAGTACTGACTGACAACAAAAAGCTCTTATTTGCTTCATTAAACAACTTACACTTATCCTGATAGCTAGTGTTTGTATTGAGTGACAAACATGATGATCTGAACCACCAGAGGGAGAAAAAGACAAAGAGACAAGAGTCACCTTAACTAGTTGACTAAACGAAAGTAAAAGACAGAATAACATTTTGAGGGTTTAAATCTATCCCAGGACATTTGATTGGCAGCATATTGTGGTAAGTTCAGAATTTCTCTTGTATAAATGTTAGAATATGAGATGCTTGTTGAAACTCATGACGTGCATTTAAAAAAATAAAAAACATAAATACAACAACAACAGCAACAACAGACTGCAGTTTTTACATTTGTTTTAGCTTACACTACAAAGAATTAATGCTTAAGTCTGCACTACTTTTGTATCACAAGTACCAAAACTACAGCTTTTCTACTTCAGGTAAGTTTCTAAAGTTATATTGTAGCAAACCGTAAAAGCTGAATGAACAGTGAGAAATGATTATGTACCTTAATATAATAGCTTAATATAACATCTATAACATCATTTGTTTTAGGTAGTTTTTCTTTACAGACCCAGAATGCACTAAATCGAACTTATCTGAGTAAAAGGCAAGGCAAGGCAAGTTTATTTATAAAGGAACAATTCGTACACACTAAAAAATGTAACCCAACTATGGGTTGGTATAGCACCTTCCCATCTGTGGGTTATTTCAACACAACCCATTGGGTTAAAATCCTGTTGGGTTAAAAGTTACCCAACAGTTGAGTTAATTATTTATATCAATTAACATCAGTATTTTTATAAAAAATTACTTAATACAACCATATTTTGAAACTACTTTAGTTGTAAATTACAGATTTTATTTAATATGCAAATAACAAATGTACAAATCTATTTTAAAATATTTTATTTAAATGTACAAGAATGTGCAAAAATACAACTGACATTTTCAAGATGTACAAATGTGTCAATTCATATCAAAACACACAAATACAGTTCACAGCTATGGCCTAATGGTTAGAGAGTTGGACCTGTAACCCGAAGGTCGCTGGTTTGAGTCTCAGTGCTGGCAGGAGTTGTAGGTGGAGGGAGTGAATGAACAGTGCTCTCTTCCACCCTCAGTACCCATGACTGAAGTGCCCTTGAGCAAGGCACTGAACCCCCAGTTGCTCCCCAGGTGCTGGATCTATAGCTGCCCACTGCTCTGGGTGTGTGTTCACTTCGCACTGCTGTGTGTGTGCACTTGGATGGGTTAAATGCAGAGCACCAATTCAGAATATGGGTTACCACACATGGCAAATGTTATGACTTTCAAATAAAAGAACCTAACATAAAATAATAAAACAAAAAAAATTATCATAAAATCAAGTAATAATAAAAAAATATACCAGCTGCTTGACCTACTGATGATCAATAAAAAAAGTTTTTTTTACTGATTACTAAATACAAAGTTTTTAAGGTGGAGACTAAGAAACTTTTACAAAAACAAAAACTCACAAATATGAGCAGAGGGCTTTGGGTAGTAGATGTCATATACAAAGAAAAGTTTGAAACACAGATCGACGGCTTGTAGTATCGTCTCCTGTTCCATCGCCTCCTCGTTTAAAATAATAAAAACTTGGGAGGAGTTTTCCTTGTCACCAAGCACCAGGACATGTGGATTCTGGCTTCACTCATGATTCAAGTACAGCACTAATTAGTGCCAACCTTAAAATAATTTTTTAAAAAAAGTTCAGTTAACATGCATTGTGATGATATGTCATGGATACACTCACTTTACAAATGAGTTAAAAGCTATAGCGAATTTAAATTGGTTAAAGTGATAATTCACCCATAAATTTAAATTCTGTCATCATTTTTTTTTTAATATCTTCTTGGAACGATTTGTATTGTACAACGTGTGTCTTATACAAAACAAATAAAGGTGACTTGACTACACAGGGCACTGAAATTTTAAGTGTTGCTTTTACTTACAGGATGAATGTCAATGAAGGATCGTTTAATTTCCGTGTATGATGTGCACAACATTTTTCCATTTGTGTGGTATGGTGCAGATGGCAGGAAGGGTTTTAAAGACAATTTATGCACAAAGTCCTTTAAATGACAAAAGTACAGAGAAAGCACAAGTTAAAAATAAAAACCTAAGCTTACAGTTTACATTTTTACAGTCTTTGGGGGATCTACTATCATTTGCACTAAGAGACAGACTAAACAAGTTTTCACTCCCTCCAGAAAAATTGTGGCTAATGTGAGTAAATTTTCCACCCTTTACCCTTTAACTGATTTGGACTTGTAGGGAGGAACAAAAGTACACTGTAAATGAAAGGATGCTTTGTTGGACGGAATGCGACAATACACTTATTTCACCTCATTTGTCTTTTTCCATAATTTTTGGAAGTTATAGGTCTAAGTAAAATTGAAAACTTATGTATCATTAATTTAAATAGGTTACTTACCTTGAAATGTTTCAGTTAACAGGCAGAAATTCTATTGTTGCAATTTTTCCTTCATGAAAAAGTCCATTGTCTAAAACAAAAGTATAAACACATTTAGTACAACACATTTAAAAAACATGAAAATCAATCTAGCTTCATAAGAGAAATTGCTTTAATTATAGGGTATTCTAATAGATGCATAACAATATTCAATATGAATAAACATAAAAACAATTTTTACTGTACAATCAATTAGTGCTGGTGCACTGAGACGAATATGGTTTCTTTTCTACGCTCCCCTCTTAAAGGTTGGTTGTAGGAGTAACGTTATGTAAATTTGGGGCACTGGTATAAATTTCCGCTGAAAGAGCGGATTGCCTCACGACTGCGCGCTTTTCTTTTGTCTGGGTTTTGAACTTTTATAACAGAAAACTGCAGGTTCATTCAAACGATTCTTGCGGAGTCTGTTGTCTGTTGTCTGTTGTCTGTTGTCTGTCGCAGGAATGATGTGTGAGCTCAGCTCGCGAGTCGCTCGAGCAGCTTCTTTCACTGGTCCGATCCGATCCGATAAATGGTCCGTGCAGCTTTTCTAGCTTAATTCTAATGATTTCGTCAAACTTTCACATTTCACCAGACATTTTTATTAACTTTAAGTAATACTTGTATAAAAAGTTTTGCTGCTAATTTTTTAATGTATTAATGCTGGCGAACAAACAGGAATAACATTCATTTTCAATCGATCTGATTCTCTGGGGTAAACAAACGGACTAAAGGGAATACAAACATTTTTTAACGTATAAAAAAATAATAATTAATGTATCAGACACATTACTTAATGTTATAACATTTATATACATCATAGGATTATATTAGCAGTTACTTACCCTTCATAATCATGCAGGCTGCCGCTGATGTCCGCGCCGAGTCGCTGACTGGACCGTTACAATTTGAACCGGAGTGAAGTGGGAAACATATTTAACCCAACAGTTGGGTTATAACTAAAAATAACCCAACGACGAAAAAAAGTTACCTTAAATGAGCTTCTGATTAAATGAAGAATTTTATTTTTATTTTATTTTCATTTTTTGTGTGTGAACTATTCCTTTTTAATGTAAACATAAA
The DNA here is from genome assembly GCF_963082965.1 of Carassius carassius. Classification (NCBI taxonomy): domain Eukaryota; kingdom Metazoa; phylum Chordata; class Actinopteri; order Cypriniformes; family Cyprinidae; genus Carassius; species Carassius carassius. The sequence continues at coordinate 19,975,593 of NC_081797.1, read as the reverse complement.
ATAAAGCATGTTTAGGCCTATGGCTGTAGGCTTACACCTGAACAAAAGGTGATGTAGTATGCAAGTTGAATTAGTATTTTGTTGTTGTGTTAAGTTAAATTTTAATTCATATTATGTGTGTTCAGTCATTTAAAGCAGCTTTAAAAACAACTACTTTCAGACTAATCTTTCAGAACATGCATGTTATCAATCAGTTGTGAGTAACTATACACTGTAAAATCCAACAGCTGTTCTAACAAACTGTCATGAATCCGGTCCGTGGACTTCGATTTGTACCTCACCAGATGTCACTAACTCATCATACTGACTTCCTCACTACACTCACTGATGCACATCACATTGGACTACATTTCCCATACACCACTTCACTAATCACACACTTGTATCCAATTAGACACAATCTTGTTTCCTGCAGGGGGAGCTGGAGGTGCAAGTCAATGTGCTGAAGCAGGATCTGGAAATGACTTCAAACAAATCTGTGAAACTGCTGCTAAAAACAAACCAGATGAGTCCATACATATTTATACAATACCCAAATGTTATTATATTATTATATATTATTACAGATGGAGGTGTTTGAGAGACTTCATCAGTTCCTGAAGGAGGATGAGTCAGAAGAGTCAAAATTCAGCAGAACACGGTCATTAGTGCTGACAAACAAAAATCCCTTAATTGCCATATTACACAGCATACACATCCTGAAAACTAGTTTAACTTCTGTGTTGAGTTACAAACAACACAACAGCTTTGAGGCTCACCTGAGATGATGATGATGATGATGATGAAGATGCTCACACCACTAGAGGGAGAACAAGACGAGAAAGAGACAAGAGTCACCTTTGACCAGGAGACTAAATGAAAGTAAAAGAAAGGATAATATTTTGAGAGTTTTATTCTATGCCTGGACTTTTAAGTGGCAGCACAGTGCGATAAGTTTAGAACTTGGTCTTTATGTAACCACATACATTAGATATGTAGAAATATTTTGGTAATGGTAATTGTGATGGTAAGTTATTGGGAATGTAATATTTTGTTGGTGTCACGTTTATGAACTTTTGGTTTCCTTATTTGTTCATCTTCCTTTTCTTGTTTTAGTTAATTGATTGATCCCCACCTGTCTCCTGTTTCCTCTTTACCATCTGTGTGTTTAAATACCCAGTCTGTTCAGTTCTCCCCTGTCCGTGATTAAATGTGTCGATGTTTAGCGTTGTTGATGTGCTAGCTGAATGTATGCTTAATGTAATCTTGTTAATATAGTCTGTACCTCCTTCGTCTTCAGTAAAAACTCCTTATTTGTTCCAAATCCTCTTCTCTCCCGTTGTTTTACGTTTAGCACTACCTCACCTGTAACAGAATCATGGACCGAAACAGTTTAGTAAATTTAGCGGCGTTTTTTCTTTCATTTATTTTTTGCTTTGTTTTTCTCCTCTCCCGGAATGATAATAATAATAATAATAATTCATTACATTTATATAGCGCTTTTCTAGGCACTCAAAGCGCTTTACATAGTCTGGGGGTATCTCCTCATCCACCACCAGTGTGCAGCATCCACCTGGATGATGCGACGGCAGCCATAGTGCGCCAGAACGCCCACCACACACCAGCTTACTGGTGGAGAGGAGACAAGAGTGATGAAGCCAATCAGCAGATATGGGGATTGTTAGGAGGCCATGATGGTCAGAGGCCAATGGGCGAATTTAGCCAGGATGCCGAGGTCACACCTCTACTCTTTTCGAAAGACGTCCTGGGATTTTTAATGACCACAGAGAGTCAGGACCTCGGTTTAATGTCTCATCCGAAGGACGGAATGGCCATCCCAGCAGTCCGTCTCCTGTGCCTGGAGCAACTGGACCATTCGCTGGAGGACCACACCAGGGACTTTTTAGATCTGGCGTGCCTTACTCACTTCCCCGACCGCTCGCTCTCTAACTTTTTCTACACCGGCCTGAGCGAGCGGAGTAAGGCACGCCTACCAGCGAACGGTCCCCGAGAGGATTTCGCCGCTTTTGTGGAGTGGGTGCTGGAGAAGAATGGATCTTCGTGGACCATCAGCACCACCGAAGAGGATATCTCCAGCCCCACTCCCGACCCAGAGACCAGCCAGCCACCATCAAGTCACACGGAGCCAGAGCCCACCGCAGCCGCAGAGCCCGAGCCGATTCAGGACGTCGAGAGCGCGACTGACCAGGTGTGTGAGCCGGCAACACCATGCATCGTGGGAGTCCTCGTGGAGATCGAGGGCGTGGAGGAAAGCCCTGCCCACACTCCTGCGACTGAGGGTGAGCTGTATTCGATCTCGGGAAATATGGAGCAACTTCTGGATCTAATTGACTGGTCTATGGAGGTAATTCCTGTATCCCCTGTTTTTCCGCTGGTTCCATCCAGCCCTGATCCCCTTGTATACCCTCTCAGTCTCCCACTCCTACCTCCTCCCGTCAGCTCCTCTGCTCCATTTCCGCTGGTTCCGTCCAGCCCTGAGTTTTCTGTTTCTCTGCTGGTTCCGCCCAGCTATGAATTTTCTGTTTCTCCGCTGGTTCCGCCCAGCCCTGAATTTTCTGTCTCTCCGCTGGTTCTGCCCAGCTCTGAATTTTCTGTCTCTCCGCTGGTTCCGCCCAGCTCTGAATTTCCTGTGTCTCCGCCGGTTCCGCCCAGCTCTGAATCTTCTGTGTCTCCTGTACTCCCTCCCAGCCTCCCTCTCCCACCTCCTCCTAAACCTGCCAGTCCCTCTGCTCCACTACCGCTGGTATCCGTCCAGCCCTGATCCTCCTGTTTCCTCCCATCCTTCCTCTCTCTCCTCCTCCTAGACCAGCCAGTTCCTCGTCATCCCTGCTGGTGCCAGTCAGTCCCGCAGCTCACCCTCAGTCCGCGCCATCTGGGCACGATGGTTCGCCGCTGGACTGCCAGTCTCCAGCTCCGCCTTGGCATGTTAAGGCCCTGTCTCCGCCTCCAGCCTCCGAGCCCTGGACTCCTCCTCGGTCCTTCGACCCAGCGGCTCCGCCCTGGCTCTTAGCTCCATCGTCTCCACCGTGGCCTGTCATCCCACCTGCTCCACCGGGCTCCCTCGTCCCCCCGACTTCACCTTGGTCAGTCGACGACCATCCGCCGCCTCGGGACTCCACTCCTCTGGTTCCACCTCGTCACTCCATCCCTCCGGCTCTGTCAGGCTCCTCCTTCCCTCTGGTTCCACCGTCATCCTCCGTCACTCCAGCTCCACAGCGGTCTTCCAGGACCCCGCCTCCGCCTTGGTCGCTAGAGACTTCTGCTCCACCTAGGCCCTTCGGATCCTCGATGTCACCCTGGCTCTGCGGCTGTGCTGCTCCATTGTGGGCTCCTCACCCACCGGTGCAGTCTCCTCCTGTCGGCCCCCTGGTGTCGTCGGCCGCTTCTCCACCATGGCTCCTCCCACCATCGACTCCACAGTGGATCTCCGTCCTGGCTGGTCTTTGGTGGACCATCTGGCTCCTCCTGCTCCGGGCTCCTCCCTGGCTCCTCCCTCCATCCACTCTGCCCTGGTCCCTACCTCCATGCTCCCTCATCACCTGCTCCTGGCCTGCTCCTCACCCGCCTCCAGAACCCCCACCCTCCCTCCGCTGGTATTCCTCTTGCGGTGCGAGGACGCACCTTTCCGGGAGGGGGCGAACTGTATCGTTTATGAACTTTTGGTTTCCTTATTTGTTCATCTTCCTTTTCTTGTTTTAGTTAATTGATTGATCCCCACCTGTCTCCTGTTCCCTCTTTACCATCTGTGTGTTTAAATACCCGGTCTGTTCAGTTCTCCCCTGTCCGTGATTAAATGTGTCGATGTTTAGCGTTGTTGATGTGTTAGCTGAATGTATGCTTAATGTAATCTTGTTAATATAGTCTGTACCTCCTTCGTCTTCAGTAAAAACTCCTTATTTGTTCCAAATCCTCTTCTCTCCCGTTGTTTTACGTTAAGCACTACCTCACCTGTAACAGTTGGCAGAATAATTTAAAACTTTTAAACTGTACTAATTATACTATTTATCGGACAATATCAATAAACCAATGATTGTTGATTCTCTTGCACAAATGACAGAATATGAGATGCTTGTTAAAAGTCATGATGTGCACTTAAAAAAAATATTTTTTTATATATTTGTTTTAGCTTACAGTACAAACAAAGTAGTGCTGAGTTCTGCATTTCTTTTGTATCACAGCTACGACATTATAACTAAACCTATACTGCTTTTCTACTGCAGGTAAATATCTATAATTGTACTGTCACAAACATTAAAAGCTAAATGAACAGCGTGGAATGAAAATACTTGAACTTATATTTATAAATGATTACATATTTTCTGTGAATACACACTGCAAATGATGTATGGCAGTTCCTCACACAAGCTGATCTTGAGCTTTATTTAGATTTTACCAGGAGTTATGTGCTTTGTTTTAGTTAGTTTTATTTGTGCTGTCCCAGGATACACTGAATTGAGTGGATCAGAGTAAAAACTCATTGTGCAGAATATAATATCGTAGCTGCACATTCTGCTTAACAGGTGACTATCCAAAGCTACTGACAATAGTCTGCATTTAACTGTGTATTTATTACACACTACGACTCAAATTTGAAGACACTTGTTGCTAATGCTGTGACCACATGTATAAAAGCAAGTTCAGAGTGCACAGTTTGCTGAAGATTCCAAACAAACACAATGGATGAAGGCAGAGTCACGGGGAAGAGGAATTTGAGTCAGAGGAGGGAGAAGAGCTGGCCATGGAAGAAGAGGAGCAGGCCAACGAGGAAGAGGAGTTCAAATCAGAGGAGGAAAACGAGCAGGCCAACAAGGGAGAGGAGAAGGTCCAGGAGGGAGAGCAAGACAAACTCGCACCATCATTACGGACGAGATGCGAGCAACAGTCATTGACCATATCATTGTCCATGGCATGACATTGGCTGAAGCAGGACTACGAGTTCATCCAAACCTGAGTAGGTTCACCGTGGCCACCATTATCAGGGCATTTAGACAACAATACAGGTATTGTACTCTATTTACAAGCCTGTGAAAGTAGTCTATTGGTTTCAAATCAGTTGTTACTGTATTGTAAAACATGTCAATTGACAACACATGTTTCTTTCTTTAGAGTTGAAAGAATGCCACATAGAGGTGAACAACCTCATCAGACTCCGGGAGATCAGAGACAAAGTCATTGGCATCTTTCTCTGCCAAAAGATGCGGATGAAACAGGTCTATAGGGTTTCCTTTGAGCGCAACTCTGCGCGACACAAAGACCTATGTTACGAGTATGTGCATGTAAGTATGCATCCATGTTCACAGTACAGTTAGTGGACATACTGTGTTGCTCAGTGGCCTACATTACTTCTGGAGAGGTAATATTACTCTTTGTGCGGCCATGGGTTTGGAGGGGCTTGTCCACTGGCATGCTGTCCTTGGGTCTTACAACACCCAACGTCTACTCACCTTCCTAGAGGAGCTAAAAGACATCCTCCTGGACCGCGAACAACACCATCCTGGGCCCGCACATTACATTTATGTGATCATTTGGGGAAATGTACACTTCCACAAAACAAACCAAACAAACCAAATCAGAGAGTGGTTCACCACCAACAGTAACCACTTTTTAAACGTCTGTCTGCCACCCTACTCCCCTTTCCTGAACCCTATAGAGGAGTTCTTCTCATCATGGAGATGGAATGTTTATGACAGACAACTATACACTAGAGAGAACCTCCTAAGGGCAATGGAGCTGGCCTGTGTTGACATCCCAGGCCTTCCAAGGATGGATTCGCCATTCCAGGGCGTTTTTCCTGCGGTGCCTGGCAAGAGACAATAAAGCCTGCGATGTGGATGAGGTGATGTGGCCCGATGCAGCTCAGCGACATGATGCCGCAAAGTGATTGTGGTGTGTGTGTGGTGTGAATAAAGTAAATAAAAAAACTTCACACCCTGATCATGTTTTCAAGAGTACTGTTGTGTGCAATAGATTCTGTTTTTGCATTGAGTTGTGTTACAGTAGTGTACATGCAGAATTTACTATAGATTTATTCTCTTTATATGAAACTCACAAATCTAAATTGCTAATCCTCTGCAGAGATCTAAGAACATCCATTACTGTAAAGTTTCTAAAAATATGCACTGGCAGTTATGAAACAAAGAACTTTCTCACAAATTGAGCATTGTGTTTTCAATTTTTTTTGCTGTAGTGTGTAATGATGTGTATAGTGTTTACATTTTTGAAAGCTTCAAGCTGCTCTTTTGGTGTGAAAGTTTGAGTTTTGAAGTGAAAGGGTGTGGTTGTGTTTATGTAGCTTTAGAAAAGGGTGTTGTGTTTAGACATTGGGGAACATGGAGGAAACGTTTGTGAAATGTGTTTTAGCATTTGAGAAAAACTGTAAACTGAATGTGTCTTACCAAAATGAGTAGCCAATATAATGTTTTTCCATTTATTTGTTTTCTACAATTATTCAATAGGTATTTTTTATTAAACAAATACAATAATAATAATTAATGAATAATAATTAAAATTGATTTAATAATTATAACAATACTGAAAGTTAAATAAAAGTTACTTTTTTATGGATATGATTACATATTATTTACACAATGGTAATAAGTCGTCCACAATTATTGATTCTCCTAAATTTCCTTTTTTAATGTTTATTTATTTTTTCTAATAAACGTTCCACTTGTATACGTTCGTGATTTTCCAAAATTCATGTTTGCAATGTAGCTACTGTTTGAAGTTTTTCATTTATACAATCATATACACTGTAGTGTTTTTTTAGATTTAATATTTGACCTAGCAGTAATATTGCTGTGAATTTCATGTTTTTCAATATTGTTTTTTGTAATGTTGCTGTTTTCTAAATTTACAAGGATAAGTAAATATCCTCTTAAATCATAAGATGTGATTTTGTTTTATTCAGTGTTAGCAAGGTAAATTAGTGTTAGTATTTTAGTTAGTATTTTAGTGTTAGTTAAGTATTAACTTTCCATACATTGCACTTGAAAAAAGTAGCTATTGTGGCCCTTGTTGGTGAATTTAATATATTTATTGGAATATATTTGTTCTTATATCTGTCAAAATAGTACAAGATTAGGCTAATTCAATATATGTGATATCAAATAAGGGATAGCACAAATGTAAATGAATCCAAAAGTAATCAGATTACGTTACAAAAAATGTGTAATCTAAGACATTATACTACTGACTACACATTTTGTCATGTAATCTGTTATCAGTAACTGATTACAATTGATAAGTAATCTACTCAGCTCTACACACACACACACACACACACATACACACACACACACTATGCATACTTGTTTGTCTCTTGTCACTATCAGCAGAAAGAAGAGACTGGGATCAGAATCTGCAGGACCCTGCAGCAGTGTGTCTGTGAAGAGTTCACAATCCATGCTTATATACCCTTTATTTAGTGAAGGAACAGAGGCCTCTGCCCCACAGTTAGTATACATATTTAGCTGCTGATTTACTGCAGTTTCATTTAAGAAACCCTAATGAACACTAAATGTTCTCCAAAATATGCAACATATACTATATGGTTATCTATAAATAAAGGTTCTTTATTATTAAACAAGTTAAATTATTATTGAATAAGAAAATATAAACAATCCAGAAAATTCAAAATGTTTAAATTTATTCAACTGATTATACAAAAATATTAGTGTCATTTATAATTGCTCCTCTGTGTACTCTGTATTAGACAGCAAATTTCACATTTTACATTTAAGATGTTTAATTACATTTAACCATTTAGTTTGAATTATTTCATTTAAGCATTTTCACTTTGCAATAAACATACATAAGCTTGTTTATGTAAATATACAGTACTTCACTTTTACATATATCTCTGAAATGAGGAAATTTTTTTTTTGATATTTGACAGTGCAGATAAAAATCAATACATGAACAATTAAAACAACTATTAAATAGCTCTACAATTTACACAAGTTGACTGTACATTTTCAGTACAGGTATTGGTGTTCTTTTGCCGTGCTCTTGTCTAAGTTTAAGCATATATTTTTGAATAAAAGTTATTGTGTGCTTAATGTCAACCGGGTATTGCACATTGAAGAGAAAATAGACTGCAAATAGGCATTCCACAGCCTGTGTCATGTCAATGTCTGCCTCTCTTATGATGTTCACGTTGTCCATTATAATGCTGAAGCTTTCAGCCTTGAGGGGATCAGGAGAGCCGTTAAACACTATGGTTGGTGTAGCACCTTTGGGTTCCTGTAAAACAAACATTTAACCTTTTGGGTGCTTTTCTTCAATTAACCGCCGTTGTTCGGTTACCATCCTTCTTCAAAATATCTTCTTCTGTGTTCTGAAGAAGAAAGTCATAAAGATTTGAAATGACAAGAGGTGAGTAAAGGATGACCATTTTTATTCGGGGGTAAACTATTCCTTTAATATTTGCATTATTTTAATACATGTTTTTACTTATACAATTTATAGGAACTACAACATGTACATTGACAATGCAAACAATGCAACTTCACACTGAGCATGGAACAGATAGGTTGGATGGGGAAAAATATATGGTGTAGTCAACTTCTGTGGTTTCCTCTGCTAGTCCAATGAGATTGGCGTAGAGTTTTTTTTTTTTTGGACTTCCTTCTTTTGCTCTCCTGATGATGTTTGGGGCCATTTCATTCAGAGATGTTCTTCACCAAGTCTGTTCCAAACCTCATTGTCATTTCATGCAGCATCTTAAATACAAAACAGTAAAATTACTACAGGTGCTTATATCCAAATTACACACTTTCAGCCAAACAAGTTCCTTATCCCTATCCCTTGTTCACTTTGAAATAAAATTTTGGTATGTTTTAGCTTACCTCAAGGGCACTCGAGTACTTAGACTCGGCGCAGTAAAAAGTCATGCCTGATCCTCTTCCCCTTGACAGAAGTGAGAGGAAAAGGATCAGGCGTGACTTTTTACTGCGCTGAGTCGAAGTAATCCGAAAAGTGCTATTCCGCCATACATTATAGTTATCCTTTTTAACCCGCTTAGAAAAGCACCACGCTTTATTTTGTGTCACCATACTTGGTCGTATAACTACTCGTGTAACTGTTTTTAAATAGGGAAAACATTGATGTGTTTGATCACTTCAAAATTATTTGCTGTTAGATACCATTGAATATACTGGGCTGCATCAAAGTGTCACCGCGTGCCAGAGCGATTAAGTGCATGCACCGAGATGAGAGAGGTATGTATCAACTCGTCTTAGTTAAGGGAATAACATAGTTTAATATGAAAAAAACTTTGCACTCTAACACAGCTGATCCAGCTGTCAGATTTCATCAAGAATATCTTAATTTGTGTTCCGAAGATGAACGAAGGCCTTACAGGTTTGGAACAACATGAGGGTGAGTAATTACTGACAGAATTTTCATTTTTGGGTGAACTAACCCTTTAATATAAAATACATTTAACTTTTATAAAATACAATTAAATACAATACTGTACCAGGTGTACTTAGTGATGCTGTCAAACAACAATTGAATCAGTAATGCACGGATGTGAGACTTGTCCTTCTTCTTAAAGCTGGGATCCTTCCTCTGCAAAGCTGCTTGCAGTTCAGGGGGAAAGACAGGCAGGTTGTATACTGCTGGCCAAGGTTGGGCAACAAATGAGCCCTCATTCTCACAGGGTTCTTGTCTGTAAACATGAATACAATGTTGAAGTTTTTTATACAGGATTTCATTTTACTTGCCACAATACAGTTTGTTCAAAATTCAAAACAATGAAACATACTGAGTACAAGATATTTGAGGCACTTCAGTTTCCAGGCTGTTTGAAGAAATATAAAAATATAAATTAAGATAAGGATTTTAAGCTTGGTTAGCATTTGTTTGTTTTATATTTAACAACAATGATTAATATTTAACAACAGAGACTTACTTTTTTAACTTATTAAGCTCCTTCATAAGTGTCACCTGATGTTTCATTACAGGAAAAAGTCTTTCCACCATCCTTTCTGTGAGACCCAGCAGAGTCTCTCCATCAATTTGTTGCTCTGTAAAAAATAAAATAAAAAAAAATTACATATTCTAAAGAAGAAATAATAAATAAGAGAGAGACATGCCACAGAAGTACAATATATTTACCTAGAAGACTGCACTCTGTGGTATAATGTAATATACTTAGTATCATCATGCACATATGTGTCAAGAGGATGAAATTCTTTCTCCTCCCCTGGCTGCACCAGAATCCACTCCTTCTGGTCCTCCAATTTGAAAGCATGGTAATGTCTTTCAAATGTTATTGGTATCCGCAGCTTGCCGAAGATCCAAGCACCCCTGAACCGCAAAATCTTCACAAAGATTGGGATGTCCTCCTCCACAAGATCTATAATTAAGTTGTCTCCCACACAGTATTTCACGTTGTTGGTCATAAGAGAGCTACACACACCAAGCTTCTCGTCACCCTGAACATCCTCTGACTCACTTCTTCCAATCACACCTTTCTGTATCTCCAGTGGTAATGCTCGAAAAGGTACTACCCGTTCACCCTCCGTGTAGTTGTCCTGACACAAGGAATCCAGCGAAGTCAGTTCCCAGCACTGCCTTAACTGGTGCCTCTTGTCAAGGGTGTAGCTGAGATTCTTGAAGTTACACGTGTTGTGGGCTAAACGCTTGAAGTATTGGTGCTTTCCCTCGAATCCCATGCACCACAGCTGTTTCAGTGGCTCAAACTTTAATATCAGTTGTGGATAATGAATGAGAAAGTGTAGTTTTGGAGTGAAAGTCTCAGGGAATACAGACTGGAAGGAGGACAGGAATTCACCTATCTGAAGGCTTAGAAAAGGGATGATTTTCCTTTGAATGGTGGGGGACAAAATCACATCTCCTATATCCCTACACTTCAGGTAAATGTCCCAGTGCACCTCACCTTCTGGAATGTAATGTCCAATGAGAAATGGCAAAATCCTGAAGAGGCACCAGACCTGAGTTGCAGACCCTGATAGTGTGTTTTTCTTTAGTACAGAATCTGGAAATTTCTGAGGAAGGTTAGCCCATTCATTCCTCCCTATCTTAAATGCATCCAATTCAGCATGTATCTGACTTAATGAGACAATGTGCAAAAAATTTAATGCCTGGTAATCACAAGAGGCACCACACCCTCGAGAAAATGCATTAAGTCAGGGGGAAAGTTTTTTGTCACATCAAAGTAGTCCAGCTCAGCGAAAGGACACTCACTGACCACACCATATGTCTGTTTGGATATTCCAGTACTTTCCCTGAGTGCTTGCAGATGGTACTGATGTACCTGAGAAGATCGAATTATTACATCATCTTCGTTAACGTGAGACCTTAGGTCTTTGTAGCTGATCATACAAAAGCGACAGATCCATCCACTGCTAAAGCAGCAGGTGAAACCTGCCAGGCTGTGAGCAGACAAGTTGTCAGCTGAAATAGTGGCAAGGGTGCATTTCAAAATGATGTTCTGACCATTTACACTGACCTGGAGTCCTTCAGTGTACAACAGTTTCAGGTCATTAATCAGGGGCAGCAAGATGTCTCTGTATGAGTACTTTAGAAATTGATTTCTTACAAGTAAGCACAAATGTATATGCCTCAATTGTGATTTGCAGTTAGATTCAAGATTGCCAATCATAAAATAGAAAGCTGCTAATTTGTGAACTGATCTTTTAGACCCCAAGGGGTTTACCACTTCATATTCATCAGTGTACAGATGTAATCTTACAATATTAGGATCTCCAAAAAAGGGGCTCTCATGGAATAATTCTCCATCTGTGTAACTGCTTAAAAAATAAATACTTGGGGCTTGTTCACAGGTTCTTCGATATGATTCAAATATGTCATGTTTCTCCAACTGAGTCTTCAGAACATCAATGATAGGCACATACTGAAATGTGTCCTCCTTCCCCTGGCTATTGGTTCCAAGTCTGTGCTTGACTGGCTCCACTAAATGTAGATGTTCTTTGCAATATTTGAAAAGTTGATAATCTGACTGAATATAGGCAAACACACTTTCAATAAGTGTCTGATTAATTAGCTTAAGTTATCCAAGTCTTCCTGGTCCTCTAGTCTAAATCCAGATTTTGTCAAGTGGAATTTTATGATGTCAAAATAACTTTGTTGGAAAAATTTCAAGATGAACTCCAAGCTGGAAACAATGGTATCCTGAGTTGCTTTAGGAAGTAAATGTTTTTCTTGAAGATTTAATATAAAGAAGGCTACATGCTGTCTCAGCTCCAATAACACAGTTTCTAAATCAATTCCAAGCAAAGAATTCTGGTTGTTCTCTAGCAGATCATCTTCAGGAACCTCCTCCTCACTTTCGTTGTTGTCTTCAAATACAGTAGCCTTTTCAAATAGGGGATGTTGCAAAGCTTGTCTGTTCTTTCGATAGATATGGTTTCTGTAACTTGCAACAGTTTTATATCTTCTAAAACATCCCTCAATGTCACAGGTAACACTAAAATCTGCTTGGTGGTTATGTTGCACTTGCAGGTGAGTTAGAAACTTTGTGAGTTGAAACTTCACAACATCACAAAATGAATATCTATACATTTTCATCTGTAACGTTACCTCTGAAACTTTCTTTTGCATCAATGAGGTTTATAGTTTGAAGCCAGTGACACGTGTCATCTACTGACCATTTATCAACCATGGTTATCTGGGGATAAAAAAACAAAGCATAAATAACACTTCATAAACCAACTATGCATTAAACACACCTAACGTTAAAGATTTTTGGCTTTAGAACATTTGAATACTAAAATGTAACCTTGTGCTATCATCACTTTAATCCAGCGCATGCGTCACAGTAAACATAAACGAACGCTGCACTGCAACTGTGTCTTTGCACAGTTTTAATAGCTACAGACCGGCCGGAAGTTTTGAACTGTAGCAGTGTCCACTTTCCTGCTGAGTTTAGCTCCAACCCTGATAAAACACACCTGAACAAGCTAATCAAAGATCCTCGTCTGGTCTGGGTTGGAGTTGCACAAAAGTATCTTGCGGGCCAAAGTTAAGAACTTCTACACCTGTTAACATAGGCCTGGGAAAAATACTCACTGCAAAATGAGTAGAGCTATGTGTGAAACTGCGACACACTTTCACATAATCATTCACCTCCGTCTTCCACCAATTTTTTTTATTTGAATCGGCGCCGTTTATTTAAACAAAGAGCGCACGCTTAATTGAAATGAACGTTAAAATTCATGCTTCTGACTCGAAACTCGTCTCCTTATAACCAAGCTATCTTATTGTAGTTAACAATTCCATTAACATTAACAAGGAAATAAAGGGAGACTGTATCTTAATTAATTTAAAAACCGGAGCAAAATTAATTTAACAGGATTTGAACCGACGGCTGACGAAGCCCCTTCAGTGCTTCACACCAGTGTTTTTGAGGTAAATTTTGCTTGTAGTATCAGTGTTTAACACAAGGGCTACTCTAACAAATATAAATATTAACTGTAATACAAAATATTTCGGTAAAATCATTTAAGAAATGTAAAAACTTAACTTACCTTAGGGTATGAACGAGCAGAAATAGCGGACTCCTCAGTTTGAAAAATTAACTGTCACTTGTCTCGACTCCTCTCGAGATTCATCTTCGCCAATCCACCAATAGGAATTCAAGGATGACGCAATGCATATATGCCACCGGGGAGGGGGAGGGGGTCTTTTTATGATTATTTGTTTTTAATGTTCCCTTCGGTAGATTAAAACCATCACAATATGGTATACAAGATAAAGAAAACTCCTGGTTAGTTTATGTTTTTCTTCACAAATTGATTCGTCAAAAAGGTAAACTATAATGTAAAGTAATATGTTTCATGCTAATGTACAGCTCAAATCATACATTGACTAGATATTAATATTTTTGACTACAGCAGTCATTCTCATGGGTCTTGACTCAAAAAGCTTTGTGAATGTGTTGAGTAAGGCCTATAATTATAGTGTAATCTTTAGTTTACACTTCAGTCATAAAACATGAATTATAGAATAATTTTTATAAAAAAAGGTTCTTTGCATGCAAGGGTTCTACATAGAACCATTTTTTTGGTAAAAGGTTCTATTGGCCAAGTACGGAACCCCAGGGTTCTATATAGAACCTTGAGGAACCCTTTTTTTAAAGAGTGTATGAACACTTATTTGAGGGAAATAAACTACAAGGAAATGAAACCCTCTTGAACAGGATCTTCACACAGCTCTACATCATAGAAGGAGAGAGAGAAGGAGTGAATGAAGAACATGAGGTTTTACAGATGGAGAAAACACCCAGAACACAACACAATCCAATCAGCTGTAATGACATCTTTAAACCATTACCTTAACCAGGATGTGAAGAGAAGGAGAAAATCAAGACTGTTTTTACTAAAGGCATCGCTGGAATTGGAAAAACCGTCTCTGTGCAGAAGTTCATTCTGGACTGGGCTGAGGGAAAAGACAATCAGGATGTAGATTTCATGTTTGTGTTTCCATTTCGAGAACTGAATTTGATTTTAGATCACCAGTACGGTCTTCACAGACTTCTGCTGGACTTTAATCCTGAACTTCAAGATCTGGACTCAAAGATTTACGAGGAGTGTAAAGTTGTGTTCATCCTAGATGGTCTGGATGAAAGCAGAATCACGCTTATGTTCTCAGATGATGAGAAAGTTTGTGATGTGAATGAATCTTCATCAGTGGGTGTGTTGATGTCAAACCTCATCAGAGGAGAGCTGCTTCCCTCTGCTCTTATCTGGATCACCTCCAGACCAGCAGCAGCCAATCAGATCCCCTCCAAATACATTAACCATGTGTCAGAAATTCAGGGATTCAAATCAGTGACCAGCATCAAGCCAGCAGAATAATGACACATATCAGAAGAGCAAGAAGCCTCTACATCATGTGCCACATCCCCGTCTTCTGCTGGATCTCATCCACTGTGCATCAAAACCTCCTGGAAAAAGATCTCAGTGCAGAAATCCCTCAAACTTTGACTGAAATGTACATCCACTTCCTGTTGAGTCAGATTAAGAGAAAGCCTGATGAAAGAGAAACTACAGAGAAACTCCTAAAGTCCGTCAGAGAAGTGATTGTAAAACTTGCTGCAGTAGCTTTCAGTCAGCTGATGAAGGGCAATGTGATGTTCTATGAGGAGGACCTGATTGAGAGCGGCATAGACGTCACTGACCCCTCAGTGTTTTTTGAGATTTGCACTGAGATCTTTAAGAAAGAATCAGTGATTCATCAAAGGGAAAGTCTACTGCTTCATTCATCTGAGCGTTGAAGAGTTTTTTGCTGCTTTCTATGTGTTTTATATGCTTCTCAGACGGCGCTTGCCTTCTCCGTGATCCAGCGATGCGTGAGCTTCGCTGAAGAGATGAAAAATCAGGTGAGTCAGCCTTTTCGAGCTCCTTTTATAGGTTGGGCCACACCCATTTCGGCGGGAAGTGGCAAGAAGGGCGCGAAGCCCCCTTCTATTGGTCTGATGTTGCATCAGCCTGCGCTCGATAGGCTGTGCAGTTGCCGCAGAACAAGCCAATGAGTGAACGAGCCGTCTCGCCTATGGCTGTGTACTGCTGCAAATGCGCTTTACAAAAATACAAAATTAAGGATAATTTTTTGCTTAAGTATTTCGTGAAAAGAGACTTTTCCCGTAGCGTCTTAGCTAAGACGCAGTACGAGAGAGCTCTCGTAAGAGAACCAAAAGTTACATTTTTCCTCCTTCTATTTTTAACTATAACAACGCCCCTCAACACCCAAACATCCCTTCCCTGGGCAGCGTAAATACAACAGAATAACATAGCGTCTGGTTACAAAGGCAAAATATAACCATTATGTCACCACACCATCTCAAGGCATGTACCCATGCATACCAACCAAAACAAAAGTACTGATGATAAAAGTATCATTATAAATGCATACATAAAAGAGAGAGAGAGAGAGAGAGAAAAAAAAAATATAATAATAAAATTTTTGCCATTCTGTGAGACAAACTACGATTTTGACCTGTGAGGTCAAAAGAGCAGATACAGCATCACAAAAAAGTGTAAAGAGAGGGATACATGTAAAATAGGTTAACTAGGTAATTCTTTCAGATTTTTTAAATATAACAAAATAGGTTCCCATTTCAAATAAAATCTGTCCACAGATCCCTTTAATGTAAATTTTATCTTTTCTAATTTTAAAAAGAACATCACATCTTCAAGCCAAACTGTTGCAGATGGAGGGGTAGGGGATTTCCAACTTAACAAAATTCTTCTGCGGGCCAATAAAGAAGTAGAAGCAATGATGTCCGTCTGGGTTGCAGTTAAGGTAATTGTTATAGTTTCACTGGGAGATCCAAAAATAGCTATTGAGGAACAAGGTCACAATGTCACCCAAGGGCCTCACTGATAGTTTTAAAAGCCAAATCTCAGTAATTGTTTAGAGAGGAGCAAGACCAAAATGTATGTGTCAGACTGGCTGGGGAGAAAGAGCATCTGTCACAGGCTGCATCTAACCCTGGATATATTCTTGCTAACCATTCCTTGCTCAAGTGAACCCTGTGAAGCACTTTAAATTTTATGAGCCCTAACCTAACAGAGGATGATGATGAGTGGACCCTTTTAAGCGCCTCCCTCCAAAAAGCCTCAGGTAACATTATGCCCAGTTCATGTTCCCATTTGGATTTAATTTTATCCAGATTGTACCCTTTCAAAGACATGAGCTGGGAATATAATATGGAAATCAATCCTTTATTAGTAAAATTGAGAGTAAGACTATCTAAGGGTGAGGTAGGAGGGAAATCAGGGAAGGGTGGAAATTTGTTCTTTACAAAATTGCGAATCTGAAGGTATCTAAAAAAAATGGCTTTTTGGGAGGTCAAACTGTCTGCAGAGGTTCTCAAAACTGTTAAATAAACCTTCAGTATATAAATCTTTAATGCATATTAACCCGGAAGTTGCCCACTGTCTAAATGATGAGTCTGTTGTAGAGGGAGGGAATAAATTATTTTTGTAAACAGGACCCAAAACTGATGCTGATGTAAATTTATAGTGGCAGCGAAACCGATTAAAGATCTTAAGAGTGGAGATTATTTTGTGTTCTGTTCTATTTCAGTCTTGCTGACTGTAATCTCACTGACCAACATTGTGAGATAGTGACATCTGCTCTACAATCATCAAACTCTGTCCTTAGAGAGCTGGACCTGAGTAACAATGACTTACAGGATTCAAGAGTGAAGCTGCTCTCTGATGGGCTGAAGAGTTAAAACTGTAAACTGGAGATACTGAGGTCTTTAGAACATCACACATTCATAAATTCTCAAGATTTGTCAAGGCAGCAGGTTTTTAGGATCAGTTGTCACCAAACACTTTCCCTCTCTCTGCCCAGTTAATTCTTTGAAATCAAACTGACTAGGTGGTTTGCCTAAAGACTTGATGTCCGATTTAAAAGAAAAAAAAGTTTTTAGATTAAAAAAGCCTGTTTCAAGATGTTGTGTTGCATTTGATTGTTTCCTGATCTTTCATGTCACTTCAGAGTATTTGTGCACATAATTTTATAAAATGAGAAATCCATGCATACTGGTTTAAAACTGAGATCAACAATGATTCCTCTGGTATTTGAGAGCTGAGGGCTTCAAAGATGATGTAATCTGTTGATGTGTGTTTGTAGGCTGTCTGGCTGTATGGTGACAGAGAAAGGCTGTCGTTATCTGTCTTCAGCTCTGAGCTCAATCCCCTCACATCTGAGAGAGCTGGTTCTGAGCTACAATCACCCAGGACAATCAGGAGTCCAGCTTCTCTCTGACAAACTGAAGGATCAGAACTGCTCACTGAAGATACTCAAGTATGTGGGGTACAAGTTTAGAAATACTGTCTGCAGCAAGAGCCCACACTTCACATCTCTGCATGTACTAATTAAATCCCTATCCTCAAATAATTTATCTGTCCACTTTTTAGTCTGACATTCTGCAGACTAAAAGTAAAATTGCAAGTTTAAGTCAACTAACAATCATTATAGTATTATTAGACCGTCTGCTTAATACCTGCTGTTCCCCAACAGACAATCCACTGACTATAAAGCCCTAAACTAACAGTCTACTAATAGTATAATCAGAGTTAGTTCACATAAAGTTGAAAGTTACTTATATTTAATACAATGTCTAAAGTACACTATCAAAAAAAACTTGTAATTCATATTTCCTGTAAACTAGGGGTTTAACGGTACGCAAAAATCATGGTTCGGTACGTACCTCAGTTTTAAAGTCACGGTTCGGTTCATTTTCGGTACAGTAAGGGAAAGAAATGGAAACATTAAACTGCAGGTTGTTCATTACTATAAACTTTTTTTAACAATTTGTTTACACTTTTTTGAAATACTGTTTAATAAAATATATATAAAATTAAAAAAGAATAAGAAATACAATACTGCTGCAAAGTTCTCCACTAAATAAAATACTCTCAGTCTCCAACCAATATCATATAATAAAATATAATGAAAAATATAAATAAATAACTATGATTACAGTGCAGCATTACCAATCCCAGCTTGTAGGCCTGCTCATATTTAAAAATATATATATAACTTTTCACGAAAGTTTGTGTAAAGTGTAAAGACACAGAAAACGCGAAGCAGCCATCACGCAACTGACACGCAGCAGAAATGCCACGCTCACGCCACGCAGCCAGTGTGTCACCGGCCTTAGAATCAGCTGCAGGGCGGGATTTGCGCTGAACGCGGAGACTTTCGCCACTTAATATGTTCGTTTGGAAACACAAAAATGTACAGCTGTTCCGCGCACGAAATATTGCATTCGGTCATTCGGTGCACACGTGCACCGTACCGAAAGCCCTGTACCGAAACGGTCCGGTACGAATACATTTTCCGTTACACCCCTACTGTAAACCTGTTCAATATGGATTGAATATACTAAAACACAGAGACATACAGCTCTGTAAACTGCTTTGTTACAAAATATATTGAGAAAATGCTATGCAAATGAACAGGAATCATTACATTTAAGGACTGTATGTGAATAACTATTCCAATTACTTTGTCTGTATGTTTGTGTGTTATTTTAGTTTGTACCATGGAGAGCCTTTCAGGATCCAACCAGGACTGCAAAAATGTAGGTTCTTTGTCTAGTGCACTCTTGCACGTTTTATGAAAACAAACACAATTATATAACTGTTTTCATCTAAATTCTTGTATTCTGATTTCTGTGATCTCACACTGGATCCAAACACAGTGAGTACTCAAATTCCTATCTGTGAACAGAGAGGTGAAATATGTGGATGAGCAGCAGCCGTATCCTGATCATCCAGAGAGATTTAAAGATATTCCTCAGGTTCTGTGTCGAGAGAGTCTGACTGGACGTCATTACTGGGAGGTTGAGCGGACCGGCTGGGCTCGTGTAGCAGTGTCCTATAAAACAATCGACAGGAAGGAAGTGTCTGTTAGTAAGTTTGGATACAATGACAAGTCCTGGTGTCTCTTCTGCACTGTTAATGGATTTGTTTTCTGGCAAAACAATGAGAGCCACAACATCCCTGCCCCTTCACCCTCCACTAAAAGAGTAGGAGTGTATCTGGACTGGCCGGCCGGCACTCTGTCCTTCTACAGTGTCTCTCACACACACACACTCACACACTTACACACATTCAACACCACATTCACTGAACCCCTCTATGCTGGATTTAAGGTTTTTAATTCTTCTCTGTCACTGTGTAAGATTACAAAACAGACAAACAACTAAGTCATGGTCCTATGTCTGAATTTTAGAAGATTTGATTTATGGAATATATAATGTAAGAATTTTACTACAGAACTAGTAATTACATGATTGTGATAAACTACTATGTATACTCAATCTCTATTTCTATTATCTCTATTTCTGTCTGTAAATATTATATATATATATATATATATATATATATATATATATATATATATATATATATATATATAAATATTGTTACTGCTATTGATGTGGAATACGATTAAGGTTAAGGACAGGTTAAGGTATAGTGATAGAGTCAACAGTCTGATTATAGGTGTAACTACAGAAATTAATAACAGATTTGATATTTATGGTCTATAATATAGCATATTTAAGAGAGCAAACACTCATTTGTATTGTATGTCACTCATGTTGTTTCTTTATCTCTACAATATTACTTCCTAAACGTATGTAATATATATGTACTGCAATCATTATGTTTTTATTCTGTAACTGTTTATTCTAACTGTGTGTTGTGTGCTGTGTTGCCTTCACAAGTAAGTAGATATGTGAGAGACAGTCTCTGTTTCAAGGATTTATTATCACATAATGACATTGTGAAGCAGTAATTTTTGTTTTGGTATAATAACACTTGTTGAAATTGTGTTGCTCAGGCGATGTCTAACTGAACGTGGAAAACTATTCAATAAACTCTACTGATTATTACCATCACTTTATCTTCTGCTTTCTGAAATGAAACCTGCCTCTGTCTGTGTTTGGACTGACAGAAAAACTGATTTTATGTTGACAAATTTAATGTGTGTGGGATTTTGAAATGAAGAGTCACTGAGATCCTCTTGTTTTCTCAGAAATTAATGTGAGACAAAAGCGAATGAACCAGTTTCTCCGGATGTACTATTCCTGCAGTGTGTTCACTGTAAATCTGCAGTGTTTCATGTAAATCTGCAGAGTATTTATAGTAAATTGTATAATGATCAGCTCAACCCTTTTCTATCAACAGAGAGCAGTCTGACACGACTCAGATCAAGTACTTTCAGTGTGTTCATTAATGAACTGTCTGTTTGATTCAGTGCAGTTTGATGAAGACTTTCACAATATATTGTTCTCCTTTACAGAGATCAGATTCTTGTCAGACGCTCCAATGACAATTGTTGAATTATGACAAAAATGAACTTTTCCATTAAAACTTCAATAATTCTGTGAGGACTTCACTCACAGACAACCAAACTATTTTTATGTTGTTATTAAACCCGGTTCAAATTAATCTACTAATCTACATGACACTAAACATAGCAGAGAAGCTTAATATTATGTGAATGCTGGTCCTTACATGGTTTTTCCATCTCACAGAGAATTATGAAATTCTATATTCTAATATTCCTACAAAATTGGTCAAAAACACAGAAATTCAGCTAATTGTGTTTAATATGAATAAAAAAATAATTACTAGACTTTAATTTTATAGCACTTAAAATGCAGTTAAATGTTCAAAATCATTACATTCAATTATATAACAGTATAATCTTTTAAAGTATGCTAGGCTATAATATTTCCATAATAAGCACACTTTATTTTTGAATATCAGAGGTACATCTCATGCTTCTCAATGCAATGTGTCTGTGTCATGCTGCACATTCACCTCTAGATGGAGACAATTCAGTCTCAGGCTCCAATCCTAACTCACCATGTACTTCCTGTCAGAGACAGTTAACTTCTGTGCATTAAAATAATGTTATGACCTTGACTAGTGTACAAATGATAATGCTATTATTTGGCAATGATTTTACATACTGTGGCATCTATTCATTTAAAAAATATAATTCAGTATAATTAAGCATTTCATATTCACATTTCAGAGTTTTGAAATCAGGTGCAAGATCATTGATGGGGAGCTGGGTATTTCAGCGCTCCACACTCATTCTTCCCACTGTTCGCTCTTTTGTGACTAACTTTCACAGTTGTTCTCAGGAGCACACTATTTTTTCTTGTTTTGTTTTATTTATTTGTATATTTTTTTGCTACAGCATGGGATTAATCAATGCATGTTGATTAAATTGTATTATAGTGCATATATGGAAATGAAAGTGGGTAACATTTAACTAATTCTTTTTTATCACTAGTATTATTTGTGATTTGAATTTAGTGAATGGGAGTCCCTCTTTTGCCTTCACTTTCGATTTCGCAATCTTGTCACATTTTACAATAAAAGATGTGTGTATGTTTTGCTTACATCTATATACAGTCATGGCCAAAAATATGGACACCCTTGGTAAATATGATCAAAGAAGGCTGTGAAAAGTATTTAAAATGGGGGGGGGGATATCATTATGAAATAAATGTTTTTCTCTAATACACATTGGCCACAATTAAGGACACTCCTAGAAATTCTTATGAGTAAAATAACTCTGAAGTATATTCCCACTCATATTCACATATTATGAACATGAAATGATCCAGCCATTGCTTCCTGTTTCACAGAAATATAAAGAGGAGGTAAAAAAAAAAACCCAAATTGCCTTAATCATCCATCACAATGAGTAAAAACAAAGAATATATTTCTGATGTGTAGCAATAGATAAATGTTATGAAACTGCCTGTAAGAGGATGTGTGTCTATATCGTCCTAATGCATGGGGAGGAGGTCAGTTTGAGTGGCTGAAGACTCTCCAAGGATCACAGCTGGAGAATTGCAGAAAATAGTTGAGTCTCGGTGTCAGAATTTTTTTTTTTTAAATGTCAAACAGCACCTACATCAACACATGTTGTTTGGGAGGGTTTAAAAAAAATTCTCCTAGCTCATCAGTAACAAACTCCAGCATATTCAGTTATCAGCCATGACTGGAACTTCAAATGGCTTCTATGGTCAGATGTATTTGTGATGTTGTGGGGCTATATTTCTGCTGGAGGGCCTGGACATCTTGTTTAGATACATGGCATCATACCAACAGATAAAAAATCAGTAAGTGACTGACTCTATTAGAAATATAATAATGGGGTCGCTGCGATTTTGCCAAGTAAGACATGTTCCTGGATCAACATTATTGTACAAAAATAAAGACTTAACCCAATCCCTACCCCTACCACTAAACCTAACCTTACCCATAATGTATTCCTAAAATCAGTGGGAAATAATAGCTGATTAACAAAGGTGCAGAACCTGACTCTGATTGTAAGACTAAAACAGATATTTTCTGAAAAGTTATATCTCAATTCTGATTGGTTGATTGGAATGTTGTTCCAGGATCAATAAGAATGTTGATCCAGGAACATGTTGTACTATGTATAATGGGCCATGCTTGGGTCTTCCAACTGTACAATAATCCAAACACAAACCTCAAAAACAACACAGAAATGGGTCACTGAGCTAAAAACCAAGCTTCTGTTCTCTATCCTCGTCAAGCATTAATATTTTTGGGCATGACTGTACCTTTCACTTTTTAAAACAAACGAGGCATCATAAGCATGGCAGCGCTTATGAGTTGAACACCTACTTTCATACAATTTATTGTTGACAAACGTGGTGGTCGCAACAATTTAGTCACAGATGCAGAAAAAACGGTCGCAGTCTTGAGTCCTGCAATTAAATATAACAAAAACTGGTTATTATTTTTTTTATATAAAAAAAAAATAACAAAATAAATATAAATAAAACTTAGCCGCTCGGTTTTGTAATATTTTTTGTATTTTTTAGTCAGTATGAAAAGGTGTATTTATTTTTATTTGGAGATGGCGAGTCAGCATCGGCATTCAGCAACTTCATCTTTGCACCCAAAACTGACTCAGAAAGCACTTGTTTATTAATAAATATTTAAAATGTCTTCTTTTCTCCCGACACATTCATAATCTTTACGATGCTTTGATTGCTTTGCGCCATATATATACGCCTGCCTAAAGGATGGTAATTTAGCCAGAGGTGGGTAGAGTACCCAAAAACTGTACTCAAGTAAAAGTAAAAGTACTTCTAGAAATATTTACTCAAGTAAAAGTAAAAGTACTAGTCTTGAATAGTTACTTGAGTAAGAGTAAAAGAGTATCGGATAAAAAAATCTACTCAAGTAGTTAGTTACTAGTTACTTTGGGTCATATATACTGAGCCTATTTTTATTTAGATATATAGATAAAATGTATGTAATGTATGTGTGTGTGTATAAATGTATATATTTCATCAGCCTTCACTCCAATTTATGTAATTTATTATAAAAGCTTGTCTGTTTACTTAAGTAACAGATATAGGTGTCATGCCATAACATTTTTAATACGACTGACTTTATATTAAATGTGAATTTAACATTGAAAGTTAATGTGATATAAATATTGCTACTAATCTTTCATTGTTCAGAAAGAGAGCAAATAACATTTACATTATCAAAGATCATTTTCACTGACAGTCTAGATTTCAATCACTCTCAGAAACTCCCATTAAAATCACTGAAACTGTTAACACTGTGAAATCAATATCTTAATTAAAGATTCGTACACACATCTGCACTTTGTTGTTTCTGACGAGAGAATTCACCAGAAAGAGGCAGGGGCGAAAATCTCATCTAAATGTTGGGGGGGACAATAAACATAACATTTCTCACAAGCAAGTTTTGAAGGGGACACCAATAAAACAGGCAAGATTGTACTTGTGTACAGAGAGGAAAGCCTTACTATTGCATGGAGAACGTTCCATTATCCTTCTTCTCAAAGTTTCTTTCTGGTTCAATGAAAAAGCTGACTAAATTGACCAAAACATTCTGCAAAACATTTTTTTTTTTGCAATGTTTTTGAAGTCGTTTACAAAATCAAGCCACCAAAATACAATGGAATTTGAACTTAACTTCAACTTTTATTTATTTGTATAGCACATTTAATAGCAATGTTGTTGCTTCACAGTTATAATTAAAACATGCATATATAAAAACATTTGCCATGCCTAGCAAAATGAAGGCATACACACTCTTAGACATACATCCTCACACAACTGTATAGTGAGATCGGTATAGACGTGAAAGAGGGGAAAAAACAAAAAAATACTTATTTATTACGTCAATGACTGATTCGTTCAAAAAGTGGATTCATTCAGTAAGGAAACACCTCCTCATTGTGTTTCTCAAAATTAGTGCTGTTACTGCTGTAGATTAGTTTTCAACTTTTTTCGTTGGTGAAATAGAGCTAAAACAGGCAATATGGTGCCTAAAATGCACTTAATATTAACTTATTGTTTATTCAATTTTTATAAAAATCTAAATCACATTTGTTATGCTAATATCTGGAGAACAACTGCACTCTTATTGTGATGTTATATTAGGTTGACTATATTAAATGAAGTAAACCGACTAAATCATAGTGAACGCGGGAAAATCTAAATGCGCACCCGCGCTAATCTAATCTAACGTACAAGACTGTGTGTATGTCGGTGGTGAGGTGAGATGAAAATGGGAGCAGGCAGTGGACCAAAGCAATGTGAGGCAAAGCAGGGAGAACTCAAGATGTTTAAAACTTTTTTTTGTTGTTGTTGCTCCGTTTGCATTTGTATTGTTTTACTACTTACACAATTAGCTTAACTATATATCATTATATTATTTACAATACACATATTTCAATTATATTTTAGAGGGGGACAACCCTCAGATAGGGGGGGTCCGGACCCCCCCGACCCCCCCGCGATTTCCGCCTATGGAAAGAGGTATTCAGTCAGCGAGCGAGTGAAGGAAGCACCGCATTTCAGCGATGACTCATCTGAATGCCTCTGATTGGCCAATGCTTTAATAAGCTCAAAAGAATCATGTGTGATTGGTTATAATGCGCAGCGCTGTAAAAACACATCTATCTCTGGCTCAGCACAAGCAAGCAATCACAGATCTGAATTTAGCAGCTGATGATATGACTTGCTGAACGTACTCGCACCGGTGTTATTGTATTAAAATTAATAAAATCTTAATCGGCTATTTTTGTCTTTTGGAAGCTGCATTCAACTTGACTCCCCTCTGTTATAAGCCACACACGTACAACAAACTAATGTCACAGTGGTATCGTGTACTGTAATCGAATGTAGCCCAAGTTATTACCTGTTAAACAGTAGACAGCACACGCTGTGTTCATCTAATAAGGATCTCCATCGCTAGCAAACAATAACCTTTGCAGATTTCAATTCAGTGCAGTTCCAGACACGTTTTCAACGCTCTTTCTGTTCTTAAACGTTACATCTCTGAGTGAACCACTTCAGACGCTCAGCGCGTGCGGCAGGGAACTGAACAACTCATTCAAACTGGTTCATGAACCAATTCACTCGTTTGCCAATTGGTTTGATCAAGCCTTTGAACTGAATTGACTCAAAAGAATGAATCATTCGCGAATGGGCATCGCTCATTGCCCAGAGAAAAGTAGACGGCGCGTTCGGAATAAACTGAAGCAGTTATAACATTTATTGCATTAAGATAAAGTAACGAGAGGAGCGTCGCCCATAGTAACGAAGTAAAAGTACAGATTTTTCCCCCAAAATTTACTCAAGTAAGAGTATAAAGTACCCATCTTTAAATATACTCGGAAAAGTATTAGTTACCCTAAATAATTACTCAAGTAAATGTAACGAAGTAAATGTAACTCGTTACTACCCACCTCTGAATTTAGCTATTATTATATTAATACATTTAATATAATGTTCGACTAGTTGAATATAAAAATCTTAATTCGGGGGCAAGCCTTCTTAGCACAAGGAAGCGCTATTTTTTATAAAATGCTTTTATTTATTTTTATTATCATCATCTTAATTATTAAATACAAATTATTAGGCTACAGCATGTATATAATTGGTTTCAGGAAAAAAAAAAATCTGTGGGGGATGCTATGGGAGTGCTTTTGTTTTTTCTTGGGAGTGCTGAAGCACCTGCTAGCCCCTCCCTAGCACCGCCCATGTTCACATGAATTATTCTCATTTATGTTTTACACTGGTTCTCAATTCCAGGATTTCCGGTCATTGTATCTCTTATACCGTAGGACGTTTTTTATATTTGACCGTAAGTGCCCTACGTAGACACCACGGGATATTCCTCCATGATTCCAGTTCAAAGGGAGTAGGCCTATATGTTACATCCAAAGGGCATTAAAGTGTGCGACATGTGAATTTAAATCAACTGTATTCATTTACAGAGGTGTATTATATGTCACACTTCACACTTCTCTAGTAAGTTTCCTCTGTGTGTGAATACTCTGTGTGTAACCACTGAGGTATAATACAATAAAAAGTTAACCAGATTTAGTTTCGATGAGGAAGCTGCACTTAAAGCTAGTGAACTAGAAGAGGAGGAGCCATCAGTCATTCAAATCAGCTGTTCTCACAATCCTGTGTCAGTCAGACTCTCGCCGGTTCAAAAGGAAACAGCAACTTATAAAGTAAGTAGCCTACTATAAGCTGTACCCGTATAGCTGTATATATATATATATATATATATATATATATATATATATATTAAGATTACATATTTTGCAGTGTTTGTAAAAGTTCTGGTCTAGTGCAAGTAGTTAGCTAACATAGCATTTCTGTGAGCTTATATAAACAGCTATCACAGAATTAAAATGTAAAGGATTGAATTCCAAAGTTAACAAAGACGATTACTTCATTTGAAATGTTTAGGTTGAAAGGTCGACACGTTTTTTAAGATGATAATGTGTTTCCCGTTCATGGTTTCTGCTTCACCTGATTGTAAAAGTAACTTTGGTTGAATAAACTAAATGCACTTTTTCCCGAGAGATAAGAAAGTACAAAGCTGTGTTGAGTCGGTAACCCTTTCTTTAGAAACCTAAGGGTATTTCAAATCATGTTGTAACTAGAACACTGGTTTTAACGGGAATGAGGAAATTGTGCTTAGATTTGATTGCACAACTTTCACTTCTCCTTGTAGCCTATTATATGCTGCATTTGAAAAAGAAAGTTAATATTTAACATGGGTCCTGGTTTTCTGTTTTTCTTTACAAAACATATTTTGTAACATTATATTGTGCTTTCATAATGCTTACTTCTTTAAAGCAGCATTATTTTTTTAAATGTGCTAAATTAAAAGGAGCATTTTTCTTTAATGTAAGTTGTCATGTTATTTTTATAATTTGAATTAATTACTTTTAGTTTACATGACTGATGTTGATATTTTTGTATGTCACATTTTCCATTTGTTTCAGAAATAGTTTTACATTAATCTTTTTTTTTTTTATTTGTTATGGTTAAACTTTTGCTAGAGTGTATTTTATTGTTTCTTGATATTTTTTGAACAGCATCAGGAGAACATGAAGCTTCAGGCATTTAAGATACTTCATCTGAGAATTTTTTTTTGTTTTTATTTCCAGCTGCAATGGACATCATAGATCCCATCCTATCCATCGCAGAAAAGCTGTACAGTCTGTGTGAGGAGGTGAAGGCCAACAAGAAGCGCTGCAGGCGTCTGGCTCACCGCGTGTCCACTCTGGCTGAGCTGGTCAGGGCCGTGAAGATTCATGGCTTTGGGACTGAACCTGAACAGGTTAGAAAGGGGCTTGAAAATCTTAAACTCACTCTGGAGTCAGCAGAGAAGGTAGTGAAGAAATACACTTCCTTCAGCTATTTGAGACGGATCGCCAAAGCACTTGACCTCGGAGAGGAGTTCAGCTTCCTGAATGAGAGGCTGAATGATGCAGCCCAGGTGCTTTCTCTAGCGCTTCAGGTAGAGCACAGAGCAAGTATAGAGAAAGTGTTTCAGGAAGCTACAAGGTGGCGGGAAGATGAAGAAGACAGGCAGAGTGACTCTCTGGAATGTAAGTTGTATGGATTTGAATTGGAATACAACTGGAACCTTTAGGCTAGACCTGTCCAAACCTGTTCCTGGAGGGCCACTGTTCAGTTTAGCTCCATTCCTACTTAAACATACCTGACTCAGATAAGCAAAGTCTTCAGACCCACTTGAAACATCTAGGAAAGAGAATTGGAGCTAAACCCTGCATGATGTTGGCCCTCCAAGAGCAGGATTTGACAGCCCTACTTTAATCAGTGTACTTAAAGAGTATAAATTTGTCTCCTATAGTGCTCCAGTCTTTAGCTCAGGAGAGCAAAGAAACGAACGCGGTGGTTGACGCTGTACAAAAGACAGTTGGCCAAACTCAAAAAGATGTGAAGGACATTAAAGAAATCATGGAATCATGTAAGTACAGATATGTGGGTCAACGACAAATAAGAGTGTCCACGAAAAAGACAAAATAAGAAAAATGCTTTAAAAACTACAACACGTGCAAAGTTATTACAAATACAGTATGTATTCTTGTCATTGATGCGCGGGTCAATGTATAAACAACCCTCACCCAACCGACGTTTTCAACTAACCCGCCCGCAACTCGGACCGCAAAAAAAGAAAAAGAAAATATTGGACCCGACCCGCTTCCTGACCTGCATTTTTTTAAAGTAGTAAATGCTCATGGTAGCGTCATTGGGCCATAGACGTAGTGGTGCGGGGGGAGGGGGGATGTTGGGGGAAGCGGAGAGCACTCGTGAGCGGAGAGCGCATTTCTTAATATTCTGAATATCATTTTTATTTTTTTTCTAGTCGACTGGTAGTTGTAAATTTAAGCCATTCTTGGACAAATCACCCCTTTATATTAATTACTTAAATAGGCTGTAGCCTACAGGATAATAAGCCTTATGATCGCACGCATAAAGCTTGCCACAAATTCAATTCGATTATGAATGTGTCTAAATTAGCTAGGATTGTTTAGTAATAAACTGGTGTTTTCTGTGTTGCTGCAAAGATGAAGCTGAAGATGTGGACTCACCATGAACGCCAGAGAGAAATGCACATTTCATATGGATTACATATTCAGAGAGTAGTCTATTTATTTTGGTTTGAATATTTTCGTTTAAAAGTAGACATTTCGAGCTTTCTGTAATATATAGCCTATATTTCTCAAATCTGTGAGGCACAAGCTGAGTTTCGGTGCCCTCCAGTTCACATGCAAGTGATCGTGCCAGCGCCTCTTTACATTGTCTGCTATAGTATGTTTGCTTCTTATTTATTAAATACAGGCAATTCATTCATAAAACATTGATCAAAATTAAGATACAATTTATACAAAACTAAAATCTTTTTAAAATTGTTTTCTATAAAAACAAAACTTAATGAAGTCGTCAAAATAAAGTTTTACCAAAAACGGCGCAGTTGCTCCCCATGCAGTCTTCTTTGCCACCTCCATCTCTACCTTCAGACTGAGCTTGTGCTTCATCTTCGCGCCAGTTATTCAGCCAATAAAGTGTAGGCCTGTATTTCAAAATTGTGTCTAGTACTATATAAATTACAAAGGTTTAATTGGCATCTTTATTTCAAACGACCCGACCGACCGCAACCCGAATATCATTAAAAATATTTTTGGTTGACTCGTAACCGCAGGTAACCGCAGGTGACCACGGGCACCCGCTCATTTTTGATTTGCCGCGCATCACTGATTCTTGTTGGTTTTATATGGTGTAAACAAATGGAGAAAAAAAAAACCTGAAAATGTAAATGCATTGGTATTAGTTATTTTAATTTAATGCCATGTAGTGTAATGTAACCATCAAGTAAAACGTATTAACATATTTTCTTAATTCTTGAATATATGTGAGTGCATATATCTTAATCATAGCCCTGCACCTTGAAAAATCAACTAATTAAACTAATTAGCTGATTCACAAAATTGCCTAAAAAAACCTAATTTGATGATGCTGGGTAAAACTTTCCATCATGTGCAGTTTATTATTATTATTATTATTATTATTCATAAAATAAATTCAAACTACATTTCTTTTTAGCTTTAATGCACTTATCAAAATACAAAGCAGGCAAATCTAAAAAGTTTTGGATTTTAATAAAAATAATATACATTTTCCTTCCTTATTTCCTTATTTATTTATTAAGCACTTTTACACAACTTGTCATTGAACAAAGTGCTTTACAAACACATACGCAATCATAAAAACATACATCATTAACACCACATATAAATAATGAATTAAACCCCTCAGTTTGATAACCTACAAAAACAACTACTATACCCCATTTAATGCTAGAGCTCTGAGGTATTCTTTAAGCTTATGTTTAAAAACCGTAAATGTACGTTCCAATCTGATAGAAAGGGGTAGATCATTCCAGAGTTTAGGAGCTATCGCTACAAAAGCTCAATCTCCACTTCTCCGCTTTGTTCTTGGAGTCGTTAGCTGGTCAGCTGACCTCAAGGACCGTTTTGGTGCATATATCTCAATAAGATTTGCCAGGCACAATGGAGCCATACCATGAAGTGATTTATGAACATAAATTAAAAATTTTAAATTTATTCTGTAGTCAATTGGTAACCAATTTAAAGAGCCCAATACTGGGGTAATATGGTCTCGCTTACGAGTAGCTACCCGTCAAAAGTATCGCAGCGTTTTGAACTAGTTGTAAGCGTTTAATCAGTGACTTATTTATGCCGACGTAAAGCACATTGCAGTAATCTAGTCTTGTAAATATAAATGCATGAATGAGCTTTTCGAGATCACGAGTGGACAGAAATGGTTTCACTTTCGCTATTAATCTCAAATAATAGAAACAAGACTTAACGACAGAATAAATTTGTCTCTCAAACCTGAGATCACTGTCGAAAAGAACACCTATAAATTCCAGACTAATGGCTTACAAAAGGGGGCTAAATCACCCAGATCATTAAGATTATTTGGAACTACAAACCACACGAATTCAGTTTTCTCTTCATTTAGTTTTAATACATTTTACTTGTGTGTGTGTGTTATAGAATACAGGCTCAATAAAAAAATAAGATCATAAAAAAAAAATTTGTAAAAAAAACATTTTGTGCAAATATGATGGAGGGTGGTGTTAATATATATATATATATATATATATATATATATAATTATAGTTTAATTAATATATGTGTATATTATTAATTTTATTATCATTATGCAAATTTATTTTATTATTATTTTTTTATTTTATTATTAAATAGCCTATTAATTCATAAATGTCATTCCTATTTGAATGGTGTCACCACTGAACCGTTTTATTTGTCTTTGGTTGACAGTGAAAAAAACCCGCCTTCATCTGCCAGACATTAGAGAGATTAAACCAGAAGAACTGACCTACAGTATTCCTATTAAACCCCTTATGAAGTGCAGCCATTCTGAGCTTTACAAAGGGATGTACAACAAATTCACTGTGGCTATCAAGAGATACTCATGTCCACTGTGCACCAACCCCAGGTAGATGATAAAATGAACTGAACTCAAATGTTAAAATCAGTCTATACCATAGCAATCATTTTCTGGACTGATTTAAAAACTAAAGTATCCTTGTTGCATATATTCATTATCTCCAGTGAGCTGAGGAGTGTTTTTAACAAGGAGGTGGAGACCATGAAGCGATTTGAGTCACCAAATGTCTTAAGAATGTTTGGGATCTGTGTCGAGGATGAGAACGGTGTGCCAATCACAAATCACTTATCAAAAAATAATCTCAGTTTGAGAAAATTTACTTGAGTTAAACATGCATCTAATTGCATTGCATCCTTCTCATACAGGACCAAATCCAAGTTTCCTGATAGTCATGGAATACTGTGAAAAGGGAAGTCTTCGACAAGTCCTGGACAGTAAATGCAATCTGCCCTGGGAAAGAAAGACACAGATGTGTCTGGATGCAGCACAGGGACTCTACAGGTCCAAATTTAGCTAAACTGGCATAAGAAAGTCAGCATATAGTTATTCGATTTATTAATGACTTGTTCTTTTTCCTCTGTGACAAAAAAGTCTGACTCTAACTCCTCCTAGAGCTTTAAGCATACATAAAGCATGTCTTTTTTATCTAATTTATTTATTCTCATATATTTGCAAGGTATATTTGTCATCTCAGTCTCTTTTTTTCTTTTTTCTTTTTTTTTGCGCAGTACAGGCTGCATCAGTCAGAGGAGAAGTTTAAAGTGCATGGCTCCATCAGAAGCTGTAGTTTTCTAGTGGCCGCTGGCTATAGAGTGAAGGTAATGGATATTCTCTTTCACAATATCAGCGTCATTTAACCACCAAAACAACCACAGCATGTTTTTGTAGCCAAAATGCCACCAAAAGGACCAAAAATGCCCCATAAATTCAAGACAAAGGGGCAAAAAAATGCCCCTGCAAAGTTAAACATTACAGCTGTCATTACTAATAAGAAACATGAAAATGAATGAAAAGTCCCAATTAGCAGAATTACATTTAAATTGGCTCACACTGCATCAGATTGCTTTTATGCACTTTTTGTGCAGCATCGAGACTTAAAACCTATCAAATGCATTTCTGTTGAATTTAGGAATGAATTGGCCAATCAGAGGAGCTTAGATTAGTCGGCGCTGTAAACACCTGAATTCCCTCATCATAAACAAACTGTCATAAACAGTCTGACACAATGTTAATAAAACATTAATTTCATGAGTTTTTATACTGTAAAAAAAAAATAATATATAGATTGTTTTCCCTAGTCTAGCAACTTGTGCTAGACTAGACTATGCAATAGATTATGGTCACGAACCGACATGTTTGTCTGTAAAGCCAGAATGTGACATGGTCAAAAATTTGCTCATAATTTATTGTTATTATAATAGTAAGTACATGTAGCGTGTAACAAGGACACCTTAAAATAAAGAGTTACCGTCTATTGTAATTGACAAAAGTTTAAAATATGAATTAAAGTAATTGGGTAAATTTTATTATTTGACATTAAAGACAACATAGTGTGGTGATTATAATAATAAGGTGATTATAAAAAAAATCGCCATTGCGAATGATAAAAATTCACCTGGAAATCAATTAAAGGGGGCAAATATTGCCTCCTAATGGAAAAGTTCATTTCTGACCCTGCTAGATGTACATTTTAAGGGCATTTAAAGCAATACTTTTATTACAGTTGCTTTCTAAAGACTGTTTTGAATATAGATTATAATAGCAAATATTGCTTGCTTTATCATTTGTAAGTACATATTTCTGTTACTAAAACAATTTTATCTAACAGATAATGAAAAAAAGTGTGTTTGACCCTTACTAAAACCCAGGGAATGTTTTTGTTGGGGTTTTATCTTAATGTTCATTTGTATGTTTTGCAAGTTGGGAGGCTTTGAATTGGCAAAAACAGAAACTTCTCTTAAGAAGAATAAATCCAAAAGGAGCAGTGCTTTCCATTACAACTCTCCACAGCAGCTTCAGAATATCAACCATCCTTATGACAAGGCATGTGAGATCTACAGGTACGGCAGTCCAACTCAAATATCATACACACATAATTTATTCAAATAAAGGATGGTTACTGACTGTACATGCTCTTTTTAGTTTTGGCATTGTCTTGTGGGAAATTGCAACACGAGATATTCCTTTCAAAGGTGTGTATCACCAAAACTATCACTATTGCATTTGACCTGAATATTACTTAAATGTTAACTAAATACATGACACCCTCTTTCTGTACCTGTGTTTTTAGACTGTACAACCCCGAGTCAGATCTTCCAAAAAGTGTATGTAGAGAAGGTCATGGAGCCACTTCCGACAGACTGTCCTAAAAAGCTAGAGGAGCTCATCAATGCCTGTCGATCATTTGAGCCGTTCCTACGACCAACCGCAGGAGGTAAGACCCTGACACACAGGTGAAGTTAAATTATGCAAGTGGGCCTCACATATTATTCTGTGATTAGCAATGCTTTACAGATTACATTACACAAACGGATTATGTTTTGGAACTTTAAAAAAAAAAAAAAAAACACTTCATGGTCTAGTCCAACGCAAGAATAGCTGACAGTGTGAACAATCTGTGTAACACAGATTTAACCATTGCATAACATAAAAGATAAAAATATAGCTTTTATTGAAAATAAACATGTCGTCATTTTGCAAAAAGCGTAATGTGGCATATTTTTATTTCATTGATACTTTCGATGATATTTTTTGGCCTTTATGCTACGTGCAGCAACACAAAGAATCGTCTCGGTTACATACGTAACCCTCGTTCCCTGATGGAGGGAACGGAGACGTTATGTCGAATGACATATGGGGTCTCACTTGGGAGGCCAATCATCTCTGAGTTTAAGAGAAAACGGCAATGAAAATTGGCTAGTGGATTTAACATACCTGAGCCGTCCCCACGGGTATAAATAGGTGGCAGGTGCAACCACTCACTAAGTTTGTGGTTGCCGCATGGGGACATAACGTCTCTGTTCCCTCCAACAGGGAATGAGGGTAAGTACGTAACTGAGATGTTCCCTATCTGTCGGTCACTACGAGTTATGTCGAATGACATATGGGGATCCTATGGAAAACGGCACAACCTGAACACCGTCACAACTCTGTGGCGCTGCAATTGTTGGCAAGCTGTGGCGTGCCACAAAAGCTATGCTTAAGGTCATAACCTTCCCAAAGTCCCAGCGCAAATTCACTGACCTTGGTACTGAAGGGGCCAAAGGGCCCATCACAGAGTACATCACTGCTGGAGAAGGCCACGCTGCTGTTCCGACCACACAAAGTTAGTGGAAGGGATTTCAACCTTCAGAGATTGCTTCAAATCTTCCCTATTTGTACTTTCAGCTTGGCAAGACGATGGGGAAGCGCACCTTAGGAAAAGGTGGCTACGGAGACCACATCCAACCCTTAGGGAGGTGACATGTGGAGATATTGATATGGACTGACCCAGGGGGCAGTACTACATATGGAATGAGTCTCTGAGGCAGGTCCTACCTTAGAATAGGGATGGAACAGCTGCCAGAAGAGACTGGCAGAGCGGGTCTGTCAAGGGAAGACACCGGTTTGCCAAGTGGGAAACCTTACCGCGGAAGGATACACATATGGGATTACCCATAGGGAATCAAGCCATATGGACACCTAGCCCAGAACAGAGGCTTACCGGAACTCCGGGAATGCTAACACCAGTGCTGGGCCTTGTGGCAGACTGCTCCGCCAAGTCTGACCGCTGAGGGTGCTGGAGAATGCTCGACCAGGTTACGCCAACCGAGGAACTCTACTGGGAGAAGAAAGGCACGTGTTAGGGGGAATGGCGCAGCAAGCGTGACACCCAGCCAGCCCTTCCCGCCAATTACCTGTTACTCAACACACAGGAAGAAACTGGTTCTAAACGAAGGTTGCAAAACCTTGCGAAGGTATTAGATGTTGCCCAGCCCGCAGCTCGACAGATGTCTGCCAGAGAGGCACCATGCACCAGCGCATAGGAGGAGGCCACACTCCGAGTGGAGTGGGCCCTCACCCCCAGGGGGCACGACTCGCCTTGGGAATGCAACGCCACTGTCCAGTGGGCCAACCTCTGCTTGAACAGCTTCCCGACACATAGCAGATGAATGGCTTTGTGGAGTATAACAGCTTTCATACAACCACTCACCTCCGAAGCAAAAATCTAGTGAGTGGATGCACCTGCCGACTATTTGTACCTGTGGGCACGGGGAGTGGCTCAGGTATGTTAAATCCACTAGCCAATTTTCATTGGCGTTTTCTCTTAAACTCAGATATGATTGGCCTTCCAAGTGAGACCTCATATGTCATTCGACTCGTAGTGACCGACAGATAGGGAACTATTGTTAGATACTTTTCTCTGTGTTATGTTGGGGCCATGGCAATTTTTGAATCAACAGAAAAAAGTAATACTGCCTCATTGACATTGCGATGCCAAAATTCATGGCTTTATATCTGGTTGAGATTGTGTTCGCTGCAAAGGGAAAGTAAATGTGGGCCAAATATAGAGCCTTGTGGAACACCAGTAGTATCACCTTTGCCGGCTTTTCTTTTTTATAAACTTTTAATAAAACATCAAATGCTTAACCAAAGATGGGGCAAACATAATGGCTATAAATAAATTTAATGGCTATAAATAAATAAATATATAAATATAATGGCTCACTGATAAATAATTAGGGTTGGGAATCGTTAGAAATGTTCAGGTTCCACCTGACGGTTCCGATTCTGGTTCCATTAAAATCATTAAACAACCATTAAAAAAAAATTGTGGTAAGGAAGAATGCACATACTCAACTACTCAATGCACAATACTGTTTATTACTTAATATCAACTTAATTTAAATGTTGGCAATGTCAAAATTCAACATGGATTACAGTATAGAAATGTTTAAGTTCCGATTCCGGTTCCATTTAAATTAACTATTATTACGTTTTTTACTATTTGACCTTCAATGAATGAAATTATTACTATTCCAGTGTTGCTGGAAGGTAGTAAGTAATGTTAAGTAATGTTAGTCCATCAATTAGCATGTGATTCAGAGTTCAGATGTTTTCAGATGTTTTTTACACTATCAATATCATTTAGCTTTTTAAACAGGAATAAGCTGGTTGACCAAATAGTCCCTTTAGGGATGAGACACTTGTTAATTTCCCCAAATTAATTAACTATAAACTTTTTTTTTTTTTTTTTTTTTTGAGAAACATAATATAATAATATTATAAAAATTATTGGGAACAATTCAGATTTTTATGACTTTTATTTCTTTTTTTTAAACGTTATTCATACTTATAACCATGTATACACACTTTTCATAAAGCCCCTATTTTTCAAATAATAATGCAGTCAGGAGATTGTGTGATGCAATGAATGGTTTCCACACATTTAAAAATTTTAAGTGTATTAAAATAAATAATTTCTATCACTTTGTTTATCAGTCCTGAAATGACCTGTACACTAATTAATCTCTCCCTCGTACTTGCATTACAATAGCATTCTATTTATTTAGTGGTCCAAGTTGAAGTCAGTATGTATATTAATATCAATGATAATATGGGACAAATATAAAGTAATTTAACGACGGCAGGTACTGCATGCTGCCGGTATATGTACAGTCAGACAAAACGACGTGCACAGTTCCCTTATGAAAATTAACCATGGTTTTACTACAAATAAAACCGAAAAACCATGGTTAACATAGTTAAACCATGGTAACCACAAATTAAACATGGTTTTGCTAAATTAACCATAGTTTAACCATGGTATTTGTAGTAAATCTGTGGTAATGCAAAAAAGTAGTCAACACGCCAAAAAACCATGGGTTACTACAGTTTTACTATAATAAAACCATGGTTCTTTTTCATAAGGGTTATCAAAG
Source organism: Carassius carassius (assembly GCF_963082965.1). NCBI lineage: Eukaryota > Metazoa > Chordata > Actinopteri > Cypriniformes > Cyprinidae > Carassius > Carassius carassius. Next base: position 19,937,787 of record NC_081797.1, on the reverse strand, counting down.
GCGCGAGTGCGCGTACAGTTGTGGGAAACGTGTTTGGCGGTTAAAGACACATTGCGGCGTGTCTGTATGTTACTTGCTTTGTGACATCCTTTACGGGAAACACAGAATCATCAGAACAAGGCTGGCGCAAGGCTGCTTGGTCATGTGTCGCACCAGAAACTGAAACTTTTCAAAAAACAGAACCAGTTCCCAAACCTATATATAACTGGAAAAACAAGAATAATAGTGAGAACTAATAGTGTTTACTAATTGGTCTAATTTTTATTGGTTGTTTTTTGTTTATTTATATTTTTCTTTTGTAGTATTGGTCGATATGCTCCTTAAAATGGTGGAAGAGGATTGATGGAGCACCTCTGCATTTCTAACCAAGGCTTCTGGAAAAATCAGATTCTGATGATGCTATCTGTTACCATCTACATGAGGAATATTCCAGAAAGCAGGATAAACTTAGTGTCACATAAACCCTGAACTCCTGGTTGGTTAACCCAAGCCTTGTTTACTTGCAGTAAATGGTGTATATACAATACATGGTGCATCTTAATGTGAATGATTTCATCCCTGCGTGTTTATTTTTATTTTTTTGCATTATGTATATATATATATATATATATATATATATATATATATATATATTTATATATATATACACACACACACACACACACACACAAGACATTCTGATTACAGATGAAAAAATGTTGCTTTTAATATTTGTAATACATTGATCCGTTATAATGCTTTATAATAAAGTATTAGCATAATCTGTGCCATCAAAAAATTTTATCTCACAGCTACATAGCAAAATTGTCTTTATATTGTCTCTAGACATACTGTAACTGTTGTTGTTATGCAACTTTATGAATAAAGTTACTGACAGTTAAAAATGACAGAAAAAAAGAGTAAAGATACAATTAAGTGATGTGACAAATTCCAGTTAAGTGATGTAAAAGTGTGAAAAGATGTGAAAGTGGTAAGCTTTGTTGCAAAGATGTTGGAGCCATTACTATCTATCTATCTATCTATCTATCTATCTATCTATCTATCTATATATATATATATATATATATATATATATATATTATTAGATAAATGGTTATATCTGTTATTACTTTATTATTTTATATAAATAGATATATTTATACATTTATTTACATATAGTCAAAAGACAAAACTTCACCTTTTTTTCTGGTTGTTGTTGTTATATCCTTGGGGGGGGAGAAAACTATAAATTGTTCATTAATGATGTCTGTACAGACAAATACAATTTTGCATAGAACACTATTGCATTAAAGTAGTCTCATTGCTTTTGCTCTGATTCCCATTTAGAATTAATAGAGGGCAACTCGAATGATTTTTGGCATAAAAGAAAATGCTATAATTTGGACACACGCAATGTATTTTTGGCTATTGCTACAAATATACCCGTTCTACATAGGAGACCAGGTACAGCTCTGTCCATCAGTGGATCTGGTTTATTAAACTCCTGAAGATCTGCTCAATCACAGTCTCTCACCTCACAGACTGCAACTAAACATCAATGTGTGTTGATGATACGCTAAATATTCGCATGGTCATAAACAGTTTTACATCAGATGAGAAATAATAATGGTCCAAATGTGATTTGAAGTGACTGTGATGTGGTTTGGATTATGACGATTATGAGGATAAGAATAAATACTTCATCATCTGTGAAATCTGATGTATATTTGTGTTTTTTGTCGTCTTGTCTCACAGGAATCAACTTGCCTGGAAATTAATGTCAGTTTGATCTCATTTGTGCAATAAGACCTTCATTTGTTACATCCATAAAGAAACAGTTCACCCAAAAATGAAAATATGTGATCATTTACTTAGTCCAAACCCTGTAGGACTTTCTTTTGTGGACCACAACAGAAGATATTTTGTATAATATTAATGCTACTCTATTCTGTACAATAATAGTGGATGAGGACTTTGATATCATGAGTGTAAAAAAAAATATATATATATATTATGTAGTCCATGAAGATAAAAAGCAAAAGTTGGCAGGTGCCAACATGAACAGCTACAGGCCTTTATTTCACAGAAGATAAAGATGCATTAAGATATAATAATACAGCAGAGGAAGTGAATCAGATAAAGGTTTTTACTGAACCATGAGTCAACAGTAAACTCCTGCTGCACACAGTTCATGACACGCTATTCTAGAGAGAAACTGCAGAAATTTATTATTAATTACTAATTTATTATTATTATTATTCTGATATAGAATGAAGAATTTGGCCAAATTGTGCAGCACTACAATCACAGTAAACATGGAGTAAAATTAAGATTACTAATAAAATAAATGAATTTAGAAATATATATATTATTTGGTTTATTTTTATTTGTTTATTTACAATTATTATAATTATTATATTTTATATAACTGTTATTGTTATAATACATACATGTATTACTAATAATTATTATAATTCTTGTTGTTGGTAATATTAGTATTCATTTTTATATAGCAGTTTTAATTTTCATCAGAAAAATTTAATTGTGTCCCCATATTGTGCAGGCCTGTTGACTCTAATAAGCTGCCATACACGTGATAGTTTTTATACAATAACTACAATATTAAGTGTAATATCAGGTATTTATAGGTTTCTGCAGATGTTTGCACAGGTGTTGGTGGAGTTCTCTGTGGGGATCCACTGCAGGCCGCTCGAGCACGAAGACTGAAATAAAAGGTGAATCTCATCAAACTGATCCAAATACTGAACAACAAGATATATATATATATATATATATATATATATATATATATATATGCATATTATAAAGCACCCCATGAAAACAAAAATCTAACTGTCCGGCTCCAGAACTCTGGTTCTCCTTCAGTCGGTCACTCTCGACACCACGTCTGTGACCGACGAATATGGGATATCGCTTCGATAGACCAATCTACTTCGAGTGTAAACTAAACGAGCCAATGTACATTGTCATGCAATTATTGCATCCAGCTGCCGCTGATCACTGCGTGAGTATAAATGGCAGCAGGTGCAATGCATACCAGCTTTTCGCTTCGGAGCTGAGCGTTAGTCTCGCTCTGCTCAACTGTGTCTGCTGTGAACTACGAGTTCAGCACGCTCTCGGAAGCTTCGTGTGTTGGCGAGACGGCACTTCAGCGGCAGTCGTTCCTGTGTCGAGTGGATTGCACACTTCAGGCTGCATTACCCCTGTCGTGTTGCAAGCGGCCAATTCCCCTGTGCGCCTCAGCATTAAAAGAGCGTTTCCTAAAGGGCTAATTTCTCTAAAAGAGCTTCACGGGTGCATTTTTGTAAAGACGATGGATCGTCCTTATAAGGATGCCGTGTCACCCGTGCATTTCTGTGTGCGGTCGTTACCTGGCAACAGGTGATGGTCACGATCACTGCCTCATGTGTCTGGGCATCGAGCACGCTGAGGTGGCTTTTGTGGATGAGTCATGTTCTCACTGCGGGAACATGACCATCTCAGAGCTGCAAACCAGGATTCGGTACCTTCAGGGGGGCGCAGTCCCGTTGCCGCGATCTGGGGCTCATTCTGGTGGCCGACAGACGAGAACCACTTCTGGCAGTAGCACGGGTGGTTTGAGGGTCACAGTGGTGGCAAACCCTGCAGGGAACCAACCCTCTGGGGACCACCACTCCTCATGCACCTCCGATCCAGTGGAGCAACCCACGGAACACGCTGGGCCCTCTTCAAGGAGCGTACCAGCGGTATCCAGTGGGACTCCCCCCGACCGGATGTCGATCTCAGCAACGGAGAGTAGCCTCTTCGGCAACGCAGTCGAGAGCTTTGCCCAGCAGTTCTTGGCTGCCCAGAAGCAGAATGAAGCGATCCGACACATCCTGCCCCGGCGGGCAGCTGCTGCCTCCACTCGCCCGCCGGCCGCAGTGCCCCAACCTGCTCGTCACCAAGGGCAGCCCCCTGCATCCGCCCCTACTCCCACGCCGCATCTGCAGCAGCCTCCAAGTGGTGCCGTAGAGCTGGGCACAGGCAGGCTGCCCCTCCCGTCCTGGCCCCCGTCAAACCTGGCGGTGAGTGGAAGAGCAGGAGTTTTCAGAGAGCAGTTTTCTCCCTCTCTGGGTCCCAGGAGGGCACGGAGAGATGCGGACGGGCCAAGTACCAGACCTCACTCATCCTCCTCCTTCGCCAGATGGCAGCAGTGGGCGGTTCGAGAGCATCAACAAAGGCCCTACACACGCACCCTCTGCCAAACCGTGGAACCAGGTGAGCCCTGCACCCCACACTCACACCACACTCTGGCCTGCTCACAAGCCGCCCGAGTTGGGTCCCTGTGTTCCACCTCGCTGCCCCACTGTGGGTATGGCTGTTGTTCCGCTGGTCCCGCTTGTACGTTTTTTAAGCGCCTTGAAAGTGCATTTCTCCAGGCAGGTGTGCCTCTAGACCAGATCTTGAAGAAGATTTTTTATTGGTCAATATGTAAACTAATCAGGCATAATCAATGTGAATCTAGCCGTTTATGTATCAAGTTATTCTACTGTTATAATCATGCATTTGACTGAATGTAGAGGCCTGCCTGAGAATGGAATGTGCAGAGAGTGCAGGGGTATAGTATATGGTGCAGCTGCACACTAATATATGATGAGACCTCCTTGGTGCAGACATTACCAAAATACAGCATATAGTAAAGTTGCATGTCCTGTTTTGACATAAGACAAAATATGTGATTAGGCCTCCTCGTTTCACTTAAAATAAATTCTACATCCTAAAAGTAAGCTGGAGACAGCCATAAAAGGTAAAAGAGTTGATAAACAGAACCATATGTATGAAATGTATTGAACATGGGCACGCCTTCAGAAGCACTGTATAAAATAGAGAACCGACACAGACTAGACAGACTGTTCTGCAGAGCTTTCTCGGTTTTATTTTCTCTTGAAAATAAAATCTTTCTTCTGGAAACAAAACCCAGAGACTGTGTGATTCCTCAGATCCATGGCAGACAAAAATACACTTCATTTGGGGCCCGAACAGGGACTTGAAAGGAGCAGCAGAGTGGACGACCACTTTTGAGCTGACTGATTAGCAATACACACACACACAGTGGTGGCCACCATATAATAAAGTAAGCATTTTTGCTTATATAATTAGTGTGTTGCGGTTGACCAGTAAGTTCTGAGCAGTAAGGTCAGTTAAAATCTGCTCTTCCAAATTTAGAACTAATTAAATAAATGAAAATGGGGGGTTTTGTTTCGAGAAGAAAAACTGCATGCACTGTTACGTGCCTCGCTTTACTCCTTTTTGTAAGTTAGATCTGTTATGTTTGTTATTTTGGCCTGGTCCCCTCCAGAACTTTATTTTGCTCCATGCTAAGCATCTTTCTTTGAGTTTGTTAAATAAACCAAAATTCTAGACCGTGACAAGTCTGTGTGGTTTTCTGTGGCATGCTGGGACAGGAGAGAAGGTCTCCAGGTGGTCAGTAGAAACGTTGTCTTCTACCTTGTTTAAAAAATGAGACTGGAAAGGACTGGGTGGATGCCTTGCCATTGCTCATGTTTGCAGTAGGCGTAATTTGTTTAAGGTGTTATTTGTGCAGTATTTAATTATTGGCACTATGTTGATTACAGTTTGTTTTGGCAGTGTTTTGTCTCTCTAATCTCTCTACACCATCCAAAAGCTTAATGAAGATCACCTGGTTCTGGTTGTCATTAATCACCTGGTTGCTCTGATTGGCTGCTGGAAGGAAGGCTTGTGGATAAAAGCTGAAGATTCCATCTGAAGTGTGCCCTTCTTGGCCTTTGCTGCTTCTGGAGACTTTTCACCTGCCCTAGACCATAGCATGTGTGCTAGTTGTCTGTTTACATTGTTGTTGGTATACACAGTTTGAAACTTTGGAGAGTTGTGGTTTATTTGTTTTTGTACAAGTAAGCTCCCAAGGTTAGACCTTAAGGTGAAAGTTGAATTAATTTTGGAGTCGTAGGGAGGAGGACGCCATTTCTTTTATTGTCCATATTTTTGTCTAGAGAGGGAGTAAGGTAAGACTTTTTGTTGTTTATTTTGGATTTTGTTTTGAGAGATTAGAAAGTACTCCTTTTTGTAAGTTAGATCTGTTATGTTTGTTATTTTGGCCTGGTCCCCTCCTGAACTTTATTTTGCTCCATGCTAAGCATCTTTCTTTTGAGTTTGTTAAACCAAAATTCTAGACCGTGAAAAATCTGTGTGGTTTTCTGTGGCATGCTGGGACAGGAGAGAAGGTCTCCAGGTGGTCGGTAGAAAAGTTGTCTTCTACCTTGTTTAAAAATTTCCTTGTTTCTGCCATCCCTGACCCTAGACCAGGGAGGAACGTAACAATTGGGGGCTCATCAGGGATCTGAACCCGGGACCTCTCACACCCGAAGCAAGAATCATACCTCTAGACTCTGTGGCCATGGATGTTTTAGACTGACGTGTTGAGGAAAAGAGAGTTCGGTGAGTAAGTGCGAATTCGTCAGCAAGCAAGGCTGCATCAGAAAGTTTTGCTACTTTTTGTTCGTTTGAATTCCGGCACACAAGTTTTAAAATCCTCAAGTAAGATCAATTCTTCAAACGTGGTAACCTTACTAGCAAGACACCACTTTTCAAAAAACACCTTTTTCTCTCTTGCAAATTCAACATAAGTGTGTTTGGCTTGCTTTGAACACGCCCTGAACTTTTGTCGATACACCTCCGGCACCAACTCGTATGCCCTCAACACAGCGGGTTTCACAGTATCATAGTCTAATGACTCCTCAATTGCCAAAGCAGCACATACCTCTTTTGCTTTGCCAACGAGGTTGCTCTGCAACAGTAAAGCCCACATGTTTTTCGGCCAATTCAACTTTGCAGCTACCCGCTCAAAAGCAACAAAATAAGAATCTACCTCTGATCCATGAAAAGGTGGCACTAATTCGATGTATTTGCCAACATCAAATTCAGGTTTAGACACAATGCCATCACTAGAGGAAGGCGGCCTAGAACGAGGTATAGGAATCGGGCGATTACGCAGAGTTTACGCAACCTAATGTCACGATCTGCTTGTATTTCAAGAGCTCTCAGCCGAAGCAGCTGTGTATCATGCTCCTGCTTTCTTAATGCCAGATCAAGCGCTTTTAATTTCAGGGCTAACTGAGGATCTTCAGAAGCTGCATTTTTACCGCTAGCTACGGAGCTGGAGTTTGCTTTTGTTTCAATGCCAGCCTCATCCCCCTGCGCTAGGGTTTCTTCTGGGAAAGCTTTAGATACTGTAATATTATAAAAGTCAGCTATCAAAAGCAGATTTTTTCTTCGACAACAGTTGTATTCCACCAAAGAAGGAGACAGCGTGAACTTTATCAAATCAATCCATGTTTCCAATAAAACATAAGACCTCCTCACCCACCAAAGTTTAAAGCAGCCAAACAAACTTACATCCAACCACAAGAAAACTGCAATTCAAATTTGCGTAGTTAAAAAGAAATGGACGAGCCCCCAATTGTTACGTGCCTCCCTGGTCTAGGGTCAGGGATGGCAGAAACAAGGACATTTTTAAACAAGGTAGAAGACAACTTTTCTACCGACCACCTGGAGACCTTCTCTCCTGTCCCAGCATGCCACAGAAAACCACACAGACTTGTCACGGTCTAGAATTTTGGTTTATTTAACAAACTCAAAGAAAGATGGTTAGCATGGAGCAAAATAAAGTTCAGGAGGGGACCAGGCCAAAATAAACATAACAGATCTAACTTACAAAAAAAAAAAAAGAGTACTTTCTAATCTCTCAAAACAAAATCCAAAATAAACAAACAAAAGTCTTACCTTACTCCCTCTCTAGCCAAAAACGGGTGAAAACATGGACAATAAATGTCGTCGTCCTCCTCCCTACGACTCCAAAATTAATTAAACTTTCACCTTAAGGTCTAACCTTGGGAGCTTACTTGTACAAAAACAAATAAACCACAACTCTCCAAAGTTTCAAACTGTGTATACCAACAACAATGTAAACAGACAACTAGCACACATGCTATGGTCTAGGGCAGGTGAAAAGTCTCCAGAGGCAGCAAAGGCCAAGAAGGGCACACTTCAGATGGAATCTTCAGCTTTTATCCACAAGCCTTCCTTCCAGCAGCCAATCAGAGCAACCAGGTGATTAATGACAACCAGAACCAGGTGATCTTCATTAAGCTTTTGGATGGTGTAGAGAGATTAGAGAGACAAAACACTGCCAAAACAAACTGTAATCAACATAGTGGCAATAATTAAATACTGCACAAATAACACCTTAAACAAATTACGCCTAAGGACGTAACAGCACATATTTGGTTTACTGAAAGGTCTTTGAAAAAGGCCTAATTTTAATCTGGATAGTGTAAGCAGAAATACATTGCATGCAATGGTCTGTGTTTATTGTAGACTGGGCCTAAAAGGGACAGCAATAAACATGAAACAGATGTAGTATAGAAAGCGCAGAAAAGTCCTTTGGATACCGCTCTGTATATGTAGTAAGATACAGAGGTCTGAACGGGAAGGCAGAAATCCTGCAAAGTACTGCTTTTTACTGTGTTGAGGAAGTGCATCAGTGAAAGAGCGAGTAGAACTGACAGGTCACTCGGAAGGAGTGTAGAGTACTCTGTATTTATGTATGTTTTAATGTAAGTGTCTGTGTGACTGGCTGTGGTTGTGTGAGAAAATAGACTATATATCTGGTGGAGCAAGAGGTGCTCTCCCCTCCTGGACCATCACTTGAGAGTGATTAGGTTACACAGACGGGCATGGCTGGTGTTAAGAAAGGATGAGTAAAGTTGATTGTAAAACAATAAAGATGATTGAAAATATGATTGAAGTCTTCATTTTACCATACGCATGTCATGCTGTTATAAAAGGAATGATTATTTTGTTTAATTGCAGTATACTTAGATAATAAAGGTAGCTGATTTCTGCATTTTGCTAAGAAAAAAATGCTTCCTATTTTTCTGCAATGAAGAACTTGCTTTACTAACATAGAATAAGAGAACGGCTATTTTCAACCAGATGATTTTGTTTTTATTAAGGGACCATTGAAAGAAGAGGTTGAAAAGTGAAAATTACAAAAAGAGCTGACTGCTCGGACACAATTTGGTCAGAAGCTACATAGGTACATTTGATTAATGCAGTCTCTGAGTGTTAAAATTTCAGATGACTTCTGGAACAGTGCCTTGATAAAGGGAAGCAATGAACTGGAGTCTGTAAAATGGCAAAGCAGCAAACACAGCTGCAGAGAGAAGAAGAGGGAGGGGGCTGAATCTCCTGAAAGAGGAGAGCACTCTTCAGCAAGGATAAAGATATGGAGCTAATATTATGACAAAATGATTTGAATTTGATCTAATTTGTATAAATTTGAATTATTTGCAAGTGTAATCAAACAAAATTGAATTTTAGGTGGTAATTTAAATAGTTCTGAATTTGATTTTTTTTAAACGAATATTGAACATTTGAAACATTTGTTTTTATGGCTGAATTTTATAGACATGTATTTTCAAACAGCTAGTTTTTTTTGTTCTGAATTATAATACTGCAAATCTTCACTTAAAAAAAATTCAGCTTCAAGTTTTTAAGATGAAGAAATTCGGAACTTCAAATTCAGTTTTCTAAAATTCAATGTCAAAAATTCAAACTCAAAAATTCAGATCTTACAGAAAGTAGGTCACAGGTCATCCACAGGGAAGAGTAGATGATCTCAGAAAAGTTGAACAGAGCATTTTGGCCAATTGGGGACTGCGGAAGTTTTCCAGCGCGAACGTGGTGGTGGTTCAAGAGGTTGCCACTCTCTGACCCTGATCATGAATCGCCCGGAGGTAAGTGATTCTTAAACATGAATGATTTTGTGTTTACATGTTAGGTTAGCGTTCTCAGCACGTGAGACGTTTGTCTAAGCAGTCTCTGGTGTTAGTTTTAAAGTATATTTTGTGTAAATTTGATTAGAACGCCACCGTGTCTACTAGGCGTAAGTTACACAGTCAGGACGCGAGCGGCACAACGCAACACAGTGCTTGAAGCGACTGTTGCAAAGAGCTTGGACTAGGTCAGAAATAGGATGGGAAATCCATGTGCTGTTGGGGATTTCATGGGTCGCGTCGCACCGTTCGCGTCTGGTGTTGTGTAATATTCGGTTCCCGTGAAAAAAAAGTTTACATGAATATTCATTAGTTCCTTAATCAGTGCACGCTCCTCAAATCGCAACTTGGATTATTTTGAAAAGTTAACTAAAAGTGTCTATGTTAAGCACTGAAGCATTGTAACAGTGTCAAAACAATGCAGTTTGTGTAATATTAATCGTCTGTAAGCTGATTTGCTTGATTGATTACAGGCACACAGAAGAACAGTAAGCAAAATTTTACAGAATTTTACTGTATAAACATTTTACAAGATGCAGCTGTAATTCGCAATGCATTATGGGTCAAATAAGGTTTTACAGTTGTTAACAGTATATTTCCATGTCAACTGTAATTCATTTACAAGAAGCAGGTGTTGTCACTGTAGTTCCTGCTTTTTACACTAACTTACTGTAGTGTGGCATTGTGGGATTGCACGCGCATCATTCAAATCAGAAACCCAGCCGACTGGAGCAGCCCGAGAACGATTGAAGATAAGAGGCTTTATTCATAATTCCTGGTAAGTTCACTTAATTATACTTAAGAAATATATCCTTTTATATTTATTTAAGTTAATGTATAAGCGATTTCATGTCACAATAGCCTCCTATACTGACATTTAGTGGCCATGGTAATTTCTGTGCAGTAAACTGGGAATTGCTATCATAGCATAGTTACGCCAAATGTTCGATTTTTGGAAGTAAAATGTTCTTATTGAGAGCATTTAAAAGTAGTGTTTACCTAACTTAAAATAAAGCCCAATGCGAACGATTGTCATAGTAACTACTAGCTATCGAAATAACTGACGAACAGCAAAATTTGAAATTTCATTCATTTATAATGTGTTCAACTATCCCATATTGACTCGACGCCTTACTATAATAAGTGAAAGACATCTTTATATGCCCGACTGGACAAGTTAGCCTGATTAAAAAGAAAAAAGAAAAGAAAAAAAGACTGAGGAAGCATCAAAACGCGAGACTGATTCTGATTATATTAACGTTTCATTCAACATCAAAACAAGTTTAACCGCACACATAAACTCACAGAAAATACATGAGGTAAATGTTCAACTGTTGAGTTTATTTATAACATATGATATAAGAAGCATCACAAGTGAGCTGTTTTGCTGAGTATCACGATTGCAAATACATAGTTCAATAAACAATTAGTAAACAAGTTACTTTTTTAGACACAATATTAACTGTTGTTGTATTTCACCAACGAATATAGTTCCAAACAAAGACCAAAGCAAAACTATTTTGCTCATTCTCAAATCAAAACTCTCCAAACTTTAGCTAAATGATTCATCTTTTTGAACGGATCGGTTCAATGAATGACTCAGTTGATTCCCTCATTAAGTTATTTGCTGCCACCTAATGGCGGATTAGTTTCAGGTTTAATAAGTATCATTGCATTTTTCCAACATTTATTAATTGCATTTTCAAATTTCATGTTGTTCATTACACAGTTGTAATTTTGCACTGTTAATTATTTAATTTGATTGGTGGTACAGTTCTACAATGTAATTTTACAATTTATAATTATAAATTATATAATAATTATTCTAAACTATATGCGTTTTTGGGTGTTAATTTTGGTCTCATTTACAGTACATAATGCTTTATAGAAATCACAAGATTATTTTCTTTATTTCTTGTAGGTACAAAGAATAGCAGCTGATGTGGAGAAATGTTCGATGCTTCAAGACTCTGAAGCTGATTTTATTAGGTAATGTATTAATTCTTTAAATAATTTTATAATGTAATTTAGATTACATTTTATATTGAAATACTGCATTGTAGGTTACATTATTGCTTATATTTATTCATTTCAGGTCCACCCAGTGGCTTTTGACTATTTGAGGGTTACATGGTTGTGAATTCATACCTCAACATTGTGCGTCCTGGGAGCAGGCATCTTTTGCACACATTAATTTTTTCAAAGGTAACAAGTTTTACTTAAGTAATTTCAGTTGCGAAAAAGGTTACTTATTTAAAGGGTTACTCCACCCCATAATGAAAATGTAGTCATTCATCACTGTTAACTGTTAATGTCGTTCCAAACCCATAAAAGCTATGTTCGTCTTCGGAAGAAAATTTAAGATATTTCAGATGAGGCTTGCATCTGTCCCACTGACAGCCAAACAATTAACAATGTCTAAGCCCAGAAAAGTATGAAAATAATTGTCAGAATAGTCCATCTGCCATCAGTGGTTCAACTGTAATTTTACGAAGCTACAAGAGTACTTTTCGTATGCAAAGAAAACAAAAAGAACAACTTTATTCAACAAAGTCGTTATTTTTTATTATGTCAGCCGCACCACACGGATACGCTGTTTTCGTTCAAATCAAAGCGTAAATGAACATAGAAAGCGTGTCCATGTGACCCAGCTGACACAGAACAGCGTATGTAGTGTGTGTCCAACAGATACTCTCCAAAAATGCCACTACATTGACACAGAGGAGACTAATTGTTGAATAAATCCTTATTTTAGTTTTCTTTGCATACTAAAAGTATTGTCGTCGCTTCATAATGTTACTTTTGAACCACTGATGGACTATTCTGATGATGTCTTTCATACTTTTCTGGGCCTTGACAGTGGTATTTACTGGAGAGTCTATGGGACAGTCACAATCTTCCCGTTTGCATTCAAAATATCTTAAATTGTGTTCTGAAGACGAACGAAGCTTTTACGGGTTTGGAACGACATGGAGGTAAGTGATTAATGGCAAGATTTTCATTTTGGGGTGGAGTAACCTTTTAAGTACTGGTAAATGCTGATTGTATTGTATAAGTGGCATTTTGACATTTATTTTATTGAGCTACTTTCATTTGATACATAACTTTATCCTGATGCTTTTGCTTGGAATCACAACACTCACTGGATACAAGACGGACACATGGAGGCAAAACAAGTGGAAAAGTCTCAGAAGAGGGACAACCCTCATGTGTGTGCTCATCTCAGAAAGTTGATGGACTTCAGTATGTATTTATTAAATTGTCTTTTGCAGGAATATTCTTAATTTAATAGAACATAAGCTCAAACAACAGAATTTGTGATTTAATGTTGATTCCAGCATTTTATTTTAATCCTTTTCATTAAAACATTTTTTTTTTTACCAGAATTATACAAATTCTGTTGATTGACCTTCATTTTTATGGAAAGGTAATGTTCTACTCTGAATATGGCTTTTTTTTAAAGTTATTTGTGATGCTATGCTATTTTTATGATAAGATTTAACTGTTGAAAGACTGAAAATTTTATTTTACCAGTAAAAGCCTTGCAATGTCTTTCTGCCAGTTTTAATAAATATTTATTTGCAACATCATTGACTTGGTTTTATTCATTTGTAAATGTATTAAGATAGAGCTCATGATAATGCATTTATATCAGTATTTTATAGTTTACTGTTAAAATTATTCTTTAAAGCAGTTTCATTGTTAAATTATTACAACATCATATTGTATTTAGGGGTATTTACATGATTTTATTGGCAACTTTTGTTGCCAGTTAAATACTGTAATTTAATGAAATTACAAAAAAATGCTGTAAAATATATTTACAGGACTTTATTGGCAACTTTTTTGCCAGGTAAATACTGTACTTTAGTGAATTTACAAAATACTGCTGAAAAATAAACTACTAGTAAAATTCAATGTTACTGTAAAAAAAATACTACAAACTACTGTATTTCACATACAGCAATTAACTGTAATTTGCTTTGCAGTAATGTCCTGTAATCCATTTTACAGCAATTAACATCATTTTTACAGGATTTTTTGGCAACTTTTTTGCCAGTAAAATCCTGTAAAATCTACAGTACATTTTTTACAGTGTATGATTAGCTAAGTTAGGCTACTGGTGACTATTACTGCAATGTATTCATGACAATGCTTGAAACAAATATATATGCTGCCTTATTAATATAGCTATAGGCTAGCTATCCTGTGTCATTTATAAAAACTTTCATTTGTATGTAGCCAGTGTTTCTGTTACCTAAATAAGTCACATACATAGGCTACTGAAAACAATTTTCTTGCAGTGAAAATTTTAATATTGTAATCAATCTAATCTAATCAAATCTAATATTTTAATTGGTTATATAAAATGGTGGATAAACCTTAAAGTGGTGTTCTGATGCAGTCTTCTTGAACATAGATCAGCAGCTACTCCAAGAATATTATTTTTACATGTGGATAAGAAATCATGTGTCTCATCATCACCAATGTTATAATATGGCTTTGATTTGCTTTTATGATGTTTCCACATATATTGATCATCATGTAAAGTCACTGTCTGTTTCAGACTGGATGAGAGAGCTGAAGTCACTGGTACAGTAGCTGATCATTGTATGAACTGGACATACATGGAGGCTGTTCTCATCGAGAGACAATAAATCTCAGATACTCACAAAATTTTACATTACTTCATTCCATGCTTACTTTCACACAGCTTTCCTTGTCTTTTCAATTTGAGTTACATTCATAAAGCAATTACTTCTGTACTTGTCATAGTAACATTTAATGAATGTAATATTTATGTGATCTACAATATCGTTTTTGAGTATAATTTTAAACAGTAAACATACTTAAAGATAACATGTTATTTGTTAACCTGCATGCCATGTTACTATTAATACACATCAGAGAACTGTCAACATTAAAGAGTTGTTAAATGATTGAAATATTAACTTTAATCTCAGAGGATATTAAATTCGGTAAGTGACAGGAGAACAGAGTTTGGCTGACAAAGAAACATTTGGGTTTCATTGTATGTAATAGTTGTAAAATGTGAAAACGATTTTGAATAAGATGTTCAAATGTTAAACATTATTTACACAATGGATCACTATTCACTATTCTTAATAATGACCTGATGAGGTTGTTTTTCAGTGCCTATGGTCAAGGAACAGACACAATATACATTTACATTTATTCATTTAGCAGACGCTTTTATCCAAAGCGACTTACAGATGAAGACAGTGGAAGCAATCAAAAACAACAAAAAGAGCAATGATATATAAGTGCTATAACAAGTCTCAGTTAGGTTAACACAGTACACCTAGCATGGGATTTTAAATAATATAATATAAAGAAAACAGATAGAATAAAAAAAGAATAGAGCAAGCTAGTGTTAGAGGTCTTTACACATACACACACATACATACGTACAATTACATAATTAATGAAAAGAAAATAGAATATAAAAAGATTAGAAAGGTAGTTGGATTTTTTTTAAGAATAGAATTAGAATAGTGAGTGTTAAAGTTAGAGGGTCAAATAAAGATGGAAGAGATGTGTTTTAATCCGATTCTTGAAGATGGCTAAGGACTCAGCTGTCCGGATTGAGTTGGGGAGGTCATTCCACCAGGAGGGAACATTTAATTTAAAAGTCCGTAAAAGTAACTTTGTGCTTCTTTGGGATGGCACAATCAAGCGACGTTCACTTGCAGAACGCAAGCTTCTAGAGGGGCACATAAGTCTGAAGTAACAAATTTAGGTAAATGGGTGCAGAGCCAGTGGTAGTTTTGTAGGCAAACATCAATGCCTTGAATTTTATACGAGCAGCTATTGGAAGCCAGTGCAAATTGATAAACAGAGGTGTGACATGTATTCTTTTTGGCTCATTAAAAATTAATCTTGCTGCCGCGTTCTGAATTAATTGTAAAGGTTTGATAGAGTTGGCTGGAAGACCTGCCAAGAGGGCATTGCAATAGTCCAGCCTGGACAGAACAAGAGCTTGAACAAGGAGTTGTGCAGCATGCTCCGAAAGAAAGGGCTTGATCTTCTTGATGTTGAATAAAGCAAATCTGCAGGATCGGACAGTTTTAGCAATGTGGTCTGAGAAAGTCAGCTGATCATCAATCATAACTCCAAGGCTTCTAGCTGTTTTTGAAGGAGTTATGGTTGATGTGCCTAACTTGATGGTGAAATTGTGATGAAACGATGGGTTTGCTGGAATCACAAGCAGTTCTGTCTTGGCAAGGTTGAGTTGAAGGTGATGGTCCATCATCCAGGAAGAAATGTCTGTTAGACAACCTGAGATGCGAATAGCAACCATCGGATCATCAAGATGGAATAAGAGGTAGAGTTGAGTGTCATCAGCATACCAGTGGTATGAAAAGCCATGTTTCTGAATAACAGAACATAATGATGCCATGTAGACAGAGAAGAGAGGTGGTCCGATAACTGAGCCCTGAGGCACCCCAGTAGTTAGATGTTGTGACTTAGACACCTCACCTCTCCAAGATACTTTAAAGGACCTATCTGATAGGTAAGAATCAAACCATTGAAGTGTGGTTCCTGAGATGACTTTTGCCAGTAGGGTTGATAGGAGGATCTGGTGGTTAACCGTGTCAAAAGCAGCGGACAGATCAAGCAGGATAAGTACTGAAGATTTGGATTCCGCTCTTGCCAGTCTTAGAGCTTCAACAACTGAGAGCAAGGCAGTCTCAGTTTAATGTCCACTTCTGAAGCCAGATTGGTTGCTGTCAAGGAGGTTGTTGTGTGTGAGAAATGTAGAGACTTGGTTGAACACGGCTCGTTTTTTTGTGTTTTTGCAATGAAAGGAAGAAGGGAAACTGGTCTGTAGTTCTCTAAAAGAGATGGATTGAGGTTGGGGTTTTTAAGTAGTGGAGTTATACGTGCCTGTCTAAATGATGAAGGAAAAACACCAGTGTGGAGGGATGTGTTGATGATGTGAGTGAGTGCAGGTACAACTGCAGGAGAAATGGCTTGAAGGAGATGAGATGGAATAGGATCAAGCGGGCAAGTTGTAGGGTGATTAGAAAGGATGAGTTTTGAGACTTCTGCCTCAGAGAGTGAAGAGATCAACACAAACACACATACAATACTGATCGACACAATCACACACACGACACTGATCGACACAATCACACACAACACTGATCGACACAATCACACACACGACACTGATCAACACAAACACACATACAACACTGATCGACACAATCACACACACGACACTGATCGACACAAACACACACACAACACTGATTAACACAATCCCACACACAAAACTGATCGACACAATCACACACACACAACACTGATCAATACAATCACACACAACACTGATCGACAAAATCACACACACACAACACTGATCGACACAAACACACACACAACACTGATCGACACAAACACACAAAATACCGATCGACAAAATCACACACATACACTGATCGACACAAACACACACAATACCGATCGACACAAACACACAAAATACCGATCGACAAAATCACACACATACACTGATCAACACAATCACACACAACACTGATCAATACAATCACACACAACACTGATCGACACAAACACACACAATACCGATCGACACAAACACACACACAACACTGATCGACACACACACACAACACTGATCGACACAAACACACACACACAACACTGATCGACACAAACACACACACACAACACTGATCGACACAAACACACACACACAACACTGATCGACACAAACACACACACACAACACTGATCAACACAATCACACACAACACTGATCGACACAAACACACACACACAACACTGATCGACACAAACACACACACACAACACTGATCAACACAATCACACACACAACACTGATCAACACAATCACACACAACACTGATCAACACAAACACACACATACACTGATCAACACAATCACACACAACACTGATCGACACAAACACACACACACAACACTGATGGACAAAAACACACACACACAACACTGATCAACACAATCACACACAACACTGATCAACACAAACACACACACACAACACTGATCGACACAAACACACACACAACACTGATCAACACAATCACACACAACACTAATCAACGCATTCGATTATGACTGAGAGGATAAGAATAAATACTTCACTATCTGTGAAAACTGATGTATATTTGCGTTTTTTTTTCGTCTTGTTTCAGGAATTTACTTGCCTGAAAATGAATGACAGTTTGATCTCATCTGTGCAATAAGACCTTCATTTGTTACATCCATAAAGAAGCTATTCACCCAAAAATTCAAATATATCTGCAGGTTTTAGGTCTGACTTGATGTGGTCTGATCGACCAGGAGGAGAATTCAGCTCTTTCCTCCGTAAAGTTATCAAACAACATTCACAGGCAACGGCTTACAGAGACTGAATGGATAAAAAAATACTTTCTTATATAACTTTTCTAATAACCTGTTTTTCTAATGTGAATGTATT
Source organism: Carassius carassius (assembly GCF_963082965.1). NCBI lineage: Eukaryota > Metazoa > Chordata > Actinopteri > Cypriniformes > Cyprinidae > Carassius > Carassius carassius. The sequence continues at coordinate 19,919,438 of NC_081797.1, read as the reverse complement.
TTAATAGAAGGTATTTTAAAATCAAGCAAACTACACTTTTACTTACTGTGAACTACAGCATGTTTATTTTTAAGCCACTTAAAGAAGTGACCGGGTCATAAATGTTGATGGGTTTTGCTCAGGAGCGTCTCAGACCTTTGTCCAGTCAGTTTGCTGGAGGATCTGGAGGAGAACGAGGTTGAAGATCTGGCTAAGGTGTGCTATTTGGGCTGTTGTGTGAATCTCAGGACACTTTCACTGGAAGGAAACCCTGTGTGCACCCGTCCCGCTCCAGGAGCCTCTGAGGAACATGAAGAATCATCTTCCCCCTGTTTTGCTTCTTTAATGACAAATTTGGTTTGCAGAATGCACTCATATTCCAGACAGATTTCTGACATGTGGATTGTGCAGCAGGTCTCAGGCTACAGCTTCAGGTCTGCGGTGCGAGAGCTGATCCTTCAGCTGATCCTCCTCGATGACCTTCCTGCTGAAGAGGACAAACCTCAGAGCTGCAGTGCTTCACAGCAGGACTGGACTCTTCTCAGAGAATCCATCAGAGACGCTTCAGTCAGTGACGGCCTGGAGCTCACAGATACAGACACAGCAACAATCCATGTGTTTAAGAAGCAGTCTCTCCATCTTCCTGCAGCGGATCCAGACCAGGGTCCTCCGGCTCCGACATCACCGTCCTGAACCACGAGTCATGAGTAAACTCCTGCTGCACACAGTTCATGTTCATGACACGCTATTCTAGAGAGAAACTACAGAAATAATACCTAAACCACAGCGTGACTTCAAATGAAGCAGTTAAGAAAGCCATAAATATTATTATTAAAATTTTACAGTTGTACTGTGAAAATAAATGATTATTTTTGTTTGAATAAAAACTCTGAGATAATACAGTAGTACAATTTATTTTGTTTAATGTTTTTTTTTTTTTTTTTATCGTTGAAATTGGAAATATTCATTATAATATAGTTCTTTTAATAGTAATACTTCTTGTTTTGTTTAATCAATTTATCATTATTATTATTATTATTATTATTATTATTATTATTATTATTAATGAATTAATTATATTACAGTAGTAATAGTTTTCCTTTTGTTTAACATTTTATTAATAATTGCTTAATGTTTTATTTAAATATAATTAGTAATAATAGAAATGAACTATATTGAAAATAACAATTATTCAGTAGTAATAATACAAATAATAATATTACTAGTTATAAAAATAGCAACAGTTATTATTGTTATTGTCTTGATTAATTAAATTAATTTATTATTATTATTTTTATATACAATGAAGAATTTGGCCAAATTGTGCAGCACTACAAACACAGTAAACATGGAGTAAAATTACGATTATTAATAAAATAAATAAATTAAAAATATATATATATTATTTGGTTTATTTTAAATTATTTACAATTATTATAATTATTATATGTTATATAACTGTTATTGTTATAATACATACATTTATTACTAATAATTATTATAATTCTTGTTGTTGTTAATATTAGTATTCATTTTTATATAGCAATTTAAATTTTCATCAGAAAAATTAAATTGTGTCCCCATATTGTGCAGGCCTGTTGACTCTAATAAGCTGCCATACACGTGATAGTTTTTATACAATAACTACAATATTAAGTGTAATATCAGGTATTTATAGGTGTCTGCAGATGTTAGCAGAGGTGTTGGTGGAGTTCTCTGTGGGGATCCACTGAAGGCCGCTCGAGCACGAAGACTGAAATAAAAGGTGAATCTCATCAAACTGATCCAAATACTGATCAACAAGATATATATATAGTTGTGCTCATAGATTAATTTTTTAAATCTAGATTAATCTCACTGTGATCTTGAAATTAATCTAGATTAAAATGGCTCATTCAAATTCTGCCGAGGGCATTCAGAATATGTGTGTTACCCAAATAAAATTGACTAACAGTAAGTCTTTGAGAAGGGGTTTATAAAGCTAGGTGGTGCATTAGAAAAGGGGCTCATCTCTTGTTTCCAAAATGCATCACAAAGTGCTTGAAAAAGCTGTAAACTAATTCCTCATTGCACAAGGTGCAAACAACCTTACGCCTGTTTCACACATACTCCGTCTGCAGTGCGTATGCGTTGCATATTTTTTTACGCACCCATGTTAACGGATTCCAGTTGCGCTCCAGGAGCGTTGCATCTGCAGCAGTACAGCGATCGTTTACGTACCAAGTAGCAAACTGCAAATCGAGTCCGTGCTGCACCACATACGTAACACACACGGACTGCATACGCACTGCAAACGGAGTATGTGTGAAACAGGCGTGAGCAGGGCCGTAGCTGGGGTCAACAGGGACCCGGTGAAGGTTGTACCAGTGGGCCCTGTTTGAAATTGTTTAATTTGTATGTTCGTTTATTTTTATTTATTTGTGCTATTTACACAATGTTTTTTTTCAAATTTGTATGTGTCAAGGTACAGAAACCAAATAATTAAATGTAAAATAGCACTGGATAGTCTTCAATGTAAAAATGAAATATACAATCAAACCTACATTTATTCAGACACCTTCAACATTTATCACATTATTACAGTTTTGCTATATTTATCAAAAATTATATCTGGTGTCTGAATAATTTTTGGTTTGACTGTTAAAACTACAAAGTAATTCAGTCAAGAGCAGTGAGTGATTTGCATTTTCATTTTCTTGGATTAACATTACAGCAGCCAGTCGCTAAATTAGGCGCGGTCACTTTAAGAGACGATGAACGCATCCAATATAATACACATCCCATTTTTTCCTCAACTGTTTACTTTCACTTAAGAAATATATTGTATATATATCCATATTATAAAGCACCCCATGAAAACAAAAATCTATCTAGCTGTCCGGCTCCAGACCTCTGGTTCTCAAACTTGTCCCTTGTCCCGGTGGTCGTCTGAGACAAGGTCTTTACAGGGGATCTGTATCTGGGACTCTAGTTGTCTTTCAGGGCTGTAGGTCCTCTCTAGTTGCTGATCCATCTGGTCTGGATTGAATTGTACCAATTTTTTAATGAATGAATGCCATAAATACATTTTTGTCAAATAATTAAAATTATTTTAATTGTAAATTAATAATTGTAAATTAATTTATCATAATTTTAACTGACATTACACTTGAAGGTAATAGAAATTAAAATGTTATCATTGATTACAAATAGCTATTTTTAAATACAAGACAAATAATTTGAATCAAAATAGAGTTCAAGTATATTTTAGTTTACCATGAACTTACATCGTTTTACAGAAAATTATGAATCAAAGTAATTATGAAATTCTATATATCTACAATTGGTCAAATACACCGAATTTCAGCTAACTGTGTTTAATATCAATTTAAACTAATTAATGCACTTTAATTTTATGGCAAGTAAAATTATATAACAGTATAATCTTTTAAGGTATACTAAGCTATATTATTTCCATAATAAGCACACTTTATTTTTGAATATCAGAGGTACATCTCATGCTTCTCAATGCAATGTGTCTGTGTCATGCTGCACATTCACCTCTAGATGGAGACAATTCAAAACAATTCAGTCTCAGGCTCCAATCCTAACTCACCATGTACTTCCTGTCAGAGACAGTTAACTTCTGTGCATTGAAATAATGTTATGACCTTGCCTAGTGTACAGATGATAATGATTTAATGTATTTATTCACATAATATTAAGCTTCTCTGCTGTATTTAGTATTATGTAAATTAGTAGATTAGTTCGAACCTGGTTAATAACAACATGAAAATAGTTTGGTTGTCTGTGAGTGAAGTCCTCATAGATATATTGAAGTTTTAAAGGAAGAATTCATTTTTGTGCTAATTCAACAATTGTCATTGGAGCGTCTGACAAGGATCTGATCTCTGTAAAGGAGAACAATATATTGTGAAAGTCCTCCTCAAACTGCACTGAATCCAACTAACAGTTCATTAATTAATGAACACACTGAAAGTACTTGATCTGAGTCGTGTCAGACTGCTCTCTGTGGATAGAAAAGAGTTGAGCTGATCATTATACAATTTACTATAAATACTCTGCAGATTTACATGAAACACTGCAGATTTACAGTGAACACACTGCAGGAATAGTACATCCGGAGAAACTGGTTCATTCGCTTTTGTCTCACATTAATTTCTGAGAAAACAAGAGGATCTCAGTGACTCTTCATTTCAAAATTCCACACACATTAAATTTGTCAACATAAAATCAGTTTTTCTGTCAGTCCAAACACAGACAGAGGCAGGTTTCATTTCAGAAAGCAGAAGATGAAGTGATGGTAATAATCAGTAGAGTTTATTGAATAGTTTTCCATGTTCAGTTAGACATCGCCTGAGCAACACAATTTCAACAAGTGTTATTATACCAAAACAAAAAATACTGCTTCACTATATTATTATGTGATAATAAATCCTTGAAACAGAGATTGTGTCTTTCAGGTATCTACTTACTTGTGAAGACAACACAGCACACAACACACAGTTAGAATAAACAGTAACAGAATAACAACATAATAACTGCAGTACATATATATTATATACGTGTAGGAAGTAATGTTTTGTAGAGAAATAGAAACAATATGAATGACGTACAATACAAATGTGTGTTTGCTCTCTTAAATATGCTCTATTATAGACCATAAATATCACATATGTTAATAATTTCTGTAGTTAAATCTATAATCAGACTGTTGACTCTATCACTATACCTTAACCTGTCCTTAACCTTAATCGTATTCCACATCAATAGCAGTAACAATATTTTGCAATATAATATAAAGAAAAATAAATTTTGTTTTGATATAGTTACAGACATCTAATTGAAAGAGAGATTGAGTATACAGTAGTTTTACACAATCATGTAATCACTATTTCTATAGTTAAATTCATACATTACATACTCCTTAAATCAAATCTTCTAATAATCAGACATAGGACCATGACTCAGTCAGATGTTTGTCTGTTGTGTGATCTTACACAGTGACAGAGAGGAATTAAAAACCTTAAATCCAGCATAGAGGGGTTCAGTGAATGTGGTGTTGAATGTGTGTAAGTGTGTGAGTGTGTGTGTGTCAGAGACACTGTAGAAGGACAGAGTGCCGGCCGGCCAGTCCAGATACACTCCTACTCTTTTAGTGGAGGGTGAAGGGGCAGGGTGCTTGCTGTGTTTGGATCCAGTGTGAGATCACAGAAATCTAAACCCCGAGAGAGACAAAACAGTTACATAATTTTATTTGTTTTCATAAAACGTGCAAGAGTGTGCCAGACAGAAACCTACATTTTTGCAGTCCTGGTTGGATCCTGAAAGGCTCTCCATGGTCCAAACTAAAATGACACACAAACATACAGACATAGTACAGACAAGTTATTGGAAGTCCATTGCAGTCCATAGTGAACAGGTTTTGTTTTGTTTTTATGATAGTGTACTTTAGACATTGTACTAAACATACAGTACGTAACTTTCAACTTCATGTGAACTAACTCTGATTTGAGTATTAGTAGACTGTTAGGTTAGAGTTGTTTTTAATAGAATAAACTGACTTGTACTTGCAAAGTTACTTATAGTCAGTGGATTGTCTGAAGTGGATAGATAAATTATTTGAGGATAGGGATTTAATTAGTAAATGCAGAGATGTGAAGTGTGGGCTCTTGCTGCAGAAAGTATTTCTAAACTTGTACCCCACATACTTGAGTGTCTTTAGTGAGCAGTTTTGATCCTTCAGTTTGTCAGAGAGGAGCTGGACTCCTGATTGTCCTGGGTGATTGTAGCTCAGATCCAGCTCTCTCAGGTGTGAGGGGTTTGAGCTCAGAGCTGAAGACAGATAACGACAGCCTTCCTCTTTCACCATACAGCCAGACAGCCTACAAACACACATCGACAGATTACATCATCTGTGAAGCACTCAGCTCTCAAATACCTGAGGAATCATTGTTGATCTTAGTTTTAAACCAGTATGCATGTCCTTACTGGATTTCTTGTCTTATAAAACAATTTGCAGAAATGCTCTGAAGTGACAAGAAAGATCATGTAACAATCAATCAAATCCAACACAACATCTTGAAAAAGTTTAATCTAAATATTTTTAACTTGACAGCACATTAAAAACACAACTCTGAACTTTGTGCTGAACTTTGGTAACAAAAAATAAAATAGTCTGCAGACATATTATATTAGTGTAATCTATAGACATTGCAGAAAGATACATTTTTCCTTTCTTTTAAATCAGACATCAAGTCTTTAGGCAAACCTCCCAAACCTGACAACATCTCCCTCGTCAACTTAATTTCAAAGATTTAACTGGGCAGAAAGAGGGAAAGTGTTTGGTGACAACTGATCTTAAAGACCTGTTGCCTTGAGGAATCTTGAGAATTTATGAATGTGTGATGTTCTAAAGACCTCAGTATCTCCAGTTTACAGTTTTGACTCTTCAGACCATCAGAGAGCAGCTTAACTCTTGAATCCTGCAAGTCATTGTTACTCAGGTCCAGCTCTCTAAGGACAGAGTTTGACGATTGTAGAGCGGATGTCACTATCTCACAATGTTGGACATTGAGATTACAGCCAGGAAGACTGAAAAATAACAGAACACAATACAATCAAAATCTTAACCTCATTCTACAATTAGCATTGCATTTAGTTGCTGTTCAACAGATCGGGACATTCTAAAAATAAGCAAAACAATACCCTGCTGAAAAGAAAGCATATGCTGGTTAGGTATGTTTTAATGCATGGCTGCTGGTTTAAGATGCTTTTTAGGTGTGCCTGTGCTGGTTCTAAGCTGGTACTGAGCAGGAGCTAGGACCAGTTTAGAACCAGCACATGGCCAGCTTAAACCAGCTCAAACCATCAGCCATGTATTAAAACATACATAACCAGCATATGCTTTTTTAACAGGGTAGAAAAGTATAATTGCATTCAAAAAGGACTCTTCATTGTAAGACATGGGTTAAACACTCACAGAGCTTTTCTGCAGTTGATCACAGCTGATATCAGTCTTCTTCTACCTTCATCTGATGTGTTGTATTTCTTGAGATCCAGCTCATCCAGCACTTCCTCTGACATCTGAAGCATGTAGGCGATTGCTGAGCAGTGAGTTGGAGAGAGTTTCTTCTCTGAATGTTTTTCTGATTTCAGAAACTCCTGAATCTCTCTAGACAGAGTCTGATCCTTCACTTCCAGCAGACAGAGGAACAGATTGATGGATCTTTCAGTGGAGACTGCTTTTCCATCTTTGATCTTCTCTTTAATGTTAAATGTGGTTTTACTGATGCTCTCTGAGCTGTTTTCTGTGTGTGTCAGCAGATCCCCTAAGAGTCTCTGATTGGACTCCAGTGAGATGCCCAGCAAGAACCGCAGGAACAGATCCAGGTGTCCATTTTTACTTTCTAAAGCTTTATCTACTGCCCCTTTATGCAAATTGTGCATTGAATCAAAAACCCTCAGAGCTTTCATTGCGCAGCTTAAATAGCAATAAAACACATAGAAAGCAGCAAAAAACTCTTGAACGCTCAGATGAATGAAGCAGTAGACTTTCCTCTGATGAATCATTGATTCTTCCTTAAAGATCTCGGTGCAAATCTCAGAAAACACTGAGGCGTCAGTGACATCTATGCTGCTCTCAATCAGGTCCTCCTCATAGAACATCACATTGCCCTTCATCAGCTGATTGAAAGCCACTTCAGCAAGTTTTACAATCGCTTCTCTGACGGACTTTAGGAGTTTCTCTGGATCTCTTTCATCAGACTTTCTCTTAATCTGAATCAGCAAGAAGTAGATGTACATTTCAGTCAGAGTTCCAGGGATTTCTGCATTGAGATCTTCTTTCAAGAGGTTTTGAAGCACAGTGGATGAGATCCAGCAGAAGACAGGGATGTGGCACATGATGTGGAGGCTTCTTGCTCTTCTGATGTGTGTGGTTATTCTGTTGGCTTGATGCTGGTCACTGATTCTCTTCCTGAAATATTCCTCTTTTTGAGGGTCATTAAATCCCTGAATTTCTGTCACACGGTTAATGTAATTGGAGTGGATCTGATTGGCTGCTGCTGGTCTGGAGGTGATCCAGATAAGAGCAGAGGGAAGCATCTCTCCTCTGATGAGGTTTGACATCAACACACCCACTGATGAAGATTCGTTCACATCACAAACTTTCTCATCATCTGAGAACATCAGTGTGATTCTGCTTTCATCCAGACCATCTAGGATGAACACAACTTTACACTCCTCGTAAATCTTTGAATCCAGATCTTGAAGTTCAGGATGAAAGTCCAGCAGAAGTCTGTGAAGACTGTACTGATGATGTTGAATCAAGTTCAGCTCTCGAAATGGAAACACAAACATGAAATCTACATCCTGATTGTCTTTTCCCTCAGCCCAGTCCAGAATGAACTTCTGCACAGAGACGGTTTTTCCAATTCCAGCGATGCCTTTAGTAAAAACAGTCTTGATTTTCTCTTTCTCTTCACATCCTGGTTCAGGTAATGGTTTAAAGATGTCATTACAGCTGATTGGGTTGGGTTGTGTTCTGGGTGTTTTCTCCATCTGTAAAACCTCATGTTCTTCATTCACTCCTTCTCTCTCTCCATCTATGATGTAGAGTTGTGTGAAGACCCTGGCCAAGAGGGTTTCATTTCCTTCTAGTTTGTTTCCCTCAAATAAGTGTGCATACTTGTTCTTTATACTGGTTTTGTGTTGGTCTTTGACTCTCTGCAGGACTGCTTCAGGTCTTTCCTCCCTGATGTGGGTCTGATTGTGGGATGCAAATCTATTATCTTTCTCCACACTCCTGAAATTAAAAGAAAGCACAGCCAAAATGGAAATAACAGTAATTGCAATGGCTGCTGAAGATGATCAGAAACATATCAGTGTGGATTTTCTGTGTTGCTTATTTTGGAGAACATTTAGTGTTCATTAGGGTTTCTTAAATGAAACTGCAGTAAATCAGCAGCTAAATATGTATACTGACTCTGGGGCAGAGGCCTCTGTTCCATCACTTAATGAAGGGGGTCTAGTTATGGATTGTGTTCTCTTCATAGACACACTGCTGCTGGGTCCTGCAGATTCTGATCCCAGTTCCTTCTTTCTGCTCATAGTGACAAAAAACAAACAAGTATGCATAGTACATATAAACACACACACACACACACACACAGTATTATTGTATATTAAGATACACACTTGCACTATTTGATAAACAGATAAGCATTGTCCATTAATGATTTTTTCCCCTTTTATTTAGCATTCAGTATTGTTATAATTATTAAAGCTATATTAATTATTATTATTGTATTTGTTTAATAAATTATACAGACATTACATAATAATAAAAAACAACATTACATTGGCTATTAATTTAGTTAAGATACATTCAGTTTATTGGACACAGCACTGACAGAAATCAGCCGATGCAAACAATCACCAGATTAAAGTTTGTCACGTCTCAGATATTCTGCAACCCATCAAATACAGATTGAATATGGCAACAGATGCCAACATTACACTGATCCAACAAACCTAAAAAAAAGTGGTGTAGCGTTGGCCAGCATCTGTTGGTGCAGTGCAAATAAGCCTAAAGAAATCAAACCCATGATCTTTGCATTGTGAGAGCTATGCTCTACTGTCTGAGATAAAGAGATATAACTCACTGTAGCGAGTGGGGCGGGGGGCTGAGAGCGGTGGGAAAGGGGCGAGGCCGGTGGAGTGATTGAGAAATGAGCGACACCTGCGGCACTCACCGGTCTCGAGTCCCACGGAGGAGATGGAAGGATATAAAACAGGAGCAACGACAGTGAAGGATGAGAGAGGACCAGGCCTGGGTTTAATTTAGTGTTTTGATTTTGTTTGTGCGTGGCATTCGTTCGTGGGGGGTTGCCGCGCTGTTTTGTGTTTATTTTGTAGTTAAAGTTTCTGTTTGATTGTCCACCGGTTCCAGCCTCCTTCTTTCCACGAAAGAACATTGTTACAATCATCTTCATAAAAAGTTGCAAAAGTGCTGATGCCATACCTGGATTCACTGGAGGTGTCTTCATTCTCTCTTTGCTCATTGGAACTCATTTTGGAAGCACTTTCCTCCCATTCTAAATGTGCATATATATATAAAAATGTCATATTTTAATTAAATAATCTCACGGCAGATGTAAGCACTTCTTTATTGTTCCTTTAACCCTCTGGAGTCTAAGGGTATTTTTGGGCCTTGGAGAAGTTTTGTCATGCCCTGATATTTGTGTTTTTTTTTTTCATTTTCTTATAAATATCTAAATGGGTAAAGTCTAATCTCACTGTAATAAGCACAAACTTGGCTATAATTATATGTGAAATGCATGCATGTACATGATTGTGTTTTTGAAAAAAAAAATGTTATGCATGGTTAGAGAAAAACGAAAAATGTTAAATCACTTGAATAAAGCCATAAAACACATACAGAACAATGGTTCCCGGGATTTTTGAGAACTGGAGCTTGTAGCCTAGAATTTTTCTTTCTAAATTATGTGAAAATCATCTTGTATACTCACTTACAGAAAACAATATATTGGTTTTAAATTTTCTAAGACACTTTTGTTGGTAAAAGTCATATGCGAGTAAACATCAACTAACATATAATATCATTGTGATTTACACTTGAAAAGACAAAGGCCTGCATAATGAGCCGCATAATGAGCTGCATAATGAGCCGCATAATGAGCCGCATAATGAGCCGCATAATGAGCTGCATAATGAGCTGCATAATGAGCTGCATAATGAGCCTCTCAGTCATCTGTGTCACTGAGAGGGAAGAGTTACAAGAAAGAATGTGCGAACAAAATAAATCTATATAATTTTATGCTTGTAGTTTATTTAGAATATATTTGATTATCCCACAACATAATTTAATATCCACTTGGGGGAGCAGTTAAACAGTTTATTAACAAAATCTAAGCTGACTTTCAAACTAATTTTTTTGCATCATTACTCCAGTCACACAATCTTTCAGAAATCCTATGTTAATCCTAACAATCTTATTTTCTACAAAAAACATTTATTATTATTATTATTATTATTATTGAAAAGAGCTGAGAATATTTTTCAGTTTTTTTATGGGGGATAAATTGAAAGAACAGCATTGTTTGTTACATTTGTTGCAGTTACATTTATTTATCAAGCTTTTGAATGGTATAGTATTGTATATTTTTATTGAAACTTCATAATATTTCACTTGATTATACATTTAGTCAGGAATTATAGTTTGGAAAAAGTCTTTGGAAAAAGTCTAACTAGTAAAATGTTTACACGTTATGTGTAAACTAGTACAAGTATATAAATAAATAAAAAGAGACTTACTCATGTTTATGATCTCGGCTGAATAAAGTGCTTCATCCTTTTTTTCTGAGGAAATCCATTTCTCAAATCCTCAACCACATCACATCTTTTTGGGGTGATTTATGTCTTATTCCTCTCATCGCGAAGCAAACAGTAAAATAAAAACTTGAAGAACAGTCTTGCTGCGTTGTCTTCAGTTGTGTGGGCGTATTCAAGCCGCGCGCTTCAGTTTGAATCTGAATAGCGCGTTCAGCGCGGGGGCGTGGTCACATTAGAAGATAATGAAGGGAGACGTGAAAAAAGGACATCGCGTTGTTTTGATATGGATTACTTTATCACAGAATATTTGTTTTCGGCAGCACTTGTTTAGTTTAAAAGTAGACATGTCAAGCTTTCTATAGATATCTCTCTCGTGTCTCTAATACTCGTTGAGTATTCACGGAGTTACAGTTCATTTTAATGACGTGTTTGTAAATGAAGATCAGCGCAGACAAAGGCTGCAGACAGCACACCTTGTTTGTTGTTTAAATGCACAAAGTTTTGTTGTTATTATGTCTTTATCCCAAAAAAAAAAGTAGACCCTTTACAGATTCGATTGATGTATTGCTCTTATCTTTATTTTATAAGTGCACAAAGTTTTGTTGTTATTATGTCTGTATCCAAAAAAAAAAGTAGACCCTTTACAGATTCGATTGATGTATTGCTCTTATCTGTACGATTAAAACTGAAAGTTTAATTTAAGTTCTTTTCGGGGTTATCAGGAGAAAATGACTCATAACGCGTATACGTGTGAATCTACTTCAGAGGGTTAAAGTAACATGATGCAAACATCCCTCACTGATATCATAATTCAATATAAAATTTAAAGTAAAATAAAAAAGTTAAATAAACATACACAGTTAAATGCAGACTATTGTCATTAGCTTTGGATACTCACCTGTTAAGTAAAATGTGCAGTTTTCTGTAGTACAAACGATAATGTTCTGCACAATGAGTTTTTACAGTGTATTCTGGGACAGCACAAATAAAACTAACTAAAACAAACCCAATAACTCCTGGTAAACTCAAAATAATAACTGGAAAATTCAAACTCAAAGGTAACTCAAGATCAGTTTGTGCGAGGAACTGCCATACATCATTTGCAGTGTTTATTTACAGAAAATATGCAATCATTTATAAATATTAGCTCAATTTTTTTAATTCCTCACTGTTCATTCAGCTTTTAATGTTTGTGACAGTACAATTATGGATATTTACCTGCAGTAGATAAGCAGTATAGGTTTAGTTATAATGTTGTACCTGTGATACAAAAGAAATGCAGAACTCAGCACTACTTTGTTTGTACTGTAAGCTAAAACAAAAATATTTAAAAATACAGATTTTTTTAAGTGCACATCATGACTTTTAACAAGCATCTCATATTCTGTCATTTGTGCAAGAGAATAAACAATCATTGGTTTATTGATATTGTCTGATAAATAGTGTAATTAGTACAGTTTAAAATGTAAAAAATATTCTGGCAACAAAATATTACATTCCCAATAACTTACTATCACGATTACGATTACCAACTTATTTCTACATATCTACTGTATGTGGTTACATAAAGAACAAGTTCTGAACTTACCGCACTGTGCTGCCACTTAAAAGTCCAGGCATAGAATTAAACTCTCAAAATATTATCCTTTCTTTTACTTTCATTTAGTCACCTGGTCAAAGGTGACTCTTGTCTCTTTATCGTCTTGTTCTCCCTCTAGTGGTGCAGAGCATCATCATCATCTTCATCATCATCATCATCATCATCATCTCAGGTCAGTCATTATCTTCATCATCATCATCATCATCTCAGGTCAGTCTCAAAGCTGTTGTGTTGTTTGTAACTCAACACAGAGAATATGAATGGAAATTAAACTAGTTTTCAGGATGTGTATGCTGTGTAATATGGCAAATAAGGGATTTCTGTTTGTTTGTTTGTCAGCACTAATGACCGTGTTCTGCTGAATCTTGTCTCTCTTCTGCTCCTCATCCTCCTTCAGGAACTGATGAAGTGTCTCAAACACCTCCATCTGTAATAATATATAATAATATAATAACATTTGGTTATTGTATAAATATGTATGGACTCATCTGGTTTGTTTTTAGCAGCATTTTCACAGATTTGTTTGAAGTCATTTCCAGATCCTGCTTCAGCACATTGACTTGCACCTCCAGCTCCCCCTGCAGGAAACAAGATTGTGTCTAATTGGATACAAGTGTGTGATTAGTGAAGTGGTGTATGGGAAATGTAGTCCAATGTGATGTGCATCAGTGAGTGTAGTGAGGAAGTCAGTATGATGAGTTAGTGACATCTGGTGAGGTACAAATCGAAGTCCATGGACCGGATTCATGACAGTTTGTTAGAACAGCTGTTGGATTTTACAGTGTATAGTTACTCACAACTGATTGATAACATGCATGTTCTGAAAGATGAGTCTAAAAGTAGTTGTTTTTAAAGCTGCTTTAAATGACTGAACACACATAATATGAATTAAAATTAAACTTAACACAAACAACAAATTCAACTTGCATACTACATCACCTTTTGTTCAGACGTTAGCCTACAGCCATTGGCCTAAACATGCTTTATTTTATGTTCACATTGAAATACATACATTTTCAAGGAATAGTTCACACAAAAATAAAGTTCTTCATTTAATCAGAAGCTCATTTAAATGGGTAGCAGCAAAATCTGTAGACAGCTCTCTTCAGAAAATAGACAGCTGATCTCCATCAGCACATGTTCAGCGTCCTCACAGGAGCTTCATTATACAGTAAAACGTACTCGGTTACTAAACATAACCTCGGTTCTCTCTAGAAGAGCGAACGAGTACTGCGTCTTAGCTAAGACGCTACGGGAAAAGTCTCTTTTCACGAAATACTGAAGCAAAAAATTATCCTTAATTTTGTATTTTTGTAAAGCGCATTTGCAGCAGTACACAGCCATAGGCGAGACAGCTCGTTCGCTCATTGGCTTGTTCTGCGGCAACTGCACAGCCTATCGAGCGCAGGCTGATGCAACATCAGACCAATAAGGGCGCTTCGCGCCCTTCTTGCCACTTCCCGCCGAAACGGGTGTGGCTCAACCTATGAAAGGAGCTCGAAAAGGCTGACTCACCTGATTTATTTCATCGCCGAAGCGAACCAGAGTGAATCATACGCACGGCAGAGAACGCAGTACTCGTTCGCTCTTCTAGAGAGAACCGAGGTTACGTTTAGTAACCGAGTACGTTCTCTTACGAGAGCTCTCTCGTACTGCGTCTTAGCTAAGACGCTACGGAAACCCGATGTAAAAATCCGTAGATGCGGCAATATGACATCACACAGCCGAGGCAAGGCCTGACCAATGTGGCAATGCGGGTCTTACGCAATACTGCCCATATAACAGTCGGCAGCGCATAGCGCTCATGAACTCAGATTTCCCCTCAGGGCCCTGATTCTTCTATACCGACAGCATCCTTGCTTGCAAGGCGGGAACCTCCAGGTTATAGAACCTGATAAATGTAGACGCGAGGCCCAACCCGCCGCCATACATATATCCTGCAAGGAGATCCCAGTAGACCACGCCCACGACGAGGTGACGCCTCTTGTGGAGTGTGCTCTGATGCCCAACGGGCCATGAGACCCAGCATCTTTTGACAGTGTTTGAGCGACACAGTCGCGCTGCAGCGGAAAGAACTCGCTGCGCGCTGAATGCCCATTGTGCGCTGTGGTGACAGTCGCGCCGTCATGGAACACGAGTTCAGAACTATACCCAGAAACAGGATCGTCTGACTAGGGTTCAGCGAACTCTTCGCCCAATTGACACTGAAGCCGAGCTTCTCGAGGTGATCGAGTAAAACGGCCCTGTGGTCCACGAGCTCCGCTCGTGATCGGGCCAGAACCAGCCAGTCGTCCAAATAATTCAGCACTCGTATGCCTCTGAGTCTGAGAGGAGCGAGCGCTGCATCCATGCACCTCGTAAACGTACGAGGAGCTACGGACAAGCCGAATGGCAGGACTGCAAACTGGTATGCCTGGCCCTCGAAGGCGAATCTCAAAAACCGCCTGTGGTTTGACGCTATCTGTATTTGAAAATACGCGTCCTTCAGATCTATTGACATGAACCAGTCCCCTCTGCGAATCTGCGCGAGGAGCTTCCTGGTCGTGAGCATTTTGAAACTGCGTTTCATCAATGCCTTGTTCAGCTGTCTTAGATCCAGTATGGGCCTGAGACCCCCGTCTCTCTTGGGCACCAGAAAGTATCTGCTGTACAGCCCCCCCTCGCTTTGAGCTTGAGACACAGGCTCTACAGCCCCTTTGCTCAACAGTTTTGATATTTCGGCCCGAAGTATGTGTGCTACTTCTGTTTTGACCGTAGTTTCGACGCGCGCTGAAAAGCGCGGTGGGCGTCGAGAAAACTGTAGCGAGTAGCCTCTCTTTATAATGCCTAGCACCCAATCCGAAACCCCTGGAAGCGCTGACCATGCATCTGCATGAATGGCTAAGGGCTGGATGCGACACGCGCTCTGTTGACTGGGCAACGGCGGCGCTCGAGTGTGCTGCACATCTGAGCGCGCTGATCACAGCAGGCAGATCGCTCATCCTCGACCCCGTTCCGGCGCTTAACCGACTGGAGGGAGGCTGAGCGGGTCCCGTGGGACTCGATATATCTGCGAGTAACCGTGGGCTGCATGTGTGCACTTTTACCACTTTCAACTCGCCGTCTGCCTGTGCAGAATGTACGTGCACGGGCCTCGTTTTTACAGAAGCCCCGCGCCGTAAGTGACATAGTATATGTGGGCACTGGGAAGTGGGCATGTTTACTATGCGGCGCGCTCGACCGATCTGTGTCGATCTTATGTGCGCTAGCCCTGTGTGGAGGGCTGTGCTTACATGCGGGGATGGGCACTGGGTAGTGGGCATCGTCACTGCATTTAAAGCACCATCGGCCGTGGCCGGACGAGCGTGCACGGGTTTCGTTTTTACAGAAACTACATGATGCGTGTGACATAGTAATTGTGGGCACTGAGGGGTGGGCACGTTTACTATATAGTGTGCGCGACCGACTTGAGTCGACATTACGGGCGCAGGCCCTGTGTGTAGGGCTGTGCTTACATGTGGAGATGGGCACTGAGGATTGGGCATCGTCACAACATTTATAGCACCATCGGCCGTGGCCGGAACACCAGAAAAAACACTCTTTTTGTGAAACATCTGGGTAGCCGTGATAACGGCTTTTGTGTGCAGGCAAGCGGGCACTCGTGCAGGCTTGCGCATTGCAGAAGACACTGAGGCAGTCACAACTCTTGGAACTGCAACAGCGGCGCGCTTGGGTGAGAGCTCGGCCGCAGCGGAACTCGAACACCGGCGCTTTCCCAGCAGTGCTAGGATGCTTTCGGGGCTTCTGGCTTCACCGCAATCCTCTGCCGCGGCTCCCGCGGCGTGGGGCGACGGCTCGAAGAGCGAGAACGGGGTCCCGAGCTGCGTTGCTGACGCTGTCGTGATGGCGCAGCAGGAGGCGGTGGGCGTGACTGAGAGCTCTGTGGGGCCGGTCTAGAGCGGCTAGCTGCAGAACTGGAGCGCTTCGGCACGAAGTGCTTGAACGCCTGTGAAGCTTTCTGGTCCTCGGCGAATCCCTCCACAAACTCGTTGACGGAAGATCCAAAGAGGCCGGCAGGAGTTAGCGGAGCGTCAAGAAAAGCAGCGCGCTCAGACTCCTTGATGTCAGAAAGCGTCAGCCACAAATGCCTCTCAGCCACCATAGCGGAAGCCATAACCCGTCCCATGGCCTGTGCAGCGGACTTAGTAGCACGGAGGGAGAGATCCGAAGCACTCCTCAGATCCGCGAGACAGATCGCTTCAGGTCCCATCTCATCCAGCTTGCGGAGAAGATCGCCCTGGAAAATCTGTAGCGTCGCCATGGTGTGTAACGCAGACGCAGCCTGCCCAGCAGCAGAGAATATCCGTGCGAGCAGCGATGACGTCATGCGGCAGGCTTTGGATGGCAACGCCGCCTTAGTCCGCCGTCCAGCAGAGGGCGGGCAAAGGTGCGCTGCTATAGCCTGTTCCACCGGCGGAAGTGACAGGTAGCCTCTGTTCTTAGCACCGTCCAGTGTGGAGAATGCTGACAAAACAGATGAGCGGATTCTCGCCGAGAATGGATCGTCCCAAGCCTTCGCCACTTCTTCGTGAAGCTCAGGAAGAAAAGGGGCGTGTTTTGAGCTTGAGGAAGAGCGCTCATCCGGAAGATAGCTACCATCCAGCCGGGAACGTGAAGGGGGCGCTGGTGCAGACCACTCGAGGCCGAGGCTCGCCGCGGCCAATGAGAGTACACGCATCAGCTCCTTATCGATATCCCCCCATCTGCTGGGCCTCTGAGCAGCGGGCGCGAGATCCACGGAGCTCGCCCAACCCTCACTGCCCGAAGCAAGCAGAGAGCACGTGTCTTCTTCCTCCGACGCGGGCCTGAGATCCACTTCCTCCGATGACGCGTCGGCAAGCAGCGGACGCTGAGCATCGGGAAGCGATGCAGGGGAGACCAGCGAAGCGGAGGGAACCGGCGAGCTCGGCCGAGCTGGAGGCGGTTCTGGTAGGCGCTGCGAGCGGCGCTTCTTACGGCCTGCGCTCGATAGGCTGTGCAGTTGCCGCAGAAAAAGCCAATGAGCGAACGAGCCGTCTCGCCTATGGCTGCGTACTGCTGCAAATGCGCTTTACAAAAATACAAAATTAAGGATAATTTTTTGCTTCAGTATTTCGTGAAAAGAGACTTTTCCCGTAGCGTCTTAGCTAAGACGCAGTACGAGAGAGCTCTCGTAAGAGAACTACACAGAGTCAACACACAGAGAACCAACAGTGATCTGTTTCAGTGTTTGAGCTTCACCATTTGACGACACAGAGTAGTTTCATAATTTCCTTCATCTGCAGGTGAGCCCTGGCCATCTCAATGTAAAAAAGACAAAATATGAATCAAAACAGACACAATAAATAATTTATTATGTGAGTCAATATTTAAGTGAATGTTACAGTTTTTTTCAATTGTTTACACGCAATTTTGAAAACAGAGTTCTTTTTGTCAAAATATAATCACAATTATCCAAACACCACAATCAATTAGCAAAATTCCTAGATTGTTTGCAAAATGACACACTTCAGTCAAAACATATACACATATTTGTGAAAATGCTATTTGTTTTCATTTAACCAAAACAGTCATCAATGATCATATACTATTGCAGCCAGTTTCACACTGCTGTGATAAATAAAAAACACATTTGTAAAAAAAAAAAAAAATAGATTTTTGGCCAGACATTCTTACTGTATGTAAGAGATAATTTAGGTGACAAAAAATAGTGAGAAACTCACAACATTATTCATGATTTGTTTTGAGATATAAGGAGAATGTAGACAAATACTGTAGGCCTACTATAACCTTACCAAGCACTGCACAACACTTGATGCTGCAGACTGAATATTTCAAGTATTTATTTCAATACTTACAGTATTTCTTACCATAATCAGTTACAGTAATCAACCAACAATGATATCAATTACTGTAAACAAATAAAATCTATAGACAAATAAAAATTACTGCATGAATTACAGTACATACACTTTGACTCTGAAGAAAAGTAAAGTAAAAGTAAACAGAAATGAAAGAAAACTACTGTAAAAGCAACAAGAATACTGTAACTATCCGTCTCTCCGTCTGGCTGGATCAGGCCATAAGATTTCATCCACATCACAGGCTATGTCTTCATTGGCAAGGCACCGTTGGAAGAATCGCCTTGTGTGACGAATCCACCCCTGCACTGAAGCTGCTTCAATAAGATCACATGCCTGTTCCATGGCCTGAATGAGGGGCAAACGCTCATAAGGCCGCAGGTCATATACCTTCCACCGCCACGCTGAAAATTTTTTTTCTATAGGATTCAGGAAGGGGGAGTATGGGGGAAGGTATAAAACTTCAAAATCAGGGTGATCATGGAAACAGTTCTGGACCAGAGCAGCCCGATGAAATGAGACATTGTCCCAAACGACAATGTACCGCATCTGGTTCACTTGGTGTAATGCTGTGACAATCTCATGCAATTGGTCAAGAAATGCAAGTATCAGATTTGCATTATAGGGTCCCAGATTTGCATGGTGGTGGAGGACCCCATTTTGTGTGATAGCAGCGCAAAGGGTGATGTTACCCCCTCGCTGCCCTGGCACATTGGTGATTGCCCTGTGCCCAATTACATTTCTCCCTCTTCTTCTTGTTTTTGTACATTTGTACACATTAAAGAAAATAGGATGCTATTCAATATCTATAGCACAGTATTTTTTTTGTGACAGAACATTATGAGCAGTGCATGATACCACACCATAGTCAGATGAACAATGCATACCTCCACATACTCATTGCGCAGATGTTTCACTCTCTCTGAATTTCTGTCAAATGGTACCCGATACAGTTGGTTCATGTATATTTGAGTTTTCTTTAGAATTCAATCAATGTTGACAGAGAGACTCATTGGATGTTATTGAAAATATTGTCATCATTGATGATATTGGCTTGGATTTCTCGTAGACTGATACAATTATTGGCCAAAACCATGTTCACAATGGCGGCCTCTTGTGCACGACTAAACATAGGGCCCCTTCCACCTTGGTGTCCTCGACCCTCAATCCTATGTAAATAAATAAATAAATAAATAAATATGCAGCCTACTGTCAAATGTCACAGTAAACAATATTGATTATACAAGCTTCAGTTTCAATGTATACTTTGTGTGGTTAGCTTACCTGTTTTCTCGATGAAATGTCCGAATTACTGACGCAACAGTATTTCTGCTGAGATTTGGTTGAACTCTTTGTCCAGCTTCCATCAGTGTCAGTCCATGGTTGATAACATGGTCAATAAGTGTTGCACGGATTTCTCGAGTCAAATTTGGTCCTCGTCTTCTTTGTTCAGGTCCTTCTCTACCTCTTCCTCTACCTAGGTGTCTTCCTCTTCCTCCTTCTCCTCTTCCTCTACCTTCTTCTCCTCTTCCTCTACCTCCTTCTCCTCTTCCTCTACCTTCTTCTCCTCTTCCTCTACCTCCTTCTCCTCTTCCTCTACCTTCTTCTACTCTACCTATGCCTCTTCCTCTACCTTCTTCTACTCTACCTATGCCTCTTCCTCTACCTCCTTCTCCTCTTCCTCTACCTCCTTCTCCTCTTCCTCTACCTTCTTCTACTCTACCTATGCCTCTTCCTCTACCTTCTTCTACTCTACCTATGCCTCTTCCTCTACCGCCTTCTCCTCTACCTCCTTCTCCTCTTCCTCTACCTTCTTCTCCTCTTCCTCTACCTATGCCTCTTCCTCTACCTCCTTCTCCTCTTCCTCTACCTCCTTCTCCTCTTCCTCTACCTTCTTCTACTCTACCTATGCCTCTTCCTCTACCTTCTTCTCCTCTTCCTCTACCTTCTTCTCCTCTTCCTCTACCTATGCCTCTTCCTCTACCTCCTTCTCCTCTTCCTCTACCTCCTTCTCCTCTTCCTCTACCTTCTTCTACTCTACCTATGCCTCTTCCTCTACCTTCTTCTACTCTACCTATGCCTCTTCCTCTACCTCCTTCTCCTCTACCTCCTTCTCCTCTTCCTCTACCTTCTTCTCCTCTTCCTCTACCTATGCCTCTTCCTCTACCTCCTTCTCCTCTTCCTCTACCTCCTTCTCCTCTTCCTCTACCTTCTTCTACTCTACCTATGCCTCTTCCTCTACCTTCTTCTCCTCTTCCTCTACCTTCTTCTCCTCTTCCTCTACCTATGCCTCTTCCTCTACCTCCTTCTCCTCTTCCTCTACCTCCTTCTCCTCTTCCTCTACCTTCTTCTACTCTACCTATGCCTCTTCCTCTACCTCCTTCTCCTCTTCCTCTACCGCCTTCATCTCCTCTTTGAGCTCCCCCTCTCATTCTTACTCTTCTTCTTCTTCTAACTCCTTCCATTTTTGTTGAAGACAGGTGAACTCACCTGCTGCCTTTTATAGCACACCTGAGTGCTGCGTTTTCAAATTAGCACATGTGTGCTTCCACACCTGGTAGATGTGTTTATCCAATTCGTTCATTAGTGTGGTTATTGGCAATCCGGTACTTTGTAATTACAAGGAAGTAACATCACAATCCTCATCTGTGTCTAAGGTGTGAAAATGTGTGTAGAGTTTTACAAATCACTGTGTGTAATGTTTTGCAAAAAGGGTGAACCAGACATTGTGTGTAATGTTGTGCAAATCTGTGGAGGTGTTTTGCTCATTGGAGTACAATTTTGCTAATTGTGTGGAAATTTTAATTTTAGTGTGTAAACAATCGTAAAAAACTGTAATTGAATTAAAAAAAATAATAATCTAAACAAATAATATTTTTTAAATATTTTAAGTTTTTAAAGTATACAGTTAAATAACATTGTAACATTGTATACATTTCTAAATATAGATTATACATTTACATTTATAAATATGAATATTTATTAATAACATTGTAACAATGTATAGATTTAGATACAATTTCATCCATAAATATTAACTAAATAGTATTTTAGTTTATCTACTTGATCTCCATGAAAACTTTCTTTGACAACGATACTAAATCCACCAAACCCTTAATAAACACCTCAACATCTAAAAATGTAACTCTGAAAATTACATTAGAGCGATGCCAAACAGTCAAACAATAAGGTTGTGTATGAATGTATGTTGTGAGCAGATGATCTTTAATATCAAGTCTAGTTTCAGCCCAGTAAAGTAAGTATATTTTCCTGAAGAATCCCCAGGATCTTTACAAACTTCTTTCAACAAGTTTACTCAATATAAGTTGGGCACATGTGTGGTTCTCAAACAAATAACACATATTAAGGCGACTTTTTCATAGTAAAAAAAAAGAAAAGAAAAACAGTATTTCTATAGCGATGTCGAGTGGTTTATTCTCTGTACACACAGAAGAAGGCATCACTAGCATGTGAATGAACTCTTATTGACCATCAGCAGACATGAGATGTTAGCAAAGAACTGATGATCAGTTATCTTCAACATATCACTTTAGATTGTGTTCATACAGACAAAAATAAAGGAGTGCAGTACAAAAATACATATTCATAGATGCAGCGAAACATAATATTAAGAAAACTGAAGTTTCAGGAATGTTTAAAACTGTGAAATCTAAATTGGGATCTAAACGTCAAACAGTGACAGAAAGACCTTAAATGTATTGAAGAATACAGACATTTCCATGCTGTGGAGATTTATTGACATCATTAAACTTGTCAATTTAAACATCTCCCTCTTAATTTACTTTGAATTAAAAATGTCATTAGGACATTTTAGTCACTATTAGTGATGAATTTGTTCCTCATAAATCGTTCAGTTTAATTTAGTTATAGACTGTAACATGACGACACATTCAGTTATCTGCAGTGGCTCACTAAAGACTGAAGATGAAACACTGTGGCGTGAGAAATGGTCTTTTAAAAGACTTTGAGAGTGAACTACAGTCTTCAGGTCAATGATTTAAATAGTGAGCACATGCTTCAGTGCTCTGAGAGTGTTTATAGAGCTGTGAGTTAAACACTTCATGACTGACACTGTTTATCATAATAACACACAACAACTAGAATGATCTTAGGAATGCATTTTCAAGGTTAATTATTGCTTTTATTTAAATAGCTTCTTATTTTAATTTTTTTCAGAAAACCATTCAGTCTGGAACTCCATCAAGATACAAAATATGAGTAACTGTATTTCGTTATAATTACATTTTAAATGAGGGGTAATCAGAATACAGTTACATCTGAAAAGTATGAAAAATACAAAAACTCCTAGAATTCAGATTAACAACAGATTATTTTGAATCACACATGAAATAAAAGTTTATAAAGTCAAACGATAGCTTTATGTGCTTTACAGATGAACTTGGAGTCTTTATTCATTCGAAATGTTCAAGAATAGATCATCTTTGTTGCGGTAATGTGAGTTCATGATCCGATTTGTGAAAAGATGATTCTTTTGAGTCAATCTTTTAAAAGAATCATTTATTTTGTTTAATGAAACCAGTGTGGAAATCAATGGTTCACAAACTGTAAAGATCTGAGGTGTTTTCACAAAAGCATCCTTAGCGAACTGTGGTTGTTAAATATTGAACTATAATGACATTGCTTGCGACCGTGCGACACGAGCTCTGTCAATTTTGACTCAGCAATTCTTTTGTGCCGATCGCTTCTCCATAGAGAGGATTATCATCACTTAAAGTTTGGTGCATTCATTAAACAAATTTATTGTATAACTTAGACAACTGTGCAGTTGTTTTGGCTGCTTTTATTATGTGTTTGGTGCGTCTGGATTCGTTTTGAAGCTTGGAAAGCAGCATGAAACAGCACAGAATCACATTCATTGTAGTCTGATTGAATTTCTGTTGATTGGAAGATTTTGTTGTTCTTAGAAATTCTGTGGAAATTTATATTGTTAAAAATAAAATGCAAAGAAAACACAAATCTTATGACTGGTAAATGCCACTTTTATTTAGATTTGGAAAGCATAAAAACAAGACATCAAGTTAATATGTTCCTTTGTGTGTTTCATAGCGTAAAGGTGTCAAATGATGTTGGTAAAAAGAACATTATTTTGTGTAATGAAATATGTTTATGTTCAAAAAACACATTATTTTCCACATACTGTACATTATTGTTTCTCCTCTATGTCCCTGCCTTCTGAAACGCATGTACTTTTACAAAGCTCATCGGTCTGAAAAGCGAGGTGTGCTCTGATTGGACAGCTATACAGGGTGTTGTGATTGGCCGAATGTTTCAATCGTCTGACGGAAATGGTACGTCCCTCAACATATACTGTTATGGCATGTCCCAGTCAGAACACCAGCATGACAGGACACAAAGAAAACCCATTACAAACGAGACAGCATGCAATGGGGAGATAATTACATAATTATTTTTTACGTGTTGTGTTGTATATCATGGCACGTAAACATAAAATCTTGTCTGACAAACAACAAGTGCTACTCTACACAGCTCAACATTTGTGTTTGAATCATCAGTGACAAATCCTTTACATATGAAAACCTACTTGCAAACCGTGAGTCAGAAGCGCCAGATTGTCCTGGTAAAGAGTGAAGAACAGACTTTTACTCTTAATCTGTAGCGAAATACATTTTAAAAGTAAACTTCCCAGCAATGCGAGTCTCTCCAGACCTCTCTCTTCCTGCAGCGGATCCAGACCAGGGTCCTCCAGCTCCAACATCACCGTCCTGAAACACGAGCCCAGTGATCTGACCAACAGTAAACTCCTGCTGCACACTGATCATGCTCACCGGGTGCCGCAGCATAAACGACTGCCCACTGCTCCGGGTGTGTGTTCACTGCTGTGTGTGTGTGTGTGTGTGTGTGTGTGTTCACTGCTGTGTGTGTGTGTGTGTGTGTGTTCACTGCTGTGTGTGTGTGTGTGTGTGTGTGTGTGTGTGTGTGTGTGTGTGTGTGTGTGTGTGTGTTCACTGCTGTGTGTGTGTGTGTGTGTGTGTGTGTGTGTGTTCACTGCTGTGTGTGTGTGTGTGTGTGTGTTCACTGCTGTGTGTGTGTGTGTGTGTGTGTGTGTGTGTGTTCACTGCTGTGTGTGTGTGTGTGTGTGTTCACTGCTGTGTGTGTGTGTGTGTGTGTGTGTGTGTGTTCACTGCTGTGTGTGTGTGTGTGTGTGTGTGTGTGTTCACTGCTGTGTGTGTGTGTGTGTGTGTGTGTGTTCACTGCTGTGTGTGTGTGTGTGTGTGTGTGTGTGTGTGTGTGTGTGTGTGTGTGTGTGTGTGTGTGTGTGTGTTCACTGCTGTGTGTGTGTGTGTTCACTGCTGTGTGTGTGTGTGTGTGTGTGTGTGTGTGTGTGTGTGTGTGTGTGTGTGCGTGCGTGTGTGTGTGTGTGTGTGTGTGTGTGTGTGTGTGTTCACTGCTGTGTGTGTGTGTGTGTGTGTGTGTGTGTGTGTGTGTGTGTGTGTGTGTGTGTGTGTGTTCACTGCTGTGTGTGTGTGTGTGTGTGTGTGTGTGTGTGTGTGTGTGTGTGTGTGTGTGTGTGTGTTCACTGCTGTGTGTGTGTTCACTGCTGTTTGTGTGTGTGTGTGTGTGTGTGTGTGTGTGTGTGTGTGTGTGTGTGTGTGTGTGTGTTCACTGCTGTGTGTGTGTGTGTGTGTGTGTGTGTGTGTGTGTGTGTGTGTGTGTGTGTGTGTGTGTGTGTGTGTGCACTTTGGATGGGTTAAATGCAGAGCATGAATTCTGAGTATGGGTCACCATACTTGGCTGAATGTCACGTCACTTTCACTTTTGTCACTATTCATGACACGCTATTCTAAAGAGAAACTTCATAAATAATAACTAAACCACAACATGGCTTCGAATGAAGCAGTTAAGAAAGCCATAAATATTAGTATTTTAATTTGACAGTTAAAGGACAGTTAATTGATTCTTTTTTTGTTTGAATAAAAACTCTGAGATAATGCAGTAGTAAAATTTATTTTGTTAAATGTTTTTATAAAAATAGTTATCAAAATTAGACTTATTAATTATACAATTATTATAAAATTCATATTTCTTGTTTTGATGAATCAATTAATCATTATTATTATTAATTAATTATATTTAAAAAGGCATCGTTTTAATTTTGCTTAACATTTAATAATAATTGCTTAATGTTTTATTCAAATATAATAAATAACAAAAAGAATAAACATACAGTAGTAATAATACTAATAATAATATTACTACGAATAAAAAAAGCATGAAATCTTGACACCCAGACGAGCTGCACTGCAGAGACCCAGACCCAAACACCCACCTGAAGTGATGCATTGTGGGTCAGATTAGATCATAGATCTTCACTGCAGGTCTGCAGTCTAAAGTTGTAACTTACACTGAATCACTAGGAAGCGCCGTCTGCATCATGAGTCCTGCTGCTTGACTCTGCTGTATTTCAGAAGTACTCCAGCTTTGATTGACAGGAGTGTGTCAGTGGTGTTGGTGCACAGATGTCATGTGATCATCACTGATGCAGACTCGTCTCTGGAGGATCGAGAGCAGGTTCAGTGTCTGCAGACGCAGGTGCAGGACTGTTATTCAAACACCGCAGCATTGATCTCTTCAGAATCTCTGCATCCTCACAGTCTATTACCATTTTAGACAGAATTTTGTACGAAGATTTTTTTTGTGCACACATTTATGTTGTAATATTTGGAAAATAAAATTAAAGAAAAAAAGCAAGAAAAAAATGAATATCTGGAATATCCTATATTATAATAAAGAACAAATGTATACTACCATTTAAACGATTGTGGCCCGTAAGATCAAGGATGCATTAAATTGCACTAAATGATGGCCTTATAAGAATAAGATGACAGACTTACTGAAATTGACATTGCATTTCGCAATCACTAGGGGGCGCCACTATATAAGTTTTTTTTTGTGGGTAAAGGTACAGAAATAAAGACAGTCACCATATATTGACATAATAATATAACCTGAAAAAAAAAATTATAATAAAAAATGCTGGTAAAACACACAACCTGTCAGTCTATCTGGAACAAATACAGACAAATGGAAACCCAGTGTTGATGATTTTGTGATTTGCCTTGGAGATGTATTACACATTTATGTTTTATATTTTGAGGTTTTATTAAATAATTAAACAACAGCATAATGGAAAATCTAAAACCTAATAAAACTCTTCAAGACAAACTAAAAGCAACAACAATACTACTAATAATAAAAGGATTAAAGATTTTATTGTCACCTAGTCAGTTGGGTGAACTTATTTTATTTTTATTTTTTTTACATGAGTGCAAAATTGTAACAGAGCTGTGAAGTCAGTTTCATTTGGCGAATCTGTTCATTCAAACAGTTTGTTTCAGATTGTCTGCCTGCGTCCCAGTGTGCTAACTATCCATCCTAAATAGTTTGTGATATTAGTAATTTCCAATACTATTAAGGGTGGATTGTATACAGGGTCCTTCTCAAAAAATTAGCATATTGTGATAAAGTTCATTATTTTCCATAATGTAATGATAAAAATTTAACTTTCATATATTTTAGATTCATTGCACACCAACTGAAATATTTCAGGTCTTTTATTGTTTTAATACTGATGATTTTGGCATACAGCTCATGAAAACCCAAAATTCCTATCTCAAAAAATTAGCATATCATGAAAAGGTTCTCTAAACGAGCTATTAACCTAATCATCTGAATCAACTAATTAACTCTAAACACCTGCAAAAGATTCCTGAGGCTTTTAAAAACTCCCAGCCTGGTTCATTACTCAAAACCGCAATCATGGGTAAGACTGCCGACCTGACTGCTGTCCAGAAGGCCATCATTGACACCCTCAAGCGAGAGGGTAAGACACAGAAAGAAATTTCTGAACGAACAGGCTGTTCCCAGAGTGCTGTATCAAGGCACCTCAGCGGGAAGTCTGTGGGAAGGAAAAAGTGTGGCAAAAAACGCTGCACAACGAGAAGAGGTGACCGGACCCTGAGGAAGATTGTGGAGAAGGACCAATTCCAGACCTTGGGGGACCTGCGGAAGCAGTGGACTGAGTCTGGAGTAGAAACATCCAGAGCCACCGTGCACAGGCGTGTGCAGGAAATAGGCTACAGGTGCCGCATTCCCCAGGTCAAGCCACTTTTGAACCAGAAACAGCGGCAGAAGCGCCTGACCTGGGCTACAGAGAAGCAGCACTGGACTTTTGGACAAATTTTGCATGTCATTCGGAAATCAAGGTGCCAGAGTCTGAAGGAAGACTGGGGAGAAGGAAATGCCAAAATGCCTGAAGTCCAGTGTCAAGTACCCACAGTCAGTGATGGTCTGGGGTGCCATGTCAGCTGCTGGTGTTGGTCCACTGTGTTTTATCAAGGGCAGGGTCAATGCAGCTAGTTATCAGGAGATTTTGGAGCACTTCATGCTTCCATCTGCTGAAAAGCTTTATGGAGATGAAGATTTCGTTTTTCAGCACGACCTGGCACCTGCTCACAGTGCCAAAACCACTGGTAAATGGTTTACTGACCATGGTATTACTGTGCTCAATTGGCCTGCCAACTCTCCTGACCTGAACCCCATAGAGAATCTGTGGGATATTGTGAAGAGAAAGTTGAGAGATGCAAGACCCAACACTCTGGATGAGCTTAAGGCCGCTATCGAAGCATCCTGGGCCTCCATAACACCTCAGCAGTGCCACAGGCTGATTGCCTCCATGCCACGCCGCATTGAAGCAATCATTTCTGCAAAAGGATTCACGACCAAGTATTGAGTGCATAACTGAACATAATTATTTGAAGGTTGACTTTTTTTGAATTAAAAACACTTTTCTTTTATTGGTCAGATGAAATATGCTAATTTTTTGAGATAGGAATTTTGGGTTTTCATGAGCTGTATGCCAAAACCATCAGTATTAAAACAATAAAAGACCTGAAATATTTCAGTTGGTGTGCAATGAATCTAAAATATATGAAAGTTTAATTTTTATCATTACATTATGGAAAATAATGAACTTTATCACAATATGCTAATTTTTTGAGAAGGACCTGTAGTTTAATGTAAATTGAAAAAATATCAAGGTTGCCATATGGCAACACTGTACCACAGTGGAATTGCAGTAATGTATTTCCCCATTGGGATTTTTTTTTATAGATAGTAGCATCAATAAAATTAACACAGTTATTTAATGATTTGAAGTGTTTATTGTAGTATAGTTGTATTTATGTATAAATAACAAAATTATTTTTTCAGAAAATGAAAATGCTTTTTGTAGTTTCATGGGATGTCATGAAATGTGACATGAGTTGGATTGAGACAGGTGCACATCGATAGACTGGGAAAACCCTCACTGAGGGGCAGCTGTGGCCTAATGGTCAGAGTGTTGGACTAGTTACCAGAAGGTTGCCGGTTTGAGTCTCGGTGCTGGCAGGAGTTCTAGGTGGGATGAAGTTAATGAACAGCACTCTCTTCCACCCTCAAAACCCATGGCTGAAGTGCCCCTGAGCAAGACACTGAACCCCCAGTTGCTCCCTGGGTGCTGGATATATAGCTGCCCTGTGTTCACTTCTCACCGCTGTGTGTGTGCTCTTGGATGGGTTAAATGCAGAGCACCAATTCTGAGTATGAGTTACCATACTTGGCGAATGACACGACTTTCACTTTAATTCAGGGAGCCACCTATCGTAATATCTGTATTTGATGTTTTCATGTTCGACATGGTATAAGTGACATGGTTCCAAGCTACCATATATTTACTTAACTTGTATAAAATACTTTCAAAAAGACTTATTTTTGTTGTTGAAAACTTTGTGGATGGTAAACACTAAAAAGTTGATAAATTTGATGTGCATATTGTCACGGATTGGCCAGGTTCTTCCACCACAATCACCCAGCGATCACAGTCACCTGAGTTCTAACGATACCCACCTGCACCACATCAGCCACTCTGCTTCATAAGCGCACACCACGCACCTCTCATTGTCCGGGCTCGTTCATACGAAGCGGACTCTTAGTGCTTCTCTCTGCGAATGACACTAACTGAACTTACCAGAATTCAGTACCGATTCCAGTCTGTCAAGATCCTCTCTCCAGTGGTGTGCGAGCCGTAAGCCATTCAGTCCTGTCAGTGGTGCGTGGGTGCGTGCCGTCAGCCTGTCATTCTCTGCTAACCAAGTTTGTATCCATTCTGGAAATCTCCTCCCGTCGTTCCTGCAAAGGAAGGGACTATTATTCATTCACGGATTGCACTCAAGTATACTCCATATCTGAACTCTGATACTCACCCAGTCCTGCACGTTGATTCATCCTGATACTCTGCTGTTATAATAAACACCATCATCATTACTTACCTTGTTGTCCGTCTGCTTCCGTAACACATATGTGGTACAAAAGCGCATTTCTTTGTCCGTTTGCAAGCATTATTATAATACTTTTTAGTACCATTTTGAAGGTTAAATGGTGGGAACTTTTGGTTTGCATGAGTTCGAAGTATAAAAATCTATTCATATCTAAAAGAAATGTCAATTTAAATAGAAAAGATAATCATAATTTAATAGAAAAATACTTTTTTGGCCATTTTCCATTGTGGTACACTGTTGCCACAATTTTTTTTTATAAAATATTTTTTGGATTTATGTAATTGAGACAGTTTATGTAATAAAAACGTATTTAAAAAACATTCATGGTTAGAACATAATGTGTAACATAGAGGGTAAGAAATAGACAGCTCTCTTCAAAAAATAGACAGCTGATCTTCATCAGCAGATGTTCAGCGTCCTCACAGGAGCTTCATGATACAGTAAAACTACACAGAGTCAACACACAGAGAACCAACAGTGATCTGTTTCAGTGTTTGAGCTTCACCATTTGACGACACAGAGTAGTTTCATAATTTCCTTCATCTGCAGGTGAGCCCTGGCCATCTCAATGTAAAAAAGAAGACAAAATATGAATCAAAACAGACACAATAAATAATTTATTATGTGAATTAATATTTAAGTGAATGTTAATTGAATTAAAATAAAAATTCTAAACTAATTATAGTTTTTAAATATTTTAAGTTTTTAAAGTGTACACCTAAATAACATTGTAACAATGTATACATTTATAAATATATATTATACATTTACATTTATAAATATGAATATTTATTAATAAAGTTGTAACAATGAATAGATTTAGATACAATTTCATCCATAAATATTAACTAAATAGTATTTTAGTTTATCTACTTGATCTCCATGAACACTTTCTTTGACAATGATACTAAATCCACCAAACCCTTAATAAACACCTCAACATCTAAAAATGTAACTCTGAAAATCACATTAGAGCGATGCCAAACAGTCAAACAATAAGGTTGTGTATGAATGTATGTTGTGAGCAGATGATCTTTAATATCAAGTCTAGTTTCAGCCCAGTAAAGTAAGTATATTTTCCTGAAGAATCACCAGGATCTTTACAAACTTCTTTCAACAAGTTTACTCAATATAAGTTGGGCACATGTGTGGTTCTCAAACAAATAACACATTCATAAGGCGACTCATTCATAGTAAAAATAAATAAATAAAAATAAATAAAACCCCAGTTGATCAAAATAACAATTCATTACTATTTTAAGCAGCTGCTCTACAACACAATCACACACAGCACTGATCGACACAAACAGACACACAACACTGATCAACACAAACACACACAACACTGATCAACACAATCACACACACAACACTGATCAACACAAACACACACAACACTCATCAACACAATCACACACACAACACTGATCAACACAAACACACACAACACTCATCAACACAATCACACACACAACACTGATCAACACAAACACACACAACACTGATCAACACATTCACACACAACACTGATCGACACAAACACACACACAACACTGATCAACACAATCACACAAAACACTGATAAACACAATCACACACACACACAACACTGATCAACACCAACACGCACAACACTGATCAACACAATCACACACACACACACACACAACACTGATCAACTCAATCACACACACACACAACACTGATCAACGCAATCACACGCACACACAAGACTGATTAATGCAATCACAAACAACACTGATCGACAGAATCTCACACACAACACTGACCGACACAATCACACACACGGCACTGATCGACAAAAACACACACAAAAATCTGATCGACACAAACACACACAACACTGATCGACAGAATCTCACACACAACACTGACCGACACAATCACACACACGGCACTGATCGACAAAAACACACACAAAAAACTGATCGACACAAACACACACAACACTGATCGACAAAAACATACACAAAACACTGATCGAAACAAACACACACACGACACTGATAGACACAATCACACACGACACTGATCAACACAATCACACACACACAACACTGATCGACACAATCTCACACACAACACTGACCGACACAATCACACACACGGCACTGATCGACAAAAACACACACAAAAAACTGATCGACACAAACACATACAACACTGATCGACAAAAACATACACAAAACACTGATCGAAACAAACACACACACACGACACTGATCGACACAATCTCACACACAACACTGACCGACACAATCACACACACGGCACTGATCGACAAAAACATACACAAAACACTGATCGAAACAAACACACACACGACACTGATAGACTTAATCACACTCAACACTGATCAACACAATCACACACACATGACACTGATCAACACAATCACACACACACAACACTGATAGACACAATCACACACAACACTGATCGACACAATCACACAAAACACTGAACGACACAATCACACACAACACTGATCGACACAAACACACACAACACTGATCGACACAATCACACACACAATGACACAAACACACACACAACACTGATCAACACAAACACACACAACACTGATCGACACAAACACACAACACTAATCGACACAAACACACACACAAAACTGATCGACACACACAACACTGATCGACACAATCACACACACAACACTGATCACACAATCACACACAAGACTGATCGACCCAAACACACACAACACTGATCGACACAAACACACACAACACTGATCGACACAAACACACACAACACTGATTCACATAATCACACACAACACTGATCGACACAATAACACACAACACTGATCGACACAATCACACACACAACACTGATTGACACAATCACACACAACACTGATCGACACAATCACACACACGACACTGATCGACACAATCACACACACAACACTGATCGACACAATCACACACACAACACTGATCGACACAATCACACACACAACACTGATCGACACAATCACACACACGACACTGATCGACACAAACACACACACGACACTGATCAACACAAACACACGACACTGATCGACACAAACACATACGACACTGATCAACACAATCACACACAACACTGACACAATCACACACGACAATGATCGACAAAAACACACACAAAACACTGACCGACACAATCACACACACGACACTGATCGACAAAAACACACACAAAACACTGATCGACACAATCACACACACAACACTGATCGACACAATCACACACACGACACTGATCGACACAATCTCACACAACACTGATCGACACAATCACACAGACGACACTGATCAACACAATCACACACACAACACTGATCGACACAAACACACACACGACACTGATCAACACAAACACACGACACTGATCGACACAAACACACGACACTGATCAACACAATCACACACAACACTGACACAATCACGACAATGATCGACAAAAACACACACAAAACACTGACCGACACAATCACACACTCGACACTGATCGACACAATCACACACACACAACACTGATCGACACAAACACACATACAACACTGATCGACACAATCACACACACGACACTGATCGACACAAACACACATACAACACTGATCGACACAATCACACACACGACACTGATCGACACAATCACACACACGACACTGATCGACACAATCACACACACAACACTGATTAACACAATCACACACACAAAACTGATCGACACAAACACACACACACAACACTGATCAACACAAACACACATACAACACTGATCGACACAATCACACACACGACACTGATCGACACAATCACACACACGACACTGATTGACACAAACACACACACAACACTGATTAACACAATCACACACACAAAACTGATCGACACAAACACACACACACAACACTGATCGACACAAACACACACAACACTGATGGACACATTCACACACACAACACTGATCGACACAAACACACACAACACTGATCGACACAAACACACACACAACACTGATCGACACAAACACACACACAACACTGATCAATACAATCACACACAACACCGATCGACAAAATCACACACACACAACACTGATCGACACAATCACACACACACAACACTGATCAATACAATCACACACAACACCGATCGACAAAATCACACACACACAACACCGATCGACAAAATCACACACACACAACACTGATCGACACAATCACACACACAACACTGATCGACACAATCACACAACACTGATCGACACAAACACACACACAACACTGATCGACAAAATCACACACACACAACACTGATCGACACAATCACACACACACAACAATGATCGACACAATCACACACACAACACTGATCGACAAAATCACACACACACAACACTGATCGACACAATCACACACACAACACTGATCGACACAATCACACAACACTGATCGACACAAACACACACACAACACTGATCGACAAAATCACACACACACAACACTGATCGACACAATCACACACACAACACTGATCGACACAATCACACAACACTGATCGACACAAACACACACACAACACTGATCGACACAAACACACACACAACACTGATCAATACAATCACACACAACACTGATCGACACAATCACACACACAACACTGATCGACACAATCACACAACACTGATCGACACAAACACACACACAACACTGATCGACAAAATCACACACACACAACACTGATCGACACAATCACACACACACAACACTGATCGACACAATCACACACACAACACTGATCGACAAAATCACACACACACAACACTGATCGACACAATCACACACACAACACTGATCGACACAATCACACAACACTGATCGACACAAACACACACACAACACCGATCGACAAAATCACACACACACAACACTGATCGACACAATCACACACACAACACTGATCGACACAATCACACAACACTGATCGACACAAACACACACACAACACTGATCGACACAAACACACACACAACACTGATCAATACAATCACACACAACACTGATCGACACAATCACACACACACACAATACCGATCGACACAATCACACACAACACTGATCGACACAAACACACACACAACACTGATCGACACAAACACACACAATACCGATCGACACAAACACACACATACACTGATGAACACAATCACACACAACACTGATCGACACAAACACACACACACAACACTGATCGAAACAAACACACACACACAACACTGATCAACACAATCACACACAAAACTAATCAACGCATTCGATTATGACTGAGAGGATAAGAATAAATACTTCACCATCTGTGAAAACTGATGTATATTTGCGTTTTTTTGTCGTCTTGTTTCAGGAATCTACTTGCCTGAAAATGAATGACAGTTTGATCTCATCTGTGCAATAAGACCTTCATTTGTTACATCCATAAAGAAGCTATTCTCCCAAAAATTCAAATATATCTGCAGGTTTTAGGTCTGACTTGATGTGGTCTGATCGACCAGGAGGAGAATTCAGCTCTTTCCTCCGTAAAGTTATCAAACAACATTCACAGGCAATGGCTTACAGAGACTGAATGGATAAAAAAATACTTTCTTATATAACTTTTCTAATAACCTGTTTTTCTAATGTGAATGTATTTTAATAGAAGGTATTTTAAAATCAAGCAAACTACACTTTTACTTACTGTGAACTACAGCATGTTTATTTTTAAGCCACTTAAAGAAGTGACCGGGTCATAAATGTTGATGGGTTTTGCTCAGGAGCGTCTCAGACCTTTGTCCAGTCAGTTGGCTGGAGGATCTGGAGGAGAACGAGGTTGAAGATCTGGCTAAGGTGTGAATCTCAGGACACTTTCACTGGAAGGAAACCCTGTGTGCACCCGTCCCGCTCCAGGAGCCTCTGAGGAACATGAAGAATCATCTTCCCCCTGTTTTGCTTCTTTAATGACAAATTTGGTTTGCAGAATGCACTCATATTCCAGACAGATTTCTGACATGTGGATTGTGCAGCAGGTCTCAGGCTACAGCTTCAGGTCTGCGGTGCGAGAGCTGATCCTTCAGCTGATCCTCCTCGATGACCTTCCTGCTGAAGAGGACAAACCTCAGAGCTGCAGTGCTTCACAGCAGGACTGGACTCTTCTCAGAGAATCCATCAGAGACGCTTCAGTCAGTGACGGCCTGGAGCTCACAGATACAGACACAGCAACAATCCATGTGTTTAAGAAGCAGTCTCTCCATCTTCCTGCAGCGGATCCAGACCAGGGTCCTCCGGCTCCGACATCACCGTCCTGAACCACGAGTCATGAGTAAACTCCTGCTGCACACAGTTCATGTTCATGACACGCTATTCTAGAGAGAAACTACAGAAATAATACCTAAACCACAGCGTGACTTCAAATGAAGCAGTTAAGAAAGCCATAAATATTATTATTATAATTTTACAGTTGTACTGTGAAAATAAATTATTATTTTTGTTTGAATAAAAACTCTGAGATAATACAGTAGTACAATTTATTTTGTTTAATGTTTTTTTTTTTTTTTTTTTTTATTAATCGTTGAAATTGGAATTATTCATTATAATATAGTTCTTATAATAGTAATACTTCTTGTTTTGTTTAATCAATTTATCATTATTATTATTATTATTATTATTATTATTAATGAATTAATTATATTACAATAGTAATAG
This sequence comes from Carassius carassius, assembly GCF_963082965.1. NCBI lineage: Eukaryota > Metazoa > Chordata > Actinopteri > Cypriniformes > Cyprinidae > Carassius > Carassius carassius. Next base: position 19,882,472 of record NC_081797.1, on the reverse strand, counting down.
TTTTCCTTTTGTTTAACATTTTATTAATAATTGCTTAATGTTTTATTTAAATATAATTAGTAATAATAGAAATGAACTATATTAAAAATAACAATTATTCAGTAGTAATAATACAAATAATAATATTACTGGTTATAAAAATAGCAACAGTTATTATTGTTATTGTCTTGATTAATGAAATTAATTTATTATTATTATTTTTATATACAATGAAGAATTTGGCCAAATTGTGCAGCACTACAAACACAGTAAACATGGAGTAAAATTACGATTATTAATAAAATAAATTAATTAAAAAATATATATATTATTTGGTTTATTTTAAATTATTTACAATTATTATAATTATTATATTTTATATAACTGTTATTGTTATAATACATACATTTATTACTAATAATTATTATAACTCTTGTTGTTGTTAATATTAGTATTCATTTTTATATAGCAATTTAAATTTTCATCAGAAAAATTAAATTGTGTCCCCATATTGTGCAGGCCTGTTGACTCTAATAAGCTGCCATACACGTGATAGTTTTTATACAATAACTACAATATTAAGTATAATATCAGGTATTTATAGGTGTCTGCAGATGTTAGCAGAGGTGTTGGTGGAGTTCTCTGTGGGGATCCACTGAAGGCCCCTCGAGCACGAAGACCGAAAATAAAGGTGAATCTCATCAAACTGATCCAAATACTGAACAACAAGATAAATATAAGATATATATATATATATGTATATATATATATATATATATATATATATATATATATATATATTAGTTGTGGGCATAGATTAATTTTTTAAATCTAGATTAATCTCACTGTGATCTTGAAATTAATCTAGGTTAATCTAGATTAAAATGGCTCATTCAAATTCTGCCGAAGGCATTCAGAATATGTGTGTTACCCAAATAAAATTGACTAACAGTAAGTCTTTGAGAAGGGGTTTATCAAGCTAGGTGGTGCATTAGAAAAGGGGCTCATCTCTTGTTTCCAAAATGCATCACAAAGTGCTTGAAAAAGCTGTAAACTAATTCCTCATTGCACAAGGTGCAAACAACCTTACGCCTGTTTCACACATACTCCGTCTGCAGTGCGTATGCGTTGCATATTCTTTTACACACCCATGTTAACGGATTCCAGTTGCGCTCCAGGAGCGTTGCATCTGCAGCAGTACAGCGATCGTTTACGTACCAAGTAGCAAACTGCAAATCGAGTCCGTGCTGCACCACATACGTAACACACACGGACTGCATACGCACTGCAGACGGAGTATGTGTGAAACAGGCGTGAGCAGGGCCGTAGCTGGGGTCAACAGGGACCCAGTGAAGGTTGTACCAGTGGGCCCTGTTTGAAATTGTTTAATTTGTATGTTCGTTTATTTTTATTTATTTGTGCTATTTACACAATGTTTTTTTCAAATTTGTATGTGTCAAGGTACAGAAACCAAATAATTAAATGTAAAATAGCATTGGATAGTCTTCAATGTAAAAATGAAATATACAATCAAACCTACATTTATTCAGACACCTTCAACGTTTCTCACATTATTACAGTTTTGCTATATTTATCAAAAATTATATCTGGTGTCTGAATCATTTTTGGTTTGACTGTTAAAACTACAAAGTAATTCAGTCAAGAGCAGTGAGTGATTTTCTTTCATTTTCTTGGATTAACATTACAGCAGCCAGTCGCTAAATTAGGCGCGGTCACTTTAAGAGACGATGAACGCATCCAATATAATACACATCCCATTTTTTCCTCAACTGTTTACTTTCACTTAAGAAATAACTGACAGTTTTTTCCAGCATAATTTCCAAGGTGGATATTTTGACATATTTTGTATGTATTTGTCGACACAAGAGCAAAAATAAGCAAATTCGATGTTCAAGTGTTTTGAGACGCCTTTCTCTGCGTGAGCCCTGAACACCAGAACACCGCGAGTACTGAATTGGGCTCTTTCACATCTTTTTGTTTGTTCAAACTGCGATTTGTATTTGTTGGTTCAGGTGCAGGAGGGACTTCGAGGAGAACTTCGCAGAAGAGAGCTGGGTTCAGTGTCGCTGTCTGTGATACGCGGCTCTCGATCTCTCTCTCTCTACCGAACACAACGCGCGAGTAACCAGCTCTGTTCTCTTTTCCGCGTCTTGTGTTTGGATGCTTTAATGTTTAAATCGACAAGCGGTAAAGCTTATATATATATAGTACAGACCAAAAGTTTGGACACACCTTCACATTCAAAGAGTTTTCTTTATTCTCATGACCATGAAAATTATAGATTCACACTGAAGGCATCAAAACTATGAATTAACACATGTGGAATTATATATGGAATTATATACATAACAAAAAAGTGTGAAACAACTGAAAATATGTCATATTCTAGGTTCTTCAAAGTAGCCACCTTTTGCTTTGAATACTGCTTTGCACACTCTTGGCGTTCTCTTGATGAGCTTCAAGATGTAGTCACCTGAAATGGTCTTCCAACAGTCTTGAAGGAGTTCCCCGAGAGATGCTTAGCACTTGTTGGCCCTTTGGCCTTCTGTCTGCGGTCCAGCTCACCCCTAAACCATCTGGATTGGGTTCAGGTCCGGTGACTGTGGAGGCCAGGTCATCTGGCGCAGCACCCCATCACTCTCCTTCTTGGTCAAATAGACCTTGAGGCCTTCAGTGTGACTCTACAATTTTCATAGTCATTGAATGAGAAGGTGTGTCCAAACTTTTGGTCTGTACTGTATATATATCCATATTATAAAGCACCCCATGAAAACAAAAATCTATCTAGCTGTCCGGCTCCAGACCTCTGGTTCTCAAACTTGTCCCTTGTCCCGGTGGTCGTCTGAGACAAGGTCTTTACAGGGGATCTGTATCTGGGACTCTAGTTGTCTTTCAGGGCTGTAGGTCCTCTCTAGGTGCTGATCCATCTGGTCTGGATTGAATTGTACCAATTTTTTAATGAATGAATGCCATAAATACATTTTTGTCAAATAATTAAAATTATTTTAATTGTAAATTAATAATTGTAAATTAATTTATCATAATTTTAACTGACGTTACACTTGAAGGTAATAGAAATTAAAATGTTATCATTGATTACAAATAGCTATTTTTAAATACAAGACAAATAATTTGAATCAAAATAGAGTTCAAGTATATTTTAGTTTACCATGAACTTACATCGTTTTACAGAAAATTATGAATCAAAGTAATTATGAAATTCTATATATCTACAATTGGTCAAATACACCGAATTTCAGCTAACTGTGTTTAATATCAATTTAAACTAATTAATGCACTTCGATTTTATGGCAAGTAAAATTATATAACAGTATAATCTTTTAAGGTATGCTAAGCTATATTATTTCCATAATAAGCACACTTTATTTTTAAACATCAAGGGCACATCCCGTGCTTCTCAATGCAATGTGTCTGTGTCATGCTGCACATTCACCTCTAGATGGAGACAATTCAGTCTCAGGCTCCAATCCTAACTCACCATGTACTTCCTGTCAGAGACAGTTAACTTCTGTGCATTGAAATAATGTTATGACCTTGCCTAGTGTACAGATGATACTGATTTAATGTATTTATTCACATAATATTAAGCTTCTCTGCTGTATTTAGTATTATGTAAATTAGTAGATTAGTTCGAACCTGGTTTAATAACAACATGAAAATAGTTTGGTTGTCTGTGAGTGAAGTCCTCATAGATATATTGAAGTTTTAAAGGAAGAATTCATTTTTGTGCTAATTCAACAATTGTCATTGGAGCGTCTGACAAGAATCTGATCTCTGTAAAGGAGAGCAATATATTGTGAAAGTCCTCCTCAAACTGCACTGAATCCAACTAACAGTTCATTAATTAATGAACACACTGAAAGTACTTGATCTGAGTCGTGTCAGACTGCACTCTGTGGATAGAAAAGAGTTGAGCTGATCATTATACAATTTACTATAAATACTCTGCAGATTTACATTAAACACTTCAGATTTACAGTGAACACACTGCAGGAATAGTACATCCGGAGAAACTGGTTCGTTCGCTTTTGTCTCACATTAATTTCTGAGAAAACAAGAGGATCTCAGTCACTCTTCATTTCAAAATCCCACACACATTAAATGTGTCAACATAAAATCAGTTTTTCTGTCAGTCCAAACACAGACAGAGGCAGGTGGATTTCAGAAAGCAGAAGATGAAGTGATGGTAATAATCAGTAGAATTTATTGAATAGTTTTCCACGTTCAGTTAGACATCGCCTGAGCAACACAATTTCAACAAGTGTTATTATACCAAACAAAAAATACTGCTTCACAATATCATCATGTGATAATAAATCCTTGAAACAGAGATTGTGTCTTTCAGGTATCTACTTACTTGTGAAGACAACACAGCACACAACATACAGTTAGAATAAACAGTAACAGAATAACAACATAATAACTGCAGTACATATATCTTATATACGTGTAGGAAGTAATGTTTTGTAGAGAAATAGAAACAATATGAATGACGTACAATACAAATGTGTGTTTGCTCTCTTAAATATGCTCTATTATAGACCATAAATATCACATATGTTAATAATTTCTGTAGTTAAATCTATAATCAGACTGTTGACCCTATCACTATCCCTTAACCTGTCCTTAACCTTAATCGTATTCCACATCAATAGCAGTAACAATATTTTGCAATTTAATATTAAGAAAAATACATTTTGTTTTGATATAGTTACATACATCTAATTGAAAGAGAGATTGAGTATACAGTAGTTTTACACAATCATGTAATCACTATTTCTATAGTTAAATTCATACATTACATACTCCTTAAATCAAATCTTCTAATAATCAGACATACAGTAGGACCATGACTCAGTCAGATGTTTGTCTGTTGTGTGATCTTACACAGTGACAGAGAGGAATTAAAAACCTTAAATCCAGCATAGAGGGGTTCAGTGAATGTGGTGTTGAATGTGTGTAAGTGTGTGAGTGTGTGTGTGTCAGAGACACTGTAGAAGGACAGAGTGCCGGCCGGCCAGTCCAGATACACTCCTACTCTTTTAGTGGAGGGTGAAGGGGCAGGGATGTTGTGATTCAGATTGTTGTGCCAGAAAACAAATCCATCAACAGTGCAGAAGAGACACCAGGACTTGTCATTGTATCCAAACTTACCAACAGTCCCTTCCTTCCTGTCTATTGTTTTATAGGCCACTGCTACACGAGCCCAGCCGGTCCGCTCAACCGCCCAGTAATGACGTCCAGTCAGACTCTCTCGACACAGAACCTGAGGAATATATCTAAATCTGTCTGGATGATCAGGATACGGCTGCTGCTCATCCACATATTTCACCTCTCTGTTCCCAGACAGAATGAGTTGAGTGCTCGCTGTGTTTGGATCCAGTGTGAGATCACAGAAATCTAAACCCCGAGAGAGACAAAACAGTTGCATAATTTTATTTGTTTTCATAAAACGTGCAAGAGTGTGCCAGACAGAAACCTACATTTTTGCAGTCCTGGTTGGATCCTGAAAGGCTCTCCATGGTCCAAACTAAAATGACACACAAACATACAGACATAGTACAGACAAGTAATTGGAAGAGTTATTCACATACAGTCCTTAAATTTAATGATTCCAGTTCATTTGTATATAATTTTGCCAATAAAAATTGTTACAAAGCAGTTTACAGAGCTGTACATCTCAGTGTTTTAATATATGCAGTCCATAGTGAACAGGTTTTGTTTTGTTTTTATGATAGTGTACTTTAGACATTGTACTAAACATACAGTACGTAACTTTCAACTTCATGTGAACTAACTCTGATTTGAGTATTAGACTGTTAGACTGTTAACTCAGTTAGAGTTGTTTTTAGTAGAATAAACTGACTTGTACTTGCAAAGTTACTTATAGTGAGTGGATTGTCTGAAGTGGATAGATAAATTATTTGAGGATAGGGATTTAATTAGTAAATGCAGAGAGGTGAAGTGTGGGCTCTTGCTGCAGAAAGTATTTCTAAACTTGTACCCCACATACTTGAGTATCTTTAGTGAGCAGTTTTGATCCTTCAGTTTGTCAGAGAGAAGCTGGACTCCTGATTGTCCTGGGTGATTGTAGCTCAGATCCAGCTCTCTCAGGTGTGAGGGGTTTGAGCTCAGAGCTGAAAACAGATAACGACAGCCTTCCTCTGTCACCATACAGCCTGACAACCTACAAACACACATCGACAGATTACATCATCTGTGAAGCACTCAGCTCTCAAATACCAGAGGAATCATTGTTGATCTCAGTTTTAAACCAGTATGCATGTCCTTACTGGAATTCTCGTCTTATAAAACAATATGCAGAAATGCTCTGAAGTGACAAGAAAGATCATGTAACAATCGATCAAATCCAACACAACATCTAGAAAAAGTTTAATCTAAATATTTTTAACTTGACAGCACATTAAAAACACAACTCTGAACTTTGTGCTGAACTTTGGTAACAAAAAATAAAATAGTCTGCAGACATATTATATTAGTGTAATCTATAGACATTGCAGAAAGATACATTTTTCCTTTCTTTTAAATCAGACATCAAGTCTTTAGGCAAACCTCCCAAACCTGACACCATCTCCCTCGTCAACTTAATTTCAAAGATTTAACTGGGCAGAAAGAGGGAAAGTGTTTGGTGACAACTGATCTTAAAGATCTGCTGCCTTGAAAAATCTTGAGAATTTATGAATGTGTGATGTTCTAAAGACCTCAGTATCTCCAGTTTACAGTTTTGACTCTTCAGACCATCAGAGAGCAGCTTCACTCTTGAATCCTGCAAGTCATTGTTACTCAGGTCCAGCTCTCTAAGGACAGAGTCTGACGATTGTAGAGCGGATGTCACTATCTCACAATGTTGGACATTGAGATTACAGCCAGGAAGACTGAAAAATAACAGAACACAATACAATCAAAATCTTAACCTCATTCTACAATTAGCATTGCATTTAGTTGCTGTTCAACAGATCGGGACATTCTAAAAATAAGCAAAACAATACCCTGCTGAAAACAAAGCATATGCTGGTTAGGTATGTTTTAATGCATGGCTGCTGGTTTAAGCTGCTTCTTAGGTGTTCATGTGCTGGTTCTAAGCTGGTACTGAGCAGGAGCTAGGACCAGTTTAGAACCAGCACATGGCCAGCTTAAACCAGCTCAAACCATCAGCCATGTATTAAAACATACATAACCAGCATATGCTTTTTTAACAGGGTAGAAAAGTATAATTGCATTCAGAAAGGACTCTTCATTGTAAGACAGGGGTTACACACTCACAAAGCTTTTCTGCAGTTGATCACAGCTGATATCAGTCTTCTTCTACCTTCATCTGATGTGTTGTATTTCTTGAGATCCAGCTCATCCAGCACTTCCTCTGACATCTGAAGCATGTAGGCGATTGCTGAGCAGTGAGTTGGAGAGAGTTTCTTCTCTGAATGTTTTTCTGATTTCAGAAACTCCTGAATCTCTCTAGACAGAGTCTGATCCTTCACTTCCAGCAGACAGAGGAACAGATTGATGGCTCTTTCAGCGGAGACTGCTTGTCCATCTTTGATCTTCTCTTTAATGTAAAGTGTGGTTTTACTGATGCTCTCTGAGCTGTTTTCTGTGTGTGTCAGCAGATCCCCTAACAGTCTCTGATTGGACTCCAGTGAGATGCCCAGCAAGAACCGCAGGAACAGATCCAGGTGTCCATTTTTACTTTCTAAAGCTTTATCTACTACACCTTTATGCAAATTGTGCATTAAATCAAAAACCTTCAGAGCTTTCATTGTGCAGCTTAAATAGCAATAAAACACATAGAAAGCAGCAAAAAACTCTTGAACGCTCAGATGAATGAAGCAGTAGACTTTCCTCTGATGAATCACTGATTCTTTCTTAAAGATCTCAGTGCAAATCTCAAAAAACACTGAGGCGTCAGTGACATCTATGCCGCTCTCAATCAGGTCCTCCTCATAGAACATCACATTGCCCTTCATCAGCTGATTGAAAGCCACTTCTGCAAGTTTTACAATCACTTCTCTGTTGCACTTCAGGAGTTTCTCTGGATCTCTTTCATCAGACTTTCTCTTAATCTGAATCAGCAAGAAGTAGATGTACATTTCAGTCAGAGTTTGAGGGATTTCTGCATTGAGATCTTCTTTCAGGAGGTTTTGAAGCACAGTGGATGAGATCCAGCAGAAGACGGGGATGTGACACATGATGTGGAGGCTTCTTGCTCTTCTGATGTGTGTGATTATTCTGTTGGCTTGATGCTGGTCACTGATTCTCTTCCTGAAATATTCCTCTTTTTGAGGGTCATTAAATCCCTGAATTTCTGTCACACGGTTAATGTAATTGGAGTGGATCTGATTGGCTGCTGCTGGTCTGGAGGTGATCCAGATAAGAGCAGAGGGAAGCAGCTGTCCTCTGATGAGGTTTGACATCAACACACCCACTGATGAAGATTCATTCACATCACAAACTTTCTCATCATCTGAGAACATCAGTGTGATTCTGCTTTCATCCAGACCATCTAGGATGAACACAACTTTACACTCCTCGTAAATCTTTGAGTCCAGATCTTGAAGTTCAGGATGAAGGTCCAGCAGAAGTCTGTGAAGACTGTACTGATGATGTTGAATCAAGTTCAGCTCTCGAAATGGAAACACAAACATGAAATCTACATCCTGATTGTCTTTTCCCTCAGCCCAGTCCAGAATGAACTTCTGCACAGAGACGGTTTTTCCAATTCCAGTGATGCCTTTAGTAAGAACAGTCTTGATTTTCTCTTTCTCTTCACATCCTGGTTCAGGTAATGGTTTAAAGATGTCATTACAGCTGATTGGATTGTGTTGTGTTCTGGGTGTTTTCTCCATCTGTAAAACCTCATGTTCTTCATTCACTCCTTCTCTCTCTCCGTCTATGATGTAGAGTTGTGTGAAGACCCTGGCCAAGAGGGTTTCATTTCCTTCTAGTTTGTTTCCCTCAAATAAGTGTGCATACTTGTTCTTTATACTGGTTTTGTGTTGGTCTTTGACTCTCTGCAGGACTGCTTCAGGTCTTTCCTCCCTGATGTGGGTCTGATTGTGGGATGCAAATCTATTATCTTTCTCCACACTCCTGAAATTAAAAGAAAGCACAGCCAAAATGGAAATAACAGTAATTGCAATGGCTGCTGAAGATGATCAGAAACATATCAGTGTGGATTTTCTGTGTTGCTTATTTTGGAGAACATTTAGTGTTCATTAGGGTTTCTTAAATGAAACTGCAGTAAATCAGCAGCTAAATATGTATACTGACTCTGGGGCAGAGGCCTCTGTTCCATCACTGAATGAAGGGTATAAAGGCATGGATTGTGTACTCTTCACAGACACACTGCTGCTGGGTCCTGCAGATTCTGATCTCAGTCTCTTCTTTCTGCTGATAGTGACAAAAGACAAACAAGTATGCATAGTACATATAAACACACACACACACACACACACACACACAGTATTATTGTATATTAAGATACACACTTGCACTATTTGATAAACAGATAAGCATTGTCCATTAATGATTTTTCCCCTTTTATTTAGCATTCAGTATTGTTATAATTATTAAAGCTATATTAATTATTATTATTGTATTTGTTTAATAAATTATACAGACATTACATAATAATAAAAAACAACATTACATTGGCTATTAATTTAGTTAAGATACATTCAGTTTATTGGACACAGCACTGACAGAAATCAGCCGATGCAAACAATCACCAGATTAAAGTTTGTCACGTCTCAGATATTCTGCAACCCATCAAATACAGATTGAATATGGCAACAGATGCCAACATTACACTGATCCAACAAACCTAAAAAAAAGTGGTGTAGCGTTGGCCAGCATCTGTTGGTGCAGTGTGAATAAGCCTAAAGAAATCAAACCCATGATCTTGGCATTGTGAGAGCCATGCTCTATTGTCTGAGATAAAGAGATATAACTCACTGTAGCGAGTGGGGCGGGGGGCTGAGAGCGGTGGGAAAGGGGCGAGGCCGGTGGAGTGATTGAGAAATGAGCGACACCTGCGCCACTCACCGGTCTCGAGTCCCACAGAGGAGATGGAAGGATATAAAACAGGAGCAACGACAGTGAAGGATGAGAGAGGACCAGGCCTGGGTTTAATTTAGTGTTTTGATTTTGTTTGTGCGTGGCATTCGTTCGTGAGGGGTTGCCGCGCTGTTTTGTGTTTATTTTGTAGTTAAAGTTTCTGTTTGATTGTCCGCCGGTTCCAGCCTCCTTCTTTCCACGAAAGAACATTGTTACAATCATCTTCATAAAAAGTTGCAAACGTGCTGATGCCATACCTGGATTCACTGGAGGTGTCTTCATTCTCTCTTTGCTCATTGGAACTCATTTTGGAAGCACTTTCCTCCAATTCTAAATGTGCATATATATATATAAAAATGTCACATTTTAATTAAATAATCTCATGGCAGATGTAAGCACTTCTTTATTGTTCCTTTAACCCTCTGGAGTCTAAGGGTATTTTTGGGCCTTGGAGAAGTTTTGTCATGCCCTGACATTTGTGTTTTTTTCATTTTCTTATAAATATCTAAATGGGTAAAGTCTAATCTCACTGTAATAAGCACAAACTTGGCTATAATTATATGTGAAATGCATGCATGTACATGATTGTGTTTTTGAAAAAAAAATGTTATGCATGGTTAGTGAAAAACGAAAAATGTTAAATCACTTGAATAAAGCCATAAAACACATACAGAACAATGGTTCCCGGGATTTTTGAGAACTGGAGCTTGTAGCCTAGAATTTTTCTTTCTAAATTATGTGAAAATCATCTTGTATACTCACTTACAGAAAACAATATATTGATTTAAATTTTCTAAGACACTTTTTGTTGGTAAAAGTCATATGCGAGTAAACATCAACTAACATATAATATCATTGTGATTTACACCTGAGAAGACAAAGGCCTGCATAATTAGCTGCACAATGAGCTGCATAATGAGCCGCATAATGAGCTGCATAATGAGCTTCATAGCGATCTGCATAATGAGCTGCATAATGAGCTGCATAATGAGCCTCTCAGTCATCTGTGTCACTGAGAGGGAAGAGTTACAAGAAAGAATGTGAGAACAAAATAAATCTATATAATTTTATGTTTGTAGTTTATTTAGAATATATTTGATTATCCCACAACATAATTTAATATCCACTTGGGGGAGCAGTTAAACAGTTTATTAACAAAATCTAAGCTGACTTTCAAACTAATTTTTTTGCATCATTACTCCAGTCACACAAATCCTATGTTAATCCTAACAATCTTATTTTCTACAAAAAACATTTATTATTATTATTATTGAAAAGAGCTGAGAATATTTTTCAGTTTTTTTTATGGGGGATAAATTGAAAGAACAGCATTGTTTGTTACATTTGTTACAGTTACATTTATTTATCAAGCTTTTGAATGGTATAGTATTGTATATTGTTATTGAAACTTCATAATATTTCACTTGATTATACATTTAGTCAGGAATTATAGTTTGGAAAAAGTCTTTGGAAAAAGTCTGACTAGTAAAATGTTTACACGTTATGTGTAAACTAGTACAAGTATATAAATAAATAAAAAGAGACTTACTCATGTTTATGATCTCTGCTGAATAAAGTGCTTCATCTTTTTTCTGAGGAAATCCATTTCTCAAATCTTCAACCACATCACATCTTTTTGGGGTGAATTATGTCTTATTCCTCTCATCGCGAAGCAAACAGTAAAATAAAAACTTGAAGAACAGTCTCGCTGCTTTTTCTTCTGTGTGGGCGTATTCAAGCCGCGCGCTTCAGTTTGAATCTGAATAGCGCGTTCAGCGCGGGGGCGTGGTCACATTAGACATAATGAAGGGAGACATGAAAAACGTACTCGGTTACTAACGTAACCTCGGTTCCCTGAGATGAGGGAACGAGTACTGCGTAAGCTAGCTTACGCTATGGGAAAAGGTCCCCTTTTCTCGAGAATATGAAGCCAAAAATTATCCTTAATTTTTAAATAATGTAAAAAACAGTGCTGCAGCACAGCAGACCCAAGCGAAGCGGCTCGCGCGCTTATTGGCTGTGCTGCGGCAACTGCAGCAACCTATGGTGAGGCGGCGGAGAGTAACGAACCAATGGGGGCGCTTCGCGCCCATTGGACGTCAGAGCGCACCAAAATAGGCGTGGCTGGAACTATATAAGCCACCGCTTCACCATAGGGATCAGGTTTTAAATCGACTGAAGCGATCACCCGGTCTGAGCACATAGCACGGCAGGTTACGCAGTACTCGTTCCCTCATCTCAGGGAACCGAGGTTACGTTAGTAACCGAGTACGTTCCCTTTCGAGAGTACTCTCGTACTGCGTAAGCTAGCTTACGCTATGGGAACACAATGTAAAACGCCGTGCGTGCTCGGGAACTTCGACCTGTCACAGCCCGAGGCGAGAGCTCGGGTCTTTATAGCAGGAGAAATCCCAGTCCCAACAGCCAACCTTAGTGAGCTTTATATAGGGAACGAAAAAAGGGGGACGTGATAAGGCTTAGCACGTCTATATAGAAAGTACCCTGGCCTGCAGGGCAGGGACTTGCAGATTATAGAATTTAATAAATGTGGACGGAGAGGCCCAGCCTGCCGCCGCACAGATATCATCCAGTGGTATCCCGCAGGACCACGCCCATAACGAGGCCATACCTCGGGTGGAATGGGCTCTGATGCCGAACGGGCAGTGAAGGCCCTTAGATTTGTAAGCCAGCGAGATAGTGTCTACTATCCATCGCGATAGGCTTTGCTTCGTGGTGGCGAGACCTCTGGTGCGCCCACCAAAGCATATGAAGAGCTGGTCCGACCTCCTGAATAAGGCGGAGCGCGCAATATAGGTTTTAAGAGCCCTGACGGGGCAGATGAAGCTCGCGTTGCTTTCGTCGCTTTGCGAGGAAAGGGCTGACAGCGAGATGACCTGCGCTCTGAACGGTGTTGAGAGCACCTTGGGGACATAGCCGTGTCTTGGTCTGAGAATGACTCTGGAGTCATTAGGCCCAAACTCGAGACAGTCAGCGCTTACAGATAGCGCATGTAAATCCCCCACTCGCTTGACTGAGGCCAGAGCCAGTAGAAAAGCGGTTTTGAACGAAAGAAGCTTCATATCGACAGACTGAAGCGGTTCAAAAGGGGGGCCCTTTAAGGCCTCTAGGACCGTAGACAGGTCCCAGGAAGGGATTGAAGGGGGTCGGGGAGGGTTCATCCGACGAGCTCCCTTAAGGAAACGAATGACCAGTTCGTTTTTTCCCAGTGATAGGCCGGCCACCGGAGCATGAGAAGCTGCAATGGCTGCCACATACACTTTGAGCGTAGACGGGGATCTGCCCGCATCTAAACGCTCCTGTAGGAAGGAGAGTATCTCCGTCACGTCACATAAGTGAGGGTCTAGGTTCCGTGTCCCGCACCAGGTGGAGAACACTGACCATTTCTGCGCGTATAGGCGCCTGGTTGAGGGCGCTCTGGCTTCCGTAATGGTCTTTAACACTCCCTCAGGGAGGTTCCCGGGTACCCGTTGAGGGGCCATACATGAAGGGCCCAAAGTTCGGGGTGGGGATGCCAGAGCGCGCCCTTCAGCTGCGTGAGGAGATCTTTCCGCAGCGGTATTGGCCATGGGGCTGTACTGGACAGCTGCATCAGCTCGGAGAACCAAGGTTGGGTCGTCCAGAGTGGGGCTACTAGCAGCATAGCACATCTGCTCTTCCTGACCCGATCGATGACCTGCGGTAGCATCGCGACCGGTGGGAAGGCATAAAGCGGGCGTCTGGGCCAATCGAGGGCCAGCGCGTCCCTGCTCTTTGAAAAATATATTGGGCAATGAGCGTTGTCTTCTGAGGCGAAGAGGTCGACCTCTGCCCTGCCGAAGATGCTCCACATCAACTGAACCGTCTGTGGGTGAAGAGACCACTCCCCAGGGGGAACATTCGCCCTGGAAAGCATGTCCGGGCCCCGGTTCAGGATGCCAGGTACATGCGCTGCCTTTAGCGAGCGCAGATTGTAATGTACCCATGTCAGAAGACGCTCGGTCAGGGTGTGCAAGGTTTCTGACCTGACACCACCCTGGCGATTTATGTAGGCCACCACTGACATGCTGTCTGATCTGACCAGAACGTGGTGGCCCTTTAAAAATGGGAGGAAAGCTTTCAGGGATAGTTCGACCGCTATCATCTCCAGACAGTTTATGTGTAACAGTCGCTCCGGGCTCGACCAGAGGCCGGAGGCAGACCTGCCCTCGTACAGGGCGCCCCAACCGAGGTTGGATGCATCTGTCGAGACTACTTTCCATTTCGAGACAGCGCCCGTGCTTACGCCTAACTGATACCAGTTGGCTATTTTCCAAGGGGCCAGAGCTGTGATGCAGCCGTGGGTCACCCTGATGCTCGCGCGGCCGGAAATCCAGGCGCGCGCTGGAACACGGTCTCTCAGCCAGCGCTGTAGTGGGCGCATGCGCAGCAGGCCCAGTTTGAGAACCGCAGAGGCTGATGCCATCAGACCTAGCATTTCCTGAAATCGTTTGAGCGGGTAAAGAGACCCGGCTTTGAACGACACGGCTAAATGCTGAATAGTGAGAGCGCGCTGTGACGTCAGACGCGCTGTACATGTCACAGAGTCTATGTCTATCCCCAAAAAGGAAATCCTCTGGCTGGGAGACAGAGCGCTCTTGACAGTGTTGATCGTGAGACCCAGGCATTCTAAATGGCTGAGGATCCAGGATCTGTGTGTCGTCAGTAGTTCCTCGGAATGGGCTAAAACTAGCCAGTCGTCGAGGTAGTTCAATACTCGCACTCCCCGCATTCTCAGGGGTGCGAGAGCGGCATCCATGCACCGTGTAAACGTACGGGGCGCTACGGAGAGGCCGAATGGAAGAACCATGTACTGATAAGTCTGCCCCTCGAAGGCGAATCTCAAGAATGGCCTGTGATGGGGTGCTATTTGAATGTGAAAGTAAGCGTCTTTCAGATCCACTGAGAAAAACCAATCCCTCGGGCGAATTTGCGCGAGTATTTGTTTGGTAGTTAACATTTTGAACGATCGCGTCATAAGCGCTTTGTTCAAACGTCTGAGATCTAGGATGGGTCTGAGACCGCCATCCTTTTTTGGTACGAGGAAGTAGCGGCTGTAAAAGCCTGACTCGCGCTGCGCAGGGGGGACAGTTTCTATCGCCCCTTTTGCAAGAAGGTTTATCAGTTCGGCGCGAAGGACGTGTGTCATTTCGCTTTTCACTTTCGTTTCGACCACGGCGCGAAAGCGCGGCGGTCTGCGAGCGAACTGGAGCGAGTAACCTCGTTTTATTATATTCAAAACCCAATTTGATATGCCGGGGATGGCCTGCCATGCAGCGGCTCGTGCGGCTATGGGTTGAATGTGCTTCGGGCACTGGCCGCCTGTTATGAGGGGACCAGTAGCTCGAGTATGCTGTGCTTGTGACACTGTGGTGACAGCGCTTATTTGTAGGGTTGCGCACTGAGAAGTGGGCACGCGCGCTACATTTAGAGCACCTCCGGCGCGAGCGGGAAGGTGGGCATGAAAGGAGACCCGAGTGAGTCTTTGTGACACTTGGGGGAGTGTGTATACATGTAGGGGTGCGTACTGTGTAGTGGGCACACTGCCTACATAGAAAAAGCTCTTTTTGTGCTTTATTGAGGTCGCCGTGAAAACGGCGTTTGTGTGCAGGCGTGCGTGCATTGTAACAGGCTCGTTTACTGCAGTATAGACATCTCCAACCGCCTTTAGTGAGGGGATTGGAGGACGCATGTGAGGTTTCTTGTGTGGTGGTCCGGCCGCAGCGGGACTTAACCACGGTCTTTTCAGCCCGAAGGTCAGGAGGGCTTCGGAGGCTCGGGGTTCAGCACAATCCTGGGCCGAGGTCCCCGTCTCTCTGGCAGTTTGCGGCTCGTAGAGCGAGAGCGGTGCTGGGTTTTGGTCGCTGGGCGAGACTGGCGCATTTCTACGGCGTCCCGCAGCAGAGCTAGAGCGTTTCGGCAGGAAGTGTCTCATTGCCTGTGACGTTTTCTGAGCCTCAGTGAAGCGTTCAGCGAAACCCTTAACCGACTGGCCAAAGAGGCCGGAAGGCGAGATAGGAGAGTCGAGAAAGGCGGATTTGTCGGCGTCTTTCATCTCCGTGAGCGTGAGCCAGAGGTGTCGCTCTAAAACAGCGAGGCTTGCCATGCTTCGGCCGATCGCTTGTGCTGTGGTCTTTGTCGCACGCAGGGCTAGATCAGTAGCGCTGCGGAGATCTTTAAAGTCATAGGTATCTGGGGCAGACTCGTCCAGGTTACGGAGAAGTCTGGCCTGAAAAACCTGCAGCACAGCCATGGTGTGTAGAGCCGAAGCAGCTTGACCAGCGGAGGTGTAAGCTCGGCCAGCGAGAGCTGAGGTGGTGCGGCACGGCTTGGATGGATGCACAGGCTTCGACCGCCATCCAGCGGCTGAGGGCGGGCAGAGGTG
Organism: Carassius carassius; assembly: GCF_963082965.1. NCBI lineage: Eukaryota > Metazoa > Chordata > Actinopteri > Cypriniformes > Cyprinidae > Carassius > Carassius carassius. Next base: position 19,865,956 of record NC_081797.1, on the reverse strand, counting down.
TGCAGCAATAGCCTCCTCGAGAGGGGGGAGGCTCTCGTAACCGTGGTCTCGGGCGCCGTCGACAGAGGAGAGCGCTGACGAGACAGAAGTCTTCAAGCGTGCGGAGAATGGGGCTTTCCACGACTTCGTGAGTTCATTGTGAACTTCCGGGAAGAAGGGGGCGTTTCTTTGCGGAGGGGCCGAAGGGCGCCCCTGCAGGAACCATTCATCCAGCCTGCTTTTCGCGGGCTCGTCTGGAGGAGACCAGTCGAGCTGAAGGTCGCTGACAGCCCTTGTAAGCACGCGAGTAAGCTCCGTGTCGATATCGGCGCGTTGTCCGGTGCAGCTGGGTGCTGTAGAGGGGGGGGGGGGTCCGCAATGGAGCCCGACCATTCCTCACTACTGGACGCGGCGAGAGAAAGGCTGTCGTGTCTGTCCTCTTCCGCCTCAGGCGCTCCGAAGGAGAAGGGGGCGCTGGTGAGCAGGGACTGGCGCTGCTCGTCCACGAAGAGGACAGGCGAAGGAGAGAGAGCGGGCGAGGCACGCGGGGAGTGTTCCGGCGTGAGCTCGCGTGTAGCAGTATGCTCAGGCATTCTCTGATCGCGGCGTTTCTTACGTGGCACTTGAGAGAGAAGAGGCGGAGCGGGTGGAGCATCGTGGCTGGTTTGAGCTAATCGAGCCCGCAGGGTCGATATAGCCATGTCGTCACACTCAGGGCAGCTGCCCTTGAAGAGTGCGCTCTCAGCATGCTCGCGGCCCAGGCAGGAGACACAGATGATGTGGCGTTCCTCGCTGGGCAGAGGGCCTCGGCAGGAAGCGCAGGCCCGAGGCATTTGAAACAACGCCTCGAATTCTGGAGGAAAAAAGTGTGATGCAGCGGCAAACACACTAGCTTTGAAAAGGATATAGTCACGCCGGATGGCGCAGCAGGAAGCGAGTGCTGAAGGCGGCGTCGAGATGAAGCACGAGCCGGCGTCCTCAGATCTGCGTTGCAGTGCTATCCCGCTGAGAGGCTTTTCGACGGCGTGTAGAGGCTTCTCCGGAGAAGACAGCGAAGTGCAGGTGAGATCGCTGAAGGAGATGAAATCTGATCCCTATGGTGAAGCGGTGGCTTATATAGTTCCAGCCACACCTATTTTGGCGCGCTCTGACGTCCAATGGGCGCGACGCGCCCCCATTGGTTCGTTACTCTCCGCCGCCTCACCATAGGTTGCTGCAGTTGCCGCAGCACAGCCAATAAGCGCGCGAGCCGCTTCGCTTGGGTCTGCTGTGCTGCAGCACTGCGTTTTACATTATTTAAAAATTAAGGATAATTTTTGGCTTCATATTCTCGAGAAAAGGGGACCTTTTCCCATAGCGTAAGCTAGCTTACGCAGTACGAGAGTACTCTCGAAAGGGAACAGACATTTCTTTGTTTTCATATGGATTACTTTATCACAGAATATCTGTTTTCGGCGCCACTTATTTAGTTTAAAAGTACATATGTCAGCCTTTCTATAGATATCTCTCTCATATATTTTCGTTGAGTATTCACGGAGTTACAGTTCATTTTAATGACGTGTTTGTAAATGAAGATCAGCGCAGACAAAGGCTGCAGACAGCACACCTTGTTTGTTATCTTTATTTTATAAGTGCACAAAGTTTTGTTGTTATTATGTCTGTATCCAAAAAAAAAAGTAGACCCTTTACAGATTCGATTGATGTATTGCTCTTATCTGTACGATTAAAACTGAAAGTTTAATTTAAGTTCTTTTCGGGGTTATCAGGAGAAAATGACTCATAACGCGTATACGTGTGAATCTACTTCAGAGGGTTAAAGTAACATGATGCAAACATCCCTCACTGATTTTAAAATTCAATATAACATTTAAAGTAAAAAAAAAAAGTTAAATAAACATACACAGTTAAATGCAGACTATTGTCAGTAGCTTTGGATACTCACCTGTTAAGTAAAATGTGCAGTTTTCTGTAGTACAAACGATAATGTTCTGCACAATGAGTTTTTACAGTGTATTCTGGGACAGCACAAATAAAACTAACTAAAACAAACCCCATAACTCCTGGTAAACTCAAAATAATAACTGGAAAACTCAAACTCAAAGGTAACTCAAGATCAGTTTGTGTGAGGAACTGCCATACATCATTTGCAGTGTTTATTTACAGAAAATATGCAATCATTTATAAATATTAGCTCAATTTTTTTAATTCCTCACTGTTCATTCAGCTTTTAATGTTTGTGACAGTACAATTATGGATATTTACCTGCAGTAGATAAGCAGTATAGGTTTAGTAATAATGTCGTACCTGTGATACAAAAGAAATGCAGAACTCAGCACTACTTTGTTTGTACTGTAAGCTAAAACAAAAATATTTGCTTAAAAAATAAGTGCACATCATGACTTTTAACAAGCATCTCATATTCTGTCATTTGTGCAGAGAATAAACAATCATTGTTTTATTGATATTGTCTGATAAATAGTATAATTAGTACAGTTTAAAATGTAAAAAATATTCTGGCAACAAAATATTACATTCCCAATAACTTACTATCACGATTACCATTACCAACTTATTTCTACATATCTACTGTATGTGGTTACATAAAGAACAAGTTCTGAACTTACCGCACTGTGCTGCCACTTAAAAGTCCAGGCATAGAATTAAACTCTCAAAATATTATCCTTCCTTTTACTTTCATTTAGTCTCCTGGTCAAAGGTGACTCTTGTCTCTTTCTCGTCTTGTTCTCCCTCTAGTGGTGCAGAGCATCATCATCATCATCATCATCATCATCATCTCAGGTGAGTCTCAAAGCTGTTGTGTTGTTTGTAACTCAACACAGACAATATGAATGGAAATTAAACTAGTTTTCAGGATGTGTATGCTGTGTAATATGGCAAATAAGGGATTTCAGTTTGTTTGTTTGTCAGCACTAATGACCGTGTTTTGCTGAATCTTGTCTCTCTTCTGCTCCTCATCCTCCTTCAGGAACTGATGAAGTGTCTCAAACACCTCCATCTGTAATAATATATAATAATATAATAACATTTGGTTATTGTATAAATATGTATGGACTCATCTGGTTTGTTTTTAGCAGCAGTTTCACAGATTTGTTTGAAGTCATTTCCAGATCCTGCTTCAGCACATTGACTTGCACCTCCAGCTCCCCCTGCAGGAAACAAGATTGTGTCTAATTGGATACAAGTGTGTGATTAGTGAAGTGGTGTATGGGAAATGTAGTCCAATGTGATGTGCATCAGTGAGTGTAGTGAGGAAGTCAGTATGATGAGTTAGTGACATCTGGTGAGGTACAAATCGAAGTCCATGGACCGGATTCATGACAGTTTGTTAGAACAGCTGTTGGATTTTACAGTGTATAGTTACTCACAACTGATTGATAACATGCATGTTCTGAAAGATTAGTCTGAAAGTAGTTGTTTTTAAAGCTGTTTTAAATGACTGAAAACACATAATATGAATTAAAATTTAACTTGTCACAACAACAAAATACAAATTGAACTTGCTTACTACATCACCTTTTGTTCAGACGTTAGCCTACAGCCATTGGCCTAAACATGCTTTATTTTATGTTCACATTGAAATACATACATTTTCAAGGAATAGTTCACACAAAATAAAGTTCTTCATTTAATCAGAAGCTCATTTAAATCGGTAGCAGCAAAATCTGTAGACAGCTCTCTTCAAAAAATAGACAGCTGATCTCCATCAGCAGATGTTCAGCGTCCTCACAGGAGCTTCATGATACAGTAAAACTACACAGAGTCAACACACAGAGAACCAACAGTGATCTGTTTCAGTGTTTGAGCTTCACAATTTGACGACACAGAGTAGTTTCATAATTTCCTTCATCTGCAGGTGAGCCCTGGCCATCTCAATGTAAAAAAGACAAAATATGAATCAAAACAGACACAATAAATAATTTATTATGTGAGTCAATATTTAAGTGAATGTTACAGTTTTTTTCAATTGTTTACACGCAATTTTGAAAACAGAGTTCTTTTTGTCAAAATATAATCACAATTATCCAAACACCACAATCAATTAGCAAAATTCCTAGATTGTTTGCAAAATGACACACTTCAGTCAAAACATATACACATATTTGTGAAAATGCTATTTGTTTTCATTTAACCAAAACAGTCATCAATGATCATATACTATTGCAGCCAGCTGTGATAAATAAAAAACACATTTGTAAAAAAAAAAAAAAAAAAAAAGATTTTTGGCCAGACATTCTTACTGTATGTAAGAGATAATTTAGGTGACAAAAAATAGTGAGAAACTCACAACATTATTCATGATTTGTTTTGAGATATAAGGAGAATGTAGACAAATACTGTAGCCCTACTATAACCTTACCAAGCACTGCACAACACTTGATGCTGCAGACTGAATATTTCAAGTATTTATTTCAATACTTACAGTATTTCTTACCATAATCAGTTACAGTAATCAACCAACAATGATATCAGTTACTGTAAACAAATAAAATCTATAGACAAATAAAAATTACTGCATGACAGTACATACACTTTGACTCTGAAGAAAAGTAAAGTAAAAGTAAACAGAAATGAAAGAAAACTACTGTAAAAGCAACAAGAATACTGTAACTATCCGTCTCTCCGTCTGGCTGGATCAGGCCATAAGATTTCATCCACATCACAGGCTATGTCTTCATTGGCAAGGCACCGTTGGAAGAATCGCCTTGTGTGACGAATCCACCCCTGCACTGAAGCTGCTTCAATAAGATCACATGCCTGTTCCATGGCCTGAATGAGGGGCAAACGCTCATAAGGCCGCAGGTCATATACCTTCCACCGCCACGCTGAAAAAAATTCTTCTATAGGATTCAGGAAGGGGGAGTATGGGGGAAGGTATAAAACTTCAAAATCAGGGTGATCATGGAACCAGTTCTGGACCAGAGCAGCCCGATGAAATGAGACATTGTCCCAAACGACAATGTACCGCATCTGGTCCACTTGGTGTAATGCTGTGACAATCTCATGCAATTGGTCAAGAAATGCAAGTATCAGATTTGCATTATAGGGTCCCAGATTTGCATGGTGGTGGAGGACCCCATTTTGTGTGATAGCAGCGCAAAGGGTGATGTTACCCCCTCGCTGCCCTGGCACATTGGTGATTGCCCTGTGCCCAATTACATTTCTCCCTCTTCTTCTTGTTTTTATACATTTGTACACATTAAAGAAAATAGGATGCTATTCAATATCTATAGCACAGTATTTTTTTTGTGACAGAACATTATGAGCAGTGCATGATACCACACCATAGTCAGATGAACAATGCATACCTCCACATACTCATTGCGCAGATGTTTCACTCTCTCTGAATTTCTGTCAAATGGTACCCGATACAGTTGCTTCATGTATATTTGAGTTTTCTTTAGAATTCAATCAATGTTGACAGAGAGACTCATTGGATGTTATTGAAAATATTGTCATCATTGATGATATTGGCTTGGATTTCTCGTAGACTGATACAATTATTGGCCAAAACCATGTTCACAATGGCGGCCTCTTGTGCACGACTAAACATAGGGCCCCTTCCACCTTGGTGTCCTCGACCCTCAATCCTATGTAAATAAATAAATAAATAAATAAATATGCAGCCTACTGTCAAATGTCACAGTAAACAATATTGATTATACAAGCTTCAGTTTCAATGTATACTGTGTGTGGTTAGCTTACCTGTTTTCTCGATGAAATGTCCGAATTACTGACGCAACAGTATTTCTGCTGAGATTTGGTTGAACTCTTTGTCCAGCTTCCATCAGTGTCAGTCCATGGTTGATAACATGGTCAATAAGTGTTGCACGGATTTCTCGAGTCAAATTTGGTCCTCGTCTTCTTTGTTCAGGTCCTTCTCTACCTCTTCCTCTACCTAGGTGTCTTCCTCTTCCTCCTTCTCCTCTTCCTCTACCTTCTTCTCCTCTTCCTCTACCTCCTTCTCCTCTTCCTCTACCTATGCCTCTTCCTCTACCTCCTTCTCCTCTTCCTCTACCTCCTTCTCCTCTTCCTCTACCTATGCCTCTTCCTCTACCTTCTTCTACTCTACCTATGCCTCTTCCTCTACCTTCTTCTACTCTACCTATGCCTCTTCCTCTACCTTCTTCTCCTCTTCCTCTACCTTCTTCTCCTCTTCCTCTACCTATGCCTCTTCCTCTACCTCCTTCTCCTCTTCCTCTACCTCCTTCTCCTCTTCCTCTACCTTCTTCTACTCTACCTATGCCTCTTCCTCTACCTCCTTCTCCTCTTCCTCTACCGCCTTCATCTCCTCTTTGAGCTCCCCCTCTCATTCTTACTCTTCTTCTTCTTCTAACTCCTTCCATTTTTGTTGAAGACAGGTGAACTCACCTGCTGCCTTTTATAGCACACCTGAGTGCTGCGTTTTCAAATTAGCACATGTGTGCTTCCACACCTGGTAGATGTGTTTATCCAATTCGTTCATTAGTGTGGTTATTGGCAATCCGGTACTTTGTAATTACAAGGAAGTAACCTCACAATCCTTATCTGTGTCCAAGGTGTGAAAATGTGTGTAGAGTTTTACAAATCACTGTGTGTAATGTTTTGCAAAAAGGGTGAACCAGACATTGTGTGTAATGTTGTGCAAATCTGTGGAGGTGTTTTGCTCATTGGAGTAAAATTTTGCTAATTGTGTGGAAATTTTAATTTTAGTGTGTAAACAATCGTAAAAAACTGTAATTGAATTAAAAAAAATAATAATCTAAACAAATAATATTTTTTAAATATTTTAAGTTTTTAAAGTATACAGTTAAATAACATTGTAACATTGTATACATTTCTAAATATAGATTATACATTTACATTTATAAATATGAATATTTATTCATAACATTGTAACAATGTATACATTTAGATACAATTTCACCCATAATTATTAACTAAATAGTATTTTAGTTTATCTACTTGATCTCCATGAACACTTTCTTTGACAACGATACTAAATCCACCAAACTCTTAATAAACACCTCACAATCTAAACATGTAACTCTGAAAATTACATTAGAGCGATGCCAAACAGTCAAACAATAAGGTTGTGTATGAATGTATGTTGTGAGCAGATGATCTTTAATATCAAGTCTAGTTTCAGCCGAGTAAAGTAAGTATATTTTCCTGAAGAATCACCAGGAACTTTACAAACTTCTTTCAACAAGTTTACTAAATAGAAGTTGGGCACATGTGTGGTTCTCAAACAAATAACACATATTAAGGCGACTTTTTCATAGTAAAAAAAAAAGAAAAGAAAAACAGTATTTCTATAGCGATGTCGAGTGGTTTATTCTCTGTACACACAGAAGAGGGCGTCACTAGCATGTGAATGAACTCTTATTGACCATCAGCAGACATGAGATGTTAGCAAAGAACTGATGATCAGTTATCTTCAACATATCACTTTAGATTGTGTTCATACAGACAAAAATAAAGGAGTGCAGTACAAAAATACATATTCATAGATGCAGCGAAACATAATATTAAGAAAACTGAAGTTTCAGGAATGTTTAAAACTGTGAAATCTAAATTGGGATCTAAACGTCAAACAGTGACAGAAAGACCTTAAATGTATTGAAGAATACAGACATTTCCATGCTGTGGAGATTTATTGACATCATTAAACTTGTCAATTTAAACATCTCCCTCTTAATTTACTTTGAATTAAAAATGTCATTAGGACATTTTAGTCACTATTAGTGATGAATTTGTTCCTCATAAATCGTTCAGTTTAATTTAGTTATAGTTATAGTTATATATAGTTATGGCATGTCCCAGTCAGAACACCAGCATGACAGGACACAAAGAAAACCCATTACAAACGAGACAGCATGCAATGGGGAGATAATTACATAATTACTTTTTACGTGTTGTGTTGCATATCATGCCACGTAAACATAAAATCTTGTCTGACAAACAACAAGTGCTACTCTACACAGCTCAACATTTGTGTTTGAATCATCAGTGACAAATCCTTTACATATGAAAACCTACTTGCAAACCGTGAGTCAGAAGCGCCAGATTGTCCTGGTAAAGAGTGAAGAACAGACTTTTACTCTTAATCTGTAGCGAAATACATTTTAAAAGTAAACTTCCCAGCAATGCGAGTCTCTCCAGACCTCTCTCTTCCTGCAGCGGATCCAGACCAGGGTCCTCCAGCTCCAACATCACCGTCCTGAAACACGAGCCCAGTGATCTGACCAACAGTAAACTCCTGCTGCACACAGATCATGCTCACCGGGTGCCGCAGCATAAACGACTGCCCACTGCTCCGGGTGTGTGTTCACTGCTGTGTGTGTGTGTGTGTGTGTGTGTGTGTGTGTGTGTGTGTTCACTGCTGTGTGTGTGTGTGTGTGTGTGTGTGTGTGTGTGTGTGTGTGTGTGTGTGTGTGTGTGTGTGTGTGTGTGTGTGTGTTCACTGCTGTGTGTGTGTGTGTGTGTGTGTGTGTGTTCACTGCTGTGTGTGTGTGTGTGTGTGTGTGTGTGTGTGTGTGTTCACTGCTGTGTGTGTGTGTGTGTGTGTGTGTGTGTGTTCACTGCTGTGTGTGTGTGTGTGTGTGTGTTCACTGCTGTGTGTGTGTGTGTGTGTGTGTGTGTGTTCACTGCTGTGTGTGTGTGTGTGTGTGTGTGTGTGTTCACTGCTGTGTGTGTGTGTGTGTGTGTGTGTGTGTGTGTGTGTGTGTTCACTGCTGTGTGTGTGTGTGTGTGTTCACTGCTGTGTGTGTGTGTGTGTGTGTGTTCACTGCTGTGTGTGTGTGTGTGTGTGTGTGTGTGTGTGTGTGTGTTCACTGCTGTGTGTGTGTGTGTGTGTGTGTGTGTGTGTGTGTGTGTGTTCACTGCTGTGTGTGTGTTCACTGCTGTGTGTGTGTGTGTGTGTGTGTGTGTGTGTGTGTGTGTGTGTGTGTGTTCACTGCTGTGTGTGTGTGTGTGTGTGTGTGTGTGTTCACTGCTGTGTGTGTGTGTGTGTGTGTGTGTGTGTGTGTGTGTGTGTGTGTGTGTGTGTGTGTTCACTGCTGTGTGTGTGTGTGTGTGTGTGTGTGTGTGTGTGTGCACTTTGGATGGGTTAAATGCAGAGCATGAATTCTGAGTATGGGTCACCATACTTGGCTGAATGTCACGTCACTTTCACTTTTGTCACTATTCATGACACGCTATTCTAAAGAGAAACTTCATAAATAATAACTAAACCACAACATGGCTTCGAATGAAGCAGTTAAGAAAGCCATAAATATTAGTATTTTAATTTGACAGTTAAAGGACAGTTAATTGATTCTTTTTTTGTTTGAATAAAAACTCTGAGATAATGCAGTAGTAAAATTTATTTTGTTTAATGTTTTTATAAAAATAGTTATCAAAATTAGACCTATTAATTATACAATTATTATAAAATTCATATTTCTTGTTTTGATGAATCAATTAATCATTATTATTATTAATTAATTATATTTAAAAAGGCATCGTTTTAATTTTGCTTAACATTTAATAATAATTGCTTAATGTTTTATTCAAATATAATAAATAACAAAAAGAATAAACATACAGTAGTAATAATACTAATAATAATATTACTACGAATAAAAAAAGCATGAAATCTTGACACCCAGACGAGCTGCACTGCAGAGACCCAGACCCAAACACCCACCTGAAGTGATGCATTGTGGGTCAGATTAGATCATAGATCTTCACTGCAGGTCTGCACACTTTCAGAAGCAGTCTAAAGTTGTAACTTACACTGAATCACTAGGAAGCGCCGTCTGCATCATGAGTCCTGCTGCTTGACTCTGCTGTATTTCAGAAGTACTCCAGCTTTGATTGACAGGAGTGTGTCAGTGGTGTTGGTGCACAGATGTCATGTGATCATCACTGATGCAGACTCGTCTCTGGAGGATCGAGAGCAGGTTCAGTGTCTGCAGACGCAGGTGCAGGACTGTTATTCAAACACCGCAGCATTGATCTCTTCAGAATCTCTGCATCCTCACAGTCTATTACCATTTTAGACAGAATTTTGTACGAAGATTTTTTTTGTGCACACATTTATGTTGTAATATTTGGAAAATAAAATTAAAGAAAAAAAGCAAGAAAAAAATGAATATCTGGAATATCCTATATTATAATAAAGAACAAATGTATACTACCATTTAAACGATTGTGGCCCGTAAGATCAAGGATGCATTAAATTGCACTAAATGATGGCCTTATAAGAATAAGATGACAGACTTACTGAAATTGACATTGCATTTCGCAATCACTAGGGGGCGCCACTATATAAGTTTTTTTTAAAAGTGAAGTGACATTCAGCCAAGTATGGTCACCCATACTCAGAATTTGTGCTCTGCATTTAACCCATCCGAAATGCACACACACAGAGCAGTGAACACACACACACACACTGTGAGCACACACCCGGAGCAGTGGGCAGCCATTTATGCTGCGGCGCCCGGAGAGCAGTTGGGGGTTCGATGCCTTGCTCAAGGGCACCTAAGTCGGTATTGAAGGTGGAGAGAGAACTGTACATGCACTCCCCCCACCCACAATTCCTGCCGGCCCGGGACTCGAACTCACAACCTTTCGATTGGGAGTCCGACTCTCTAACCATTAGGCCACGACTTCCCTGGGTAAAGGTACAGAAATAAAGACAGTCACCATATATTGACATAATAATATAACCTGAAAAAAAAAATTATAATAAAAAATGCTGGTAAAACACACAACCTGTCAGTCTATCTGGAACAAATACAGACAAATGGAAACCCAGTGTTGATGATTTTGTGATTTGCCTTGGAGATGTATTACACATTTATGTTTTATATTTTGAGGTTTTATTAAATAATTAAACAACAGCATAATGGCAAATCTAAAACCTAATAAAACTCTTCAAGACAAACTAAAAGCAACAACAATACTACTAATAATAAAAGGATTAAAGATTTTATTGTCACCTAGTCAGTTGGGTGAAGACTTATTTTATTTTTATTTTTTTTACATGAGTGCAAAATTGTAACAGAGCTGTGAAGTCAGTTTCATTTGGTGAATCTGTTCATTCAAACAGTTTGTTTCAGATTGCCTGCCTGCGTCCCAGTGTGCCAACTATCCATCCTAAATAGTTTGTGATATTAGTAATTTCCAATACTATTAAGGGTGGATTGTATACAGGGTCCTTCTCAAAAAATTAGCATATTGTGATAAAGTTCATTATTTTCCATAATGTAATGATAAAAATTTAACTTTCATATATTTTAGATTCATTGCACACCAACTGAAATATTTCAGGTCTTTTATTGTTTTAATACTGATGATTTTGGCATACAGCTCATGAAAACCCAAAATTCCTATCTCAAAAAATTAGCATATCATGAAAAGGTTCTCTAAACGAGCTATTAACCTAATCATCTGAATCAACTAATTAACTCTAAACACCTGCAAAAGATTCCTGAGGCTTTTAAAAACTCCCAGCCTGGTTCATTACTCAAAACCGCAATCATGGGTAAGACTGCCGACCTGACTGCTGTCCAGAAGGCCATCATTGACACCCTCAAGCGAGAGGGTAAGACACAGAAAGAAATTTCTGAACGAACAGGCTGTTCCCAGAGTGCTGTATCAAGGCACCTCAGCGGGAAGTCTGTGGGAAGGAAAAAGTGTGGCAAAAAATGCTGCACAACGAGAAGAGGTGACCGGACCCTGAGGAAGATTGTGGAGAAGGACCGATTCCAGACCTTGGGGGACCTGCGGAAGCAGTGGACGGAGTCTGGAGTAGAAACATCCAGAGCCACCGTGCACAGGCGTGTGCAGGAAATGGGCTACAGGTGCCGCATTCCCCAGGTCAAGCCACTTTTGAACCAGAAACAGCGGCAGAAGCGCCTGACCTGGGCTACAGAGAAGCAGCACTGGACTTTTGGACAAATTTTGCATGTCATTCGGAAATCAAGGTGCCAGAGTCTGAAGGAAGACTGGGGAGAAGGAAATGCCAAAATGCCTGAAGTCCAGTGTCAAGTACCCACAGTCAGTGATGGTCTGGGGTGCCATGTCAGCTGCTGGTGTTGGTCCACTGTGTTTTATCAAGGGCAGGGTCAATGCAGCTAGTTATCAGGAGATTTTGGAGCACTTCATGCTTCCATCTGCTGAAAAGCTTTATGGAGATGAAGATTTCGTTTTTCAGCACGACCTGGCACCTGCTCACAGTGCCAAAACCACTGGTAAATGGTTTACTGACCATGGTATTACTGTGTTCAATTGGCCTGCCAACTCTCCTGACCGGAACCCCATAGAGAATCTGTGGGATATTGTGAAGAGAAAGTTGAGAGACGCAAGACCCAACACTCTGGATGAGCTTAAGGCCGCTATCGAAGCATCCTGGGCCTCCATAACACCTCAGCAGTGCCACAGGCTGATTGCCTCCATGCCACGCCGCATTGAAGCAGTCATTTCTGCAAAAGGATTCCCGACCAAGTATTGAGTGCATAACTGAACATAATTATTTGAAGGTTGATTTTTTTGTATTAAAAACACTTTTCTTTTATTGGTCGGATGAAATATGCTAATTTTTTGAGATAGGAATTTTAGGTTTTCATGAGCTGTATGCCAAAACCATCAGTATTAAAACAATAAAAGACCTGAAATATTTCAGTTGGTGTGCAATGAATCTAAAATATATGAAAGTTTAATTTTTATCATTACATTATGGAAAATAATGAACTTTATCACAATATGCTAATTTTTTGAGAAGGACCTGTAGTTTAATGTAAATTGAAAAAATATCAAGGTTGCCATATGGCAACACTGTACCACAGTGGAATTGCAGTAATGTATTTCCCCATTGGGATTTTTTTTTATAGATAGTAGCATCAATAAAATTAACACAGTTATTTAATGATTTGAAGTGTTTATTGTAGTATAGTTGTATTTATGTATAAATAACAAAATTATTTTTTCAGAAAATGAAAATGCTTTTTGTAGTTTCATGGGATGTCATGAAATGTGACATGAGTTGGATTGAGACAGGTGCACATCGATAGACTGGGAAAACCCTCACTGAGGGGCAGCTGTGGCCTAATGGTCAGAGTGTTGGACTAGTTACCAGAAGGTTGCCGGTTTGAGTCTCGGTGCTGGCAGGAGTTCTAGGTGGGATGAAGTTAATGAACAGCACTCTCTTCCACCCTCAAAACCCATGGCTGAAGTGCCCCTGAGCAAGACACTGAACCCCCAGTTGCTCCCTGGGTGCTGGATATATAGCTGCCCTGTGTTCACTTCTCACCGCTGTGTGTGTGCTCTTGGATGGGTTAAATGCAGAGCACCAATTCTGAGTATGGGTTACCATACTTGGCGAATGACACGACTTTCACTTTAATTCAGGGAGCCACCTATCGTAATATCTGTATTTGATGTTTTCATGTTCGACATGGTATAAGTGACATGGTTCCAAGCTACCATATATTTACTTAACTTGTATAAAATACTTTCAAAAAGACTTATTTTTGTTGTTGAAAACTTTGTGGATGTAAAACACTAAAAAGTTGATGAATTTGATGTGCATATTGTCACGGATTGGCCAGGTTCTTCCACCACAATCACCCAGCGATCACAGTCACCTGAGTTCTAACGATACCCACCTGCACCACATCAGCCACTCTGCTTCATAAGCGCACACCACGCACCTCTCATTGTCCGGGCTCGTACATACGAAGCGGACTCTTAGTGCTTCTCTCTGCGAATGACACTAACTGAACTTACCAGAATTCAGTACCGATTCCAGTCTGTCAAGATCCTCTCTCCAGTGGTGTGCGAGCCGTAAGCCATTCAGTCCTGTCAGTGGTGCGTGGGTGCGTGCCGTCAGCCTGTCATTCTCTGCTAACCAAGTTTGTATCCATTCTGGAAATCTCCTCCCGTCGTTCCTGCAAAGGAAGGGACTATTATTCATTCACGGATTGCACTCAAGTATACTCCATATCTGAACTCTGATACTCACCCAGTCCTGCACGTTGATTCATCCTGATACTCTGCTGTTATAATAAACACCATCATTACTTACCTTGTTGTCCGTCTGCTTCCGTAACACATATGTGGTACAAAAGCGCATTTCTTTGTCCGTTTGCAAGCATTATTATAATACTTTTTAGTACAATTTTGAAGGTTAAATGGTGGGAACTTTTGGTTTGCATGAGTTCGAAGTATAAAAATCTATTCATATCTAAAAGAAATGTCAATTTAAATAGAAAAGATAATCATAATTTAATAGAAAAATACTTTTTTGGCCATTTTCCATTGTGGTACACTGTTGCTACAATTTTTTTTATAAAATATTTTTTGGATTTATGTAATTGAGACAGTTTATGTAATAAAAACGTATTTAAAAACATTCATGGTTACAACATAATGTGTAACATAGAGGGTAAGAAATAGACAGCTCTCTTCAAAAAATAGACAGCTGATCTTCATCAGCAGATGTTCAGCGTCCTCACAGGAGCTTCATGATACAGTAAAACTACACAGAGTCAACACACAGAGAACCAACAGTGATCTGTTTTAGTGTTTGAGCTTCACCATTTGACGACACAGAGTAGTTTCATAATTTCCTTCATCTGCAGGTGAGCCCTGGCCATCTCAATGTAAAAAAGAAGACAAAATATGAATCAAAACAGACACAATAAATAATTTATTATGTGAATTAATATTTAAGTGAATGTTAATTGAATTAAAATAAAAAATTCTAAACTAATTATAGTTTTTAAATATTTTAAGTTTTTGAAGTGTACACCTAAATAACATTGTAACAATGTATACATTTATAAATATATATTATACATTTACATTTATAAATATGAATATTTATTAATAAAATTGTAACAATGTATAGATTTAGATACAATTTCATCCATAAATATTAACTAAATAGTATTTTAGTTTATCTACTTGATCTCCATGAACACTTTCTTTGACAACGATACTAAATCCACCAAACCCTTAATAAACACCTCACAATCTAAACATGTAACTCTGAAAATCACATTAGAGCGCTGCCAAACAGTCAAACAATAAGGTTGTGTATGAATGTATGTTGTGAGCAGATGATCTTTAATATCAAGTCTAGTTTCAGCCCAGTAAAGTAAGTATATTTTCCTGAAGAATCACCAGGATCTTTACAAACTTCTTTCAACAAGTTTACTCAATATAAGTTGGGCACATGTGTGGTTCTCAAACAAATAACACATTCATAAGGCGACTCATTCATAGTAAAAATAAATAAATAAAAATAAATAAAACCCCAGTTGATCAAAATAACAATTCATTACTATTTTAAGCAGCTGCTCTACAACACAATCACACACAGCACTGATCGACACAAACAGACACACAACACTGATCAACACAAACACACACAACACTGATCAACACAATCACACACACAACACTGATCAACACAAACACACACAACACTGATCAACACAAACACACACAACACTGATCAACACAATCACACACACAACACTGATCAACACAAACACACACAACACTGATCAACACATTCACACACAACACTGATCGACACAAACACACACACAACACTGATCAACACAATCACACAAAACACTGATAAACACAATCACACACACACACAACACTGATCAACACCAACACGCACAACACTGATCAACACAATCACACACACACACACACACAACACTGATCAACTCAATCACACGCACACACAACACTGATCAACGCAATCACACGCACACACAAGACTGATTAATGCAATCACAAACAACACTGATCGACAGAATCTCACACACAACACTGACCGACACAATCACACACACGGCACTGATCGACAAAAACACACACAAAAAACTGATCGACACAAACACACACAACACTGATCGACAGAATCTCACACACAACACTGACCGACACAATCACACACACGGCACTGATCGACAAAAACACACACAAAAAACTGATCGACACAAACACACACAACACTGATCGACAAAAACATACACAAAACACTGATCGAAACAAACACACACACGACACTGATAGACACAATCACACACATGACACTGATCAACGCAATCACACACACACAACACTGATCGACACAATCTCACACACAACACTGACCGACACAATCACACACACGGCACTGATCGACAAAAACACACACAAAAAACTGATCGACACAAACACACACAACACTGATCGACAAAAACATACACAAAACACTGATCGAAACAAACACACACACACGACACTGATCGACACAATCTCACACACAACACTGACCGACACAATCACACACACGGCACTGATCGACAAAAACATACACAAAACACTGATCGAAACAAACACACACACACGACACTGATAGACTTAATCACACTCAACACTGATCAACACAATCACACACACATGACACTGATCAACACAATCACACACACACAACACTGATAGACACAATCACACACAACACTGATCGACACAATCACACAAAACACTGAACGACACAATCACACACAACACTGATCGACACAAACACACACAACACTGATCGACACAATCACACACACAATGACACAAACACACACACAACACTGATCAACACAAACACACACAACACTGATCGACACAAACACACCACACTAATCGACACAAACACACACACAAAACTGATCGACACAAATACACACACAACACTGATCGACACAATCACACACACAACCCTGATCACACAATCACACACAAGACTGATCGACCCAAACACACACAACACTGATCGACACAAACACACACAACACTGATCGACACAAACACACACAACACTGATTGACATAATCACACACAACACTGATCGACACAATAACACACAACACTGATCGACACAATCACACACACGACACTGATCGACACAATCACACACACAACACTGATCGACACAATCAAACACACGACACTGATCGACACAATCACACACACGACACTGATCGACACAAACACACACACGACACTGATCAACACAAACACACGACACTGATCGACACAAACACACACGACACTGATCAACACAATCACACACAACACTGACACAATCACACACGACAATGATCGACAAAAACACACACAAAACACTGACCGACACAATCACACACACGACACTGATCGACAAAAACACACACAAAACACTGATCGACACAATCACACACACAACACTGATCGACACAATCACACACACGACACTGATCGACACAATCTCACACAACACTGATCGACACAATCACACAGACGACACTGATCGACACAATCACACACACGACACTGATCGACACAAACACACACACGACACTGATCAACACAAACACACGACACTGATCGACACAAACACACGACACTGATCAACACAATCACACACAACACTGACACAATCACACACGACAATGATCGACAAAAACACACACAAAACACTGACCGACACAATCACACACTCGACACTGATCGACACAAACACACACACCACTGATCGACACAAACACACACACAAAACTGATCGACAAAATCACACACACACAACACTGATCAACTCAATCACACGCAACACTGATCGACACAATCACACACACAAGACTGATCGACCCAAACACACACAACACTGATTGACACAAACACACACAACACTGATCGACACAAACACACACAACACTGATTGACATAATCACACACAACACTGATCGACACAATAACACACAACACTGATCGACACAATCACACACACAACACTGATTGACACAATCACACATAACACTGATCGACACAATCACACACACGACACTGATCGACACAATCACACACACGACACTGATCGACACAAACATACACACGACACTGATCAACACAAACACACGACACTGATCGACACAAACACACACGACACTGATCAACACAATCACACACAACACTGACACAATCACACACGACAATGATTTACAAAAACACACACAAAACACTGACCGACACAATCACACACACGACACTGATCGACAAAAACACACACAAAACACTGATCGACACAATCACACACACAACACTGATCGACACAATCACACACACGACACTGATCGACACAATCTCACACACGACACTGATCGACACAATCTCACACAACACTGATCGACACAATCACACACACGACACTGATCGACACAATCACACACACGACACTGATCGACACAAACACACACACGAGACTGATCAACACAAACACACGACACTGATCGACACAAACACACACGACACTGATCAACACAATCACACACAACACTGACAAAATCACACACGACAATGATCGACAAAAACACAAGAAAAGATAATCATAATTTAATAGAAAAATACTTTTTTGGCCATTTTCCATTGTGGTACACTGTTGCTACAATTTTTTTTATAAAATATTTTTTGGATTTATGTAATTGAGACAGTTTATGTAATAAAAACGTATTTAAAAAACATTCATGGTTACAACATAATGTGTAACATAGAGGGTAAGAAATAGACAGCTCTCTTCAAAAAATAGACAGCTGATCTTCATCAGCAGATGTTCAGCGTCCTCACAGGAGCTTCATGATACAGTAAAACTACACAGAGTCAACACACAGAGAACCAACAGTGATCTGTTTCAGTGTTTGAGCTTCACCATTTGACGACACAGAGTAGTTTCATAATTTCCTTCATCTGCAGGTGAGCCCTGGCCATCTCAATGTAAAAAAGAAGACAAAATATGAATCAAAACAGACACAATAAATAATTTATTATGTGAATTAATATTTAAGTGAATGTTAATTGAATTAAAATAAAAATTCTAAACTAATTATAGTTTTTAAATATTTTAAGTTTTTGAAGTGTACACCTAAATAACATTGTAACAATGTATACATTTATAAATATATATTATACATTTACATTTATAAATATGAATATTTATTAATAAAATTGTAACAATGTATAGATTTAGATACAATTTCATCCATAAATATTAACTAA
The DNA here is from genome assembly GCF_963082965.1 of Carassius carassius. Classification (NCBI taxonomy): domain Eukaryota; kingdom Metazoa; phylum Chordata; class Actinopteri; order Cypriniformes; family Cyprinidae; genus Carassius; species Carassius carassius. The sequence goes on along the minus strand of NC_081797.1, from coordinate 19,846,906 downwards.
ATAGTATTTTAGTTTATCTACTTGATCTCCATGAACACTTTCTTTGACAACGATACTAAATCCACCAAACCCTTAATAAACACCTCACAATCTAAACATGTAACTCTGAAAATCACATTAGAGCGCTGCCAAACAGTCAAACAATAAGGTTGTGTATGAATGTATGTTGTGAGCAGATGATCTTTAATATCAAGTCTAGTTTCAGCCCAGTAAAGTAAGTATATTTTCCTGAAGAATCACCAGGATCTTTACAAACTTCTTTCAACAAGTTTACTCAATATAAGTTGGGCACATGTGTGGTTCTCAAACAAATAACACATTCATAAGGCGACTCATTCATAGTAAAAATAAATAAATAAAAATAAATAAAACCCCAGTTGATCAAAATAACAATTCATTACTATTTTAAGCAGCTGCTCTACAACACAATCACACACAGCACTGATCGACACAAACAGACACACAACACTGATCAACACAAACACACACAACACTGATCAACACAATCACACACACAACACTGATCAACACAAACACACACAACACTGATCAACACATTCACACACAACACTGATCGACACAAACACACACACAACACTGATCAACACAATCACACAAAACATTGATAAACACAATCACACACACACACAACACTGATCAACACCAACACGCACAACACTGATCAACACAATCACACACACACACACACACACACACACAACACTGATCAACTCAATCACACGCACACACAACACTGATCAACGCAATCACACGCACACACAAGACTGATTAATGCAATCACAAACAACACTGATCGACAGAATCTCACACACAACACTGACCGACACAATCACACACACGGCACTGATCGACAAAAACACACACAAAAAACTGATCGACACAAACACACACAACACTGATCGACAGAATCTCACACACAACACTGACCGACACAATCACACACACGGCACTGATCGACAAAAACACACACAAAAAACTGATCGACACAAACACACACAACACTGATCGACAAAAACATACACAAAACACTGATCGAAACAAACACACACACGACACTGATAGACACAATCACACACATGACACTGATCAACGCAATCACACACACACAACACTGATCGACACAATCTCACACACAACACTGACCGACACAATCACACACACGGCACTGATCGACAAAAACACACACAAAAAACTGATCGACACAAACACACACAACACTGATCGACAAAAACATACACAAAACACTGATCGAAACAAACACACACACACGACACTGATCGACACAATCTCACACACAACACTGACCGACACAATCACACACACGGCACTGATCGACAAAAACATACACAAAACACTGATCGAAACAAACACACACACACGACACTGATAGACTTAATCACACTCAACACTGATCAACACAATCACACACACATGACACTGATCAACACAATCACACACACACAACACTGATAGACACAATCACACACAACACTGATCGACACAATCACACAAAACACTGAACGACACAATCACACACAACACTGATCGACACAAACACACACAACACTGATCGACACAATCACACACACAATGACACAAACACACACACAACACTGATCAACACAAACACACACAACACTGATCGACACAAACACACAACACTAATCGACACAAACACACACACAAAACTGATCGACACAAATACACACACAACACTGATCGACACAATCACACACACAACACTGATCACACAATCACACACAAGACTGATCGACCCAAACACACACAACACTGATCGACACAAACACACACAACACTGATCGACACAAACACACACAACACTGATTGACATAATCACACACAACACTGATCGACACAATAACACACAACACTGATCGACACAATCACACACACAACACTGATTGACACAATCACACACAACACTGATCGACACAATCACACACACGACACTGATCGACACAATCACACACGACACTGATCGACACAAACACACACACGACACTGATCAACACAAACACACGACACTGATCGACACAAACACACACGACACTGATCAACACAATCACACACAACACTGACACAATCACACACGACAATGATCGACAAAAACACACACAAAACACTGACCGACACAATCACACACACGACACTGATCGACAAAAACACACACAAAACACTGATCGACACAATCACACACACAACACTGATCGACACAATCACACACACGACACTGATCGACACAATCTCACACAACACTGATCGACACAATCACACAGACGACACTGATCGACACAATCACACACACGACACTGATCGACACAAACACACACACGACACTGATCAACACAAACACACGACACTGATCGACACAAACACACGACACTGATCAACACAATCACACACAACACTGACACAATCACACACGACAATGATCGACAAAAACACACACAAAACACTGACCGACACAATCACACACTCGACACTGATCGACACAAACACACACACCACTGATCGACACAAACACACACACAAAACTGATCGACAAAATCACACACACACAACACTGATCAACTCAATCACACGCAACACTGATCGACACAATCACACACAAGACTGATCGACCCAAACACACACAACACTGATTGACACAAACACACACAACACTGATCGACACAAACACACACAACACTGATTGACATAATCACACACAACACTGATCGACACAATAACACACAACACTGATCGACACAATCACACACACAACACTGATTGACACAATCACACATAACACTGATCGACACAATCACACACACGACACTGATCGACACAATCACACACACGACACTGATCGACACAAACATACACACGACACTGATCAACACAAACACACGACACTGATCGACACAAACACACACGACACTGATCAACACAATCACACACAACACTGACACAATCACACACGACAATGATTTACAAAAACACACACAAAACACTGACCGACACAATCACACACACGACACTGATCGACAAAAACACACACAAAACACTGATCGACACAATCACACACACAACACTGATCGACACAATCACACACACGACACTGATCGACACAATCTCACACAACACTGATCGACACAATCACACACACGACACTGATCGACACAATCACACACACGACACTGATCGACACAAACACACACACGACACTGATTAACACAAACACACGACACTGATCGACACAAACACACACGACACTGATCAACACAATCACACACAACACTGACACAATCACACACGACAATGATCGACAAAAACACACACAAAACACTGACCGACACAATCACACACACGACACTGATCGACACAAACACACACACCACTGATCGACACAAACACACACACAAAACTGATCGACAAAATCACACACACACAAAACTGATCGACAAAATCACACACACACAACACTGATCAACTCAATCACACGCAACACTGATCGACACAATCACACATACAACACTGATCGACACAAACACACATACAACACTGATCGACACAAACACACACAACACTGATCGACACAAACACACACACAACACTGATCAACACAATCACACGCAACACTGATCGACACAATCACACACACAACACTGATCAACACAAACACACACACGACACTGATCGACACAATCACACACACAACACTGATCGACACAAACACACACAACACTGATCGACACAAACACACACACAACACTGATCAACACAATCACACGCAACACTGATCGACACAATCACACACACAACACTGATCAACACAAACACACACACGACACTGATCGACACAAACACACACACAACACTGATCGACACAAACACACACACAACACTGATCGACACAAACACACACACAACACTGATCAACACAATCACACGCAACACTGATCGACACAATCACACACACAACACTGATCAACACAAACACACACACGACAATGATCGACACAATCACACACACAACACTGATCGACACAAACACACACAACACTGATCGACACAAACACACACACAACACTGATCAACACAATCACACGCAACACTGATCGACACAATCACACACACAACACTGATCAACACAAACACACACACGACACTGATCGACACAAACACACACACAACACTGATCGACACAAACACACACACAACACTGATCAACACAAACACACACACGACACTGATCGACACAATCACACACACAACACTGATCGACACAAACACACACAACACTGATCGACACAAACACACACACAACACTGATCAACACAATCACACGCAACACTGATCGACACAATCACACACACAACACTGATCAACACAAACACACACACGACACTGATCGACACAAACACACACACAACACTGATCGACACAAACACACACGACACTGATCAACACAATCACACACAACACTGACACAATCACACACGACAATGATCGACAAAAACACACACAAAACACTGACCGACACAATCACACACACGACACTGATCGACACAAACACACACACCACTGATCGACACAAACACACACACAAAACTGATCGACAAAATCACACACACACAAAACTGATCGACAAAATCACACACACACAACACTGATCAACTCAATCACACGCAACACTGATCGACACAATCACACATACAACACTGATCGACACAAACACACATACAACACTGATCGACACAAACACACACAACACTGATCGACACAAACACACACACAACACTGATCAACACAATCACACGCAACACTGATCGACACAATCACACACACAACACTGATCAACACAAACACACACGACACTGATCGACACAATCACACACACAACACTGATCGACACAAACACACACAACACTGATCGACACAAACACACACACAACACTGATCAACACAATCACACGCAACACTGATCGACACAATCACACACACAACACTGATCAACACAAACACACACACGACACTGATCGACACAAACACACACACAACACTGATCGACACAAACACACACACAACACTGATCGACACAAACACACACACAACACTGATCGACACAATCACACACACAACACTGATCGACACAATCACACAACACTGATTGACACAAACACACACACAACACTGATCGACACAAACACACACACAACACTGACCGACACAAACACACACACAACACTGATTGACACAATCACACACACAAAACTGATCGACACAATCACACACACACAACACTGATCGACACAAACACACACAACACTGATCGACACAATCACACACACACAACACTGATCGACACAAACACACATACAACACTGATCGACACAATCACACACACGACACTGATCGACACAAACACACATACAACACTGATCGACACAATCACACACACGACACTGATCGACACATTCACACACACGACACTGATCGACACAATCACACACACAACACTGATTAACACAATCACACACACAAAACTGATCGACACAAACACACACACACAACACTGATCGACACAAACACACATACAACACTGATCGACACAATCACACACACGACACTGATCGACACAATCACACACACGACACTGATTGACACAAACACACACACAACACTGATTAACACAATCACACACACAAAACTGATCGACACAAACACACACACACAACACTGATCGACACAAACACACACAACACTGATGGACACATTCACACACACAACACTGATCGACACAAACACACACAACACTGATCGACACAATCACACACACAACACTGATCGACACAATCACACAACACTGATCGACACAAACACACACAAAACACTGATCGACACAAACACACACACAACACTGATCAATACAATCACACACAACACCGATCGACAAAATCACACACACACACAACACTGATCGACACAATCACACACACACAACACTGATCAATACAATCACACACAACACCGATCGACAAAATCACGCACACACAACACCGATCGACAAAATCACACACACACAACACTGATCAATACAATCACACACAACACCGATCGACAAAATCACACACACACAACACTGATAGACACAATCACACACACAACACTGATCGACACAATCACACAACACTGATCGACACAAACACACACACAACACTGATCGACACAAACACACACACAACACTGATCAATACAATCACACACAACACTGATCGACACAATCACACACACAACACTGATCGACACAAACACACACAATACCGATCGACACAAACACACACATACACTGATCAACACAATCACACACAACACTGATCGACACAAACACACACACAACACTGATCGACACAAACACACACAATACCGATCGACACAAACACACACATACACTGATGAACACAATCACACACAACACTGATCGACACAAACACACACACACAACACTGATCGAAACAAACACACACACACAACACTGATCAACACAATCACACACAAAACTAATCAACGCATTCGATTATGACTGAGAGGATAAGAATAAATACTTCACCATCTGTGGAAACTGATGTATATTTGCGTTTTTTTGTCGTCTTGTTTCAGGAATCTAATTGCCTGAAAATGAATGACAGTTTGATCTCATCTGTGCAATAAGACCTTCATTTGTTACATCCATAAAGAAGCTATTCTCCCAAAAATTCAAATATATCTGCAGGTTTTAGGTCTGACTTGATGTGGTCTGATCGGCCAGGAGGAGAATTCAGCTCTTTCCTCCGTAAAGTTATCAAACAACATTCACAGGCAATGGCTTACAGAGACTGAATGGATAAAAAAATACTTTCTTATATAACTTTTCTAATAACCTGTTTTTCTAATGTGAATGTATTTTAATAGAAGGTATTTTAAAATCAAGCAAACTACACTTTTACTTACTGTGAACTACAGCATGTTTATTTTTAAGCCACTTAAAGAAGTGACCGGGTCATAAATGTTGATGGGTTTTGCTCAGGAGCGTCTCAGACCTTTGTCCAGTCAGTTGGCTGGAGGATCTGGAGGAGAACGAGGTTGAAGATCTGGCTAAGGTGTGAATCTCAGGACACTTTCACTGGAAGGAAACCCTGTGTGCACCCGTCCCGCTCCAGGAGCCTCTGAGGAACATGAAGAATCATCTTCCCCCTGTTTTGCTTCTTTAATGACAAATTTGGTTTGCAGAATGCACTCATATTCCAGACAGATTTCTGACATGTGGATTGTGCAGCAGGTCTCAGGCTACAGCTTCAGGTCTGCGGTGCGAGAGCTGATCCTCCTCGATGACCTTCCTGCTGAAGAGGACAAACCTCAGAGCTGCAGTGCTTCACAGCAGGACTGGACTCTTCTCAGAGAATCCATCAGAGACGCTTCAGTCAGTGACGGCCTGGAGCTCACAGATACAGACACAGCAACAATCCATGTGTTTAAGAAGCAGTCTCTCTAATTTTTAATGAAATTAATTTATTATTATTATTTTTATATACAATGAAGAATTTGGCCAAATTGTGCAGCACTACAAACACAGTAAACATGGAGTAAAATTACGATTATTAATAAAATAAATAAATTAAAAATATATATATATTATTTGGTTTATTTTAAATTATTTACAATTATTATAATTATTATATGTTATATAACTGTTATTGTTATAATACATACATTTATTACTAATAATTATTATAATTCTTGTTGTTGTTAATATTAGTATTCATTTTTATATAGCAATTTAAATTTTCATCAGAAAAATTAAATTGTGTCCCCATATTGTGCAGGCCTGTTGACTCTAATAAGCTGCCATACACGTGATAGTTTTTATACAATAACTACAATATTAAGTGTAATATCAGGTATTTATAGGTGTCTGCAGATGTTAGCAGAGGTGTTGGTGGAGTTCTCTGTGGGGATCCACTGAAGGCCGCTCGAGCACGAAGACCGAAAATAAAGGTGAATCTCATCAAACTGATCCAAATACTGAACAACAAGATAAATATAAGATATAAATATATATATATATATTAGTTGTGGGCATAGATTAATTTTTTAAATCTAGATTAATCTCACTGTGATCTTGAAATTAATCTAGATTAAAATGGCTCATTCAAATTCTGCCGAAGGCATTCAGAATATGTGTGTTACCCAAATAAAATTGACTAACAGTAAGTCTTTGAGAAGGGGTTTATCAAGCTAGGTGGTGCATTAGAAAAGGGGCTCATCTCTTGTTTCCAAAATGCATCACAAAGTGCTTGAAAAAGCTGTAAACTAATTCCTCATTGCACAAGGTGCAAACAACCTTACGCCTGTTTCACACATACTCCGTCTGCAGTGCGTATTCGTTGCATATTTTTTTACGCACCCATGTTAACGGATTCCAGTTGCGCTCCAGGAGCGTTGCATCTGCAGCAGTACAGCGATCGTTTACGTACCAAGTAGCAAACTGCAAATCAAGTCCGTGCTGCACCACGTACGTAACACACACGGACTGCATACGCACTGCAGACGGAGTATGTGTGAAACAGGCGTGAGCAGGGCCGTAGCTGGGGTCAACAGGGACCCGGTGAAGGTTGTACCAGTGGGCCCTGTTTGAAATTGTTTAATTTGTATGTTCGTTTATTTTTATTTATTTGTGCTATTTACACAATGTTTTTTTCAAATTTGTATGTGTCAAGGTACAGAAACCAAATAATTAAATGTAAAATAGCATTGGATAGTCTTCAATGTAAAAATGAAATATACAATCAAACCTACATTTATTCAGACACCTTCAACGTTTCTCACATTATTACAGTTTTGCTATATTTATCAAAAATTATATCTGGTGTCTGAATAATTTTTGGTTTGACTGTTAAAACTACAAAGTAATTCAGTCAAGAGCAGTGAGTGATTTGCATTTTCATTTTCTTGGATTAACATTACAGCAGCCAGTCGCTAAATTAGGCGCGGTCACTTTAAGAGATGATGAACGCATCCAATATAATACACATCCCATTTTTTCCTCAACTGTTTACTTTCACTTAAGAAATATATTGTATATATATCCATATTATAAAGCACCCCATGAAAACAAAAATCTATCTAGCTGTCCGGCTCCAGACCTCTGGTTCTCAAACTTGTCCCTTGTCCCGGTGGTCGTCTGAGACAAGGTCTTTACAGGGGATCTGTATCTGGGACTCTAGTTGTCTTTCAGGGCTGTAGGTCCTCTCTAGTTGCTGATCCATCTGGTCTGGATTGAATTGTACCATTTTTTTAATGAATGAATGCCATAAATACATTTTTGTCAAATAATTAAAATTATTTTAATTGTAAATTAATAATTGTAAATTAATTTATCATAATTTTAACTGACATTACACTTGAAGGTAATAGAAATTAAAATGTTATCATTGATTACAAATAGCTATTTTTAAATACAAGACAAATAATTTGAATCAAAATAGAGTTCAAGTATATTTTAGTTTACCATGAACTTACATCGTTTTACAGAAAATTATGAATCAAAGTAATTATGAAATTCTATATATCTACAATTGGTCAAATACACCGAATTTCAGCTAACTGTGTTTAATATCAATTTAAACTAATTAATGCACTTTAATTTTATGGCAAGTAAAATTATATAACAGTATAATCTTTTAAGGTATACTAAGCTATATTATTTCCATAATAAGCACACTTTATTTTTAAACATCAAGGGCACATCCCGTGCTTCTCAATGCAATGTGTCTGTGTCATGCTGCACATTCACCTCTAGATGGAGACAATTCAAAACAATTCAGTCTCAGGCTCCAATCCTAACTCACCATGTACTTCCTGTCAGAGACAGTTAACTTCTGTGCATTGAAATAATGTTATGACCTTGCCTAGTGTACAGATGATAATGATTTAATGTATTTATTCACATAATATTAAGCTTCTCTGCTGTATTTAGTATTATGTAAATTAGTAGATTAGTTCGAACCTGGTTTAATAACAACATGAAAATAGTTTGGTTGTCTGTGAGTGAAGTCCTCATAGATATATTGAAGTTTTAAAGGAAGAATTAATTTTTGTGCTAATTCAACAATTGTCAGAGGAGCATCTGACAAGGATCTGATCTCTGTAAAGGGGAGCAATATATTGTGAAAGTCCTCCTCAAACTGCACTGAATCCAACTAACAGTTCATTAATTAATGAACACACTGAAAGTACTTGATCTGAGTCGTGTCAGACTGCTCTCTGTTGATAGAAAAGGGTTGAGCTGATCATTATACAATTTACTATAAATACTCTACAGATTTACATTAAACACTTCAGATTTACAGTGAACACACTGCAGGAATAGTACATCCGGAGAAACTGGTTTGTTCGCTTTTGTCTCACATTAATTTCTGAGAAAACAAGAGGATCTCAGTGACTCTTCATTTCAAAATTCCACACACATTAAATTTGTCAACATAAAATCAGTTTTTCTGTCAGCCCAAACACAGACAGAGGCAGGTTTCATTTCAGAAAGCAGAAGATGAAGTGATGGTAATAATCAGTAGAGTTTATTGAATAGTTTTCCATGTTCAGTTAGACATCGCCTGAGCAACACAATTTCAACAAGTGTTATTATACCAAAACAAAAAATACTGCTTCACTATATCATCATGTGATAATAAATCCTTGAAACAGAGATTGTGTCTTTCAGGTATCTACTTACTTGTGAAGGCAACACAGCACACAACACACAGTTAGAATAAACAGTAACAGAATAACAACATAATAACTGCAGTACATATATATTATATACGTGTAGGAAGTAATGTTTTGTAGAGAAATAGAAACAATATGAATGACGTACAATACAAATGTGTGTTTGCTCTCTTAAATATGCTCTATTATAGACCATAAATATCACATATGTTAATAATTTCTGTAGTTAAATCTATAATCAGACTGTTGACCCTATCACTATCCCTTAACCTTTCCTTAACCTTAATCGTATTCCACATCAATAGCAGTAACAATATTTTGCAATATAATATAAAGAAAAATAAATTTTGTTTTGATATAGTTACAGACATCTAATTGAAAGAGAGATTGAGTATACAGTAGTTTTACACAATCATGTAATCACTATTTCTATAGTTAAATTCATACATTACATACTCCTTAAATCAAATCTTCTAATAATCAGACATAGGACCATGACTCAGTCAGATGTTTGTCTGTTGTGTGATCTTACACAGTGACAGAGAGGAATTAAAAACCTTAAATCCAGCATAGAGGGGTTCAGTGAATGTGGTGTTGAATGTGTGTAAGTGTGTGAGTGTGTGTGTGTCAGAGACACTGTAGAAGGACAGAGTGCCGGCCGGCCAGTCCAGATACACTCCTACTCTTTTAGTGGAGGGTGAAGGGGCAGGGTGCTTGCTGTGTTTGGATCCAGTGTGAGATCACAGAAATCTAAACCCCGAGAGAGACAAAACAGTTACATAATTTTATTTGTTTTCATAAAACGTGCAAGAGTGTGCCAGACAGAAACCTACATTTTTGCAGTCCTGGTTGGATCCTGAAAGGCTCTCCATGGTCCAAACTAAAATGACACACAAACATACAGACATAGTACAGACAAGTTATTGGAAGTCCATTGCAGTCCATAGTGAACAGGTTTTGTTTTGTTTTTATGATAGTGTACTTTAGACATTGTACTAAACATACAGTACGTAACTTTCAACTTCATGTGAACTAACTCTGATTTGAGTATTAGTAGACTGTTAGGTTAGAGTTGTTTTTAATAGAATAAACTGACTTGTACTTGCAAAGTTACTTATAGTCAGTGGATTGTCTGAAGTGGATAGATAAATTATTTGAGGATAGGGATTTAATTAGTAAATGCAGAGATGTGAAGTGTGGGCTCTTGCTGCAGAAAGTATTTCTAAACTTGTACCCCACATACTTGAGTGTCTTTAGTGAGCAGTTTTGATCCTTCAGTTTGTCAGAGAGGAGCTGGACTCCTGATTGTCCTGGGTGATTGTAGCTCAGATCCAGCTCTCTCAGGTGTGAGGGGTTTGAGCTCAGAGCTGAAAACAGATAACGACAGCCTTCCTCTGTCACCATACAGCCTGACAACCTACAAACACACATCAACAGATTACATCATCTGTGAAGCCCTCAGCTCTCAAATACCTGAGGAATCATTGTTGATCTTAGTTTTAAACCAGTATGCATGTCCTTACTGGATTTCTTGTCTTATAAAACAATTTGCAGAAATGCTCTGAAGTGACAAGAAAGATCATGTAACAATCGATCAAATCCAACACAACATCTTGAAAAAGTTTAATCTAAATATTTTTAACTTGACAGCACATTAAAAACACAACTCTGAACTTTGTGCTGAACTTTGGTAACAAAAAATAAAATAGTCTGCAGACATATTATATTAGTGTAATCTATAGACATTGCAGAAAGATACATTTTTCCTTTCTTTTAAATCAGACATCAAGTCTTTAGGCAAACCTCCCAAACCTGACAACATCTCCCTCGTCAACTTAATTTCAAAGATTTAACTGGGCAGAAAGAGGGAAAGTGTTTGGTGACAACTGATCTTAAAGACCTGTTGCCTTGAGGAATCTTGAGAATTTATGAATGTGTGATGTTCTAAAGACCTCAGTATCTCCAGTTTACAGTTTTGACTCTTCAGACCATCAGAGAGCAGCTTCACTCTTGAATCCTGCAAGTCATTGTTACTCAGGTCCAGCTCTCTAAGGACAGAGTTTGACGATTGTAGAGCGGATGTCACTATCTCACAATGTTGGACATTGAGATTACAGCCAGGAAGACTGAAAAATAACAGAACACAATACAATCAAAATCTTAACCTCATTCTACAATTAGCATTGCATTTAGTTGCTGTTCAACAGATCGGGACATTCTAAAAATAAGCAAAACAATACCCTGCTGAAAAGAAAGCATATGCTGGTTAGGTATGTTTTAATGCATGGCTGCTGGTTTAAGATGCTTTTTAGGTGTGCCTGTGCTGGTTCTAAGCTGGTACTGAGCAGGAGCTAGGACCAGTTTAGAACCAGCACATGGCCAGCTTAAACCAGCTCAAACCATCAGCCATGTATTAAAACATACATAACCAGCATATGCTTTTTTAACAGGGTAGAAAAGTATAATTGCATTCAAAAAGGACTCTTCATTGTAAGACAGGGGTTACACACTCACAAAGCTTTTCTGCAGTTGATCACAGCTGATATCAGTCTTCTTCTACCTTCATCTGATGTGTTGTATTTCTTGAGATCCAGCTCATCCAGCACTTCCTCTGACATCTGAAGCATGTAGGCGATTGCTGAGCAGTGAGTTGGAGAGAGTTTCTTCTCTGAATGTTTTTCTGATTTCAGAAACTCCTGAATCTCTCTAGACAGAGTCTGATCCTTCACTTCCAGCAGACAGAGGAACAGATTGATGGATCTTTCAGTGGAGACTGCTTTTCCATCTTTGATCTTCTCTTTAATGTTAAATGTGGTTTTACTGATGCTCTCTGAGCTGTTTTCTGTGTGTGTCAGCAGATCCCCTAAGAGTCTCTGATTGGACTCCAGTGAGATGCCCAGCAAGAACCGCAGGAACAGATCCAGGTGTCCATTTTTACTTTCTAAAGCTTTATCTACTGCCCCTTTATGCAAATTGTGCATTGAATCAAAAACCCTCAGAGCTTTCATTGCGCAGCTTAAATAGCAATAAAACACATAGAAAGCAGCAAAAAACTCTTGAACGCTCAGATGAATGAAGCAGTAGACTTTCCTCTGATGAATCATTGATTCTTCCTTAAAGATCTCGGTGCAAATCTCAGAAAACACTGAGGCGTCAGTGACATCTATGCTGCTCTCAATCAGGTCCTCCTCATAGAACATCACATTGCCCTTCATCAGCTGATTGAAAGCCACTTCAGCAAGTTTTACAATCGCTTCTCTGACGGACTTTAGGAGTTTCTCTGGATCTCTTTCATCAGACTTTCTCTTAATCTGAATCAGCAAGAAGTAGATGTACATTTCAGTCAGAGTTCCAGGGATTTCTGCATTGAGATCTTCTTTCAGGAGGTTTTGAAGCACAGTGGATGAGATCCAGCAGAAGACGGGGATGTGGCACATGATGTGGAGGCTTCTTGCTCTTCTGATGTGTGTGGTTATTCTGTTGGCTTGATGCTGGTCACTGATTCTCTTCCTGAAATATTCCTCTTTTTGAGGGTCATTAAATCCCTGAATTTCTGTCACACGGTTAATGTAATTGGAGGGGATCTGATTGGCTGCTGCTGGTCTGGAGGTGATCCAGATAAGAGCAGAGGGAAGCATCTCTCCTCTGATGAGGTTTGACATCAACACACCCACTGATGAAGATTCGTTCACATCACAAACTTTCTCATCATCTGAGAAAATCAGCTTGTTTCTGCTTTCATCCAGACCATCTAGGATGAACACAACTTTACACTCCTCGTAAATCTTTGAATCCAGTTCTTGAAGTTCAGGATGAAAGTCCAACAGAAGTCTGTGAAGACTGTACTGATGATGTTGAATCAAGTTCAGCTCTCGAAATGGAAACACAAACATGAAATCTACATCCTGATTGTCTTTTCCCTCAGCCCAGTCCAGAATGAACTTCTGCACAGAGACGGTTTTTCCAATTCCAGCGATGCCTTTAGTAAAAACAGTCTTGATTTTCTCTTTCTCTTCACATCCTGGTTCAGGTAATGGTTTAAAGATGTCATTACAGCTGATTGGGTTGGGTTGTGTTCTGGGTGTTTTCTCCATCTGTAAAACCTCATGTTCTTCATTCACTCCTTCTCTCTCTCCGTCTATGATGTAGAGTTGTGTGAAGACCCTGGCCAAGAGGGTTTCATTTCCTTCTAGTTTGTTTCCCTCAAATAAGTGTGCATACTTGTTCTTTATACTGGTTTTGTGTTGGTCTTTGACTCTCTGCAGGACTGCTTCAGGTCTTTCCTCCCTGATGTGGGTCTGATTGTGGGATGCAAATCTATTATCTTTCTCCACACTCCTGAAATTAAAAGAAAGCACAGCCAAAATGGAAATAACAGTAATTGCAATGGCTGCTGAAGATGATCAGAAACATATCAGTGTGGATTTTCTGTGTTGCTTATTTTGGAGAACATTTAGTGTTCATTAGGGTTTCTTAAATGAAACTGCAGTAAATCAGCAGCTAAATATGTATACTGACTCTGGGGCGGAGGCCTCTGTTCCATCACTTAATGAAGGGGGTCTAGTTATGGATTGTGTTCTCTTCATAGACACACTGCTGCTGGGTCCTGCAGATTCTGATCCCAGTTCCTTCTTTCTGCTCATAGTGACAAAAAACAAACAAGTATGCATAGTACATATAAACACACACACACACACACACACACACACACAGTATTATTGTATATTAAGATACACACTTGCACTATTTGATAAACAGATAAGCATTGTCCATTAATGATTTTTTCCCCTTTTATTTAGCATTCAGTATTGTTATAATTATTAAAGCTATATTAATTATTATTATTGTATTTGTTTAATAAATTATACAGACATTACATAATAATAAAAAACAACATTACATTGGCTATTAATTTAGTTAAGATACATTCAGTTTATTGGACACAGCACTGACAGAAATCAGCCGATGCAAACAATCACCAGATTAAAGTTTGTCACGTCTCAGATATTCTGCAACCCATCAAATACAGATTGAATATGGCAACAGATGCCAACATTACACTGATCCAACAAACCTAAAAAAAAGTGGTGTAGCGTTGGCCAGCATCTGTTGGTGCAGTGTGAATAAGCCTAAAGAAATCAAACCCATGATCTTTGCATTGTGAGAGCTATGCTCTACTGTCTGAGATAAAGAGATATAACTCACTGTAGCGAGTGGGGCGGAGGGCTGAGAGCGGTGGGAAAGGGGCGAGGCCGGTGGAGTGATTGAGAAATGAGCGACACCTGCGGCACTCACCGGTCTCGAGTCCCACGGAGGAGATGGAAGGATATAAAACAGGAGCAACGACAGTGAAGGATGAGAGAGGACCAGGCCTGGGTTTAATTTAGTGTTTTGATTTTGTTTGTGCGTGGCATTCGTTCGTGAGGGGTTGCCGCGCTGTTTTGTGTTTATTTTGTAGTAAAAGTTTCTGTTTGATTGTCCGCCGGTTCCAGCCTCCTTCTCCCCACGAAAGAACATTGTTACAATCATCTTCATAAAAAGTTGCAAACGTGCTGATGCCATACCTGGATTCACTGGAGGTGTCTTCATTCTCTCTTTGCTCATTGGAACTCATTTTGGAAGCACTTTCCTCCAATTCTAAATGTGCATATATATATATATAAAAATGTCACATTTTAATTAAATAATCTCACGGCAGATGTAAGCACTTCTTTATTGTTCCTTTAACCCTCTGGAGTCTAAGGGTATTTTTGGGCCTTGGAGAAGTTTTGTCATGCCCTGACATTTGTGGTTTTTTTCATTTTCTTATAAATATCTAAATGGGTAAAGTCTAATCTCACTGTAATAAGCACAAACTTGGCTATAATTATATGTGAAATGCATGCATGTACATGATTGTGTTTTTGAAAAAAAAAATGTTATGCATGGTTAGTGAAAAACGAAAAATGTTAAATCACTTGAATAAAGCCATAAAACACATACAGAACAATGGTTCCCGGGATTTTTGAGAACTGGAGCTTGTAGCCTAGAATTTTTCTTTCTAAATTATGTGAAAATCATCTTGTTTACTCACTTACAGAAAACAATATATTGATTTAAATTTTCTAAGACACTTTTTGTTGGTAAAAGTCATATGCGAGTAAACCTCAACTAACATATAATATCATTGTGATTTACACCTGAGAAGACAAAGGCCTGCATAATGAGCTGCATAATGAGCTGCATAATGAGCCGCATAATGAGCTGCATAATGAGCTGCATAATGAGTCGCGTAATGAGATGCATAACAAGCTGCATAATGCGCTGCATAATGAGCTGCATAATGAGCCGCATAACGATCTGCATAATGAGCTGCATAATGAGCCTCTCAGTCATCTGTGCCACTGAGAGGGAAGAGTTACAAGAAAGAATGTGAGAACAAAATAAATCTATATAATTTTATGTTTGTAGTTTATTTAGAATATATTTGATTATCCCACAACATAATTTAATATCCACTTGGGGGAGCAGTTAAACAGTTTATTAACAAAATCTAAGCTGACTTTCAAACTAATTTTTTTTGCATCATTACTCCAGTCACACAATCCTTCAGAAATCCTATGTTAATCCTAACAATCTTATTTTCTACAAAAAAACATTTATTATTATTATTATTATTATTGAAAAGAGCTGAGAATATTTTCAGTTTTTTTTATGGGGGATAAATTGAAAGAACAGCATTATTTGTTACATTTGTTACAGTTACATTTATTTATCAAGCTTTTGAATGGTATAGTATTGTATATTGTTATTGAAACTTCATAATATTTCACTTGATTATACATTTAGTCAGGAATTATAGTTTGGAAAAAGTCTTTGGAAAAAGTCTAACTAGTAAAATGTTTACACGTTATGTGTAAACTAGTACAAGTATATAAATAAATAAAAAGAGACTTACTCATGTTTATGATCTCTGCTGAATAAAGTGCTTCATCCTTTTTTCTGAGGAAATCCATTTCTCAAATCCTCAACCACATCACATCTTTTTGGGGTGAATTATGTCTTATTCCTCTCATCGCGAAGCAAACAGTAAAATAAAAACTTGAAGAACAGTCTCGCTGCTTTTTCTTCTGTGTGGGCGTATTCAAGCCGCGCGCTTCAGTTTGAATCTGAATAGCGCGTTCAGCGCGGGGGCGTGGTCACATTAGAAGATAATGAAGGGAGACGTGAAAAAAGGACATCGCGTTGTTTTGATATGGATTACTTTATCACAGAATATTTGTTTTCGGCAGCACTTGTTTAGTTTAAAAGTAGACATGTCAAGCTTTCTATAGATATCTCTCTCGTGTCTCTTCGTTGAGTATTCACGGAGTTACAGTTCATTTTAATGACGTGTTTGTAAATGAAGATCAGCACAGACAAAGGCTGCAGACAGCACACCTTGTTTGTTGTTTAAGTGCACAAAGTTTTGTTGTTATTATGTCTTTATCCAAAAAAAAAGTAGACCCTTTACAGATTCGATTGATGTATTGCTCTTATCTGTGCGATTAAAACTGAAAGTTTAATTTAAGTTCTTTTCGGGGTTATCAGGAGAAAATGACTCATAACGCGTATACGTGTGAATCTACTTCAGAGGGTTAAAGTAACATGATGCAAACATCCCTAACTGATATCAAAATTCAATATAAAATTTAAAGTAAAAAAAAAAAAGTTAAATAAACATACACAGTTAAATGCAGACTATTGTCAGTAGCTTTGGATACTCACCTGTTAAGTAAAATGTGCAGTTTTCTGTAGTACAAACGATAATGTTCTGCACAATGAGTTTTTACAGTGTATTCTGGGACAACACAAATAAAACTAACTAAAACAAACCCAATAACTCCTGGTAAACTCAAAATAATAACTGGAAAACTCAAACTCAAAGGAAACTCAAGATCAGTTTGTGTGAGGAACTGCCATACATCATTTGCAGTGTTTATTTACAGAAAATATGCAATCATTAAAAAATATTAGCTCAATTGTTTTAATTCCTCACTGTTCATTCAGCTTTTAATGTTTGTGACAGTACAATTATGTATATTTACCTGCAGTAGATAAGCAGTATAGGTTTAGTTATAATGTTGTACCTGTGATACAAAAGAAATGCAGAACTCAGCACTACTTCGTTTGTACTGTAAGCTAAAACAAAAATATTTAAAAATACAGATTTTTTTAAGTGCACATCATGACTTTTAACAAGCATCTCATATTCTGTCATTTGTGCAAGAGAATCAGCAATCATTGGTTTATTGATATTGTCTGATAAATAGTGTAATTAGTACAGTTTAAAATGTAGAAAATATTCTGGCAACAAAATATTACATTCCCAATAACTTACTATCACGATTACCATTACCAACTTATTTCTACATATCTACTGTATGTGGTTACATAAAGAACAAGTTCTGAACTTACCGCACTGTGCTGCCACTTAAAAGTCCAGGCATAGAATTTAACTCTCAAAATATTATCCTTTCTTTTACTTTCATTTAGTCTCCTGGTCAAAGGTGACTCTTGTCTCTTTCTCGTCTTGTTCTCCCTCTAGTGGTGCAGAGCATCATCATCATCATCTTCATCATCATCATCATCATCATCATCATCATCTCAGGTCAGTCATTATCTTCATCATCATCATCATCATCTCAGGTCAGTCTCAAAGCTGTTGTGTTGTTTGTAACTCAACACAGACAATATGAATGGAAATTAAACTAGTTTTCAGGATGTGTATGCTGTGTAATATGGCAAATAAGGGATTTCTGTTTGTTTGTTTGTCAGCACTAATGACAGTGTTCTGCTGAATCTTGTCTCTCTTCTGCTCCTCATCCTCCTTCAGGAACTGATGAAGTGTCTCAAACACCTCCATCTGTAATAATATATAATAATATAATAACATTTGGTTATTGTATAAATATGTATGGACTCATCTGGTTTGTTTTTAGCAGCATTTTCACAGATTTGTTTGAAGTCATTTCCAGATCCTGCTTCAGCACATTGACTTGCACCTCCAGCTCCCCCTGCAGGAAACAAGATTGTGTCTAATTGGATACAAGTGTGTGATTAGTGAAGTGGTGTATGGGAAATGTAGTCCAATGTGATGTGCATCAGTGAGTGTAGTGAGGAAGTCAGTATGATGAGTTAGTGACATCTGGTGAGGTACAAATCGAAGTCCATGGACCGGATTCATGACAGTTTGTTAGAACTGTATAGTTACTGTATAGTTACTCACAACTGATTGATAACATGCGTGTTCTGAAGGATGAGTCTAAAAGTAGTTGTTTTTAAAGATGCTTTAAATGACTGAACACACATAATATGAATTAAAATTAAACTTAACACAACAACAAAATACAAATTCAACTTGCATACTACATCACCTTTTCAGACGTTAGCCTACAGCCATAGGCCTAAACATACTTTATTTTATGTTTACATTGAAATACATACATTTTCAAGGAATAGTTCACACAAAAATAAAATTCTTCATTTAATCAGAAGCTCATTTAAATGGGTAGCAGCAAAATCTGTAGACAGCTCTCTTCAAAAAATAGACAGCTGATCTCCATCAGCAGATGTTCAGCGTCCTCACAGGAGCTTCATGATACAGTAAAACTACACAGAGTCAACACACAGAGAACCAACAGTGATCTGTTTCAGTGTTTGAGCTTCACCATTTGACGACACAGAGTAGTTTCATAATTTCCTTCATCTGCAGGTGAGCCCTGGCCATCTCAATGTAAAAAAGAAGACAAAATATGAATCAAAACAGACACAATAAATAATTTATTATGTGAGTCAATATTTAAGTGAATGTTAATTGAATAATAAAAAAAAAATCTAAACAAATAATAGTTTTTAAATATTTTAAGTTTTTAAAGTATACAGTTAAATAACATTGTTGTCACGGTTCGTGAATGCACCGTCTCCAGCTGTAGTCATGTTATGTCATGTTGATTGGTTCATGTGGGTGTTGCCACTGATCGCCTGATCAGCGGCAGGTGCATCTCATTCCAACCGCCTATTTAACGCCATGTCTTTCGTCTCCTGTTTGTCAGATCGTTGTTTGAGGTCCATGTGTTGATGTCTGTTCGTGCTCCTGTGTTCCTGTCCTTGCCCTGTTTCCTGTTTCGGTCTCCTTTGGATTATCACAGTCACTCACGGATTATCACCACGGATCACCGATCTACCACCACCGTCATCGCTACCAACGCACTCAAATCACCTACCCACCTGTCTGTGCTGCCATCGTGGTTCCTGCGTCACTCACCAGCATTCATCCATCACAACTCCTGTCAATAAACTACCTTTACTTGCATCTGCCTCCTGTCCTCCATTGTTAGCGTCACAGAACGATCTGACCAACATGGAGGCAGCGAGTAATCAACCTTCCTCCCTCGAAGTTTTCCTCAGCGCCAGTGTTCGGAGGATGGACTCCCAGGAGCGGACTCTTAACGACACTGGTCGCGCGGTTCAGGCTTTAGTGACGCAGGTGTCCGAGCTCACCCAACAGTTCCAGCTATTACGAGCTCCCACTGCGCCACTCACACCGCCTGTTCCACCAGCACCATCGGAGGCCCCCTACCAGCCGGAACCACGCCTCCCGATTCCGGAAGCGTACTCGGGTGAGCCCGACTATTGTAGAGCTTTCCTTAACCGTTGTGATATGCATTTTGCCCTCCAGCCTAGAACCTTCTCCAGTGAGAGGGCCAAGGTGGCCTTCGTTCTGACCCTGCTCTCTGGGAGGGCGGCATTGTGGGGAACAGCGGTGTGGGAGAACCAGGACCCATGCTGCGCCTCGTTCCAGGCGCTCTCCGCCGAGATGAGACGGGTCTTTGATCGGGCCGCCGCAGGACGGGAGGCGGGCAGGAGGCTGGCGGAGTTACGCCAGCACGAGAGATCCGTCTCGGACTATTCCATCGAGTTCCGGACCCTGGCGGCGGAGTGCCATTGGAACGAGGAGGCGCAGTGGGACATGTTCCTGCATGGGCTGGCTGACCGCGTCCAGAGGGAGATCTACGCCCTGGACCTTCCCCCGTCGTTCAATGGACTTATTGAGCTGGCCCTTCGGGTCGATGCACGGATGGAGAGGAGGGGGCTACTCAACACCCCATCCAGGGGACCGGCAGACGTGCGGTTCAGCGGCGGGGACGTGGCCAGCCCCGTCTACGATCACGAGCCCATGCAGGTAGGGCGAGCTCTGCTTTCCCGGGAGGAGAAGGAGAGGCGGAGGTCCCTGGGCCTTTGCCTTTACTGCGGGGGAGCCGGACATCAAGCCCACGCCTGTCCGGTAAAAGGCCAGGCCCGGTAGTACGTATGAGGCTACTATCGGGTGGGATCTCCGCCGAGAAGACCTCATCATCATCATCATCACCATCATCTTCTACGCTCCTCCCGGTATGGCTGCGGTGGTCAGCACAGACACATCACTGTCAGGCACTACTGGATTCCGGGGCAGAAGGTAACTTCATGGACAGCACATTAGCCCACAAGCTCCACATTCCCCTCAGACCTCTTCCGCACCAGATCACGGTTCACGCCCTCACTGGTCAGCAACTTCCCACCATATCATACATCACTGAAGACATTACACTCATCACCTCTGGCAATCACTCCGAGACCATCTCTTTTCACATCCTTGACTCTCCCCTGGCACCCATTGTCCTCGGACACCCTTGGCTCCTCCTCCACAACCCTAGCATTGACTGGCTCTCTAACTCCGTTTTGTCTTGGTGTAAAAGGTGTCATGAGTCTTGTCTAGTGTCTGCCTGTCCGTCTGTGTCTGTGTCTGTGTTGCAGGAGGAGGCGGTGGATTTGTCTAACGTGCCCGCTGAGTACCTCCATCTGAAGGAAGTGTTCAGTAAGTCTCGGACTGCTTCTCTTCCTCCGCATCGTCCTTACGACTGTGCCATAGATTTACTATCAGGTAAGTCTCCGCCTAAGGGCAAACTCTATTCACTTTCTGTTCCAGAGAGGGAGGCTATGGAGAAATATATTTCTGATTCTCTAGCTTCTAAATTCATCCGCCCTTCCTCTTCTCCTGCTGGGGCGGGGTTCTTTTTTGTGGGAAAGAAGGACGGATCTCTGCGACCTTGTATTGATTACCGGGGACTGAACAACATCACGGTAAAGAATACTTATCCTTTGCCGTTGATGTCTTCGGCCTTCGAGAGGTTGCAGGGAGCATCAATTTTCACAAAACTGGACTTACGCAATGCGTATCATTTGGTTCGGATCAGGGAGGGGGATGAATGGAAGACCGCTTTTAACACCCCCAGAGGGCACTTTGAATACTTGGTTATGCCCTTTGGGCTCTCCAACTCCCCAGCGGTCTTCCAGGCACTCGTCAACGACGTGCTGCGAGATATGATCGATCAGTTCATTTATGTCTACCTGGACGACATATTGATTTTTTCTTCTTCTCTCCAGGAACATGTGCAGCACGTCCAACGAGTGCTTCAGAGGTTGCTAGAGAATGGGCTTTTTGTCAAGGCGGAGAAATGCGAATTTCATGCACAGTCAATTCCATTTTTGGGGTATATCGTGTCGACTGAGGGAATACGCATGGATCCCGAGAAGGTTAAGGCTGTGGTAGAATGGCCAAGCCCAGATTCCCGTAAGGCCCTACAGAGGTTTCTGGGGTTCGCTAACTTCTACCGGCGTTTTATTCGCAACTTCAGCCAACTAGCCGCACCTCTGACCGCCTTGACCTCCGCCAAGACTGCGTTCAGGTGGTCGGACACAGCTGAGGCTGTGTTTGCCAAACTGAAGAGCCGTTTCATTTCAGCCCCTATTCTGATTACCCCTGACCCTACACGTCAGTTCGTGGTGGAGGTCGACGCATCAGAGGTGGGGGTAGGAGCAGTGTTATCTCAACGTTCTCCCTTAGATGACAAGGTCCACCCTTGCGCGTATTTTTCATATCGTTTATCTCCGGCAGAACGAAATTACGATATTGGTAACCGAGAATTGTTGGCAGTTAAGATGGCATTGGAGGAATGGCGACACTGGTTAGAGGGATCGGGGGTTCCTTTTATAGTATGGACTGACCACAAGAATTTAGAGTACATTAGCACCGCCAAGAGGTTGAACTCCAGGCAGGCTCGGTGGGCACTTTTTTTCGGACGTTTTGACTTTACTATCTCGTACCGCCCGGGTTCCAAAAATATCAAACCCGATTCTTTGTCGCGTATTTTTGACCATTCCGAACGCCCGTCCACTCCCGAGTGTATTTTTCCTGAGACATTAGTGGTCTCCATTCTCACATGGGAGATCGAATCGAAGGTCAGAACGGCCTTAGAAGGGGTAACGCCTCCGCCCGGGTGCCCACCGAACCGTTTATTTGTGCCGGAGGGATTAAGGTCCAACGTTATCCAGTGGGGACATTGCTCGAATGTAGCTTGCCATCCAGGGGTTAACCGTACTAGATTTTTAGTCAAGCAACGATTCTTGTGGCCACTTATGGCTCGCGACATTCACAGTTTTGTTTTGGCTTGCTCGGTTTGTGCCACTGGTAAGACTTCCAATCGGCCCCCTGATGGGTTACTCCAACCGCTGCCGGTTCCTTCGAGACCCTGGTCCCACATCGCTCTAGATTTTATTACCGCCCTCCCGCCCTCCCAGGGCAACACGGTAGTTTTAACCGTGGTGGACCGGTTCTCGAAGGCGGCCCACTTTATTCCCTTGCCCAAATTACCCTCAGCCAAGGAGACAGCGTTGACCGTCGTAGACCATGTCTTTCGTTTACATGGCCTCCCGATAGACGTGGTTTCCGACAGGGGACCCCAATTTGTGGCTAAATTTTGGCAAGAATTCTGTAGACTACTGGGAGCGACTGTAAGTCTGTCCTCAGGGTTTCACCCCCAGAGCAATGGTCAAACCGAGAGAGCCAACCAAGATTTGGAAAGGGTGTTGCGATGTTTGGTCTCCAAGAATCCTTCCTCCTGGAGCCAACAATTGTCTATGGTGGAGTACGCCCACAATACCTTACCAGTATCAGCTACGGGCCTATCTCCTTTTGAGTGTAGTGTAGGTTACCAGCCACCTATTTTTCCCAGTATGGAATCCGAAGTTGCGGTCCCCTCCGCTCACGCCTTCGTCCAGAGGTGCCACCGCACTTGGACCAGAGCCCGTGAGACTCTACTCCAAGTGGGGGCGCGCACCAAGGCCAAGGCCGATCGCCACCGGTCTAGGCCTCCCGTATACGTCGTGGGTCAAGAGGTGTGGCTTTCAACCAAGAATATTCCTCTCCGGTCCAAATCTAATAAATTGGCTCCCAAATTTATTGGCCCGTTTACTGTCACCAAAATCATTAGTCCGGTGGCAGTCCGCCTTAAACTCCCTCCTACGTACAGGAGAATTCATCCCGCCTTTCATGTGTCCAAAATTAAGCCCGTATTTCATTCTCCCATTAATCCGCCTACCCCGGTCCCTCCCCCGCCGCGTCTCGTAGATGGGGAGACCACCTATTTGGTAAATCGTATTCTGGACTCTAGAAGGAGGGGACGCGGATTTCAGTACTTGGTGGACTGGGAGGGTTACGGTCCGGAGAAGAGAAGTTGGGTACCTGCTAGGGACATCCTGGATCACTCCCTTATCGATGATTACAATCGACAGGTAAGAGATTCTGGGGACGCCAGGAGGCGTCCTTAGGAGGAGGGGTACTGTCACGGTTCGTGAATGCACCGTCTCCAGCTGTAGTCATGTTATGTCATGTTGATTGGTTCATGTGGGTGTTGCCACTGATCGCCTGATCAGCGGCAGGTGCATCTCATTCCAACCGCCTATTTAACGCCCTGTCTTTCGTCTCCTGTTTGTCAGATCGTTGTTTGAGGTCCATGTGTTGATGTCTGTTCGTGCTCCTGTGTTCCTGTCCTTGCCCTGTTTCCTGTTTCGGTCTCCTTTGGATTATCACAGTCACTCACGGATTATCACCACGGATCACCGATCTACCACCACCGTCATCGCTACCAACGCACTCAAATCACCTACCCACCTGTCTGTGCTGCCATCGTGGTTCCTGCGTCACTCACCAGCATTCATCCATCACAACTCCTGTCAATAAACTACCTTTACTTGCATCTGCCTCCTGTCCTCCATTGTTAGCGTCACAATTGTAACAGTGTATACATTTCTAAATATGAATATTTATTAATAACATTGTAACAATGTATACATTTAGATACAATTTCACCCATAATTATTAACTAAATAGTATTTTAGTTTATCTACTTGATCTCCATGAACACTTTCTTTGACAATAATACTAAATCCACCAAACTCTTAATAAACACCTCACAATCTAAACATGTAACTCTGAAAATCACATTAGAGCGCTGCCAAACAGTCAAACAATAAGGTTGTGTATGAATGTATGTTGTGAGCAGATGATCTTTAATATCAAGTCTAGTTTCAGCCCAGTAAAGTAAGTATATTTTCCTGAAGAATCCCCAGGATCTTTACAAACTTCTTTCAACAAGTTTACTCAATATAAGTTGGGCACATGTGTGGTTCTCAAACAAATAACACACATTAAGTTGACTCATTCATAGTAAAAAAAGAAAAGAAAAACAGTATTTCTATAGCGATGTCGAGTGGTTTATTCTCTGTACACACAGAAGAGGGCGTCACTAGCATGTGAATGAACTCTTATTGACCATCAGCAGACATGAGCTTTTGACAAAGAACTGATGATCAGTTATCTTCAACATATCACTTTAGATTGTGTTCATACAGACAAAAATAAAGGAGCACAGTACAAAAATACATATTCATAGATGCAGCGAAACATAATATTAAGAAAACTGAAGTTTCAGGAATGTTTAAAACTGTGAAATCTAAATTGGGATCTAAACGTCAAACAGTGACAGAAAGACCTTAAATGTATTGAAGAATACAGACATTTTCATGCTGTGGAGATTTATTGACATCATTAAACTTGTCAATTTAAACATCTCCCTCTTAATTTACTTTGAATTAAAAATGTCATTAGGACATTTTAGTCACTATTAGTGATGAATTTGTTCCTCATAAATCGTTCAGTTTAATTTAGTTATAGACTGTAACATGACGACACATTCAGTTATCTGCAGCGTCTCAGTAAAGACTGAAGATGAAACACTGTGGCGTGAGAAATGGTCTTTTAAAAGACTTTGAGAGTGAACTACAGTCTTCAGGTCAATGATTTAAATAGTGAGCACATGCTTCAGTGCTCTGAGAGTGTTTATAGAGCTGTGAGTTAAACACTTCATGACTGACACTGTTTATCATAATAACACACAACAACTAGAATGATCTTAGGAATGCATTTTCAAGGTTAATTATTGCTTTTATTTAAATAGCTTCTTATTTTAATTTTTTTCAGAAAACCATTCAGTCTGGAACTCCATCAAGATACAAAATATGAGTAACTGTATTTCGTTATAATTACATTTTAAATGAGGGGTAATCGGAATACAGTTACATCTGAAAAGTATGAAAAATACAAAAACTCCTAGAATTCAGATTAACAACAGATTATTTTGAATCATACATGAAATAAAGGTTTATAAAGTCAAACGATAGCTTTATGTGCTTTACAGATGAACTTGGAGTCTTTATTCATTCGAAATGTTCAAGAATAGATCATCTTTGTTGCGGTAATGTGAGTTCATGATCCGATTTGTGAAAAGATGATTCTTTTGAGTCAATCTTTTAAAAGAATCATTTATTTTGTTTAATTAAACCAATGTGGAAATCAATGGTTCACAAACTGTAAAGATCTGAGGTGTTTTCACAAAAGCATCCTTAGCGAACTGTGGTTCGAGCTCTGTCAATTTTGACTCAGCAATTCTTTTGTGCCGATCGCTTCTCCATAGAGAGGATTATCATCACTTAAAGTTTGGTCCATTCATTAAACAAATTTATTGTATAACTTAGACAACTGTGCAGTTGTTTTGGCTGCTTTTATTATGTGTTTGGTGCGTCTGGATTCGTTTTGAAGCTTGGAATGCAGCATGAAACAGCACAGAATCACATTCATTGTAGTCTGATTGAATTTCTGTTGATTGGAAGATTTTGTTGTTCTTAGAAATTCTGTGGAAATTTATATTGTTAAAAATAAAATGCAAAGAAAACACAAATCTTATGACTGGTAAATGCCACTTTTATTTAGATTTGGAAAGCATAAAAACAAGACATCAAATTAATATGTTCCTTTGTGTGTTTCATAGCGTAAAGGTGTCAAATGATGTTGGTAAAAAGAACATTATTTTGTGTAATGAAATATGTTTATGTTCAAAAAACACATTATTTTCCACATACTGTACATTATTGTTTCTCCTCTATGTCCCTGCCTTCTGAAACGCATGTACTTTTACAAAGCTCATCGGTCTGAAAAGCGAGGTGTGCTCTGATTGGACAGCTATCCAGGGCGTTGTGATTGGCCGAATGTTTCAATCGTCTGACGGAAATGGTACATCCCTCAACATATACTGTTATGGCATGTCCCAGTCAGAACACCAGCATGACAGGACACAAAGAAAACCCATTACAAACGAGACAGCATGCAATGGGGAGATAATTACATAATTACTTTTTACGTGTTGTGTTGTATATCATGGCACGTAAACATAAAATCTTGTCTGACAAACAACAAGTGCTACTCTACACAGCTCAACATTTGTGTTTGAATCATCAGTGACAAATCCTTTACATATGAAAACCTACTTGCAAACCGTGAGTCAGAAGCGCCAGATTGTCCTGGTAAAGAGTGAAGAACAGACTTTTACTCTTAATCTGTAGCGAAATACATTTTAAAAGTAAACTTCCCAGCAATGCGAGTCTCTCCAGACCTCTCTCTTCCTGCAGCGGATCCAGACCAGGGTACTCCAGCTCCAACATCACCGTCCTGAAACACGAGCCCAGTGATCTGACCAACAGTAAACTCCTGCTGCACACAGATCATGCTCACCGGGTGCCGCAGCATAAACGACTGCCCACTGCTCCGGGTGTGTGTTCACTGCTGTGTGTGTGTGTGTGTGTGTGTGTGTGTGTGTGTGTGTGTTCACTGCTGTGTGTGTGTGTGTGTGTGTGTGTGTGTGTGTGTGTGTGTGTGTGTGTGTTCACTGCTGTGTGTGTGTGTGTGTGTGTGTGTGTGTGTGTGTCTGTGTCTGTGTGTGTGTGTTCACTGCTGTGTGTGTGTGTGTGTGTGTGTGTGTGTGTGTGTGTGTGTGTGTGTGTGTGTGTGTTCACTGCTCTGTGTGTGTGTGTGTGTGTGTGTGTGTGTGTGTGTGTGTGTGTGTGTTCACAGTGTGTGTGTGCACTTTGGATGGGTTAAATGCAGAGCATGAATTCTGAGTATGGGTCACCATACTTGGCTGAATGTCACGTCACTTTCACTTTTGTCACTATTCATGACACGCTATTCTAAAGAGAAACTTCATAAATAATAACTAAACCACAACATGGCTTCGAATGAAGCAGTTAAGAAAGCCATAAATATTAGTATTTTAATTTGACAGTTAAAGGACAGTTAATTGATTCTTTTTTTGTTTGAATAAAAACTCTGAGATAATGCAGTAGTAAAATTTATTTTGTTTAATGTTTTTATAAAAATAGTTATCAAAATTAGACTTATTAATTATACAATTATTATAAAATTCATATTTCTTGTTTTGATGAATCAATTAATCATTATTATTATTAATTAATTATATTTAAAAAGGCATAGTTTTAATTTTGCTTAACATTTAATAATAATTGCTTAATGTTTTATTCAAATATAATAAATAACAAAAAGAATAAACATACAGTAGTAATAATACTAATAATAATATTACTACGAATAAAAAAAGCATGAAATCTTGACACCCAGACGAGCTGCACTGCAAAGACCCAGACCCAAACACCCACCTGAAGTGATGCATTGTGGGTCAGATTAGATCATAGATCTTCACTGCAGGTCTGCACACTTTCAGAAGCAGTCTAAAGTTGTAACTTACACTGAATCACTAGGAAGCGCCGTCTGCATCATGAGTCCTGCTGCTTGACTCTGCTGTATTTCAGAAGTACTCCAGCTTTGATTGACAGGAGTGTGTCAGTGGTGTTGGTGCACAGATGTCATGTGATCATCACTGATGCAGACTCGTCTCTGGAGGATCGAGAGCAGGTTCAGTGTCTGCAGACGCAGGTGCAGGACTGTTATTCAAACACCGCAGCATTGATCTCTTCAGAATCTCTGCATCCTCACAGTCTTTTACCATTTTAGACAGAATTTTGTACGAAGATTTTTTTTGTGCACACATTTATGTTGTAATATTTGGAAAATAAAATTAAAGAAAAAAAGCAAGAAAAAAATTAATATCTGGAATATCCTTTATTATAATAAAGAACAAATGTATACTACCATTTAAACGATTGTGGCCCGTAAGATCAAGGATGCATTAAATTGCACTAAATGATGGCCTTATAAGAATAAGATGACAGACTTACTGAAATTGACATTGCATTTCGCAATCACTAGGGGGCGCCACTATATAAGTTTTTTTTTTTTTCCTGGGTAAAGGTACAGACATAAAGACAGTCACCATATATTGACATAATAATATAACCTGAAAAAAAATTAATAATAAAAAATGCTGGTAAAACACACAACCTGTCAGTCTATCTGGAACAAATACAGACAAATGGAAACCCAGTGTTGATGATTTTGTGATTTGCCTTGGAGATGTATTACACATTTACATTTTATATTTTGAGGTTTTATTAAATAATTAAACAACAGCATAATGGCAAATCTAAAACCTAATAAAACTCTTCAAGACAAACTAAAAGCAACAACAATAGCCTACTACTAATAATAAAAGGATTAAAGATTTTATTGTCGCCTAGTCAGTTGAGTGAAGACTTATTTTATTTTTATTTTTTTACATGAGTGCAAAATTATAACAGAGCTGTGAAGTCAGTTTCATTTGGCGAATCTGTTCATTCAAACAGTTTGTTTCAGATTGTCTGCCTGCGTCCCAGTGTGCCAACTATCCATCTTAAATAGTGATATTGGTAATTTCCAATACTATTAAGGGTGGATTGGAAATACATGGGACGCAAGGTCTGATTCAAACTATCCGCATGCTCTAAACCTCCCAAATACACCATATATCTACATACACATCACAAGCCTTCACTTTCCTCGTCGGTAATTGATTGGCTCATTACGAATTAAACACATCCGAGGCAGTTCAATGAATCACGAGTTGCTGATTCACTGAATCTTTCAGCCCGGTTGCGGTTGGTGAATCTGATTCAAAAACCGATTCGTTCTCAAATCGATGTTTGGTCTCTGGAGCGCAAATGGAGATCCATGCTAAATGGAAACAAGCAGTTTGGGATTCATAGGAATCCAATTTATCGCTAAATGTTTTTCACATTTAGCCAACATATTATATGCACAACTATTGAGGCTAAATTTTGAGGGGACTGAAAATAACAGATTTATTTCCTTCCGACATGGATACGTTCAGCACAGAAATAGATGGAATTTTATTTCCGTGCAATTCTCTTTTTATTAACGCCAATATAGGACTTTTAACTTTAAGGCAGTATTAACTCAGATCAACAGAGCCATGCGCACAATGGAAGAGTTAGTAAAACCTGAATTACTTTCCACACAGAGGCACGTGTGTACAGTTGTAACCCGCCCTCCCTGAGCCTTTGAAAGAATTTGCTCTGTCTTTCCTCATTAAACTGGACTAAACATCGCCTTGGATTGTGTGTTAAACTTGAAAACATGCTCCTGGAAACACAAACGCACGGCACATTTCTACTGGTGGTCACAAAAATGTCATGATTGAGTGAATATTGTTGTTGGAAGATGAAGAGAGCAGGTGAGTGTGTTTTTCTTTTTACACGTAATGCACACAAAGTCACAACTACAACCATTTCAATTATACAATAAGCTGATGTGATATTTAAATAACGTGTCATTTAAAAGACTTGTCAAAAGTGTGTTATCACAAGCTCACCACTTGTTTATTTTATGCTTGTTTGAAATTCCCTTTTTAAAAGGAAAGTCAAATATAAATGAAAATAGAGAGTTGTCAAAATATTGTAACACCTGTTTTTTCTAGGATGGGTTTGGTTTGGTTTTTAAACTCCTTCAAGCATCTACTCGAAATATTCACTGGAGTAAAATGTATGGCAGCTATTAGTTTCAGTCTACCATATTTATCTGATTTTTGTTTTTATGTTATTTTAACAATGTTAAATAGTAGAATATGCAATATAATTATTACTTTCATTGAAGCTGGGGACTTTCCATGTACAGTACATTCTTGCAATGTGGTGAAACTGAAATGACAGAAACATAAGGTGCTTATGAGAACAACTTTCTGTTTTGGGCTTTGATGGACTCCAAGCCTATTTAATGTTTCGTTAATGTAACACTTAATGTCATTACCTAATTGTTTGAGTAAAAAACATAAAGAATATATTTCGATATTACGGTGCCCGGGAGATGGCATGGTCAGTCGTTCCCTCAACATAGCATCTCAAGGCCACGACTTCTTATGTTGAGGGAAGGACATGTTTTTCTCGTGGCCATGAGTTTAATGTTTAAACAAACCTGCCCGACCATAGCAACCTGGGATTATCAGAGATTTATTCATTCATATTTCATTTTGAATCGCAAAATTTGTACATTATTTATTATAGAAAATATTTCATTATTGAATTATTATATTAACCATATGGCTTGGCTGCCGGACTTTATTACCTAGGATAGTCAGCATTCAAATTAAGTTTATCATGAATAAATGTTACATAAAGTGCATAATATAAAATAGGCCTACAGGAAAACATTTTTATCCATTATACAGTCTTGTAAGTCCATTAACTGATCATCTTGTTACCGTAATATTTGTATATAGTTGAAATGATCTTGTGGCCACGACAAAATATGAAATTCTCACAAGTTAATATGACGTTCCCACAAATTAATATCTCGTGGCCAAAACATATTGTCATGTTCCTACGAATTATTATATCGTGGCCACGACGAAACTAAGTGAACCGACCATGTCATCTCCCATTTTAAATAAGCTAACTGTGTTTCAGCCAAAGAATTATTTTCCTTGTTCATATTTCTGTATGTGCTTTTCTTTTTCCTTGCAGCTGGTGATCAGAAACCACCTTTGGCACCAAAACCGAAGGTTCTCCCACCACCCATGCAAATAGTACATCCACCTGCTTCAAAGCTGTGTGTTTACCAGCCTTCCTTGCCAGCTGTTAAATGCAAAGTTAAGCCTGATCTGCCACCAAAACCATGCCTCTCCAAACTCCCCCCTCCAGCTTTCAATATGAAACGCCTAACATCCAAGGTTGGTCATCAAGCTGTTTCACAACAAACGTCTGGCATCACAAAGAACGTTGGTGCTTTAAATTTTAGAAATGAAACTCAGAATAGCAACAAGCCGGAGTGGGATTACATCATTCCCATCTGCGTATGCAATGACCGAAACTGTGCCAATTGTTCACCGAAGGAAAACAACCAAAATGTTCACCAACAAAGTTCTGATAAGTATAAGGCGAGCAAAAACAAAGGACCTGGAAAGATCCAATTAAAACCTTCCTTGAAAATACCAGAAGAACAGAAGCATTTAGTGACAACCTCTTTGTCGAAGTCCATCTCTGAACACAGTTCATCCAATAGTAATCATTTCCATCCAACTGAAAAACCTCGGAAAACATCCCAGAACACAGAGCCACTGAAGGCACATCAGAGTGGTTCTGAGATGCAGTTGACCAGAAAGCACCAAAACAACATTGTATCTAGTGTTAATTCATCTGCTGATAGTAATCCAGAACCTCTAAAATGTCAACAAGCCATAAGTAGTGTGCAATATTGTCCATCCGCTACAAAGCCACCTAAAAAAGCACCAGTGGCCATGCAGCGCAAAACTATGAAGGAACAATCCAGCCCAGTCCTTCAGGAGGCAACAGGCCTCACAAAAAAAGAGTTCACTGTCTTACCAGTTGATGTAAACAATCCAGATCCATTATGGAAAGAAAGTCCAAAGGTGAACATCAATGCTGTAAGACATTCTAGAGAGAACAAAGATCCTCAGGCCTCAAGAGGTGCAAAAAGCACCCAGTGCATCAGCCAGAAGGGCGCTCCAACACCAGCCCCACGCCAGAAGACCTCTCGGGTGCAACAAAATAAATCCCAGGATATTGGTGTACAGGGGACTGTAAAGAAAGCAAAAAATCTGGATGTTACCACTGAGGTCATTGACATTTTGGTATCAAGCAATAAAGACATGAAGAAGCCCCAAAAACTTCGACCTGATGGCAACAGGCACAACAACATTGGGGCTACAGAGCTTTCAGTAGATACGCTTCCTAAAAAGACACCAGAATCCCAATCTCCTCTTGCAGTTGAGAAGAAGCAAGCAAGTCATGTGCCAAACAAGAAGACTCTCAAGCCGAAATCTAAGTCCTTATCGTCAGCAGACACCCATAAACCTAATGGCCTCAAGAAGACCTCCTTTCTTACGATCATGGACCTCGAATCTGGCAAAAAGGTGCCTAAGTTATCCATCAAGTGTGGACAGGCTGTCGATCTTGCTCCGGTTATGAATGAACAGCCAGTGGACACAGAGAAAAGCAAGCGCAAAATCTGCTCTCTGGAACTGCTGCCTCTGCACTTTGTACTCCCAGATGGACTGGATTTGAGTCCAGCAGTGAATGGGAACATATTAGGAGTTGAGCAGAGTGTCGATGAAGGTCTGGAGAGTGCTGGTGAATCTGAACATGCATATGAAGACATCGCAGAATATGAAAACCTGCCTCCTTTTAGCCCTGCAAAGGCACAGGATACCATTAAATACCAATACCAGTCTTCAAAATATGAGGACGATGGTATTTATGAAGTTCCTGATGAGTTCCCAGAACACTGTGTAGATACCAAAGAGCAGCAGTTTCTTGAAAGGTTAGTATGCATGGATATCAATTAAAAATTGTCCAATATGTTGGGTGTCCTGACTTGAGCACCTTTCCTGATGACCCCCCCTTCTACACTGTGGGGTTGTGCAAAAAATCTAATGTGATTTTCATGCGCATCTCGTTATTAAAGACGCTCCTGTGATAATTACTGTATCTCCAGTACATGCATTCAGATCAGGGTTGCCAGGTTTTCACAACAAAACCTGCCCAATTGCTTCTTAAAACTAGACCAATTGTGATTTGAAGGGGTTCCCCCTTAAAAATTGCATTCCAGAATACCACGTTTTTGAGATTGGGTTGCTTCGACCCATGGAAATGAAAAACAACCAAGGACTTGGCAACACTGGTTCAGATGGAGCAGCATTTACTACACGGAACCATAGTTCAACTGACAAGCTACACAAAATCGCTTTCATAATCGGCAATGAATCGCTTGTGTAGATTGTTTTGTGAAAACACAGATTAGAAACAAATTTTTTTTGGTCAATGTTAAATTACTATTGTGATGCTTAAATTTAGACATGACAACATTATAATGTACAGTATAAAATAATTAAAGATTTCTTGGTTCCTGAATTTTAACTTAAAGGGTTCATACGACGTTGCTAAAAAGAACGTTATTTTGTGAATTTGGTGTAATGAAATATTTACGCGGTTTACAGTTCAAAATATAAATTGCCTTTCTGAAACGTGTCGATTTTTACAATGCTCATCATTCTTAAAAGCATGGTGTGCTCTGATTGGCCAGCTATCCAGTGCAAAGTAATTGGCTGAATACCTCAAGCGTGTGACGGAAATGTTTCACCCTTTACCACCCTTTTAAGTAGAATGCAGAGTTGCTATTGTAATTTGAATGTAAGGTGGAGTTAAAATAAACCAAAATTTAAACAAATCAACTATTAAAGCTGTTTAGAAAAGTCACGTTTGTAAAAGTTTGTTTTTCAAAAAAGTTAAAAATATTGACGTTTACATGCTGTACCTAGGGATGGATATTTGTAGTTAGTTTACATATTATAATCATATTTAATATATATTTTAGCAACATGAAAATTCATATTCCTGTCATTCAAACTCCAATTCCAATTTTCTTTGGGTTTTATCTAATTAGATTTAATTTCACACTTTAAGATTTAAAAAAATATATACAAAATAAACTAATATATAAAAAAATCTCTAATATCACCTTATTTTAAACTAATCATTTTTTTATTACATTTTCAAATGATTTCCCCCAATATTAGTAACAAAATTTAATTAAGGCTAGATAATTTGGCAGATGGTTAAGTTTGGGTAAGTCTTTCTTGTTTGTACTGAAATAATTAGAGAGCTGCTGGCTGACAGCACCAGCAAAACATAAGGTCAATACAAACTTAAAAACATGTTTTGTTTGGTTTATGTGACGCACCCATTCCACATAGAATCTGAAGAATGGCCACAGCGTTCTGAATAGATGTTGCTGAATGATATCACATTTGACCTACATTTAATTCAAACTACAGCTTCTGAGTCATAACTATCCACTCTTCTGGGCCCTCATTTATCAACAGTGCAATGTGTGCATAATGAATGCGTAAGCGCAGTTTCACACAAAGTGTGTGAACTACCAACTTGTATGTAGGAATGTGCTGAAATATAAGTACAAAATATAGAACCTTTTCTACGCACTGTTGATAAATGAGGCCCATGGTTCTGTAGCTGTTCTGGAGGGAAGAAGGGAAATTTGGTGATGCATTCATGACAGCTCTTCAGTTCCTCTCACAATCCTTTACAATATGGGAGGTGTTTTGATTTCTTTCCAGAAATGTTTTGGAAGAAGTACTGGAAGTGGATGATACACATTCAGAAGATGACGGTAGCTCAGAAGATGAGGATAACAATGTCAATAAAGGAAAACAGGTACTGTATTCACATTATTAAGGAATGCTTTAAAATCTTCTAACACTTCATAAGTTAAAGGTTTCATTCACCCATTAATGAAAATTTTAATCATTTACATACCCTCATGTCGTTCTAAACCTGTATGAGTTGCTTTCAGTTGGTGGTTCCCATTGACTCCCATAGTATTTCTTATCCCATGGAAATCAATGGGAACCACCAACTGTTTGATTACCAGCAATCTTCAAAATATCTTCTTTTATGTTCAACATAAGAAAGCAACTCATACAGGTTTGGAACGACATGAGGGGTAAGTAAATGATGACAGAATTTTCATTTTTGGGAAAACTATCCCTTTAACACTTCATTGATCTTAAAAAAAGAAAAGTTATTTATTTACAGAAATATAACAGAACAGGATATACCATTTCTATACATTGTTTACTTATTTAATTAGAGATAAACAGTTATTTTTGATGGTAATTTCTTATCTTTTTTCTAGACTGAAGCGAAGAAAACCAAGGTTGCGTACATTGTAAATGAGATCTCATCTTCAGAGAAAGTGTAAGTCTTGTTCGCATAAATTCAATAAATACAGAGTTCTGGCATGAAACTGTAGATGGGGCAGTCCGATAGGTCTACCTCAATCTGAGCTGGTGACATCATTGTAACATGGCAGCTGATTGGTTCTCTCCTGTATCAGTAGCCAATGATCTTATTGCTTAATATTCAATACTTTGTTTGTTTGTTTTTGCTGTAGCAGTTTGCAGCGCACTTTAGAAACCCTCCTCCTTCCCCAGCTCCACCTGTACAGATCTGCTATGGGGTGATTCATGTATGCTATATGGGGGTTATTCATATGTGTTATATTTGCAGCAGCAGTATTTCTTACATGCTCACAGCAGCATGTTGTGGATGTATTGGCAGTAGTAAGTCTCTGTATTCTCTGCCGCAGTAGCAGCGTAGCATATCTATTCCGCGAAAAAAAATACAATAACATTGTCATGTACATTACCATGCCAATCCCTCCGAGAGTTGTCATGACAGAACTTAAGTTTTATTTGCATAAATCCTTCCTTTTGAAATTGGTATTCTTTCTTAAAATTCTCTTAATTGTTCTTTTTATCTGCTTATTTCCAGATTCGTGAAAGTGCTGAAGCTGCTCCATGTAGTAAGTGTTCACTATGACTTGAGTTGATTTATGCACAGTCACGTTAAGTAGCAGCCATTGCGTAATGTCCCATGTAAAGGTCTGCTTTTGAACCTGTTTTATGAAATGAGTAAATCAGTCACATGGGCTCTTTTCTAAATCTGCTTTTTAATGCTTCATCTGCTTCTTGTACATTATTAGTGAAAGCAGACTGACTTGCAGTAGCATTATTGCACTAAAACTATTAGTTTCTCAGTAATTTTGTCAATATGTTTTAAAACCTAAAAATAGCAGTTTGGTAGCATCAAAGTAGCGAGCTGCTTTTTTCATTCAGCTGTTAAAGTAGAGACTAATTAGTTTAATTGAAATGTTACAACAAGAGTCATATACATTTAAATGAACACACTTTACTGTTTGGGATCAGTAATGTAATTTTACATTTTGAAGCAGATCAGCAGGTTTGTCTGTAGTCTGTTAGGTTAAAATCAGTCCTGGGTAAATAAAACCAGTTTAAGCATTGTTTTTATCCAGGAAGGGTTCACCCTTATTTTCTCGTACTCATGTCGGTATGAATTCAGTGGAATAGGATACTTTTATTGTGTTAAGTTTCAAAGCCTTTGGCTATTTCTCAGAGCTTTTGGTGTTAAAAGGTCTTTGGAATAGCATCTAAAATAATGGTTTTCTGTAATTTAATATCACTTCCTTTCGCCCTGCAGGATTTTCGTGACGCGGTGCTGAAGGCCTCCTGTCAGGCGGGGAAACCCGTAATCGACGAGCGAGTCTTGAACCAGATCCTGTGTCATTTGCCGCAGCTGTACGAGCTCAACTGTGACCTGCTGAGAGAGCTGGAAGAACGGGTTGCTCACTGGTAATGAAAACATCAACAAACTACCAGAAAGCAACAAATCTTCATACCTTCTTATTTATATTGAAATGCTGGGAAGTCAGTAGCTGCAGTGCGTTTGTAGGTCACCGTTTCATGGAAAATGTCACTGTAGAGCTTTAGACAAATTTATGTTTGATATTTATGTAAAAGCTAAGCTAGACAAAGATATTAGCTATATTAGTCAATGACACATGTGACCCTGGAGAACAAAGCCAGTCATAAATAGCACAGGTATATATGTATAGCCAACAATATACTGTATGGGTCAAAATTGTTGATTTTTCTTTAGTCAAAATGCTTAGAATATTAAATAAAGATAATGTTCCATGAAAATATTTAGTAAATTTTCTACAATAAATATATCAAAACTTAATTTTTGATCAGTAATTTGCATTGCTAAGAACTTCATTTAGACAACTGTAAAGGTGATTTTCTCAATATTTAGATTTTTATTTTTTTGCACCCTCGGATTCCAGATTTTCAAATAGTTCAAATCTCGGCCAAATGTTGTCAGATCCTAACAAACTGTACATCAATGGAAAGTTTATTTATTCATATTATATATAAATCTCATTTTTAAAATATTGACCCTTATGACTGGTTTCGTGGTTCGGGGTCACATGTAAGAGTGACATTTAAAATCCAGTTTAAAACAAATGTGTCAAGTTTTAGAAATGTACTCTTTAGCCCTATTCAGACGGGACTAGTTTTCTAAACTACGTTTGAGTTTCGATTCTTACCACCTGACGTCTGCGAAGGTGGGAGGGTCTGATTTGTGCATCTGGGCATCACAGAGATCACGCGCTCTGTATGGATTCATTCAGAATGATTGCCATTAGTATTATTACACAATAAATACTAAATGGTTAGTATAGCAATACCATGTTAATGTGTGGTTCCTTTAGTTTAACTTGTTTTCCTTTTTTTTTTTTTAAATGTAATTAAAACATTATGTAACTGAGTACATAAATGAACGTGAGTAATCTTACCTGATGCTGATATTACTTGATCTTGCTCTTGATTTTATTATTTTATTATTATTTCTTTGCCGGTAAGCAAATATATCAAACATGCGCGCGGTAAGAGCATCTACGGTAATTCACGTTGGCCAAAACACACAAGGAAACACGTTGTGAAATAAAATATCACCGGCAATCACAGACATTCGCATTCGGACGGGATTAAAATCACCAAGTACGTCTGTGAAACACATATTTCTCTAACGACCCCCTGTAAAACTAGTCCCGTCCGAATAGGGCTTAAGTACTAATGTTGGCTCATATTCAAGGAAAATAAAAAAATAATAATAAAGAAAACATTTCATAAATATTACACTTAATAAATGTAGTGTAGTGTAACCAACATATTTTTCACATGCAAACCTAAATTTAAAAAAAAAAATATATATATATATATACATAAAATCAATTTCTACAGTAAATATCCTGTTTAAAGTCACACTACATTACATTTAACAACCTGAACTAATAATATAAAATGTAAAGAAAATAAAAAAAAATTCTTTATAGAAACAGTGTTTTTAAATCAGTGTATGTATTGATTAGTGTAATAGGTCCGAATATAAACATATCATTAACCCGTTTAATATTTGGGGTTAATTCATAATTTTATACAAAAAGTCACTAAAATAAACACTTCAAGAATGTAATAATGTAAATATTTAAAAATGTGTATTATTTTAATATCTCACCCACTTGTCATTCCAAACTTGTTTGACTTTCTTCTGACACAAAATAAGAAAATTTAAAGAATGTGCTAGTTGCTCTTTTCCATGACGTTTCCATGAATAGGACTGCAGCTTTAAAGCTTCATGAAGGAACCAAATGCACAACAAAATATCATAGAAATAGTCTAAATGATTCTTGCACTATTCTCCTAGTCCCTAAAGCAATGTCATAACCTTGTGTGAAAAACATCCGGAAATGTAACTTCACTGTAAATTTTGACATCTTCAATAGCCCTTCTTGACAATTAGCAGTGTTCTTTTGAATCTAAATCAAATGACTCTGAATCTAAATGATTCATTCACAAATTGAACTGAGCTGTTTCTTTAAGAGCAACCAGCACATTCTTCTAAATATCTTTATGTGTGCGTGTTCCACAGATGAAAGAACGTCTTGTGAGTTTGGAACAAAATAAATGATTACAAAGAGTATTTTTATTTGAACTATTAATAGATGTTTCCTTGTTCAAACAGGAACGAGCATTGTTGTGTAGCAGACATATTTGTGAAGAAAGGCCCTTATCTGAAAATGTATTCTACTTATATTCGAGAGTTCGACAAGAATGTGGCCCTTCTAGAAGAGCACTGCCGGAAAAACCCAGCGTTTGCCAAAGCTGTCCGAGAGTTTGAGGTGACAGAACCACTCCGACCTGTTTGTTCAGTTCACTTCAGACAGTAGTAACCCAGATGCTCTAGTTTGTGTGAATGGCAGTGTTTGGAGTAATGTGAATGGCCTATGGGTTACACATTCTTAAAAAAGTCCCTCTGGCCATCATCTGCCTTTCTCTTTCTGTCTCACTGATGCAGAGCCTCCCATGCTGTGCAAACCTGGCAGTGAAACATTACATGCTGAAACCCATCCAGAGGATTCCACAGTATCAGCTGCTCCTGACCAGTGAGGATCCACTCAAGAGTTCATAACCGTGTTTTTTTTAAATACACTGCAATTGCTAAGATGTTCTGAGTAGTGTTTTAAAACACTACAGTTGCCAGGGTATTGTGGTTGGTTGCTAGGGAAGGGCAGTGAGAGAATTTATTCCATATGCAAGTGTGAGCTTGTGAATCACGATTGAATCAGGAAATCTGCACTGATACCCCGATATACAAATTACTAAGAGCAAGAGAACCGTGAAACCTGACTGCAAACACCTCAAATAAAGAACTTCCAAACATCTGAACACAACAGCAACACGTTTTCAGAAGAGCATGTTTGTGTGTGTGTGATAGGCAAGTTGCATGCATTAGTTTGACACCTAATCAGCTTTCCAGAGGAAGCAGAAGTCTGAGCCACATGCTCCTGCATGCTTGTGTTGTGTAAGCAGTTCAGGCTTAATGCTGCAAAAAATGTGAACTATGTATGTAATAATACAAATGCATTGATCACATAAATGTGTTCAGACTAAGGATTATTCTAGCTCTTCATAATTACATTAATCAACTTTGAAATTGTTAGAAACTTAAGGCACCGTTATCATGGAAAACAATCAGCACCTGCAACACATAGTTATGTTTGACGAGAAAGAGAAAAAATGTGGAAATGTGATAAAAATCAGCAGTGAAATGGCTTAATGACAACTTCTAATTGTTTATTATTCAGAGTGTTCTTTTGTATAAGCGTACATTTAAGAAATGTTTAAATATACTGTACACCTGTTTTATTTCTGCTTAGGTTATCTGAACAACCTAGATGAAGAATCGCCAGACTACAAAGATGCAGAAGGTGAAAATATATGATCTTATTAGGCGCACAATAAAATCTCAGTCTTCTATTATATGATATATGAACAATATATCTATACATGTTTACAGCTGCCCTAACGATAGTAAAGGAGGTGGCTAATCATGCGAATGAAATCGTAAGACAGGAGGTAATTCAGAATCAGTTTTTTTTTTTAGTCTCTAAAAGATACATACAATGTCTTAAGGCCCGTTCACACCAAGAACGATAACTATAAAGATAACGATATTAGCGTCCACACCAGCGAACGATATTGTCTGTGTATTTTTTAGAACTATATCTTTATCGTTATCTTTATAGTTATCGTGCTTGGTGTGAACGGGCCTTTATGCTTTTTGTCAAATTTTGAGGAATGTGAAATGTGTTTTTTACGCAGGACAACAGCCAGAAGCTCTATGAGGTTCAGTGCCGGCTGACTGGGAATCATGTGATCGTCCAGCCAGGAAGGGTACATTGACAACTGCCAATTCCTGTTGAATTGTTTTTAATCGTAAATGCTTGTAATATATTAATGTGTGTTTTTTTAGGTTTTGTTAAAGGAAGGGATCTTGATGAAGCTCTCTAGGAAAGTGATGCAGCCTCGGATGTTCTTTTTAGTAAGTGACAGTCATCACACTGATCATTTGGTTTTATTAAACATGACATGAAACAATATTCACAATGCAGCTTCTGTAATGAGGCTTAATTCACTCTGTTCTGTGGGCGAGGCTTAATTTTACCTGTTAGGATTTAGTTGGATGTTAGGGTGTTATTGTTGATTAATAGATTTTTTCCACCTTGGTTATTTTAACTGAAAAACAATGAAAAAAAAGGATACACACACAAAAAAAGTTTGCTGTATCCAGTGTAGTGCAAGTTACTTCCAAACTGTAATTCATACTGTGGTGGTGTTGGTGCAGTGGATAAGACACGTGTCTTTGGTGTGAGAGACCCGGGTTCGAATCCACTGTGAGACACCAATGTGTCCCTGAGCAAGACACTTAACCCCTAGTTGCTCCAGAGGCGTGCGACCTCTGACATATATAGCAATTGTAAGTTGCTTTGGATAAAAGCATCAGCTAAATGAATAAATGTAATTATAGATTACTTTTTACTGTTATTTAAAAGTAATTCCTGAATTTACAATATTGCCGTCACATAATGTTACATGACTCCTGTATTACTTTTGAGTTACTTTCACTAAAATAACTACAGATGTAGAACCAAGTCTATTAGAAGTATGGTAGAGGTAAAGTGATTATCTGGCAATATCTGTGAATTGCTTGGGTCTGTTCATATTAGACACAACTGCACTATAATATGTAAACTCTAATGCCATGACAATTGATGCATGTCTTTATTGCAAACGTGGACACCACACACAGCTATTGACTGACCATGAACTTGAAGTAGAACTTACTTGCGGCATTTTTGATACGTTAATGTCTCGCAGTCATTCTGTTTAGTTTTTTTCTTCTAACAATCACATTTTGGGCTAAAAGTGTGTTGTTTCTGAACATGTATTGAGTAAAATATTAGTGAATTTTTTTTTCGTAATGCCTTACACTACTGCGTTACAGCAAAAAGTAATCCGTTACAGTAATGCATTACTTCTGTAACATGTTACTCTCAACACTGGTTGTATTCTTTTGATCTTTTGTTGAGTTTTGTTTGATTTTGTTGGCTTTTTTGTTTTGTTTATTGTATGCTAATTTTGATTGTTGATTTTGTTGTTGTTGTTGTTAGTTGATTTATGTTGAGTTTTGTTGTTTGATTTTTATGTTTATAGTTTTTTTTATGTTATCTTGACATGTTAATTTTGTTTAATATTGATTCCATTATGACTTGTTGGTTTTGATTTCGTTGGCTGTTTTGCTTGTTGATTTTTATGTTGACTTGTTGGTTTTGTTTGATTTGTAATTAAAAATATATATTTTTGCGGGGGATTGGTCGCTGGTTTTATTTATTATATATTTCATAATATAGAGACTTGTTAATTTTGATTATGTTGATTGTTTTTGTTGTTGTTCATTTTACATTGATTTTGCAGTTAAATTTGTTTATTGTTCGTTGATGTTTGTTGACCCAGTTTGATTTGGTTTGTTTTTGTTTGATTTTATGTATGTTTGTTAGTTATGTTTTTAGTTTTGTTCGTTGATTCTGTGTTGACTTGTTTGATTTTATGTTTGTTTAGGGTTTTTTTGTTGTTGTTTTTTTATTCTGTTGTCTTTGTTGTTTTTTTTATTTGTTTGTTTGTTTGTTTTTAAATTCCCTAATATTTTCTTTTTCTGACATAAAACATCAAATAGTGTTATTTATCGTGTATTTCTTGTTTCTTCTTGAACAGTTGAACGATAGTCTTCTGTATACCTCGCCGGTAGCAACGGGTAATTTCAAACTGAACAACATACTGTCATTGGCTGAGATGAAGGTGAGAATATTTATTTTTTTATTTTTTTTCAGTAAAAACTGTCAGTCACAGTAAAATGCAATCCTGCTTATTATCACGTATTTTGTTTGTTTGTTTTGTTTTTACATGGATATTTTTACATATTTTCATAGATTTCAGGATGTCTTATTGTTTTCTATTGTCTGTATTACGCTCAGGTCAGTAAACCAAGTCAGGAGGGGTATCAGAATGAGCTGAACATTGAGAGTGTTGAACGATCTTTTATTTTATCTGCCAGGTGAGAATTTAACATAAAATGCTTAAATATT
Organism: Carassius carassius; assembly: GCF_963082965.1. Classification (NCBI taxonomy): domain Eukaryota; kingdom Metazoa; phylum Chordata; class Actinopteri; order Cypriniformes; family Cyprinidae; genus Carassius; species Carassius carassius. The sequence goes on along the minus strand of NC_081797.1, from coordinate 19,802,040 downwards.
AAATATGTGGGTTGTGGTGGTGCTCGTATGTGGTGCTAATTTTTGTCCTATTTATTTATTAATCTTTAAAGGAATAGTTCTCCCAAAAACCATCATTTTCTGAGCCTCATATTGCTCCAAATCTACATGACGGACTGTCTTGTGGGAAACATTAAACATATTTTGAAGAATGTTTAAACATTTATTTGCCCGTACAGTAAAACTTGAAAGTCAGTCGTATCCAAAATATCATTGAATTGACAAAAAAAGAAACACAGACATTTCAAAATCAAAATATCTTCTCTTCGGCCGAAGAACGTTATGCAGATTAAAGCAGGGTGAATAAATGATAATTTTGGTGAACTTAAAAAAAAAAAAAAATTATATTGTACAGTGTCCAAATTCTTTTTTATTCATCACTGACATTTATTTCATGCCCAGTAACATGAAATCCATACAATTTGTAGACCATGTACTTGTAATTCATACAGTTGAATGAGTACTGTATGTTTCTGACTGATACAGTCTTGTGGTTTGATCCTCAAAGCTCTGCTGCATGTCGAGATGAGTGGCTTCAGGCCATTTCCACCGCAATCGACGATTACACCAAGAAAGAGACCACCTTCACCTCCGTCAGAAACCCTGAGTTGGTAAACCAACTGATTGAAATTACCTGTAACGGAGTTTAAATCATGAACTGTATCATCATAATGCTTCATGTGTGCAGTTTTGTTATCAACTCGTCAATATTTTCCAGGCAACCCAAGATGTTCCAGACAGCGGGGCCCAGCTGGGATCCAAAGCCCCGATATGGATCCCGGACCTGAGGACCACTATGTGCATGATCTGCACCTGTGAGTTCACCCTCACCTGGAGACGCCACCACTGCAGAGCCTGTGGGAAGGTGAGATGATTGCCCTTAACAAAAACCACATTCACACCTGATATTATCAGGGGCAATCTGACCACAAGGTGTAAAACATGTCCAATATAAGATCTAATCAATTAAACCTCTATCTGAGGTCTACAATTTAGAGTGAAATGTGAGTTAGTGAATGACGACAGCAGATTTGGATGAACGTTTATTTATTACCAGGTGTGAACTGCGATCTGTCTGAGACATACAGTATGTTGATACCATGTACAGGCCATGAGTCTTAAATCCCAGAAGCGAGACGTAGGGTTTTTTTTTAATGGGTTTTTGGTTAAATGCTTGAAATAAGTTCAGTGGTTAACAAAATCTCAAGATATTTTAATGTTTTATTCTACAATATGTAATGGATACAAAGTAACTAGAGTTACAGTACGTAATCAGATTACTTTTTCAAGCTACTAGTAGAGTAATGCATTACTTTTACATTTACAAGGAAATACTTGAGTTACTTTTTCAATTAATTAATTCAAGTTACTTTGTTTTCCCATTTAAAGGTGCTTCTTTCAGTCTGAGGCCTTTTCATTTCACTTTTGGTGTGAAAGAAAGGGCCTTTACAATTGCCAAAAATATCACTTTTGGGTTTTTTGTTATTAAAAACAAATAAGCAAGCCCAGCCCTTTGCATTACATTACATAAAAAGTAAATAAGACGCAATATTGTAATGTTACTTTTAAAAGTAACTTTCCACAAAATGGGACAGCAAAGGCTATGCTACTTGCAAGTTCACTTAAAGTCTGTGTGAATATAAACACAAGTAATACATTTTAACTCAAACTTTCCACCTTGTAAATTTTAAATAAAGATTGAAAGAGTTGTCGGAAGCTTAGTAACGGTAACGTTTTACGATTATAGTGTAGTTTGTTTGTAGTCTGATTTAAGATTATTCCTTCTGCTAATTGTATTTAGGCTAAAATATTCAGAGTTGCTGTGCTAATTTGTGAAGATTATCATATATGAATAAACATAAGAATCATAAACATTTCCTGGTCACTTGTTTTGTGCAGTTATTCAAAATCAAATAGCCTTTTTGTTGAGGGCAAACATTGTATGATAATGCTAGCAACATGCTAACACATATAGCAAGAAAAACAAGCTGATACATGCACGCAAAAACGTGTTAAGTTCTAGAAACACGCTAAATTAAAACATGTATGCAACATACAGGGAACTGCTGAACACATGCTTATACACGCTCGTCACAACTTCTAGAAACATGCGACAAGCTAAAATATGCTTGCGTTAACCTTTTAATTACCGTATTTTTTGGAATATAAGTCGCACCTGAGTATAAGTCGCATCAGTCAAAAAATACGTCATGATGAGGAAAAAAACATATATAAGTCTCACTGGACTATAAGTCGCATTTATTTAGAACCAAGCACCAAGAGAAAACATTACCGTCTCCAGTCGCAAGAGGGCGCTCTATGTTTTCAGTGTAGACTACAGGAGCACTGAGCAGCATAGAGCGCCCTCTCACGGCTGTAGAAGGTAATGTTTTCTCTTAGTTCATTTCTCTTAGTTCATTTCTCTTGGTTCATGTCAAATTAATTTTGATAAGTCGCACCTGACTATAAGTCGCAGGACAAGCCAAACTATGAAAAAAATTATAGTCCGGAAAATACGGTATATGTTGAAACATGCTGAATCTATCTGCGTCTGTCTATCTATTGTATCTATCTATCTTTTAAATATTTAAACCATAAGCTTGTAAAAGGTAAAAATGTCAATGTGATACAACTGTCTTAATCATAGACAGTATTTATGAACTATTGATTCAAATTCAAATTATAATATTGATATTACTTCAGAATACTTTTACCTTACCAAAATTTTTAAGGATAGCAAGGAATTAATAAGGAATAAATACTATTTTACTTGATAGAATCTCTAAGTTGACATTTTAAGAATCATGAAGTTTAAACTATTGTTAAAAGCGGTGTAAGTTTTCAAATCCAACATGAACTTGGCATGTGTTTTTTGACCATTTTTAAATGTATATTATATATACTTAAATACTTTTAATAGTTTTATTATATATTTGTTGTTGTTATTATTATTATTTCCACATGCACCAGATTTCTTTCAGTCTGTCTGCCAGCTAGTAATTGTTGACTGCATGATGTTTGCGTGTGCTTATTCATGCCTTCTCTTCTCTTGGCGTGTAGGTTGTGTGTCAGGCCTGTTCAACTAACAAACATCCGCTGAAATACCTGAAGAATAACCTCGCACGAGTTTGTGATCTCTGTTTCTCCACTTTGCAGCAGAATAGCTCAGGTTCATGACACAAACACACTCGCACAGAAACTGTCTGTTTGAAGCCTCTACCTATATATATTGATTTGTAATAAGAGTGTGTGTTTATGTGTGTGTTATTACTAATAATAGGTGACCAAGAAACCAGTAATTCGCCTCTGTCACCTACTGGCAAGTCGCCAGGGGCCTTTCCCTTCAGAAAGCAGAAGAAAATACCAGCTGCCCTTAAAGAGGTGATGATGCAAAGAACTGTCTTTCATATGCAAGTCAAAGCTGACCGAATCTAGCCTAATATCATAAACCCAGTTTCTGCTGAGGTTTGTCTTGCTCCAGCCATTGAGGATTTAGTTTTTGACGTAATCATGCGCGTAATTTGCACGGGGGTTACGGGGGTCATGACCCCCCCAAAAATCAGATCCAGCTAATATAACCCCCCCAATATCATCACATCATTCAGATTAAAATAGATATGAAATATTCAGAATGAATACTTTTGTTCATTTTCTTTATTAATTTCATTTGCCAGCAAGAAAGATAGTATCATATTTTAAATAATCTGTAATGTACCCCCCGCCCACCGCACCGATTTGGTATTACCCAACCCGCTTTCTGTACCAAGTTTGTTCACTATTTTGCGCAGTCGATGGGATGAATGGTTGGAGAAAGCTGACGGAAAGATGAAAAGGACACTGAAAGGCAGCCAGACAACGATTTTTTATTGTTTGTCGACACCAGCCAAAAAAAAAGAAAAAAGAAAAAAAAAAGAAAAACGAAAAATCCTGACCAAACGGAGGTACCCTTAAGTTAGCTGTTAAGTTAGCTCAGCGTTTCTCAAAGTGTGGGGAATAGAAACATGACAAACAGGTTTTGTGCCCATCTTTTAAATTCCGTTATTTATTGACCATACACTCAAAACAAAGACACATTTAAATGTAAGCCTTGACGTTACTTAACCTCTTCACACGTAAGTTCACACGTAAGCTACCGTTATTGATCGTAGTATCGCTTTATGGTTCCCATGGAGACGCGCCATTCATTGCTTGTCACACCGTAGCCACAATAGTGCTGAATGACTGATGATCTGCTTTTATTTCCTTTTTTATTCAAAATTTCACAAATGTGTTAGCTATAGCAGGATATATCTGATATTCCGATTGTCAAATATGTGCAAGTGGATGTGTTTTATTGTTCAAACACCTTTATAACGATCGCATTACTTGAGCTGTATGCGCAACGTATTTTAGGTATCTATCTTATTAAAATACCTAAAAAAATACGTACATTATTAGGAATTTACCACCTCTGGTTCAATTTGAGATTATTTTTATTTTTGTTTGTTTGTTTGTTTTTTTGTTGTTCTTTTTGCATGGATTTTGCAAAGTGTCAAAATGAATCAAAGCACAACTAGGTTAATGTTAGTCCACACTTGTATTGATGTTATCAGAGGCTAAATGCAAACACAATTATTATTATTTTTTAATCTAATTTTGAGTCTTATTTCGTGCAAAGTGATAATATAATTGCACTTTCATTTTCTTTATTTGAAATTTTTTAATGCTGTTATTTGATGTTAAGTTTTTAAAATGTGATGTTAATAAAATACATTTTAACAGTTAAACTTAAAGCCTAGTTTATTAACATTTTGTTGGGGTGATTGGGGACAGGTGGGGCTCGGAACCCTTTCCTACCTCTGAAGTGGGGAATGGCAGAAAAGTTTGAGAAACACTGAGTTAGCTGATGATTTGTTTTGTTGACTGGAGTTGGCTGGCTAGATGTTCGTTTGCCAGTGTCCTATGAGGTAAAGCCAGAGGGTGCCAGGGACTGTGTAGAACCAATGTCACTGAATTGTAACTGCTGTTTGCTCCAATACAGTCACCCGTTTTGGGGGGGATTGCATAATTAAATTATGCAAATTAGCATGTTACCTTTTACACAAGAAAATAATACAATAAATTAATAAATAAATAAATATGCCGCGAGTTTAACCCCCCCAATGGTAGACCCAAAGTTACGCCCTTGGACGTAATAATCAGAAATGGTTCTTGAGCAGGTCATGATGTGACACTGAAGACTGGAGTAATGCTGCAGCAAATTCATCATTTGATCACAGGAATAAATTACATTTTAACATTAACATTTAACAATATAATTCAGCTATTTAAAGTTCAGTCAATATGTACAATATCGATGCCTCTGCTGGATTTTTCTCAAATGAATGCTGCCTTGATGAGCAAAATATGCTTTTTCAGAAAGTCTTAAATGTTAGATTTGGTCTGTGTACATGTACATTTATTGTAGGTTTCAGCGAACACAGACGGGTCCTCGATGAGCGGCTACCTGGAGAGGGCGAAGGCCAACAGAAAACAGTGGAAGCGGTTCTGGTTCGTCATCATGAACAAAGTTCTGTACACTTACGCTGCCAGTGAGGTGAGAGTATAAAGACGGGGCCATTTAAATTCAGTAAATAGTGTCCATCTTTAGTTTTACGCAGACTTTGATGTCAGTTTGAAATGATCAGGAGGTCGATGCTACTCTTATTGCTGGGGTTTCATATGTTTTGGAGTGATAGTATCAGTGATGGTGACGGGGTGGGTCTAGTTTCTCAACAGAAAGAGCCATTGATGTGTAAACGAGGGCAATCGTGTGTTAATGTGTTCGGGTTTCTGTCATCAAACACAGCACAGGAGAGAGCAGATCTTCAGTTTAGTTTCAATAGATGTTTTTTTATATACATAGTATAATTTTTTGTTCTCGTCAAAAGAAAATTTGATTTTTTTTTCCATTGTATTTATTTTAAAAAAAATTGCAGGACAAATTATGCAGTAATATTTCTGGTTTATAACCACATATTTTAGTATTTATCCAGTATTATTTCTATGTAACCAGGCAGCTCGATGCATTAGATCAATATATTTTATACACTAGTATAAATTATTTACATTGCATTTTTACCCTGTTTGTATTAATTGTATGCAGGACGTAGCAGCTTTGGAAAGTCAGCCTCTTCTGGGATTTTCTCTCCGAACAGAGAAACCTGAATCTTCCTTGCATTTTAAACTTTATCACAAAAGCACTCTGTACTACATCTTCAGAGCGAGTGACAGTCAGATCTGTGACCGGTGCGTGTAATATAACAGACCTCTGTTATACAGACTCCATGCGTTTGATATTTTTGTCATTTAAATCTCACAATCCTATCTTCCTCCCAGATGGATTGAAGCGATCCAGGAAGCCACGGTCCTCTAACCCTCTCTCCCTCGACCTGTGATGTTTCCAGATCAGACCGTCATACAAAAGACACACACATGCATTAAAATTTATTAAAATTAAGGCACGCCACATTTGCGTGTGCAGTTGGTATTATGAAGTTGTGAAATGTATGGTTTCACTCATGAAATAGTTCTCCATAACATATCTGATCATTATATACTACACATCCTTTAATTATGCTGTTATATTTATGCTTTACGGCAAATACACTGTAACCAGTTAGTTGCATTTAATAAATGTATTTTTATACAATTTCATTTTTTCAATATATTGTCATTTTGGAATGTTCAGTCAAACCAAAAATTATTCAGACACCTGATATAGTGTATGTGTATGTGTGTATATATATATATATATATATATATATGTGTGTGTGTGTGTGTGTGTGTGTGATTGAGCTAAATTGGTTTTATCTAATTGTTCTTATATTTAATAGCTGACAACTTTTCATCTGAATTCCTTACATACCTTTCTATTAAAGTTATCTGACGTTATCCAGATGAATTTGTTCTGACACAGTTTTACAGTTCTCGTCATATTTTATTACCGTTTTCTAAACTGTGATATAATGTGAGACATGTTGAAGGTTTCTGAATAAATTTTTGTTTGACTGTAGGTTGTTTCAAAAATATGTACGTTTTCTATTGTAGCCTAGCTACTCTATTATGTATGGTCACCTATCAGTAGAGTATTAGCAAGCCTCTGAGATAATACTGTGGTAATACCGGCTCCAGCAGGACAGGTAGGGGGTGAGACTGATCTCCACTGGGTCAGGGGTCACACTGCCTACGTCACAAGCTCCTAAGATGGCGTTTTGATGACGACGGGAGAAGTGAGGACCCCTGCCCTTGTTTACAAGGTATCTGAAAATACAACGTATATGTGTTTGTTGTCGCATATAAACGTGGTGGAAACATCTGCGCGATGCTGAACTGAGGAACTGATGGTGATTATTAGCCGTAACAACAACAGCAGCTGCTTTAAATGCGTTTCGTGATCTGCTAGCAAGGTATCATTTCCTGTTTTCATTTTAAACGATCTTTAAATTGTTCGTCGTTTACCTCTTAGCAGACATCAATAGATCTCGTCGGATCCAGGATGGTAGAGAGTATAAAACAATGTGTTAAATGTATGAGTTTTAACCTGTACACGCCTATAAACGAGCAGTGTCCGCGTTTATAAAGACATACGTGTAACATTATATATTTTCATCAAACCCTGAAGTGGGTGTTCGCGGACGTGCTGTTTTTGACGAGTAGATGTTGTTTTTTATTTGATAACATTATGAAATGAAACCAAAACACATTTTTTAAACGCGTGTGGTTTCGCAATTTTGATCAAAGACCAGCCCTAATTAATTAGCACATGCGCAGTCGGTCTTCAGGATCTTAAACTGTTCATCTGTAACTCGGGCATTATTTGATCTACACTGTTGTTCGAGGCTCCGTAAAACACAATAAGAAACTGAAAAAACCGGCGATGATTGTTATTTTACTCTAATTATCACTTATGCCACTTTGTTTAAAAAAAAATCCTCGAATCGGAGCTTCTGGTCGAAATGCTGCAGTTTTTGCCAATACTGTAAAATCATAATAAACTGTAGTGCACGCGTTGGGAACCGATTTCATCTTGTTTCATTGTTTTTCTTTTTCTTTTTTTTATGACTTGGCTGATATGAAGTTACAGCGGTTTTATGGTAGCAATAACTTTAGTGACCATCAAAACATGTGGTTATTTGTTTTGGTTATAGACGCTTTTAATGCCTTCGAATCACTTCTTGTGAATTTAAAGACCACAGTAGCGTGCAAAAGTAAAAATCATATTCATTGTTTGTTATTCGTTATTATTATTATTATTATTATCAATAGCATTTACAAGCATTGTTATCAATCGTAGGTTACTATACACTCCCAAACTACTCATTCATTGTATATGTAAAAAGTGCTGGGTAGTAACTGATTAGGCTACATTTAATCCGATTACATAATCAGATTCGAAAAAGTACTTAAGTACATGCACCAGATAACAGTTACTTTTTTATATTAATCACACAATGGAAGTACATTATTATTTATTAATGCTTCCTAATTAATCTTCTGTCTTTTTTTTTACTTTCTTAAAATTCTACTTTATCATACAGTTAAGCTTTGACTGTTCACAAATGTTGTGTAAATAAATTTGCAAACCATACTTCTGAATTTGAAGGGGGAAAAGCACATCTCAAGCTATTAGACCATGTATAAAACAAGTAATTATACTAGTTACTTAAAACTGGTGATATATAGCTATAAAACACTGTCTTCATCATATCCAGTGACCTTCACTAACTGTTGGTTCTAGAAGTCAGGACAAAAATATATTTCAGACATGGAAGACTTTGGGCATGTCACTGTCTTCGTGTTTATTAATGTTTTTTTTTTTTTTGCATTATACGTAATGCAGGGATTCCCAAACATTTTTTGTTTTGTTTTGAGTTAATACTTCAAATAACAACAACCATATTTGCATGTACACAGTTATCTGATCTCTGTTAATGGTCACGTTAACATGCAAGAAAACAAACATATATTTATATTTTTATAGTACAAGTTTTTAAATGTAGTTTTATTTAACATTTTCATTATTTGATTATTAGCTTTTTTCAATTCACAATCCCACTGCAGTTCTTACATCAAGCCCTTATGTTAACTTATGTTAAGTTTAAAACACATTGGGAAAGAAATGGAATCTAAATTTTCAGAATACATTACCTAAAATGAGTGACCTGGATTATGTTACTAATCTAGACTATAATTTGTAATAGGCTAAATACTTTGCCGTCAACTTTCATGTTTAAAATCAGTGACTAAATGTCAATAAGTTTCTATTGAACTGTAAGTACACAGTGATGTTAATTTTTAAGTTGTCTCTTTTTTTGCTTAAAATCAATATTTAAGTACTGATGTATTATAGAACTCAATAGAAATCACTTTTGAACTCAATTGACATATCATATAACATTGACACAATTATTTGTTTTTTAATGTGACTTTATAATTATGACATATGACGACAACAAGGAATTAAAGCACTTTATCTGTAAAGGTTTTTGTGTTTTATCCCCTACCTGGTATAACCTGTTTTTGTTTGCTTAAAACAATGCAGATACTAGCGATTATCCTTGAGGGTTTGTGTCACATCAAAATAACATCTAGCCATCTTTTCTTACAGTGAAACCGATGCAAAACATCAAGGGTATGCGATGGAGCTCCCAAACTACGCCAATCAACTGCTTCTCCAGCTCAATCAGCAGCGCTCCAAGGGCTTCCTGTGCGATGTCATCATCATGGTTGAAAACACGCTCTTCCGGGCCCACAAAAGTGTCCTCGCCGCCACCAGCCACTACTTCAAGTCCCTTGTCCTTCATGATAACCTCATCCACCTCGACCCTGACATGGTGGATCCAGTTGTTTTCCAGGAAATTCTGGATTTCATTTACACCGGCAAGTTGGCAGAAGAGACCTTTGATGGTGTGGATATAAGCTCTCTGCTCACCACAGCTAACTTTCTCCAGCTCAATGACCTCGCAAACCTCTGCTCCAGTAAGATCAACCAAAATGGGTCCCTCATTAGTGGTGCTCGTGGAAGCTCCAAGCTTTCAATTCACTTGTACGAAGACCACTCATCAGACACTGAAACATACACGTGTATGACGCCTCCCAAAAAACGGCATAAGGCCGAAAGTAGATGCATTTCAAGGAAAAAGCAGGAGGTGTTGTTGGATTTGTCTAAGAAAAATTTAAATTCTGAGACAACAGCTACCGAAGAAATTTTTCAGTCTAGACCCATCTCCAACAATATGCAGCTGGCAATAAATATGAAGTGTGTTCCAAAGGAAGAGAAGTGGATAATTCCTTTGGATGGAGCTCAGGAAAGAAAAAGGGGGGGATCCCGAAGAAAATCTAAGGTCAATGGTTACATTCCTCCTAGCAGGTCTGGAAGTCAATCAAGCCAGAATCAGACCTTCACTTTACAGTTGTCTGTAAAGAAAGAGAAAGGAATTGGAGGGAAAATAGATGAAATTGAGGGCCAAAAATCAAACAATGGCAGCACCAATTTTGTTTATCAAAAGGAGACCTTTCTCAAAGAAGCTGAAGGGGAAAACCCTTATGTTTGTATCCCATGCGAAAAGGGTTTTCCCTCCTCGGAGAGTCTTAAATCCCATGTGGAAAGCCATTTGGATGAAGATGTGGATGTGAAGGTTGAGGATGAGGAGGAAGAGGAACGTGACAGAGAGCCTGGAGTTACCAGAGTCTCACCAGAAACTTCCGAAAGCCTGGATCAAAGTCCATTAAAGTCCCTCAAAGATGTCGACACTGTGCGTCCCTTCCCTTGCAGCATTTGTGGAAAGATGTTCACGCAGCGCGGCACTATGACCCGCCACATGCGCAGCCACCTCGGTCTAAAGCCATTTGCGTGTGAGGAGTGTGGCATGCGCTTTACCAGGCAGTACCGACTCACTGAGCACATGCGTGTCCATTCAGGGGAGAAACCATATAAGTGCCAGGTCTGTGGTGGGAAATTTACGCAACAAAGAAACCTCATTAGTCATATGCGGATGCATACCTCAGTATCTTAGAACAGATCAAAGACCTAAACTAGGATAACACAGATGCCCACAGTTCTCCATAGTGCTTTGGTTTGGGTTTTTTAACTAGGGTTCAGTTTTCCAACAAATTCTCCAGAACATCACAAAGATTCCTCTAAATCTTCTTTACAGGGGTTTCCTTTTTGAGCTAATGAACGGTTTAGTCTTACCCACAAATCTTCTATGATTCTGCAAAGAGTCATCTTGGTTAAAAAGGAAACCTCTGTAGTGTAATCTACAACACGTGTCGAACTCTGGTCCTGGAGGGCCACTGTCCTGCAGAGTGTTGCTTCAAAACACCTGTCTGGAAGTTTTGAGTAATCCTAAAGACCTTGATTGGCTAGTTCAGGTGTGCAGGACAGTTGGCCTTCAGGAGCTGAATTTAACGTCCCTGATCTAAGGTACTATTTTGGAAACACATCCTACAAAGATTCCTCTAGATTTTCTCCACAGAGTTTAGTAATTGAGCTAATTTAGGGTTCAGTTCAGGCCACACATACCCTAGACTGCTACAAAAATCTTCTCTACAACGATTTCTTTTTTTGAACAAAACCAGTGTTCACTTTCACCCACAAATCTCTGAAAATTTTACAAAGATTCTTCTAACTCAACACAGAATCTTCTGAAGATCTAGAGCAGTCTAGATCTCTTCTCTATTTTTTTCTGGGGATCCTACACCAGGGGAGGGCAATGGAGTGGTCCTGCAGAGTTTAGCTCCAACCCTGAAAAAAGAAACCTCACTTGTCTTTAGCCTTAGTAATCCTGAAGACCTTGATTAGCTTGTTCATGTGTGTTGATTAGGGTTAGAGCTAAACTCTGCAGGACAGCGGCAATCCAGGACCGACGTTGCCCACCCTTGTCCTACACCATTTCAAAGTCTTGCAGTCTAAAGGAGGAGGACACCAAAATGCAAAGTGGTAGACAGGTTTAAGAAGTACTGATCAAGATCAGGGGTAGTGAGCTTTGCACCTGAAAGGCTACTTTCCTGCTGGTTTCAGCTCCAAATCTGTGGCAACACAATTGGAACACTTTGACTAGCTTGTTCAGGTGTGTTTGGTTAGGGTTGGAGGATGGTCCACTCAAATTCAGACGTGGAGGCCCTGCAGGGTTTTGCTTAAACACTGAACAACTTACCTACTTGTAACTTTGCATACCTTGGTTTGATTCTTCAGGTGTCATTGATTAGGGTTGGTGTTAAACTCCTAATTTGTGGAAAACTGGTCTATAAATCGAATTCAAGAATTATATTTCTGAGGATTTGTGACTAAAGCCTAAATTTTCTCAAAGAGGGAATCTCTGTAATCTGTTCTAGAAATCAACTGTGGCCACAAATCCTCTAGAATTCTCTGAAGATTAATTTAGGTCTTCTTCAGACACTTTATCTTTTGAGCTAATACTGGATTCCGTTTGGATCACAAGTCATTTAGAATTTAATGAATAATCCTTTCCAAAGTGAAATTCTAGATGATCTCAAGAAAGGAAACCTCTGTAGTATATTGTAAGGTTGATGTTTGGCTACAGTTCCTCTATAATAATAAAGAGATTCACAGATAAACCTTTTGAGGTAATCGAGAATTCCGTTTGCATCACATTTAGAATTCTACAAACAGTTCTCTAGATCTTCTCCATACTAATTTTTCATTTTCATTCAGAAATTCTCCCAGAATCCCTTTAGTTCAAAAGACTTCTGTAGAGAAGATCCAAAGCATTCTATTTGTGGCATTCTTTCTAGATAGTTTAATCTAGGGTTCACAAGCGATTCTCTATCAAGTTTACTTTTTTTTAGCTAATCTAAAGTTCAGTTTCCACAGCAAATCCTCTAGAATGCTATAAAGAATTATCTAAATCTTTATAAAGAGATGGCAATGCCATTCCCTGAACAGCATAAAAATGCCAACTTCAGCCAATACCTGCTGTTATACCTCTTTCTTCATACCTTCTTATTATTGTGCATGAATTGTTTGTTATTGTTAGTGTGTAGCTAAAAACTATCGAGTTTATCCAGTTAACGATGTAGTTTCATCGATTCAAATGAAAATTACCTCAAATAGCTAGTAATCCTCTCAGAACTGAAACAGCCGAATGTTCCTGGTGATACCAGTTATTTTACAGCGGTGACTTGCGAATGTAATTTAGGAGTCATGATAGAGTTTATGCTTCAGAAACAGACGCTGTAATAAAGCTATCTGGGTTGTTTACTTGAATACACAAACTTGCTACCTCAAATTAAACCAAACCCTCTGATTAGCCTGCATGAGATTACAAATACATATTAGAGAAGATAAACTACACAGTGTCTTCCATATTACAGTCACTCTTTCTAGTTTAATTAATGAGCTTAAACTGACATCTGATTCAGAACAGAGGAAAACACACTGCCTGTGTTAATAAACACTTTTCAGGGGGTCAGGTAATACTTCACTGTGGGGTTGCGATCTGAGCTCGTGAAGTTGTATTGCTTGAGCGATTAGGGTGCTTTGATGTACAGTTCCAAAGAAATATTGAATGTTGAAATGCTTAAGAAATACTGTAAAACTATAACCAAATCTATATTCTTGCTAAATATTTAAGTCTAATTTAATTCAGGTTTATATCAAGTCTTTCTTCTTTTTTTTCAAGGGTTTTTCTTTTGGGGTATTCTTGCCTTTTCTTATTTTAATGCTTCAACCAATGGCTTAATTTATACAGCATGTTGTCCATATTTTCTTGTGGCTTGTGCATTATTCTTATGAATTAAAAAAAGTTAGGTTTAGCAGATTGCATTCATGCATTAAGTGTTGAAACGAGACCAAAAGCATAAAATCAATACCTATACTGTAAATATCTTTGGGTATCTTGACGTGTTATTATTATCAGTTGATATATCAATGAAAGTTTTACTTAATCAGAGATTTAATCATTTTCTTATTGTGTTTTGATTTCTCTGCACCATGTTTGGTTTAAACTACCTCTGGTTGGGTTTTTTGTATGGGTTTTCATCATGTTGGAGGGCTTTTTAAACGAACCTAATTTCGAGGTTGTATTCATTTGTTATCTAGTAATGTCAGAAGAGGTACTTTAATTAAAAGATCAACTAGCCTAAGATTTGATTTGCTGAATTGACCTTTCGGGCACTATTTGATTGTTTTGTGCTTGCTTTTTCTCTATTTTTGCTTTATATTAAGATGATTATTTTGACACTGTCTGTAAATCAATAGGATTCTAGAATATTCAGGAACTTTTTAATACATAATGGGACTTGAAACTGAACTTCAAAACTGTGACAACACTTTGATTTGCATCCTCTGCAAACCTCAGGGAACACTTTTGGGACACGTCCCTATTCACTTTTTGAACCATAAAGCGCCATTTAACCAATGTTTTTGCAGCTATATGTCTGTTTTTCGATTTAGATAGTTTGAATATTCTCCACAGTGGACACAATGCGCCTTCAGGAGGTTAGGCAGCTCTTTGCATTTGCAGTACCGGTTTGTGTGTGTGTACATGTATGGTCTTGATGCGGTTTTCAAATGCTTTTGAAATGTCAAGTAGTTTGTTCTGAAATGATGATGCTTGAGTATTTGCAACCTGTTTATTAAAACCAAAGCACATTTTCACTCTTTGAAGAATTTAAGGTCCTGTTGTATGTAACATTGTTCTCAGTAATGACATGAAATAAAATTAAATGCTGATCAAATAACTACACTTTCCCATTTGTTTTTTATTGATTTTATTGACAAAACAAAAGGGAATCTGATATTCCAGATTACATGTAATCACTTACTACACAAGGCTCAAAGATCAGTCAACCTTCAGTTTCAAAAGACAAAAATCGCTCAAATGCTGATACTCGGAGGGAATGGCAAAATTAAAAATAATCAGATGTGAGTGGGTCATCTTCCCTAGTCTTACTCTACTTGTTTGAAAAGTTCATCATCGCAAACTGTATACCATTTTAAACAATACGGCACATAACAGAACACTATTATAAAAATCATATAGGCAGCCTACAAAAGGGGCATCATTTTCCGAAATACACTAATATGTTCCATTTTGGTACTAATATGACACAAATGTGTACCTTTAAGGAACTGAGATTCATCCTTTAGGGGGGAATAAGATACAAATGTGTTCCTTTTGAAAGGGTCCAGTCCCAGTGACAGCTTTTGTACCTCTTTCTGAGAGTGAACGATAGTGCTCTCGTTTGTTTTCCAGTAGGTGGTGGCAAAGATCCACACAACTAGATGAAAACTTTGTGAACAGCTGTGTGAGAGTTGAACTTTGGGAATGGGAATTTTGCAAATACTTCAGGATTAGGTTTTAGCCTAATCAATGAATTATGTTTCTTTGAATGCTTTCACTTTATGATTCATTTTGCACCCCAATTAATAGTAGTGACAGCTATACATATATGTTTAGCTTTTCTCTCTCTCTCTCTTTTCTGCATCTTTATATTATTCTGGCAGACTTTCCTTTGCACCACATCCCTCATTTTCCATCAGACACCTACCTGTTACAGATCTGCATCCCGTCACATGCCAGCTGAGTCCTCTTGTCCTTAAGCTCCAGTGAACTCAAGATAAGGCCCAGTGTTTTCACATGTAAATGATGGTCGTATTGTTAGCACAGAGTGGCTCGGAGGGGCTTCTGAGTTGTTATCTGATGGTGTGCAGGCCCTGCCGGGGAGGACGATTGAGGCTCGGGTCGCTCAGAGAATAGCACAGCTGGCCGTGTCCCACGTGCGGCTCCTGAACACAGAGAGAGCAGACACTCTGAGCAGGGTGGGAACTCACACACTAAGACATCTACAAACAGAGCGATCCCCATTGTGGCATTATCAGAGCGCGGCCAGCTTGTGCAGCACACACACAGACAACAAGTACACAGAGAAAGAAACATTCAGAGCAGCTGAATAAGAAGTCTTTGCCCACTTTTACTCTTGTTATCTCACTTTTGCATAGTGTTTGCATAGTTAATGTTTCGGTGACCGGCTTCGTTTTGCTTTTTTTATTTGAACCATTTAAACTTTAATTCAAAAGGATAAAGATGCCAATTCACATATCTTGTTTTTTGATCTACCAAGAGGTCATTTTAAAACCACAAAGAATTATTTTTTATTTTTTTTAATGATACACACATTTTTTTATTCCCTGGACTTTAAATAAACATACTCGCGCATACTTAAAGATGCCAGAAAATAAATTAATCTGATCTGAAATATTGATCAAATATAATCAACGTAAAAGATGAATGATTAAATGATAGATCGATAGATAGATAGATAGATAGATAGATAGATAGATAGATAGATAGATAGATAGATAGATAGATAGATTAGGTTAAAATACCTTAATGATGGATTTGTTTCTTACAAACTCACACCTTTTCACTTTACAAGACATTAATTGATGGACTGCAGTGGTGTGGATTACTGTGATGTTTTACTCAGCTGTTTGGACTCTCATTCTGACGGCACCCATTCACTGCAGAGGACCCATTGGTAAGCAAATGATGAAATGCTACATTTCTCCAAATCTGATGAAGAAATAAACTCATCTACATCTTGGATGGCCTGAGGATGAGTAAATATTCAGTACATTTGCATTTTTGGGGGAACTCTTCCTTTAACAGTTTGAGGAGCCTAGCCAGAAATGAGTGAATAAATGAAATGTGTTGTACAATCAAGGCAGGTTGCGTCTCCTAAGTGTCCCGCTGTCGGTGTGTGTTTCTGTCCAGTGAACATGTCAATTCACAAACACATAAAGGATAGGGAATGTCACTTTTGTCCTGTACATTCCAGGTTGCAAGGTGGAAACAGACTTGAAAAGACAAAAATGATGCTGTAACGCGCGCTCGCACAATAGAGGGCAGCGTAAGGGTCAATTAGGCTCATTGTAAAGCGCGTTACAGGAGTCGAAGTAATGTTGGCAGTAAAATCACGACGTGTGTGTGGTCTCAAATGAGCAGAGTTACACTTTATCAAGGCCCCGTGCTTGTCTCCCAGTGATATATGAGTTTCTGTATCAGTAATAAATGTAATGTGCTGTGTGTGCATTCGATGAATACTCTTGTGTACGTGCTCGAGTTCACGCAGACGCATTTATCAAAAGCAGCGCTTTATCAGCACCCTGCTTTCGCCATATAAATATTCCTGCGTCCGTCCGGAGCAGAGCTGGGTCAGGAGCACAGCCACAAAAGAGCACGGAGAAGAAAAGGCAGAAAGTGTAGTGGGTTTGGTTTTGATTGGGCTTTTGTTCGCGGCTCTGCACCCTCCCCTTCAGAGGGACAACAGCGAGGTCTATTCAGCGGAGGGAGTGGTGCTCCCAAAACACCCCTCGGCCCGGGACGGTCACCAGCTCCTCTCTGTGTTTGAGGCTGTCAAAGGGGCCGGAGGGATCCACCCCTGAACTCAAACACCACTGTGTGCCCCGCGAGTGACTGACGTGACGCGACACGACCAGAAGACTCCCATCACAGCCAACAAAGCTGTGTTCAAAACAAAAAAAAACCTTCTGCTTTGGCATCTGCAGCAGAGTGGTAATAACAAATATGTAACTTAAATTTTATTAGTAGTGAAATTAGTAATGGTACATGTATCCGAGGCATCTAAATTATCAACATGTTCAAAACTCTGCTGAAAGTCCTGTTGTACACCATCTACTACATGCCTTATGTCCTCAAAAGACAAAAAAAACCCTTTCAATAAAGCCTAACTCTAAAAGCATCCACCTTCAGCTCATGGTTCATGTGTCTCTTTTTATATTGTTAGTGATACTTCAAGAAGACAATTTACTGGACTGAAGCAACTTAAAGGTTCAAATTCTCAAAACTATCACTTTCAGTGTCTTTAAAATCAATATTTTCAGTACATTCACAACATCCACCATCAAATGACAGTGACACTTCATTGTGTGGCTACAGTACATGCTCTGCAAGTAAAGCCATTCAAGCCAGTTCAGTTTTTGCCCACTATATTCTTTTGTTTTATGCCTGCGGTTATTATGAGTGAAGCATTTGTGTATCAAGCAGTGCTACATTGAGGACTAAAGGTGAATTGCACTCATTGATTCATTAGATATATAATTATTGTTGCGCAGGAAAAATATACTTTCACTATTTCATACCACTTTTTACAAAATAAATAAATAAAAAATCAGAAACCAGACATTCCTTTCTAAAAAAAATTTCCTCTGTTATATTGTTCATAATGAATGAATGATATAATAAATAGATTGGATAAGAAAAATTGTGATTGTTATTTGGTTGTAAAGTTGTGTATATATTCATGTAAGTGGTGGGACTACTTTTCCTGGTGGATGAATACACATGTCATTCCTGTGGGTGGATGTTTGTCTGTGTAAACAGGTTCTTCTGTGCATGTATAGTGAGTTACAGTGTGAGCTCAAATGAACTGTTTTTGGGCTGAATGTGGCTCTGGCTCACAGAAGAGGATGTCTCTTCTTCTTCTATGGTTATTAATGAGCCTCTCTGTCACCACATGAACCCTGAGCCATCTGGGGGTCTCGGCCCTCCCCTGTGTATGTGTGTGTGTATGTCCTCAAAAACATGAATATCTGGCCAAATTTATCACAATATCAGAATTTGTGTCCCATTAAAACCATGACCATAACGCTGTAATTTGATGAATTTAAAATAACTGTATACTCTCTGTAGTCGGCTCACACTAGTGTTTTATAACTTCATTGCTGACTGCTTAATTTCAAATCTACTGCTGGATCATGCCATTTTTTAGGCCAAACTTTGTTCACTTCCCCTCAAAAAGTAGATATATATTCATTCTCGTCCAATAAATCACCTATACTGCCATCTTTTTCCCACTGGTATGGGGATGAATACACTCTGAAGAAAAAAAGGGGAGAGAAAGGAGAAGCGGGGGGATATTTTTAGCCTAGGCCTTGTTTCTGATTTGTGACCACCAAAAGCAGACTCGTTTAGCATTGCAGACATGAATAAATATGAAACAAAAACTACTATAGCATGTACCTTCATGAGATCTGTGGTACAGTGGGTAGGATACATGTTTTTGTTGTTGGTCTCAAGAGGACGAAGGTTTGATTCCTACATGATGCCCTTATCCCACCCAACACTTTCTTCATCCTTTGACTTTATATTGTAGGCAAAAGTTCAATTAAAGTTTCTTTTGCTTGAGTAAAGTATCTCAGTTTCCATGTTCAAACAATGAGCAAATATATGAGTCACATCCGGACAGGCTTTCTCTTGATCAGCCGACATCTTTTGAGAGATCTAAAGTTCAAAAACGCTTTGTTTCATTGCCCAGTGGTTTTTGGTCACTCTGAATTTGGTTGCCTTCCTGTAACTGTACTTCAAGCAAAGATTTCTACAGTGACCTCAGCAGCTATTTACTTCAGACAAAAGCTGAACAATGCATCACTTAACAGAGATGTCTTGCTTAAGCTTTGACCTGCTTTCTACCCCAAAGAGGAAGAGACAGTGCCTGCAGACACAAGGCCGAACACAATGGGGTCGTAAAACATCACAGGGTAATATACACGCACCAAAACAGTGGCAACCCCAGACAAAAAGGCATCTGTAAATAATGCTGGTCAAGGCGGCAGCATGCTGAACTTCTGACCCTTTGGATAACCCTAGATGCCAGTGATTTAAGACAAATTGGTCATTATTTACATATTACTGACGCATTACGAACACAGAGACTCACCCTGTGTCCCAATTTGCGTGCTATCCACATATTAGTGCATATGAAATTATAGTACGTGAATCAGATTGCCTGGATGATGGTGGATTTTCACTTTGTTGACTAATATTGCATACATTGCCTCATGGAAAAGGAGTAGCTTGCAATTTTTTTCTTTCAGCATTGTCAGCTGACGAAACTCGGCAAGGTTTTTAACTGTTATTCTGTGTTATTTATCTAGATTCTAATGCTAGACAGAAATCAGCTAAATGCTAATGCAAACACAAGCAGCATGTGATAAAAGGAGCCTTTCATATCCAGACATTCTGTATGTGGTGGTATAAGTTTCTAGTTTTAAGGCACAAAACATAAGCAGGCGAAAGGAAATCATTCTAAAATGCATCAGACTGCAATTGAGAATGTAAATTCTGCTACAGTGAGCATTAGATTAAAATGTCTGCTGCGACAGTCTGTTTTCTCTTTCATGTCAACTTCACAAATAAATAGTTTGAAGAGCACCTTGCTGAGAAAGTTCCGTCTTATAAACGTTTATAGGTATGGGACCACAGAATAAAAATGTCAAATGTCACAATGCTTACGTGAAGTTTATGTCTGGTAATTCTGAAATTTTATTAAAAAAAAACATTTTTATTCCAAGTTGACATTTCACAATTCTGATCATTTTTTACCCAGAATTATGTGTTTACATTTCACTGTTTTAAATCTCATAATTATACTTTTTTTTTTTTCTTGGAATTTCAAGATTATATTTCACAATTCAGAATTCTTAGTTTACATCAGTTTTTTCTTCATAATTCAGAGTTTACCTGTACATCTCACAATTGTAGCGAAACCTGACCTGGAACACTCCATGAATCGTGAGATAAGTCGCAATTACCTTTAAAAAATGTTTACATCATGGTGTAATAAAGCTTCCATAGTTAGTTATCTGTATAATGAATCTTGAAAGTCATTTGAAGTCTACCACCCCCTTGAGTACTGGTATTTGTTAGCATACACAACATATATTAAAAGAAAATTTCCACCCAAAACGGAATTTCTGTAAATTTTGGATGAACTTTTCCTTTTGAAATGCACTGACTGTGATTTGTGTAAACTTATGTATGCAAATTAGGATGATACTGGAAAAAAGAGCTACTGAAGACACGGAGATGGCAGCATCTGCTAGGCCATCTGATATGGTGCTTCAACATATCAAATGCTCTCGGACAAGAGTGAGAGGATAGGAGATTTACTGAGAGGATATCTCTTCCCAGACAAAACAAATGCTACTTGTGACTCTCTAAACCAGGGACCCAGGAGGTGGAGGGGGTTTACATAGAGGAGATCGGCTCATCCTCTTAATTTGCAGGAACAAGAAAGTTTGTGAAAAGTTCAAATCTACTTGCTGGGGGTTTAGGACAGCGGCCGCTCAATGGGCCTGTTTAGTCATCGCAGCAGGACTTGGGATTTGTCATAGATCCAAGTCTCTCACCAAACCGTATCCATCCACTTTCTGTTCGCACACCAAGAAGGACGATTTCTTTGTCAACCATCCGAGAACATCTTAGATCAACAGAACCACCTCCAAGGCCCTTTTGTTTGCGCATTGGTGCATTAATCTGTGCCTCCAATGTCCCTCGCCGCAAACGCTGGTAGACCACCTCTCCGTTCCCTCTTCGCCCAAGGCAGCGGTGCCAAACCAAGCTGCTTTCTCATGTTAATCACACACTTTGTCTCAGGGTGGATTATCCTGCCGTGGCTTTTGTTCCAGCCCCTAGCAGAGCCCCGCGAGGTCGACCCCGTCCTCTGCCTCAGACACAAAGATCCCTCGCGCACGCAGCCCAGCGCTAAGCACGTCCCTCCACACACAAATTAGTCAGGCACAATCCAGCACTCACAGCGAAGAGGCCTCTCGCTCGTTAAAAATGACTGCACATGCTGCCCAACCGCCAGTGTGAGACGCAACAGAATGGGTGCCCATTTTAAATGGCTTGTTGTGGCAAGGCATGGATCAGATCCATATGCTGATGTGTTATGGCATCCCATGATACATTGTGAAGCTTAATGTACTACAACCTCCAAGAATTACGTCATATGTGGCCGCTGTCAAGTGTAAGGGATGTTCCCTGCCACTGATGCTTGGATAACCCCTTATTTACACTGCATTACAGCTCTGACATGGACAATCTAGTCCAAGCCTGTGTTTATACCGGCACATTTCAGAAGTGTCCCAGAAGCACTCTCTATGCTACTTTGCTAAAGATACACCCAAGTCTCCTTTGATTAAAACAAAATGGCTAGTGCGATGGCTGCGAGATACGTAAACCTACCAAACTCTGTCTCCATGACTTATTGCAAGAGGACGAAAATACGTTTTAATTTATAAAACACCATCATCATTTTAATCATTTTTCTTAAATATCGCAAAAGTTTTGAACAAATATGTAATGGAAATGCAGCTACTGTCTCAAACTGCTCTTAGGTTTGCTCTCAACACACAAACTCAGTAAAAAGACTCAAAGGGAACTCAAATATTTCCCAGTTAGTGTCTATACACCATTATTATTAGGCACATTGATATTATGCGCATGGTGCATTTATTGCATATGAAGGAATTTTAGGAGAAATGCCCAAAAGCTGACACTTAAATGAAACATATCTGAGATACTTAAGAATTATCAACAATAATATTTCTCTGTGAGATGTTTATATTGTAACCCATGATTAAAATCCTACAGGAGAAATTTTCAGTATCTCATTGGTTTCTCATAGACTGTAATGCGAGTAAACTGATACTTAGCTACTTCTGATATTCAGAGTTTTCCATTGACAATAAAACTCCAAGACTGTAATCTCGCACATCTCCAAAATAGATTTCAACCAGGTCTCAAACTCAGATTTTTTTGCTCAAGATCAAATATCTAACACAGAGATTTCTCATTAAATTCACCCCATTTGGTTTTATTTTTACTTTATCCCAGGGATTCTTTTGAGAAACATCTGAGACCAAGTTGATCCTTTATCTGAGACCACCTTTAATTCTCCTGAACTATAAAAGTGCAGCTTCTGAGCAATGCAATTTCTCTCTGAGAAATTACATCATAACCATTTAAGAAAAAAAATCCAATCATTTCACATATCTGATCAAGAGATGTTTAAAAGATCACAACTATGTCTCAAACTGAGCTCAGATTGGTGTTCAATGTACCATTTTGCTGGAAAAACCATCCTGTTGTTTCTCCCAAAGAATTTTAAGAGTAATGACGGAGACAAGATCCCTAAAACAAAACTAAGACCACTAGAAAGTGAGCCTTGAAGGAGAATCTCTGAACGCTCAGAGAATGAGGCACACATACTTATCATAGCTCTTGTTTTCTCTCTGACATGCACTTTTTCCCATGTATTTGGCGTCAGGGCAGATCCACTCTTATTCTCTCATCCCTACGATGCTCGATAACTCTCAATAACAAGCTCTAACAGGTTTGTTAATTAGAGGCATGCTGAACCCTCAGGAGGTACAACGACAAGCAGCTTCTGCACAGTAGTCTCAACCTCATTTGAACCAGACTGAGAATCAAGGGAATGCATTGGCTTTATAACATGCATTTTATTTAAACTATAATGGAATGACTTTCAAAATGATCACGTTAAAGGTATGCATGGAAAGATATTTATAATAACATTTTGAAAATAAAATTTTCATTCAGCTGGGAAGACAAACTAAGAGTCCAAATAAAACATAACATAAATATATTGACAACTTGCTGACAGACAGTGCTAGAGCAAAATGATGAGGAAAGAAAGACTAGACTTTAAAAATAATCTCCCAGTTTCTCCTTAGCAACACAGAGGTATTTCTTTCCCTTAAAGTAATTGGCCACCCAGGCTTTCTCTTGATTGGGATGTTTTTTTTCTCACACGTGGATGTCGTGTTTCCCTCTCGCATGTCCAACCAACAGATAGAAGAGTATCCATGGAGAACCGCCAGAGACCCAGAGAACGAAAACAAGGCTTCCAGAGAGAATTCTTGTGATTGGCTTCTGATCCTACTGATTTAAACAGCATCTTCATTCATTTAAAATGCTAAAAATAAATAAGTGCATACCAAAACCATTTTTTTTTATGAAAAAAGAATCAATAAATCAATTATTGTTTCACTAATTCATTTATTTAAATGGCCCATAGCTAATTTCTCCTAAGGAAGGAAGTTGAACAGTAAATGAGTCAATGAAAAAAACAAATTTAATTGTGAGCCCTTTGTGAAAAAAAGAAGTACCCTTTAGCATACTTTAATCTTATTACAGAAATAATATACTTCCAAAGAACATAAAGGCAAACTTAATGTAATATTTTTATATGTTAATATGTATGTTAATTATAACTTAAAGTAGATCCAACTATAATATGTTATTATTACTTATACGGTCTCTGAAATAAGGTTAAATTGCACAGTTGAATGTACTGACAATCATTCATGGTGAACTAAAATATATATATTAAATATGTAATTTTTTTTATCCAAACTTGTATACCATGTACTAACACGTCACTAATAAAATTGCAATTTAGTTTTTTTTATTTTTTTATATTAAATTGAAATATAAATGTAATATCAAATAACACACTACAGTTAAACAGAATATCAAGTACTTTACATATGCTTTAATATGTTAGTCAGCACATTAATAAGCGTACTTTTTAAAGCAGAAAAAAGATTAGTAAAACAATAATTAGCACTTGTTTTTGTAGTAAAAATGTTATTTTACTCTTTTACACAGTATACTTCAATGAAACTGTACTTAGGTGTGTTAAGAAACGATCATGAGATTTACTCTATTTAACCGGATAGTTCACCAAAAACAAGATGTTTGGAAGAAAGTTAATAACCAAAACAGCTGACGGCAGCCATTGACTTCCATTGTATTTTTTCAATGGCTGCCGTAATCAATATTCTTCAAAATATTTTCTTTTGTCTTCAACGAAGAAACTCGTACAGGTTTGGAACAAGTGGAGGGTGATGACGACTGACGACAGACATTTTTTAATTGATATTATCTACAAGTACATTATTTAAATACTTTTAAGATGTTAAGTAC
This sequence comes from Carassius carassius, assembly GCF_963082965.1. Lineage (NCBI taxonomy): Eukaryota > Metazoa > Chordata > Actinopteri > Cypriniformes > Cyprinidae > Carassius > Carassius carassius. The sequence continues at coordinate 19,777,222 of NC_081797.1, read as the reverse complement.
ACAGAAGTCAATGTCAATGTCAATGTCAATGTCACCTTTATTTATATAGCGCTTTAAACAAAATACATTGCGTCAAAGCAACTGAACAACATTCATTAGGAAAACAGTATGTCAATAATGCAAAAATGAGAGTTAAAGGCAGTTCATCATTGGATTCAGTTATGTCATCTCTGTTCAGTTAAATAGTGTCTGTGCATTTATTTGCAATCAAGTCAACGATATCGCTGTAGATGAAGTGTCCCCAACTAAGCAAGCCAGAGGCGACAGCGGCAAGGAACCGAAACTCCATCGGTGACAGAATGGAGAAAAAAACCTTGGGAGAAACCAGGCTCAGTTGGGGGGCCAGTTCTCCTCTGACCAGACGAAACCCGTAGTTCAATTCCAGGCTGCAGCAAAGTCAGATTGTGCAGAAGAATCATCTGTTTCCTGTGGTCTTGTCCTGGTGCTCCTCTGAGACAAGGTCTTTACAGGGGATCTGTATCTGGGGCTCTAGTTGTCCTGGTCTCCGCTGTCTTTCAGGGATGTAGAGGTCCTTTCTAGGTGCTGATCCACCATCTGGTCTGGATACGTACTGGATCCGGGTGACTGCAGTGACCCTCTGATCTGGACACAGACTGGATCTGGTGGCCACGGTGACCTCGGAACAAGAGAGAAACAGACAAATATTAGCGTAGATGCCATTCTTCTAATGATGTAGCAAGTACATAGGTTGTTATGGGAAGTGTTTCCGGTTCCGGTTTACCTAATTAATGCAGCCTAAAAATCCTTTAACGGATTTGGATAATAAAAGCATATTAGTATGTTATGTGTATGCCAGGTTAAAGAGATGGGTCTTTAATCTAGATTTAAACTGCAAGAGTGTGTCTGCCTCCCGAACAATGTTAGGTAGGTTATTCCAGAGTTTGGGCGCCAAATAGGAAAAGGATCTGCCGCCTGCAGTTGATTTTGATATTCTAGGTATTATCAAATTGCCTGAGTTTTGAGAACGTAGCGGACGTAGAGGATTATAATGTAAAAGGAGCTCATTCAAATACTGAGGTGCTAAACCATTCAGGGCTTTATAAGTAATAAGCAATATTTTAAAATCTATGCGATGCTTGATAGGGAGCCAGTGCAGTGTTGACAGGACCGGGCTAATATGGTCATACTTCCTGGTTCTAGTAAGAACTCTTGCTGCTGCATTTTGGACTAGCTGTAGTTTGTTTACTAAGCGTGCAGAACAACCACCCAATAAAGCATTACAATAATCTAACCTTGAGGTCATAAATGCATGGATTAACATTTCTGCATTTGACATTGAGAGCATAGGCCGTAATTTAGATATATTTTTGAGATGGAAAAATGCAGTTTTACAAATGCTAGAAACGTGGCTTTCTAAGGAAAGATTGCGATCAAGTAGCACACCTAGGTTCCTAACTGATGATGAAGAATTGACAGAGCAACCATCAAGTCTTAGACAGTGTTCCAGGTTATTACAAGCAGAGTTTTTAGGTCCTATAATTAACACCTCTGTTTTTTCAGAATTTAGCAGTAAGAAATTACTCGTCATCCAGTTTTTTATATCGACTATGCAATCCATTAGTTTTTCAAATTGGTGTGTTTCACCGGGCTGCGAAGAAATATAGAGCTGAGTATCATCAGCATAACAGTGAAAGCTAACACCATGTTTCCTGACGATATCTCCCAAGGGTAACATATAAAGCGTGAAGAGTAGCGGCCCTAGTACTGAGCCTTGAGGTACTCCATACTGCACTTGTGATCGATAGGATACATCTTCATTCACTGCTACGAACTGATGGCGGTCATATAAGTACGATTTAAACCATGCTAATGCACTTCCACTGATGCCAACAAAGTATTCAAGTCTATGCAAAAGAATGTTGTGGTCAATCGTGTCAAACGCAGCACTAAGATCCAATAAAACTAATAGAGAGATACACCCACGATCAGATGATAAGAGCAGATCATTTGTAACTCTAAGAAGAGCAGTCTCAGTACTATGATACGGTCTAAATCCTGACTGGAAATCCTCACATATACCATTTTTCTCTAAGAAGGAATATAATTGTGTGGATACCACCTTTTCCAGTATCTTGGACAGAAAAGGGAGATTCGAGATTGGTCTATAATTAACTAGTTCTTTGGGGTCAAGTTGTGGTTTTTTGATGAGAGGCTTAATAACAGCCAGTTTGAAGGTTTTGGGGACATGTCCTAATGACAATGAGGAATTAATAATAGTCAGAAGAGGATCTATGACCTCTGGAAGCACCTCTTTCAGGAGCTTAGATGGTATAGGGTCTAACATACATGTTGTTGGTTTAGATGATTTAACAAGTTTATACAATTCTTCCTCTCCTATGGTAGAGAATGAGTGGAACTGTTCCTCAGGGGGTCTATAGTGCACTGTCTGATGTGATACTGTAGCTGACGGCTGAATGGTTGCAATTTTATCTCTAATAGTATCGATTTTAGAAGTAAAGTAGTTCATAAAGTCATTACTGCTGTGGTGTTGGGAAATGTCAACACTTGTTGAGGCTTTATTTTTCGTTAATTTAGCCACTGTATTGAATAAATACCTGGGGTTATGTTTGTTTTCTTCTAAAAGAGAAGAAAAGTAATCGGATCTAGCAGTTTTTAATGCTTTTCTGTAGGATATGTTACTTTCCCGCCAAGCAATACGAAATACCTCTAGTTTTGTTTTCCTCCAGCTGCGCTCCATTTTTCGGGCTGCTCTCTTTAGGGTGCGAGTATGCTCATTATACCATGGTGTCAAACTGTTTTCCTTAACCTTCCTTAAGCGTAAAGGAGCAACTTTATTTAAAGTGCTAGAAAAGAGAGAGTCCATAGTTTCTGTTACATCATCAAGTTGTTCTGAGGTTTTGGATATGCTAAGGAATTTGGATACATCAGGAAGATAACTTAAAAAGCAGTCTTTTGTGTTAGAAGTGATGGTTCTTCCATACTTGTAACAAGAAGTAGAATTTACAATTTTGGCTATATGAATTTTGCAAAGAACTAAATAATGATCTGAGATATCATCACTTGGCTGAATAATTTCAACACCATCAACATCAATTCCATGTGACAGTATTAAATCTAGAGTATGATTTCGACAATGAGTAGGTCCTGAAACGTGTTGTCTAACACCAATAGAGTTCAGAATGTCTATAAATGCTGATCCCAATGCATCGTTTTCATTATCAACATGGATATTAAAATCACCAACTATTAAAACTTTATCTGCAGCCAGAACTAACTCGGATGTAAAATCACCAAACTCTTTAATAAAGTCTGTATGGTGCCCTGGTGGCCTGTATACAGTAGCCAGTACAAACATAACAGGGGATTTATCATTAACATTTGTTTCTTTGGATAATGTTATATGAAGTACCATTACTTCAAATGAGTTATACTCGAAGCCTGCCCTCTGAGAAATCCTGAAAACGTTGTTATAAATTGAAGCAACACCTCCACCTTTGCCTTTTAGACGTGGCTCATGTTTATAACAGTAATCTTGGGGGGTGGACTCATTTAAAATAATGTAATCATCAGGTTTTAGCCAGGTTTCTGTCAAACAGAGTACATCTATATTATGATCAGTGATCATATTATTTACAAAAAGTGTTTTCGTAGAAAGGGATCTGATATTCAATAAGCCAAGCTTTATCATTTGTTTATCCATATTGCTTCTGTTTTTTATTTGTTGAACCTCAATTAAATTGTTAATCTTAACTTGGTTTGGACGTTTTTTGTATTTTCTAGTTCGGGGAACAGACACAGTCTCTATAGTGTGATATCTAGGTGAAAAAGTCTCTATGTGCTGAGAATTAACTGACCTCTGTGACGGGAGGCAGCTAGCAGACAGTCGGTTTAGCCAGTCTGTCTGCTTCCTGACCTGGGCCCCAGTTAGTCAAGTATAAACACTAAGACTATTTGCCATATTTCTAGAGAGAAGAGTGGCGCCACCCCAGGAGGGATGAAGACCATCTCTTTTCAACAGGTCAGGTCTGCCCCAAAAGCTCGTCCAATTGTCTATGAAACCTATGTTATTCTGTGGGCACCACTTAGACATCCAGCCATTGAGTGATGACAATCTGCTATGCATCTCATCACCACGGTAAGCAGGGAGGGGACCAGAGCATATTACAGTGTCTGACATCGTGCTTGCAAGTTCACACACCTCTTTAATGTTACTTTTAGTGATCTCCGACTGGCGAAGTCGAACATCATTAGCGCCGGCATGAATAACAATCTTACTGTATTTACGTTTAGCATTAGCCAGCACTTTTAAATTTGCCAAGATGTCAGGCGCTCTGGCTCCCGGTAAACATTTGACTATGGTGGCTGGTGTCTCTATATTCACGTTCCGTACAATAGAATCACCAATAACTAGAGCACTTTCATCAGGTTTCTCAGTGGGTGCATCACTGAGTGGGGAGAACCTGTTTAATGTTTTGATCGGAACAGAAGAGCGGTGTTTTGACCCACGACTACGCTGCCTCACCGTCACCCAGTTGCCCTGCTGCTGGGGCTCTGTTTCCGGAACCGAACAATGTACAGGAATCCCTGAGCTAGACGCATCCAAAGCCGTATCTAGAGCCCTAACATTCTTACTGTCCTCAATTAAAGTTTGGATGCGTGTCTCTAATTCTGAAATCTTCTCTGTCAGCCTAACTATTTCCCTGCATTTATCACATGTGAATCCCTCATCAGCGACAGAGATAGATAAACTGTACATGTGGCAAGAGGTGCAAGAAACAATGATAGGAGAAGCCATTACTCACCGTGCTTGATGAAAATTCTTACTGCGGTTGTTTGATGAACTTGTGAAAAACTGGAGCGAGGGAGAGGAGAAAAGAAAACAGCGATAGGTTCGAATGAAAACGCTAATGACAAGCTAACGAGTGCTAACGCTTTGCAGGTGTACTGCACTCACGTAAATAAAATAAAAGTGAACGATCAAAGTTAATCTGATAAGATTGATCGATAATATCAGAAATATGGTGTGAATTAAGTTATATTTTACCACTTTAAAAAACAGAGAGTGATAGTAAGATAAAGATTCTAGAGAAAAAAATAAAATAAAAACAGCTACACGGAGCTACAGGAGTTCACTACAGAAGTGCACATTCAGTATAATTAAGCACACTTTTTTTTCTAAACATCCTTGCAAACACCCTAAAAATCACATAGAAACATGCTGTAACCCACTTAAAGCAAACAGCATTGGTGAGTTTTGCAATAGCAGGCAACAGTATTTATTCATTTATTTATTTATTATTTCAGAAAAACTAAGAATCTAGGTGAACATCTCGAAACCTCCAACACAAAACATTGTGCTTTAATGACAACTTTTTTTTGTGATTTTGCGTGGTTGGAGGTCTTCGAAGTTCTCACACATTCTTTTTGTTTATTAGATTAAATGGAAGCAGGAAGAAAAGCTGAGGGTTTGCAGGATTCTTCCGCGGAGTAGCGCCGGGGTGATAGATGAGCCAAGAGCTCGGCTCATAATTTCATTAGTTAATTAGAGCAATGACATAATCCGGTCACCCCAAGACCCCGTTACAGGTCACCATTATTCCTCCAAGCTCACTGAAAACTTGTTTGGAGGAAATGAAGCAACAACAAGGAGAGTAATTTGATTGCGCGGCAGCTCCATATGGCACTCCATGTTTGTTGTTTTCATGGGCAGATTCGTGTGGACGGCTGGTCGGACACAACAAACGCTGTTCAAATGCCAAACATCCTCCCCCAAACCTGTAAAAACATACATGACGAATCTGGTTAGGGAATAAAAGATGGAGAGGACAATGGTGGGTGGAAAACTGGAGGATTGGCGTGGGGTGAAAGAAGGGGTGTCAAGTGATCCACAAAAAACCCTAACACTGGGCCGCTATGGGACACACAAAAAGCACAGGCACCTCTTTTCTGCTTCGTGCGACTGAAAGGGCAAGATAAGGGAATTTGGCATTACAGAGACGAGCGGCGATATTATGCATATGTGTTGGAGAGTTTAGGCTGATGATAATGCAGCACTTTGTTTGACAAGTCTTACTCTTTTTGGTATAGACTCTCTTTTTTGTGCCGTGTATTGTGATGTGAGGCATTAGCTGAGCTCGTCTGTGCAAAGACACGGAGGTCAAGGTCTGACTTTCACAGCCTCCAAGATCTTACACATAAACAAGCGCAGAAACGATCAGTCATTTATAAAAGCCCAAATACAGAGGGCCTTGCCTAGGGGAAAGAGCTGCCACTACTTGTTTAATTTTTAATATGACAGAGGTTGCAGTTGTTGTTACCAGATCGTTTTGTTACAGTCATGCGGTGCTGTACTGAAAGTGCAAATTTATTTTAAATATTTAAAAAAAAAATTAAATATGTATTTTGCAATATACAAAAAGCCACAATAAAACTAGTAAAAAAAACAACAACATCATATTGGCTATACATAATTGATCTAAAATCAAAATAAATAAAATATTTGTTGGCATTATGGTGATAGTTATGTAAAGCTTTAAACGATATGAAATGATAACAATCGTTTGGTACTGCATGCAAACTGCTAAATTATTTTCAGTAATTTTTTAGTCTTATACAATATATAGGGCTTAAACTAGTAAAAATAAATAGATAAATGTATTGACTACACATTTTTCTAATTGACTTCAATAGATGAATATTTAAAATAAAAATATGCATGTAATAATTATAGTAATACTGTTATGTAAAGCTTTAAACAATATTTTCAGCTATGTTATTTATAATATATTAACAGTATTTTTATGTTTTTTTGTTGTTGTTGTTGTTGTTTTTTGCCATATAAGAAATTTTAAGACATGCTATTTCTGGTGCTTAAAATACACTGAAAATGTGATGTAGGGATGATTTTAAAACATGTTGGGTTTTTTTTTCTTCTGATAAATTGCTAGTAAATTACTAGTAAATTGATAGTAATTTTTCATTTTTTATTTTAATTTATATATATATATATATATACATAAAAAGAAAACGTTTTTAAATAAAACGCTATTTCAGTAATTCTCCTTCAACATTTTCACCATCTAATATTGCAGTTGGGCTCTTCTGGCTTGAATTACTACCTAGCAACCACCCTGGCAACCATCTAGCAACTCCACCAAAAGAGCCCCGGTTGTGCTATTTGCACTGTTTTGTCTGTGACTACACAACCATTATAGGTTTACAGCATTAATAAACAAGGAGTGGACAAGAATGTGAAATATACATACATGTCAAACCAAACGTGTAGCCTAAGGGCTCCTGCGGTCTCATTTTAGATCAAACAAGCTTTCAGTTGTCATTTATGTCAAACTTAAGAGTTTCTTCCTTTATATCCATGATATTGTACTCGAAAATGAACATAATTACTTCAACCCTAGGCTAGTCAACGACTCTGAAACATAAACTGATCTAAAGATATATCATTAGCTCCATATATCCCACCTGAACCCCTTCAGCAAAGTTTTTTTATTATTATTATAATCCTGGATATTCGCCAACTACAGTTTAATTGGTTTCTTTTCAAAGAGTAATAACATAAATCATAAAAGACTCATTGCTTGGATATTTAAGGGCAAAAAGATTAATCAGACTGTGTTTTTCCAGGCTGCGTGTGTGCGTGTGTGTATGTTTGGAAAATTCCAGTGTGAAGTGAACTCAAGGTAGTTTGGAGGAGTGATGGATGAGAAAATATGAATTTTAACTCCTTGTTTGTAGGTTATGCTACTGTGTATGAGAAGAGTTTAGTATTTAATCACACTTTCTTCACATCTAATCCATATTGGCATCCTTTGGGGATGTCTGTGAAGTAGTAACAGGACAGGGTTGAGATCTGTCCAAATTTTAGAACACATTTTGTATTAACATCAATGTTTTTAAGAAAAAAATAAACAAAACATAAAAATATGGAAAATATACCTCTCAGAGGTTGGCTGACTGTACATAATCCCTAATTTAGTGTTTAGCTTCTTATTGGCTTAATGTAAAGACTAATTTAACCTATTAGGGCCAATTTAACATTGTATTGTAATTGTTTATTGCATTAAAATTTTATTCAGAGCAGTTATGTTTACCAAATCGGTCTTTTAATAGTTTGTAAGCAGTGTTGAAGAAAGTTACTTTTAAAATTAATGCATTACAATATTGTTTCTTCATAAAAAGTAACTAAGTAATGCAATTAAATTCAAAAAGTTTTATGCTGACTTATACTACAGTTAATTATATATATATATATATATATATATATATATATATATATATATATATATATATATATATATATAGCTGAGCTGATTAAATTTTTTTTTTTTTTTTTTGAAAAGTGATAATTTTTTTAAAATATTGATTTTAAATTGCAACACATGTCTCACGGAAATCCTGTATAATTCAACCAGTCCGACTTCGACTTCAACATTCCTGAAGTGTTTCCAATTTTTGTCCCATATGCATCAGACATTTAGCCAACGGTCCGTGGGCATGACGTCTGAGGCTGAGACTAATAATGGGGCAACCTTAGCTATTTGGGAGCAAGATTTGGGGCTGTCAATTGATGTCGATACTTGGACACAAATTTGGCAGCATGCTGGCAATATATTAATTTGTAATAGAAATAAAGAGGTACAGTTCAAACTTTAACATTGTCTCCAAATTAGTCCGTTACACAGGCATAAATTTAATCCAAAAAGCTTACTGGAGACAGATTACTAAAGGGACTAAAGGCCCGTTCACACCAAGCACGATAACTATAAAGATAACAATAAAGATATAGTTCTAAAAATCGTTCTCAGTATTAAAGAATAGCAGAGTCCACACTACAACTATAACGATAAATGCATAGAGAAACGGAAACGATTTTTTTCCAGCTGATGAACAATACAAACATTGACATCCAATCAGAATCCATCCTGCTATAACGAGCTCAAGGATTTAAAGCGGCAGACGCACGTGCGCTCAGAATAAACAGACGATATCGTTCGCTGGTGTGGACGCTAATATCGTTATCTTTATAGTTATCTTTATAGTTATCGTTCTTGGTGTGAACGGGGCTTAAGTCTTATATTTAATACAGGATGGCAACCTCAATCCCTTTTTTGTTGTTAGGCGTCGCTGATAAGAATATAAAGAGTATTTCGGACAGGAAGTTGTTTAATCTCCTTACTTATGCTGCTTGTAAGAGTATTTTACTTAAATGGATCTCTGATAAACTGCTGACAGTGTCGAAGTAATATATGATTTTCCTTCAATGGTGTAACAAACAGACACTGGGACAGAAGGTAAGAGCGTGTTAGTTTATTTGATGTTGTAATGGAGAGTACGGGAGAGATGCAGAGATTGAGGTGAACTATTCAAACGGGATGGGGGAATCCAGAGCCGTCGGTGGGGTGACCAGGGGGAACAGACACGTTGCAACACACCTCAGGGTTCACACAGGAGGGGAAACTTGGAGGATGGAGTGCTGGAGACACTCGGGAGAGATGCCTGAGAAACACTGGAAAGACACTGGGATCTAGGAGAGGAATCAATGACAGGTAAGTAGTAGAGATCAACCGATATGGGTTTTTCTATAGCCGATGCCGATGTTTACTGTAGAGTTCAGGGTCAGCCGATGGCCGATATGTGCTGCCCATTTTTAGGGCCGATATCTTGAAGTTTTCCCCTTCATTTGCATGCTAAAATGTCACACTAATAATAAGTGGATGCACAACATTTCCAAACTTATCATCATTTATTGAGCACAGAGAGAAGTCAATCAGAAAGTCAATCATTTACAAAAAAGTTTTAGAGCAGTTATCAAGCAGAATTTTTCAAGTTTGTTGGAACATAAATGTAAACAAACATACATTTAAATAAAATAAATAAAATGTTATGAATAAAAATCAATTAAACTGAAAAATATAAAAAAATTAAATATATAAAAATAATAATAATTATAGTAGTGCTGCAAACACTAGCAACCAGCAACATTTGTGTTTGGTATAAATGACACAGAACATCTGAAGTGCATTCTAATTTCAAACTTAAATCGCAGTCTGTTCATTATTAAAATAAAGTACAGTCAACCAAACATTTAAAAGGTTATGCTGGTCAGTTTAAATAGACCGTAGTATACCGGTCCACTCTGCTGTTGTGAAGAGGATGATTTTTTCCGTCTAGTTTACATTAAAACAATAAACAAATATTATAGTTTAACATTCAGATACATTGTGAATGTGGAAACATTTGGATATGCGCAGAACGAGACCTGAGCAATAACCTCCAAATACATCTAGTCAAATCCGTGCTCGTTCGTCCTCGTATGCACGCACGCATGCATGCATTCATGTACTCATGTGTCTCGATCTAATGCTCTGTAAATGCAGGATTTTTTAAAAAACAAATAGGCCTAGCGGAACGCAAAAATTCTAAATCGAATATTTTGCAGAACAGGATCAATCAAAAAAGTACTGGTCATAATACTTGCATAAAATGTTTGATGTGAAAAAGCGGTTCACTGACTGCGCAGCACAGCCACAAGTGCCACAGTTACGTTTGGGATCATTTTATTTTTAATAATATAGTGTCATTTGAAAACATTGCAATTGCGTTTTAAAATACAACAACGAGCACCACGAAACCATTTAAAGAGGCTCATTCAGCGGTCAGTCTCCTTGATGGGAAACAGTCAACAAAGTAACATGATCTAAAACGTATGGCGCACTCTCTTCATTTTATCAAATGATCATAATCACATCTATTCATTTTACAGTCCTGCTACTAGCATTTTATTCAGACTAAAACCCCTTTAATTCGGGTGAGAAAGCTTTTTTTTCAAGTGGCTTTGCACATAATAATAATACCACTGTAGACGCATTTTGCAGCATTAAGGTTATTAATTGATCGTTAATTTAAGCGTTGATCGATCATGGAAATGATCGAATATTGACATCCCTAAATGCAAATGAGTTGGATGGAAACCTGGCTATTGTCTGCGTCAAACCATGCTTCCGAACAAATGTGATTCACCGTTCTGGGCAGCTCCAGGACAGCTGTCTCTCCGAGCACGCTGCGTTCTGTGAGCGGCGGAGTAACGTAGACCTCAATCGGCCGAGCGATTATATCGGTCGACCTCTAGTAAGTAGCAAGGTTGGTATAGAGTCGGTACAAGTAGCCTTACAACTGGGTAGGTTCCGTTATGCAGATACGAGATCGGACTGTGAGTGTGACAGAGTTGTGTGCTTTTATGTGGAGGTGAGCTGATGAGGGAATTGTGCACATGTGCCGGTGATTAGAATTCAAGTGAGGGAGTGCGTTGGGATTGGCTGACTGGTGAGACTGACCAATCTGTGACAGTAACCCCTCCTCCAGGGCCCACTCCCGAGGGCCAAACACCCCGATGGCATGGTGGTCTCCCTCTGCCCCGAGGGGCTGGAAAATCCGGATGGGCCGTTTGGAATTCCTCCAGGAGTGTTGGGTCAAGAATATCATTTCTCGGGACCCTGGATCATTCCACCAGGCCGTATCCTTCCCAGTCGACAAGGTACTCGAGCTAACCACCACGTCGCCGGGATTCCAGGATTTCCTTGACCTTATAGATGGTTCCTTCCTGCAGGAGTAAGTCTGGTCAGGCTCTGTGGAAACAGGAGAGTGAAAGGGTTTTAGTAGGGACACATGGAAGGTAGGGTGAATTTTATATTGTGGTGGGAGCTGGAGCTTATATGTGAAAGGGTTGATCTGATCCAAGATGGTGAAGGGGCTGACAAATCTGGGACTGAGTTTATGGCAGGGCAGGCACAGTCTGATGTCTCGAGTGGACAGCCAAACCTTCTGTCTGGGTTGGTAGGTCGGAGTAGGTGTCCTATGAAGGTCATCTGCCATCTTATGCCTGCGCACTGCCCATTGGAGGTGGTGATGGGCCTCATCCCAGACTCTCTTGCTCTCCCGGAACCAGTAATCTACCACGGGAACGTCGGAAGGTAAGACCAGGGTAAGAGAGGAGGCTGGTAACCGAGTACGTATTGGAAAGGTGTTAGCCCAGTGGTTGGTTGGCGGATGGAGTTCTGGGCGTACTCGGCCCAGCCTAGGAACTGGTTCCAGGAGTCCTGGTGGCCATGGCAGAAAGTCCAAAGAAACCTTCCTATCTCCTGTATTTGATTGGTGGTGGTAACCAGATGAGAGGCTGACGGTCACACCTAGGAGAGAAAAGAAAGCTTTCCATACACGGGAGATGAACTGGGGCCACGGTCTAACACTATGTCTTCAGGGAGACCAAACAGGCAGAATACCCAATTGAAAAGGAGTTCAGCATTTTCTAGGGCTATGGTCAGACCCTGTAGGGGAATGAGGCAGAAGAACTTAGAGAATCTATCCACTATTAATAGGATACAGGTGTTACCGTCAGATGGAAGTAAGTTCGTGATAAAATCCACTCCTAGGTGTGACCAAGGATGGTTGGGAATGGGAAGTGGGTGGACTTTACCGGCAGGGAGATGACGGGGACTCTTGGAGATGGTGCACTCGGTGCATCCATGGACAAACATTCTGACATCTGCTGCCATGTTGGGCCACCACAAGCAGTCTTTAAGCAGCGAGAAAGTTGTGTCAGCCCCAAGGTGGCAAGTACCTACGGATGTATGGGTGGTTAGAATGAGAGCAGTGCATTGGTTACGTGGGACATACCGACATCCTGGTGGGCAGCCCGGCGGAGCAGCAGGAGGGACTTCCGCAGCGACTGGTGGTGAGGACCACTGAATGTGGCTGGAAATAAGGTGAGTGGGTATTATCATCTCGGGTTCTTCTGTACCTTCCTCGGGACCATGGAGATGGGACAGGGCATCTGCCTAGATGTTTCGAGATCCCGGTCTGTACGAGATAGAGAAATTTAATCTGGTGAAGAAGAGTGCCCATCGAGCTTGGTGGGGGTTCAGCTGTTTAGCCTTTCTGAGATACTGTAAGTTCTTATGGTCTGTGAGGACGGTAAATGGATGAGCCGCACCCTCAAGCCAGTATCGCCATTCCTCCAGTGCTAGTTTAATGGCCAGTAACTCTCGGTTTCCGATGTCATAATTTTTCTCCGCCGGGCTGAGCTTCCTGGAGAAAAAGGCACATGGATGGAGTCGAGGAGGAGAGCCTTGCCGCTGGGAGAGAACTGCTCCCACTCCGGTGGTGGAGGCATCCACTTCAACTACGAATGGGAGTTCAGGGTCCCGAATGTACCAGGAGGTGAGCACTAGTGAAAGCCCGTTTTAGGGTGGTGAAAGCTTCGGTGGTGGCTGGTGTCCAGGACAGAGACTTGGGCTTGTCACGGAAGAGGTTGGTTATAGGGCTGGTGATGGTACTGTAATCTTTGATGAATCGACGGTAGAAGTCTGCGAATCCTAGGAAGCGCTGGAGCTCTTTAATGGTAGAGGGTTGTGGCCAGTTGGTGATAGCTTCAATCTTCCCCTTGTCCATGTGGATACCAGTTTCATTAATGATGTAACCCAGGAAATGAACGGAGGACTAATGGAATGTACATTTCTCTGCCTTGAGGAAGAGGTGGAATTTTGAGAGGAGTCTTGAGAGGATGGATCTTATATGCACGCAATGTTTGGTGAGGCTCTGGGAGTAAATAAGGATGTCATCAATATATACAATCACAAAGCGGTTGAGATACTCCCTGAGCACTGCGTGCATGAGGTCTTGAAAGATGGTAGGGGCATTGACAAGGCCGTACGGCATGACCCGGTATTCGTAGTGGTCAGTCGGGGTCAGAAATGCCGTCTTCCACTCATCATCTCCCTTACGAATGCAGATGAGATTATAAGCACTGCGAGGCGAGGGTTTTAAACTGTAGAGTATACTCATGCATTGTCATTTTGCCTCGTTTCAAGTGGTATAATTGCACACCGATGGACAAATCGCCTTTCGTGGTGCTAAACACTTCTTGGAAATGAGTAATGAAATTCTCATAGGTTTGGGTTGCGGGACCAGCTTGGGACCAAATGGTCTCGGCCAGCTCTTGAAAAGGGTCCAGCTTGCTCATCTTCTGTATAGGTCTGATATTCTGTAACAAACGGACACTAGGACAGAAGGTAAGAGCGTGTTAGTTTATTTGATGTTGTAATGGAGAGTACAGGAGAGATGCAGAGATTGAGGTGAACCATTAAAGCTGTTTCCGGCAGGACAAATGGAATGGGGCAGTCCAGAGCTATCGGTGGGGTGACCAGGGGGAATAGACACGTTGCACACACCTCAGGGTTCACACATGAGGGGAATCTTGGAGGAGGGAGCGCTAGAGACACTCGGGAGAGATGCTGGAGAAACACTGGAGAGACACTGGGATCTAGGAGAGGAATCAATGACAGGTAAGTAGCAAGGTTGGTATAGAGTCAGTACAAGTAGTCTTACAACTGGGTAGGTTCCGTTATGCAGCTACGAGATCGGACGGTGAGTGTGACAGAGATGTGTGCTTTTATGTGGAGGTGAGCTGATGAGGGAATGGTGCACAGGTGCCGGTGATTAGAATTCAGGTGAGGGAGTGCGTTGGGATTGGCTGATTGGTGAGCCTGACCGATCTGTGACAACTGGATTATGTTACCTACTGGTCCAAAAGGAAAATTGATGTGTTTTATCATATATGGACTCATTTCTTTAAGCAGGTAGGTTCAAGGATTTCACATACTTTTTTGGAAAACCTTGACAGGTCAACGTGAACCTTTTTTATTTATTTTCTCTTAATCTTTTTAAGATGTTGTTTAATTTGGTATGCACTTGAAGATTGTAACTTTGGTCATTGTTATGTCTGTTTTATTATGTTGCTATGTTAAAATTAAAAAGTAACTTCCCCCAACACTGCTTACAGTGTAATGCATAATGTTACTTTTGCGTTATTTTTTGCAATCTGGGATGGGCAAAAACCCCAAAAGTGATATTTTTTCCAACTGTAAACCAAAAGTGAAATTAATAAGCCTCAGGCTGAAGGAAGTGCCTCTGCAACCCAATCAACACGGCCACAGGAGAGCTGGCAGTGAATAAATGGAAAAACAATGTAAATTGCATTACTTATCTAAATATAATTACTCAGATATTTTGTTGGAAATTGAATAGTAATGTGTTATCTTACTAGTTACTTGAAAAGTAATCTGATTACATAACGTGTTACTTTTAGTGCATTACCCAAACACTGTTTATAAGATTCATAATGATTATGCAAGGGCTCAAATCCTAATATGTGGCTCTAGTCGCTACCCGTTACTGTAGTTTCCTATCAAATAAACTGCAGGATTCCACTAGATATATTGTGATTTAATGGAGACATCCATACAGTTGGGAATGTTTCATTTAAAAACAGATGACATTAATTTATGAATATTTGAGCAGATCATACTGTTCTACTGTGTTATATAATGTTAACAAAACAAAAACTGTCCATAAGCTTCCCTTTAAAAAAACAAGTAAGCTTTAAGTTCTTTCAGTTAAGTAAATTTAAGTAACATTCAAGTATGTCCAAATAAACTTTATTTATTTAGTATATTAAAGTATACTAATTTAATAGTAGTGTACTTGTAGTAGGCTATATTATTTTACTTGGGACTAAACTGGCCCACTTTTTAGTTTATAAAATACACTTTTAAGTGTAGTTTAAATGTAATATTAGTAAACTATAAAAGCACATAACAACATCTAGGTTATTTTGTATTGTAACAATACTGTGAACTATACTTCAAGTTAACTTGTAGACAACTACATGCCAATTACACTTAAATTGCTAAATAATTAAACTTTTCTTAATCAAAACATTAAGTGTAGACTTTATTAGTAGTATTGTTTCTCATACAGAAATAACATACAACTATATAAACAAGTAGAGTTATTTTTAGTTTAATAACAGCACACTTGGATAAACTTGGATTTTTGTAAGAGTCGGTGAGATCAAATATGTAAAGTAGTACTATTTGTAAGTCAAACTATGCATGCAAATTTTAGATTTGTTCCATGGAATTTATGAAACTGAGAATCCTGTTTTTGTACTAACACTTTAATGAGACTTGCAATATTAATCTGAATTTATTTTAGAAAGGTTTCAGTTGTCCAGCTTGCACAATAAAAGCTAAAGTAAATTAAAGTTATGTCGTGGAATTCCTAAAGAAACTCAACAGGTGAAGTGACTCCAAAGGACACTTGTTTTGTTGAGTGAAAACAAGGCTTGGATAGTGGTTTGCATTGTGGGGTAGTTTGGTGTAGAGATTATGGATTTGTGGAAGAAGTACAAAAGACATAAAGTGATCCTGTGTGCAAATGCACATTTCCCAGATCCTTATGCAGTGAAGAATTTGGGAAAGTTGTTTGTAAAGCAATGTTTACTGAATTATCAATGCAGATTCAAGCTAAATGCGCTAATCTCCAATAAAGGAACTGTCAACAAATATGCATTTATATTTACTCACTAAAACCTTAAAGAAGTGACTTAATTACTTAATTAAACAATCTAAACTCTTCCTAGCAAACACACACGTAAGTTTACCAGCTTATTTGAATGGTCACTTCCCATTGACTTTTTATAGACTATCCAAATCTCAGAACCAAAGTGTAAAATCAGTGTAGCACATGGCTTGGAGTGCCCAAGTGTTATAAAAGGTAACACTTTATTTCAAGGTGACATAGTCACATGTTACATGCACAGAATTTACTTTAGTAATAAGTAAATTGTGCATTTATTAAATCAACAAATTCTTCATAGTAACAAGTAACTAATCCTAAACCACACTCTAACTTTTTGTTAAATCAGTGAAACAAATGGCCTTGAGTACTTTTCATTTATAAAAGGTAACACTTTATTTTAAGTTGACACTGACTATGTTTACATAAAAATTTGTAATCCAATTATTTACCTTATTCTGAATAAGACAAAATTATGATTAAGGTGTTTACATGAGCTGCTTTGAAAATATACCTTTCATGTTCCCGTTTCACATTATAGTACATAGATCGATTAATGGCACGTCATAACGTCCCCACATGATGTCACCCGACATCCAACCCAGAAAATTCAATTATAAACATATAGTTTGTCTGCGATATGATGACATTTATAGTTTTGAGTGTTTCTTTTTTAATTTACTGAAAGCTTCTAGTGCAGTTATTTATTTGTCATGCTATACATGCAAACAGATGAAGGCATTGTTGAAGCCATGTTCTGTCAAAATGGTTGACCACTGCTGTGTGTGTATCCTGTCGCAAAATGCAACAAAAAGTCCTACATGATGGTAATAATGTGATTAAGGTGTGTACTTGTCTATAATGCACTTCAATAATGCGACTAAAATAGGAATACTTCACGTCTTAATTTGATTAGTGTTACTTCGAGCATGACTTTAGCTGGAATGTTAACATAGTAGATTCTTAATCAGAGTATTGTCTAAATCATGTTAAAATTGGAGTATTGTTGTCCATGTAAATGTACTCACTGTTACACACGTTACATATACTAGTCATTACATTAACATTTCCATAATTACAATTAACTAACCCTAAACCAAACCCTGTTTAAATTAAAATCTCTTTAACACAAGGGTTTCAGTTCTTTGCTTTTATAAAAGGTAACACGTTATTTTAAGGTGACGTCATTACACACACATGTACTTAATACAGTAACAACAGCGAAGCAAAGTTTCAAGTAATAATCCCTAGACCAAATACTAACCCTAAACTTAACCCTTTAATACAGTTTGTGAATTTATATTACTCATTACTTATGTATGTAATTACATTGTAACAATTACATAGTCACTTCTTAAACTTAACCTTATAAAATGACAAAAATCTATATTATAGTTTAATAAATAAACATTAATTGAACAATAATAATTCGACTGAACATTTCATCCACCAAATTCTGTAGATCATTATTCCAATTACAGGTTGTTAAAAACTATTAGTCACTTAACAACAGCTTTCAATATGGCTAATCCAGATATTTTATGTAGTGATTAAAGACATTGTTTAGTCTCGTTATGAATATTTGCCTTGAGGACATCCTTAAAAAATAATTTTGGAGACATTTTTCAGCAATTATATCCTCAAAAGTATTGCTAGGCCAGAAATACACACACACTCACACACACACACATCCTCAGGCTGTACTCTGACATCCTCAAGCTCAGATTTTTTTTTTTTTTTTTTTTGGCTTTCCAGTGAACTTCTTCGTTTGGAGTGTGACACAATGCAGCCTGCTGCTTTTGTGCGTGTGAGCCACAATATGGCCAGCCAGCGATCAATGGGGCCAAACAATTGATTTAACCCCAAGGGCTCCACTGGGAGGGCCCTCGGGGGCCATGCCTGGCTGGGTACCATCTAGACTGCACGTTCTCTCAATGTCTTGGCAGAGGAGCATGAGACGGCCGGCCCTTCGAAGGTCTCTTCCAGGGGATGGGGGCCAGCAGGCATGGGTGGATGGGCTGAATGCATGTCTACATGCTGAACTTGATTTCTGGAGTTTAGATAATGCACCTACACACACACTATCTATGGGCCATATGTAGCCAACAGATGGGTGAGTGGGAAATACTTTCAAACTTACGGCTGCTTATAACATCCATACAACAATAGCCCAGAGGAAGCTATTATTGCTTGGAGGTTGTTCTTTCAGAGCCCACAATAATTTAAGAATCAGTCTTGCCTAGAGGTTTCTACTATATTGGAAATTTCTGATCTTTGCTGGCAGATTTTAGCGTCTTGGCAAATCTGGGCAAGGTTTTAGCCGTTGCTGAGAACTTGTCTGAACTGGAGAGAAGATACTGTGGATGTGAGATTACTGACAATGTTGGAACATACCACAATGTCATAAAATTAGTAAGTGAAACCACAGACTCCTCTACTGCAAACTGTTAGCGTTTGCTTTAGCATTTACATTTACATTTATTCATTTAGCAGATGCTTTTATCCAAAAGCGACTTACAGATGAGGACAGTGGAAGCAATCAAAAACAACAAAAAGAGCAATGATATATAAGTGCTATAACAAGTCTCAGTTAGGTTAACACAGTACACCTAGCATGGGATTTTAAATAATATAATTTAAATAAAACGGATAGAATAAAAAAAGAATAGAGCAAGCTAGTGTTAGAGATCATTTACACACACACACATACAATTACATAATTAATGAAAAGAAAATAGAATATAAAAAGATTAGAAAGGTAGTTAGATTTTTTTTAAGAATAGAATTAGAATAGTGAGTGTTAAAGTTAGAGGGTCAAATAAAGATGGAAGAGATGTGTTTTAAGCCGATTCTTGAAGATTGCTAAGGACTCAGCTGTCCGGATTGAGTTGGGGAGGTCATTCCACCAGGAGGGAACATTTAATTTAAAAGTCCGTAAAAGTGACTTTGTGCTTCTTTGGGATGAACAATCAAGCGACGTTCACTTGCAGAACGCAAGCTTCTAGAGGGGCACATAAGTCTGAAGTAACAAATTTAGGTAAATGGGTGCAGAGCCAGTGGTAGTTTTGTAGGCAAACATTAATGCCTTGAATTTTATGCGAGCAGCTATTGGAAGCCAGTGCAAATTGATAAACAGAAGTGTGACATGTATTCTCATTGGCTCATTAAAAATTAATCTTGCTGCCGCGTTCTGAATTAATTGTAAAGGTTCGATAGAATTGGCTGGAAGACCTGCCAAGAGGGCATTGCAATAGTCCAGCCTGGACAGAACAAGAGCTTGAACAAGGAGTTGTGCAGCATGTTCCTAAAGAAAAGGCCTGATCTTCTTGATGTTGAATAAAGCAAATCTGCAGGATCGGACAGTTTTAGCAATGTGGTCTGAGAAAGTCAGCTGATCATCAATCATAACTCCAAGGCTTCTAGCTGTTTTTGAAGGAGTTATGGTTGATGTGCCTAACTTGATGGTGAAATTGTGATGAAACGATGGGTTTGCTGGAATCACAAGCAGTTCTGTCTTGGCAAGATTGAGTTGAAGGTGATGGTCCATCATCCAGGACGAAATGTCTGCTAGACAAGCTGAGATGCGAATAGCTACTGTCAGATCATCAGGATGGAATGAGAGGAAGAGTTGAGCGTCATCAGCATTTACCTAAGGTTCACACATATAGAAACTGCTTCAGACCTGCATTCATTTTTTACATATCGACAGTAGAACACATAAAATGCTACTTATAAATTAGCCTTAACAAGTCAAACAATTGAGCAAAAAATTCAATTTTATTTTCCTTTTTTTTTTTTTTTTTTTTTTTTTTTTTTTTTACAAAGGCATTCTTGAAGAAAAAGCATATATTAATTGGCCATCCCACTATTTCCTGTTGCATTTCTCTACAGATGAGTGGAGAATGTTAATATTCCATAAGCATCAGCAGAGATACACCAGGAGGTGATTCCTTTATGTGTCTGGACCATCTGTTGAGTCCAGAACCAACACAGCCATTCCACACACAATAAAACAAGCCTGTGTTATACACACACACACACACACACACACACACACACGCTCAACTCTCACACATACGAACAAAACAACAGGTTTACTAACAACTGCTGGATATCAATACATCTCTGTTGACTAACACTACTTGTATAGAGGCTGCTCTTTGAGAGCTCAAGTGATGTAATGGAGGTCTTGGTTATGTTTTACATTAGTATTAACTTTTCAGAAAATCAGAAGCCTTCTCAAAGTCAATTTTGTATAAATTCAAGCAGCTAAACTGCTTGCATCCATATTTCCAAAACAATTCACATTAAATATCACTTTCAATCATCACACATTCTAGAGTCGCTCCTGTTCTCCGTTCACACATAGAATAATAGTGAATTCACTTCTAAATATAAACTGTTTAAATGTAATCGCTGCCCTGTAAATCTTACAGTGTGTATGTTGGAATATAGTTCTTTATTGGTCAAATGTTTGAAATTTGTATTATTGTTGTTTTATGCACTTATGCACTTATTTAATCAAAATACTATTTTAATCAGTTTAAAAATATATCTTAGTATACATGTATACTTAGTATAAGTATACATTTCATTTAAAATTTTTTTAAAAACAACTGTTTTCAACAATGCAAATAATCAGAAAAGTTTCTTGAGCGGCAAATCAGCATATTAGAATGAATTCTGAAGCATCATGTGACACTGAAGACTTCACAAGAATCAGTGTCATTTTAAAATAAGTTCATATATATAAAAGTATTTTAAATTTTAATAATATTTCACAGTATTACTATTTTTACTGTATATTTGATCCAATAATATGAACATACCAGACTGCTTCAAATAACTTTAAAAACTCGTCATTATTCCACACTTTTTACCGGTATTGTATCTTTTTAATAATAACAGACTCTTCTTATGTCGTAGTATTTTCAATGGCTTTGTTTTTTCCTCTCTTGAGCTTGACTTTTAGAGGTCAAGCGAGCATTTGTTACAAGCTGCCATCCGTGCAGTCTGTCTCCCATAATCGACATTTAATGGAGGAAAACTTTAGATCTGTTCTTCCCAGGCACAGCTCAGGGCCAGAGGGGGAGTGGAGAGAGGTCACATGTCTTTTCTGCCAAGCCCATCTGTCCAACATTCCACATCAGGACCATCATCCATCCACCCACAGCCAAGGGGGAGGAGCAATGATCAGCTCCGCCCCCTGCTGACTGCGTGACCTTCTCTAGCTTTGACTGTGCTCAAACGCCCATCGCCGACAAAGCGCTCACTGACATGCACAATGTGTTCCTCCTGTGACATGATGCAAAACAAATGGTTCCGTGCATACTGAAGAAATTCTGGGATTGTGGGTAGGTTTCTGTGCTTGGCGGATGCAAGCAATATAACAAAACAAAATAACAAAGAAGCCTAAAGGCCTGTCCACACCATGAATGATAAATACCAAGATGACTAATTATTTTAACATACAAGCCAATGGACAATGACGTACTTTTTTTATATAAACGCACTGTTGCTTTAAATAGCCCTGAGGATTCTGATTGGTTGTCAACATTTTTATCATTCATCAGCAGGAAAAAATAGAAGAGAAGAAAATAACAACTAAGTGTTCCTAACGGCATCATATTACATAGAAAGTTTTGTTTATATCTCAAAATCACTGTTTCTCTTGTATAGCGTAGGTAATACTGATTCATTCAAGTGAATCTGTTCGCCTAAATAATTCTCTAATATGACACTGGAAAGGCAGATTGGTCATTGCTTGGTCTCTTCACTCTCTTTCCAAAACATTCTAGTGACTTGGTTCATCCTAAACAGTCCTAAACAGTTGATGTTTGTATACATTGTAATGAATCAGTTCATTCTAAACGGTCTTAAAGGCCCATTAATTCTTGAGAATGTCAGGAAAGTCTCGTACATTTTGACAAATCATTTCATCCTAAACCATCAGGAAAGTCGCATTCATTCGAACTAAACAGTCCTCTGATTCTCGCATATATTCAAGTGAATCAGTTCATTCTAAACGGTCTTAAAAGCACATTCATTCTTGTAAATCGTTTAATTCTAAACAATCTGGAAAGTCTCGTACATTTTAGTGAATCAGTTTGTCCTGAACTGTCAGGAAAGTCTCATTCATTCCAACAAATCAGTTCATCCTAAATGGTTGGGAAGGTCTGATTCTTTCTAGTGAATCAGTTCATCCATAATGGTCTGGAAAGTCTTATTCATTCCAGTGAATCAGTTAATTTTAAATGGTTTTTAAAGTCTCATTCATTCTAGTGAATCGGTTTATCCAAAACGGTCTGAAAGGCCCATTTATTCTTGTGAATCAGTTCGTTTAAAACAGTCTGGAAAATCTCATTAATTCTAGCGAATCAGTTCATTTTAAAGTTCTGGGAAGTCTCACTTATTCCAGCGAATCTATTCATCCTAAACAGTTTAGAAAAGTGGATCAAGTAATTTAAGTGAATCTAAACAGGTTTCTCTCTCTTATGTGATTGATTTCATTTAATCTTTTTCGTCTACTAATTAAAGAAAAAAAATAGCTAAATACTGTTTCTCATGTTGAATTCACACTTTTATGCTAATATGACTACAGATAGTTATATATTTAAAAAGTTCCCATTGTAGTGTTTGCTAAGTACTTTATCCCCCGGTTTCACAGACAAGGCTTAAGCTAGTCCCAGACTAAAATGCATGTTTGAACTGTCTCAGATGAAAATATCTTGCTCTGACATATCTTAACAAATGTCAGTGTCATTGTTCTGTGTCAAGATGCACACCTGTAATGTTTTCTTCTAAGGCATTTTTGTAATAGTCGCTTTAATATCTTAATTTAACTAAGGTCTAGTCCTGGCTTAAGCTAAGCCCTGTGTGTGAAACCAGGCCTATATGAGTGGCTTGAGTTGAAAATTGATGCCAAAGGTTCAACAAAAGCACTGTAAACTATTTCCTAGTCTTTACAGACTAGAAAGATTAGCCCATGATTAATTTTCAAACATATGTGTTACAAACACACAGATTTTTACTTCACAAAATGTTAACGGATGCACTGGATTGGTGTGGATTATTGTGATGTTTTTATGTTTATGTTTGGACTCTCATTCTGATGGCACCCATTCACTGCAGAGCATCCATTGATGAGCAACTGCATCATTATTTTATGTCAGAAAGAGGAAAAACATCAGACTTGTGCACCCCTAATGCTTTGCTAAACATGCCATATTCATGGAAAGGGCATCAACATTTTTGGAAGTTTTGCAGGTCAACTCTACTTTTGTTTTGTGATTGATTTCCCCGACAATTAGCTCTAAACTCACAGCAAACACACCAGCTAAACATAGCCATTAAACGCAGCACAGTCAAGCTGAGAAATCATTTAAAAGTTGAAATACATTACACCTCATGACAGATACTGGCCTTGGGCTGATTTTCACAAAGGTCATCCTGTGCATCCCTGAAAAAAAAAATGCAATTTTTCTTTTCTT
Source organism: Carassius carassius (assembly GCF_963082965.1). Classification (NCBI taxonomy): domain Eukaryota; kingdom Metazoa; phylum Chordata; class Actinopteri; order Cypriniformes; family Cyprinidae; genus Carassius; species Carassius carassius. Next base: position 19,753,319 of record NC_081797.1, on the reverse strand, counting down.
TTTTTTCTGAGGTATTTGCCCCCAGTTATTCATTCAGTAAAATAGACACCTATTAAAAACCATTCTTTTTAATGGGCAGTGCAATTTTAAACACTCAGACACATTAACAGTTCCGTCTCCACCCAACTGCATGTCTTACAGAAGATGGCCAGGGGGTTGAATGTTATGAGCAGTGGTGCACAAAAGTAGCCCAAGTGCAACAACAACTCTACAAGAGCGTTTTCATGAGCGCTCTCAACTTGTGCATATTCATAATAAATCATTTTCCAGTGTGTCCTGGACACAATTTATGAAGAGTTCAGTCAACAAGAGAATGACTGTTACCAAACATGTTTCTTGAACACTCCCCTCATCTGCCATTGGCTGGCAAACAAATGACCACGCCCAAAACGCATACAATAGGTTGAACAGATGTTGCTATGCCAAGCTGGCCCACAAGTTGAAATGAATAAACTGATTTTGGAGAAATCACCATTTGGAAATTTTATTTTTAGTCGTGCATTTACAGTAAGCTGTGACATTAGACAACATTGGTTTGTAAAAGTCATGGAAAATCAATGAAAAGTTCTAAAATGTCATCGAAATCCAATGGTCAAAGTCATTATACAGTTACTAATTACATTTTATTGTTATATTTTTATTTTATGTTTTAGTAATGTTGTTGTTTTTTTTGTTTTGTTTTTTTGGTCTACATAGATTTTAATTAAGTTTTAGTTTAAGTTATTTTAATATATCAACTTTAACCTTAGTACATCAACCTAAAAATGAAATGATAAACATTGCCTGGGTACACTGGGAAATAGCTGACATAATATAAGTTTAAATATATGACATGGGTTCCACCTGTTGAAACTGCTTTGAACAATTTTATCTTTATTATGATCATGAAGACTATTGGATTCAGATCACATGTATATACCTGCCTAAATTACTATAAACATAATAATATTATTCACATATACAACCTGCACTTCCTGACCACAACACAAATCAACCGAATCCGAGTTCTCACAGAAGTATTAATGTATGCGAAGAGTAGAAAGCCATCCGTCAACTGTCATTTCTATTTGACATGCTCTCATTGATTGATAACTACAGTTAAGTAGATGCCTGGAGGAGTCATAACTAAAACTAGCGTGTTTGATCTTTACTCTAACAAGGAATTTGGCACATCTCTAGGGTAACAGAGATCATCATTTGACCCCAGATCTATGCGTGCCCCATTACAGTCATTTAGATTCACAGATATGTTATCAGTGCATCTGATTGAGACTGAATTGCACTTGCCAATAAGTAAATGTAAAACAGATATGTTTGAAAAGTACAGTATATTTCACAAGAAATTAAATACTGTCATTTACTCACCCCGTGTTGTTCCAAAGTGCTAAAACCTTTTTTCTTCAGTGACAACAAGAGTAAAAAGATTCTATTTCAGAACTTCCTGGCTGCCGATATACGAAAAAGACTAAAAAGTATCGTAAAAATAAGAGATTCTTAAGATTTGCTTTTGTACGGTTCCTTGCACATTTGGGGTGGGGATATTTTGGAATCTCATGATTTGATTCAAATCAATTATCGGGTCACAATTCGATTAAAAATTGAAGGGACTTGTAGAAGTAAGCTAAAATGGCACAGATGATTCAGCAAATGTGCTTTCATCTCACATTTGCATTTTGCAGAGTCTTATCGTTTGTGCATTTTTCCAAATAAGCCTGGTTTGGCTGTATTCCAAGTCTTCTAAAGGATTACGTGACAAACAGACCTGACAGTTTCATTGTTATTTGCTGTTATTCAACGTAGCTCTCAGTTCTCATTCATGACCGTTTTTACATCAGTGTTAATTGGTGATGAAGTGAGAACCAGTGACAGAAGTGTGAACTTGTACAGACCACTGTGATACTTTTTTGTTGCTTTTTCGTCATTTTGGGAGCTTGGCATCCTTAATGCTCATTCATTACTCACAACACATGTGAATTTTCATTTATTTTCATAAAAAATAAAAAAAATTTATTGTATAGTATGTTCCGAAAGAAAGGGCTTGGTTTTCCTAATGTTGTATAAAGCAAAATTATAGGACTGGGCAGTTTTAGCAATGTGGTCTGAGAAATTCAGTGGATCATCTATCACAGCTCCAAGGTTCCTGGCTGTCTTTGACAGAGTTATGGTTGATGCCTCTACTGGATGATGAAATTGTGATGAAGTGATGGGTTTGCTGAAACCACAAGCAGCTCTGTCTTTGCTAGTTGAAGCTGACGGTCATTCATTGAACAAGAAATGTCTGTTAGGCATGCTGAGATATGAACAGACATCGTCAGATCATCAGGATGGAATGAGAGGTAGAGTTGAGTTGAGTGTCATCAGCATAGCAGTGATATAAAGAGCCATGTTTCTGAATGACAGAACCTAGTGATGCCATGTAGACAGAGAAGAGAAGTGGTCAAGGAACTGAGCCCTGAGGCACCCCAGTAGCTAGATGTTGCAACTTGGACACCTCACCCCTCCAAAATAACTTGAAGGTATATGGGAGGAAATAAATAAATCCTTCACATTTACAGTAAATAAACAACATGATTTTATTTCCAACCTAGGCTCATAGGAAATATGTACAAGTCGTAACATTTCAACAAAATTATATTATATATATGTTATGTAATGGCAGTGAGTGGCCCTAAAAGATTACACTTTGTAGCATTTGAAAATAATGCACCCTAAAACTAACCGACAGTGTTAACAAAAGAGACACAAATGCATTTTTTTTAACTAAAGATGCCATATTAGCTTATGTAAGTTTTACAGCTCTTTTATCTTGTTTTGTGTTTCACAACAATCAAATCTGAACCTTTTCGCATCGCAAGTGCTGCTGTACCAGGTGCACTACCAAGCCAGTTTATTAATTCGGAAAAGCTGTACATATACAGCTGGTTATGTAATGAAAACTTGAAAATGTATTAGTTTACAAATCACGCACCATGGCAAAATTGTTTTGAGGTCATTCACTGTCATGTCACTCTTGACAGCAATGAGCTACTGTAGAGATACGATATGCTCAATTATTAAAAAGACATATTATCAATGTATTTAAGATAGAAAAGCATCTGCAGTCAATAGGAACATTCTTTGCTGTTTTGAACAAACCTCTAAACTTAAACTTACTAAATGCACCATGTAACTGGTACATCAGATTGTGAGGCTTGCTGAAAAGAGGTGTAATATTACATTTCTATGTTTTTCACAATAAAACTGAAACTTCAGGTCATAGAGCTTATAATATCTTAGAGACTTAGAGTGATTGCAAAAACATTTTAAACTTGTGTTGTACTTGTGTAATCTAGTGAGTAAAAGCTGACAGTTTGTTGAAAGAAACAGAATGCAGTCAGGAAAAGACTGTTGAGTCCATATATAACTGTAGCTCTAGACCTGAAACTACAACAACACAACACAACACACACACAATGCAGCACTGCAGAGTTTGTGGTGTAGTAATAAATACAGGATGGCAGAGTTGCTGTCAGCGTTAAACAGCCGTCAGCCCTCGGCTATGTTTGAGAAATAAGCGTTGACTTCATGATGAAATCAGGAGATACAGGTATGACTGGAGATTCAGACATTCATTTTATTTTATATGTGGGGACCCTTTTTAATCAAAGTGACTTTGATGCAAGTACACATATCATCATGTAATTATTCACTGTATATTATGCATTAAGCAAATAATTCTCCCAATAACTATTTAAAATGGGCAGAATGATTCAGGATGTTGATATTTCATGTTGCCTGACTTACGGCCGTGTGATGAAGTGACAGACAGTGAGGTTCACCGTGGTTTGGGGATGGAGTACAGTTGTAGACTGGAAGTGGTGGAGACGAGGAGTTTATCCTGCAGCGCTGGTTTTATTCTCAGCAAACTTAACTCTGGGATGGATTGTGCTCTTACGCTTCTGTGGAAACTGCTAACTGTAGGAGCCCTGGCTGTCAGCAAGGAGAGTCAGTGAACCGTTGATTGCCAGAAACACACTCCTGAATTTCTTTGTGAAAGAGAAATACACCTTGGCATGCTTAAAAAGATCACTTTTTAAGGAAATAATATCAAGAATAAGTAATGAACCCTATAAATACTTGCTAATTCTTAAACTTTATTAAACGTAACGTTTCGGTCTACTGACCTTCATCAGGCAAATGTATTAAATTAAAAACAAGCCATATTCATATAGTTTCGCAACCACTGAGTATAACTGACATTCACATGTGACTAATTGACTAATTACAAACACATACGTAATAGATACCAATGGCTCAGGGGATTATGAAAAATAAAGTTTTGGATAGAGGATATCCCTCGAAATGGATTGATGATGCTTCTGACACAGCGCTTCAAAAAACACGCATAGAGTTGTTAAAGAAAGGTAAGAAAAACATCTTCAAAAGTTAACAGCTTAAGTCATTTGTGGATTAATGCGTATTGGAGACGCGAACTGTTTCAAACGATTCAGTTTGATTGGGTGAACTGGTTCAAGAAGATCCGGTTACATCAAGTGATTCGTTCGCAAACCGGATATCACTAAACCGCAGTGAACACACTTAATTTTAATTTTTCAGTGAACTAACCCTTTAAATATATAAACTTTAAATGTAATGTTGAATAACACACTACAGTTAAAATATTATAATATTATAAAGTACTTTAAATGTACTTTAGTATGTTAGTCAATAGAACAATAAGTTAACGTTTTTAAATACTATAAAAAATCATTTAAAATGTACTTTATAGGAAAAGTTTGTTACATTATTACACTTCTTAAAATTTGAAGTCTTTCTTTAAGTAAGATTTTGTGGATTCAGTGCCAAACTTTTCCACTAGATGATATATAGGGACTCTTGATTTACATTTATTGTTTAAGTGTTCTGAACAATATATTTCTATAATTTCAAAATATTTATGAAGTAGACATCCTGTTCAGAAATAGTTAGGGCAGCAACTTTAATATTTTATTTAAAGTCAATTTCTAGAGCACATTAAAACATAAGTATAGAACAATAGTGTGTTTGGCACCACATCACAAATGGAGAATCAAGTCAAGTCACTTTTATTTATATAGCGCTTTAAACAAAATACATCAAAAAGTCAAAGCAACTGAACAACATTCATTAGGAAAACAGTGTGTCAATAATGCAAAATGACAGTTGAACATTGATTTCAGTGATGTCATCTCTGTTCAGTTTAAATAGTATCTGTACAATCATTTGCAATCAAGTCAATGATATCGCTGTAGATGAAGTGACCCCAACTAAGCAAGCCAGAGGCGACAGCGGCAAGGAACTGAAACTCCATCGGTGACAGAATGGAGAAAAAAACCTTGGGAGAAACCAGGCTCAGTTGGGGGGCCAGTTCTCCTCTGACCAGACGAAACCAGTAGTTCAATTCCAGGCTGCAGCAAAGTCAGATTGTGTAGAAGAATCATCTGTTTCCTGTGGTCTTGTCCTGGTGCTCCTCTGAGACAAGGTCTTTACAGGGGATCTGTATCTGGGGCTCTAGTTGTCCTGGTCTCGGCTGTGTTTCAGGGCAGTAGAGGTCCTTTCTAGGTGCTGATCCACCATCTGGTCTGGATACGTACTGGATCCGGGTGACTGCAGTGACCCTCTGATCTGGATACAGACTGGATCTGGTGGCTACGGTGACCTCGGAATAAGAGAGAAACAGACAAATATTAGCGTAGATGCCATTTTTCTAATGATGTAGCAAGTACATAGGGTGTTATGGGAAGTGTTCCCAGTTCCGGTTTACCTAATTAATGCTTTTATTTAATTTGGATTTTAAAAGCATATTAGTATGTTATGTGTAAGCCAGGTTAAAGAGATGGTTCTTTAATCTAGATTTAAACTGCAAGAGTGTGTCTGCCTCCCGAACAATGTTAGGTAGGTTATTCCAGAGAATAGGAAAAGGATCTGCCGCACGCAGTTGATTTTGATATTCTAGGTATTATCAAATTGCCTGAGTTTTGAGAATGCAGCGGACGTAGAGGATTATAATGTAAAAGGAGCTCATTCAATATGAGGTGCTAAACCATTCAGGGCTTTATAAGTAATAAGCAATATTTTAAAATCTATAAGATGTTTGATAGGGAGCCAGTGCAGTGTTGGCAGGACCGGGCTAATATGGTCATACTTCCTGGTTCTAGTAAGAACTCTTGCTGCTGCATTTTGGACTAGCTGTAGTTTGTTTACTAAGCGTGCAGAACAACCACCCAATAAAGCATTACAATAATCTAACCTTGAGGTCATAAATGCATGGATTAACATTTCTGCATTTGACATTGAGAGCATAGGCCGTATTTAGACATATTTTTGAGATGGAAAAATGCAGTTTTACAAATGTTAGAAACGTGGCTTTCTAAGGAAAGATTGCGATCAAATAGCACACCTAGGTTCCTAACTGGTGATGAAGAATTGACAGAGCAGCCATCAAGTCTTAGACAGTGTTCTATGTTAATACATGCAGAGTTTTTAGGTCCTATAATTAACACCTCTGTTTTTTTCTGAATTTAGTAGTAAGAAATTACTTGTTATCCAGTTTTTTATATTGACAATGCATTCCATTAGTTTTTCAAATTGGTGTGTTTCACCGGGCCGCGAAGAAATATAGAGCTGAGTATCATCAGCATAACAGTGAAAGCTAACACCATGTTTCCTGACGATATCTCCCAAGGGTAACATATAAAGCGTGAAGAGTAGCGGCCCTAGTACTGAGCCTTGAGATACTCCATACTGCACTTGTGATCGATAGGATACATCTTCATTCACTGCTACGAATTGATGGCGGTCATATAAGTATGATTTAAACCATGCTAATGCACTTCCACTGATGCCAACAAAGTATTCAAGTCTATGCAAAAGAATGTTGTGGTCAATCGTGTCAAACGCAGCACTGAGATCAAATAAAACTAATAGAGAGATACACCCACGATCAGATGATAAGAGCAGATCATTTGTAACTCTAAGGAGAGCAGTCTCAGTACTATGATACGGTCTAAATCCTGACTGGAAATCCTGACATATACCATTTTTCTCTAAGAAGGAATATAATTGTGTGGATACCACCTTTTCTAGTATCTTGGACAGAAAAGGGAGATTCGAGATCGGTCTATAATTAACTAGTTCTTTGGGGTCAAGTTGTGGTTTTTTGATGAGAGGCTTAATAACAGCCAGGAATTAATAATAGTCAGAAGAGGATCTATGACTTCTGGAAGCACCTCTTTTAGGAGCTTAGATGGTATAGGGTCTAACATACATGTTGTTGGTTTAGATGATTTAACAAGTTTATACAATTCTTCCTCTCCTATGGTAGAGAATGAGTGGAACTGTTCCTCAGGGGGTCTATAGTGCACAGTCTGATGCAATACTGTAGCTGACGGCTGAACTGTTACAATTTTATCTCTAATAGTATCGATTTTAGAAGTAAAGTAGTTCATAAAGTCATTACTGCTGTGATGTTGGGAAATGTCAACACTTGTTGAGGCTTTATTTTTCGTTAATTTAGCCACTGTATTGAATAAATACCTGGGGTTATGTTTGTTTTCTTCTAAAAGAGAAGAAAAGTAATCGCATCTAGCAGTTTTTAATGCTTTTCTGTAGGATAGGTTACTTTCCCGCCAAGCAATACGAAATACATTAAATATGTGTAATGATTTTCTAGGTTGCTCTAATGGTTAGAGAGTTGGACTCGCAATCGAAAGGCCGGCAGGAATTGTGGGTGGGGGGAGTGCATGTACAGTTCTCTCTCCACCTTCAATACCACGACTTAGGTGCCCTTGAGCAAGGCACTGAACACCCAACTGCTCCCCGGGCGCCGTGGCATAAATGGCTGCCCACTGCTCCGGGTGTGTGTCACAGTGTGTGTGTGTGTTCACTGCTCTGTGTGTGTGCACTTCGGATGGGTTAAAATCAGAGCACAAATTCTGAGTATGGGTCACCATACTTGGCCGAATGTCACGTCACTTTCACTTTCATCTATGATGAGTATGTTTTTCATTACTGATTGATTTATTTTTGGGTGCCATGAAGTAAAAATAAAACAAACAAAAAAAACATCATTAAAGGCTCATAAAAACATGTTTAGTATGGTATAACGTTTTAGTATTATTTCTTAGAGGGAAAAAAACTCAAAAACTTGAATTAATACATTACATTTGTAATATGTGTAAATTGACAATGTTTGATGATATAAAAGTATAATAATTGATAATATGTTAATAATGTGTATGCTTGTGTGTGTGTGTGTGTGTGTGTGTGTGTGTGTGTGTGTGTGTGTGTGTGTGTGTGTGTGTTGCCTTGAAAAATAGGAAGATTCATGTCTCGAAGTTTAATGCCTTATGGTATTTCTTTCTTTTCTTTCTTTCTTTCTTTCTTTTTTCAAATCCCTTTCTTTTCCTTGCTAACTGTTTTGTCACCTTGAAAGCAGCTAGTCAGGCTAGCCGGGAGCTTTCTTTTGCTTGACAAAGCTGTCAGAATCCATCATCCAGGAATCCTTAGTAGGGACACAGGGAGCAAATTCCTACCTCAAGGAAAGATGGGACAGCTACGCTGCACTTCAGAAAGGCTGTCATTTGATTAAAAGAGCAGTGAACTATTCTTCAAATTAGTCACGCTTAAACACAGCTCTGGGCAAACCAGCATACAAACAACTAACCAGCATCATCCAAGAATCGATACACTTGCTTGTTATGTCTTGCTCTTTATGTAATAATATTTCTTTACATTATAACAAGTTCAGTAAAGCCCTTTACTTGGCTTTAATCAGAATTATTTATGGTTAACTAGATTCCTCCCTCCAGCGAGACTGCACAGAGGAATTTATGCAAAACAAAGTTACCTGGAGTCACGAAAGCAGGACCCCGGGAACCTTCTCCACCCAGAAACCTCCATCCGTAACGCTTCACATGAGGCATGAGCCAACCTGCCTGCCACATCCACGTTAGCAGACTCCAGAGAGGAGAACTGTGCTAATTACTTAAGCCTGCAAATGTTTGTTTGGCCCAGTTATTCTTACTACACAAGATGTTTAAATGCTTACCTACAATGAAAGGTTAATTTATACAAAAATTCCATTTCTGTGACTCTGTGTACATCCAGGGGTGTGTTTTATTGGTCGCAAGTTCTGTCGTTACCAATACAGTTCAGAAATTTGTTGTTTCACAAGTTCATTCGTAAACAGCATCATACACTTGTGTGGTTAAAGCTACAGCTCTCGTCCTTTGATTAGAAGCAGATTTTCTTTTGGACATAAAGGGATACTTCACCCAAAACTCATTAACTCACCTTCAGGCTCTTTCTTCCGTAGGATAGTAAAGGTGATTTTTAGCTGAAAGCGTTCTCCTTGGGGATTCATATAATGCAAGTCACAAAGCATATCAAAGAACACAAAATAAAACAACTCAATCAAAACTCACTTTCAGACTCCTGACAGTCACTCGGATTCAAAATGAGCCAAAATATCGGCACATATATCGACTCGATCCGAAGAGTCGCGGATATGAGTATGTGTCAAAAAAAAGGGCAAAATTAGCATTTTTATGGTAAAAATGTGAACTGATGAACACAAGTTTATTCACTTATTATGACATGTAAAACATCTATGTTTCACATCATTATTGGGTGATTTAATAACAGAATTGCATATACGTTACATCATTGCATTTTTCTAAATTGAAATTGGCTCTAAACTGAGCCAGCCGATTTAAATTTACTGCCCAAAAAGAACCAGTTCATGGAAAACTGTGGTTTTATCTTTACTGTTCAACTGAAGGAAAAAAAGTCACCAACATCACCTACAATGGCCTATAAAGGATTAGTTCACTCCAAGTAAAAACTTCCACATAATTTACTCACCCCAATGTCATCCAAGATCTTCATGTCTTTCGTTCTTCAGCTGCAAAGAAATTAATGTTTTGGAGGAAAACATTCTAGGATTTTGCTCCATATACTGGATTTCTATGGGGATCCACGCATTGAAGGTTAAAGATGCCGTTTCAGCTTTTATTAGGCTTTAAATAAGTCCACTTATATTTATGTGTCACACGCAAAGTACTGGATTATAATTTGAACTGCAATGTGTGTTATTATTTTTAAAGTTAAATGCACTAAATTGCGTTGTACATGGTTATTTAAATACATGACATAAAAGTTTCAATAGAAATGACATTAAAGCATAATTTAGTTTATCATAGATGCTTGTCAGTACTAACACTTTAACCATATTTTCAAAGACAATAAAAGGAATTATGAAATTACAAATAAAGATGCATTAAAAAAAACACTTTTAAGTTCAATTAACTGCATTGAGCATCAATTTAAACTATAATACAATTTCATTTAATTGGAGTTAAGCGTCTAAAAACATTAGATTCAGTTCACAGTTAAATATATTCTTTTAAAGTACATTGTTTCTGTAATAAGTCATGTAAATATCGTCATATTAACTCCTGTATGGTACCACCGCAGTATTTACACTACTCAAAAGGCGGCTCCCTTAAATCCTCATTTTGCTCTTTATATTCTGCACGTATTACTCGTAATAGACCAAGAACCTATACAAGATGTTTCTTGTATCATATTAGACATCTACGCTGTTTCTCTTGTTGAAAACAGCCTTGAATGAATACATTCATTGTGTCTTTTTCACAAAACGCCGATGCCCCCCTAAACGTCCCCTAAACAAACTCAAAGGAGTCCAGATTTGCACTCTACAGTACGCAAGCCCTGCCACCTTCAAACCTCTCCCTCGGCGCATAAGACTGATGTATTTATCCTGTTTGGCCATTGAAAAAAAGAGAAAACTTCTACTTGCACCCATTTACTGAAAAAGGGAATTAAAATCTTTGGTGTAAGGACCCTATTAGTAGCAGGACTCGTCATTTGCATGACAGTAGGCTTATCCTTCAGCTCATAAGAGAGCGACGCTGCCTCAAATCTCCCAGAGAAAAGGCCTTTTGGAGGCGAGGAGAGCTAATAAGCAGAGGGAAAATGCAAACGAGCTTTTCTTGGGAGGATAGCGTGGCTGTCTGTGTGAGGATGGAGGCATGAACAAACGGCACGACAGCGGAGCGATCCGGAGGCATGAGGTTGTCAAGCGCTGACCCATGCTTGTGTACAGAGACTAGAGATTAAGAGCAACTTAACTTTGAGTTAAAGTTAAACAATCATTAAAGACTCAAACCACAGATTTGGATAGACTTCTGGGTAAATGAGATTATATATATGTTTAATTAATTGTTTTTTATTTTTTGTCTTTAGTCGCTGGGGTATATTTGTAGCAATAACAATAACATATTATCAATTATTAAATGCCAAAAATCATTAGGATATTAAGTAAAGATCATGTTCCATGAAGATATTTTGTTCATTCCCTACTGTAAATATATCAAAACTTAATTAAAAAATACGCATTTCTAAGAACTGTGTTTTACTGTTTTCAGGTTTTTGAACATTTTAATGTTTTTACAAATTTTCAGAATGCATTCATGTGATCATAAATAATGTTAAAACAGTAATATTGTTAAATATTATTATAATTTTAAATAACTGTTTTCTATGTGAATATATTGTAAAATGTAATTTATTCCTGTGGAAAACGCTGAATTTTCAGCATTACACCTTCAGAAATTATTCAAACATGACTTACTGCTAAAGAAACGTCTGAATTAATTTTCATTTTTATTTTAGATAAATATATTTAAATATTTATTTATTTATTATTGTTGAAAGCAGTTTGTATTAATATTTTAGCTTTTTTGTGGAATAATACTTATGTAATATTGTGCTTAATACTAATTAATATTAACAATAATATAAATATTAATTCATAATAATTAAATTACAATATATTTTATCAATAATGTTAAGTTAATGAATAGTAATATTTTTTTCAGGATTATTTCAAAATATTTTAAATGAAAAAATATTTTGTAATATAAAAAATGTCTTTACTGTCACTTTTGATCAATTTAATGCATTCTTGCTTAATAATTTATTAATTTATGTACTTTAAGTATTAAAGGTCTTACTAACAACAAATATTTAAATATGAATGTATACACAAACAAACACACACACACATATATATATATATATATATATATATATATATATATATATATATATATATATATATATATATACACAAATATACATATACACATGTACTGTACATACTACATTGTAGTAGCAAGGACTGCCTGTTTTTGAAAAAAGAGTTTCATAGCCTGTAAAAAAATTGGCAGGTGTGGCAAAAAGTTAGTTTTAGGCCCTTCATACATGCAGATAGATAGATAGATAGATAGATAGATAGATAGATAGATAGATAGATAGATAGATAGATAGATAGATAGATAGATAGATAGGAACCCTCAATAACTTATAAACAGTCCTCTACATGTGAAAATAACTGATACTCAAGGCACTTTGCATATTTATGAGCAATATTTGCAAATGTCTTCATCATTTAACTGAACTGCTGACTAATGCAAACCGCTCGTTCTGTCTAACTATGGCCAAAAGTCATTGTTCCCCTTTTTTTCATGAACTAACAGGATGACATTCCCCCTGAAGCGGGTGAGATCTCTGTGTAAATTGTTCAGTGTGGGTTTGGCTCTTCTGGGCTGTTATTATATGTTTGTTTTGCTCCAGACAGTTGTTCCAGCTGTCACTCAGCAGCTCTCTTGATCAGAAATGATCTCCTGAACGTTGTGTTTGCTGCTGTTTGGCGTCGCGCTTCACTCCAGCTCTCAATGAGAAATGCAAATGTGCTGTTGACTTTACATGACCTGATTTCACAAATCGTGAAGCTTGATGAGGAGAGAAGTTTTGTCATTTTTCCTAAATGATCAGACTCATAATTTTCTCCTGTGGTGGAAGATAAAATGTTTCTAAAGATCGAGATATTGAAGGAGGGACTGGAAGCACATGCTGTTTACATTTTCTTAAAAGAATGTAATGACACATGCATTTTAATGACCTTTTAATGACTCAATTATATATATTGAGTGATGCTTTTCCTTTTACATATTATATTATATTATATTATATTATATTATATTATATTATATTATATTATATTATATGTACATAAAATAATTGTATTATAATAAGATTGATGTATAAATTATATTTATATGTATTCGTTTGTTTGTTGATTTGTGGGTTATGTTTGTACTTCATTATGATAATTTTTAAATTATTTAATTTGTTTCCTTTTTACAGTTTTTTTTTTTTTTTTTTTATCTTTTTAAGCATGGTTCATAAAGTACATTTTTTTTGTTTTGTTATTATTTTACAAAAACTCAAAACCATTTAATGGTAAGGTTTTGGTTGTATATAAATATATAAACAAACAATTTAATTAATCCAAATGTTTCTTACATAATAAATATTGAGAATTGCATATGCAATTTTATGACCAAACTATATACTTTAATCATAAATAAATACATATTATTTTACATTATTATATTATATTATATTATATATTTGTTTTGTACATAACTATTTGTGTTATTAGTATTGATGCATATTTTAAAAAATATATATTTGTAAATATGATTTGTAAAAAAAATGTTTTATTATTATTATTTACAACGCAAACCCTTTTAGTGATGAGCTTTGGATATAAATATACAAATTAAAACATTTTTTATTATATAATAATTAACTAATTATTGAAAATTGCAATACATACTTTCCCTTTTATTTTATATTATAAAATATGTTAAATGTATTTTTTAATTATATTATTACATTTGTGTATTAATCTTACTCTTTTCATTTTATTCATGAAATGATTTTTATTTAATTTTTAATTTTTATAAATGATTGTAAACAGGATTTGTGAAGTAAACATGCTTTTTATTATTATTAAAAATGCTAATTTTTCTTTTATATAGAAATATATACAAAAATAACTTATGTATTCATTATATGAATTATTGTGCTAATTATATGAGTTATAAATAAATTAAATAATGTATTTTAGAGGTAAATATAATTTAAAAAGCAATTATAGTTAGTTTATATAAAACAATAGAAGTCTATGGTATATCCCCATACACTGCGTGTGTGTGTGTGTGTGTGTGTGTGTGTTACCTGTAGCTGGCTGTGTTTGAGAGATGCCAGCACAGAGAGACAGAGTGAAGTCATCCCGAGCAGAGCAGGAGAAATACGTCTGAGCCGCCCACCGCTTCACTCAGAGAGACTCAGTCATTGTCCCGCAATCTCCCTCACTTCATTACTGTCACAGCAAGCAGATGGTGCCTTTCACACACACACACACACACACACACACACACAGCATCAGTGCGATCTCTCTTTCACAAACACAGACGCACACAAACAATATGGCTTTCTAATGAATTCTGGGCCACGATCCACATTCAATGCAGTCAAGTCATTAGCATAATATGCTTTGCTCGTGAGCGTCCAAGAATGTGATTTCAATTATGAAAACCTAAATAAACTAAACCCCGGGTAATTGAATACGGCAAGAAACAAACACGCTGTTTGATTTTATCTGCAGGTCTGGAATTAATTTCTCTATTTGTCATTTTACGCATGGGTCCAGAGTTTGGATAACCGCGTTTGTGTGAACATAAAGCCAGAAAGTCCACGCAAGAGAGAAAAGTCAGTCAATATTAGCGTACAGAAGGATTTGCTGATTGCTGTTATATGCATTTGCATGATCCACATAAGAATATGCAAATATATTTGTTCAATGGCCTTGTGATTGTTCTGATAGCAAAATAATAAGTCAATTCTTCTCGCTGGCTTACATTTAGAGGTAAAGTTCGGGTTTTGTGCGTTTAAACATACATTTGTTTCTATCCCAGTTTAATGTGTTGAGACAACTATAAGAAAAACATTCATAGTTTGTTTAAGCAGCCTAACTGTCAACTTTGGCTCAACCAATCGTGTGAGTTTGGGGCGGGGCTACCTCTGTTTCCAACCAATCACAGTCTAGATAAAACTGTTAGTACAGTATATATAAAAGTATGCAATAAAAAAATATATTAGTGGCAAAACATATCTTTTGTAAATGAGTCGACTTTAGCATACTTTTTAAAATAGTTATTATTACAAAAATAATATATTTAAATATAAAAAAGAACATAAGTGCAAACTGAAAGTAGTTCAATTAAATGTATTATATATGTATTATAGTTTATCATTTTTATTAAAAGCAACTAGTAGAACTTCTCACCTACTTAAGATGGACTTAAGCACATCTTTATATTCAATTTCATAACTACTTTTTCTGAAAAAAGAAAGTTCACATATACGTACTGCTGAATGTACTGACAATCATTTATGGTCATCAAAAAATACACTTTCTTTCTTTCTTTATTTTTTGGTAATAATGAAGCTGCACTTTATTGCATTTAAAATATATTAACTTTAAATGGTATGCTGAATAAACTTATAATCAGTTAATTTACACAAGCTCTAGTATCTCAAGACTTAATTTTAAATTATACAAAGTGCAGTTTTATAAAAGTGAACTTAAGTGCTTTAATAAACAGTCATTAAAGTAGGCTACTTTCTTTAAGTATTTTAAACTGGCCTTTACTTTTATTAATATCATATTATCTGCAAGTACAAAGAAGAAGAAGAAGAAGAAGAAGAAGAAGAAGAAGAGAGATAGGGTAGAGTTTTTCCTCCATTAAAACTGACAGGCTTGTTTATTTCATCCTAGTAACAAATTCATTTCAGAGCTGTACTAACTGAAGGTTTATACACTTAATTTTAAAGTGTATGGCCATGTCTCAATTAAATGATTTAATCTTAACCTACAAGCTGTTCAAAATGTTATAAATGTTATTCGTTACAATAATATTGAATAATAAATACTAATACTAATAATGATGACCATAATAAAAATATAACTATGATTTTATGATCAAATAAATAAATAAACAGTTAATAATAATTATAGTGTTATTATTAACAATAAAAACAAAAACAATTCTTAAACTGTGGTTGTTGTTGTTAATTTATTTTATATACAAATATTAATTATTTGATCATTTATTTTCTTGCCAGACAGGTGTCAGTGGTAGTAATGTTTATAAAGCCTCTAGTAAACTAGAGTCCAGTGTAATGGCTCAGTCTTCGACTACAGTGAGCAGCTCAGGCCTGACTCTGATCTGATGGATCACACTAACCTCAGTCCAGCACGGTGACAGTAATAAGATTGAACTGCTGTGACAGCGTTGACTGAGTACAGTCTCACGCTGTGAACGTATCTGAGATCGGACACTCAGGAATCTGACTGAGGAACTTCTGGAAGAACCGAGGGATGAATCTATCATTCCTCAGACCTCAGACAGACCAACTCTTACACAGAGCACACGGCGCTCACAGTCTCAACATGGGAATACAAATAATCCTGAATTAAACTGATGATAATATTTAATATAGTATAAGTATATTTAACATAAAGAGGACACGACTAGAAATCATGTTTATATCACGTTTATAATGGGTTTTATGTTTATGTCTCGTTGCTCCTGCCGGACAGGGCATCACAGTATGGTAAGGGGCGTAACATTTCCATCACACATTTGAGATATTCGACCAATCACAACACACTGTAGAGCTGGCCAATCAGAGCACACCTCGCTTCTCAGAGCGATGAGCTTTGTAAAAATCGACGCGTTTCAGAAAGTCGGGGCAGAGAGGAGAAACAATAATGTACAGTATGAAGAAAATAATGTGTTTTTTTTTACCTTAAATTGCATAAATACAATTCATTACACCAAATATACAAAATAATGTTCTTTTTAGCAGCATCATATGACCCCTTTAAATATTACACAAATATATATATATATATATATATACTTATTAAATGCTAATTATTTTTGACAATATTCAAGCATCACTATTTGACTTCATCCTAAAAAAAAAAAAAAAAACTTTGTTTTTCCTTCATTATTTTTTTCTAGTTCAAAATCTAATAGGCCTATTTCAAGATGTAGTTCACCCAAAAATATGAATTCTGTCATCATTTACTCACCATCATGTCGTTTCAAACCTTTATGAATTTCTTTATTCTGTGTAACATAAAAGAAGATATTTTGCAGATTGTTGGTGCCTATATCAACATAACAAAAACGTGCCAGGGTCACGTATTGAACCTGCGTTTTAGCACCACTCACTGAACGTTTCACTTTGAAACTGATGCTAAACATGCAATAAAGGTACGTAATAACAGTGCTGCAGAAATGCATTTAGAAGGCAGGTATTTCGAATGAGCCTGGGTTGGAAATCCAAGATAGCCATAAAACAAAAATCTAAATCTAAATAATTTTGGGATGCTGTGAGCACTGAGACTGTATACCGCAAGTTTGAAAACATTTAGCTTAAATGTTCAATATAAATAAACAGTGCTCATAAATGGCTGTTGAGATAGTATTCTCAAGTGAAACAAGTTGAAAACAAGCAATTTTTATCTTTAAGCTGTTGCTTCTGGCCAAAACTATAGTCCTCTATCCATAATTGTTAGAAAAAAGAATTTGAGATCAAGTATTTCGAGTAGATCTGTTCTGGTTGACCATGACGCAATGGTCACATCCTTAAGGAGGTACAGAGAAGAGCCCAGGATGTTCTAGTACCTAGTCATATAAGAAAAGTTGGTGTGGATTGCTTGTGAATTATTGTGATGTTTTTTGGACTCTCATTCTGACGGCACCCATCCACTGCAGAGTATTCATTGGTGAGCAAGTGATATAATGCAGCATTTCTCCAAATCTGATGAAGAAAGAAAATCATCTACATCTTGGTTGAGCTGAGGATGAGCATGTTTTCAGCTCATTTTTCATTTTTGGGTGAAGTGTTTCTTTTAACACACTTTGAATTATCATTGTGATTGAAATGTGCTTTATGAATAACATTGTCAAGGATGTTATGGGAAGGGGTCCTGGAATTACAACAGATAATTCCCTTTAATGTTGATTGTTAGATAGATCTATATCCATCCTGGAAACTAAATGGACAGTAATATCAGCTAAAACACTCATCTACTGCTTAACCAAATAATCATTATATCCAAACAGATGGTAACATGATTCTGTTTATATCACCATACTGAATTGAAGTTAACGGCTAAGATTAGCAAAATTGTCTGAGATTTTGGAGTATGGCCAGTAATAACTGAGCAATGGTGAATGAAATAAGAGGGAAAATGGTTACCTTTTATTACTCATAAACCCCTGGAAATGGGTTTGACACAGAAAACATGTTATTACTTCATATAACATTTGAATTAGTAAAAAAAAGTGCTGAGTGCACATTTTCTTCAATACTTGAGGTACTAATAGGCATAATTCTGTCTTTGTAGCCTCTCACTGTCCTATTTAATGAACACTTTTCACAGATTAACAATTATGTGGCCTGACCATAGTCTGAAAGAAGGCTTAGCCACACTTCAGACCCAAATGAGACACAATCAATCCGAATGGCCAGCATTATTCTGAGAGCTACTGTGCCATAGTTCAATGCACCGATTGGCCGACTGGCTACTTCAACCAGCGGCAGCTCACGGGTGAAAGGATGTCCATTTGGAAATGTCTTTAGCACTCAAAACACCTGCTTTTTCAATGATGGCCGTCTCCTGTGTTGAAGCACTTTTCCAGTGAGGTGGTCTGGGCTGGATGGGGCGAGGGGTGGAGGGGACGGAGTGGGTATGTTTGAAGACTTTGGCTCTCAGCCACAGTTAGAACAAAAAGCCGACTCTCTTTACATGCATAGCCAGACAGACTACTAGACTATTCTGGATTCCAGAAGAAAAAAGAAAAGAAAAAAAAAGTCTAAAAACGGACCATTTGAGTATTTCCACCCAAACCATTTAAAGAGATTTTCACTCCTCTTTGCATACAAAATGTTTATTGGCCACAATGGAGGTCACGGTATGCAAATGGACTGGATTTGATTGCATTTGTTTTCAATATTGCATATGAAGCAGAGAGCAAACTTCAAGTCACCTCTCTGCAAACATCAACAGAGTGAACAAATAAGAGAAGATTTGTATAGCTAAGTATTGAAGAGACAGGTGCAGAAGAGAAAGAGAGGAACCGTTCAGATGAGACGCTCTAGACCGTCGTTCGTTCAGTGCTGTGTCTCGGCGGTTACAAATGATGACACCTTTTGAGTTGTACATCAGACAGAAAGTAAAAAAAATTACAGCCAGGTTTTAGTATACGGAAAAATGGCATAGGATTTAAAAATTAGTAACTATTGAAATTACTAGCAATTTTTAACAAATATTTAAATATTTAAATATTTAGCAAGTAATGTGAAATTTGAACCTGAAATAGTAATTTACTGTTATTATGTGATATAATAATTTAAGTATACTCCATTACATTTACTCCATAAATGTACCTACATGTAGAATAGATTATTTCTCAACTGACTACAACATTTAAAATCTTTTTTTGTTTTGTTTTGTTTTTTGCTTAATTGTTTTAATTTGAAAAAATTAAAAGCAACACTAAAGCTAAGGTAAAGCTAAACTACTACTAAAGATAACCTAAAGCTAAAACTAAAGCTGTGGTAAAGCTAAAACTAGCACTAATGCTAACCCTAAGCTAAAACTAAAGCTATGATAAAGCTAAAATTACCACCAAAGCTAACCTAAAGCTAGTCTAAAGCTAAAGCTAAGTTAAAGTTAAAACTAACACTAAAGCTAACCTAAAGCTAAAGATAACCCAAAGCTAAAATTAAAGCTAACCTAAAGCTAAAACTAAAGCTGTGGTAAAGCTAAAACTACCACTGATGCTAACCTAAAGCTAAAACTATCACTAAAGCTAAATCTAAGTAAAAGTTAAAACTACCACTAAAGCTAAAACTAAAGCTATGATAAAGTTAAAACTACCACTAATGCTAATCTAAAGCTAAATCTAAGTAAAAGTTAAAACTACCACTAATGCTAATCTAAAGCTAAATCTAAGTAAAAGTTAAAACTACCACTAAAGCTAAACTAAAGCTAAAACTAAAGCTACCTAAAGCTAAAACTACCACTAAAGCTACCTAAAGCTAAAACTACCACTAAAGCTAGTCTAAAGCTAAGTTAAAGGTAAAACTAAAGCTTAACTTTAGCTAAAGCTTATCTTTTTAACACTAATTCAAAAATACCAAGGATGCACAATTAGTTTGAATTTGGTCCAAATATACCTACTTCTCTAATACTAAAGTATATTAAAAGGGTCCTATTATGCTTTTTCACTTAAAAATGAAAAGAAAAAGTTAATCAACAAAAAGGTAGGTTAAAATTTAATTTAAAGCTAAAAACTAAAGCCACAACAAAAATACATATAATGGGTCCACCATAAAATTGCAGACTAGTTTTGTTAAAATTCAGTTAAACCAGAAAAGTTGTGAAAGTCAAAAAACGGCTTTCTATTCAGGTATAACTTGTGGCTTAATCTAATTTTCTACCTTTTTAAAGGAAGGTGCCATTAATTCCTTTCTCTTTCTTTCCACAGAAACCAGCTTAATGCCATTTTGCCTGGTCAATAAGAGCACTCCATCAATCTGCAACAATCGCATATTTCAACAAAAGGCTTATTAAGGCATTTCACTTCCTTCCCAAAAAAAGATTCCACATCAATTCAACCTGGTTCTTATAGCGATCAGCGGCACACTCAATCTCTCTCTCTCTCATTCTCTGCCTTTTCATTCATTCACCCTCGGTGTGTTAACTATTGTGTGTGTTTGTTGTGTTTCTGGCCAGTGTGTCACTCAGGGCAGTTAAAGTAAGCCTGCTCTTTGGCCAGATCAAGATAATTAACTGGAGGGGTCACAAACTAATGAAATGAAAAGAGTCCCTCAAAATGGTGCTCACTAATCCTATTTGCTGAGACATTATTCAAAAAGCTAAGAATGGAAAAGTAAAAAAAGAGCAATGTGGAGTATTAGTAAGAAGGAATGGTATTTTAAGAATTTATCATGTGAAACGATCTCAAAAACAGCTTTTTAATTCTTACAGATAAATGATTAAAAGTAGCATGTGTATATGCTTCTGTGCATAAGCACAATGGAGAATACAAATTTGTTTCATTGGCTATAGACAGATACAAACTTTACTGATGGTCAGTGTGACTGGTGAACAGTGGTTTGTAAAGAAGCCATGCTAATAAGCAGGTTGACTTGTGAATTAGCATAAAAAGTCATAGTTATAACTAAGGCCTGGCTCTACAGTTAAATTAGGACATTAAAGTAATTTTTTATAAACATGTCTTAGAAAAGGGAAATAAATAAATAAAACATTACTGGTGTGCATCTTGAGACAAAACAAAGGCACTGAGATATTTTAAGATCAGTCAGTGCATTTTCTTTCAGTTGAAACAGCGCAGATTTACATTTTAGTCTGGGACTAGGCTTAAGCCTTGTCTGTGAAACCGAGGGGAATAAGTCTAATTTTTAATTTTAACTCTAATATTCTAATTTTACATTAAAATATGATTCTGTTAAAATTCTACAATTTTAAGATACTAAGTCAAAATTATAAGACAAAAATGAAAAAGACATTAAAAGTCGAAAGTGTCATAATTATTAAATGAAAACATAACTAATTGTTATATAATATCTAAATTATGTCAAACTTATAAGATAAAAACTCAAAATGAAGACATTAAAAGTAAAAGTTCTTTGTAATAATTAGAGATAAAAGGACAACATTTTGAGATATTAAGCCATAATTATGAGATCAAAAAGTGATAATTACAACAAAAAGTCAGAGTTTCGATTCGAGATACTATTCAAAGTTCTTAAATGAAAATTAAGACCGTAAAAGTCAAAATTGTCAATTATGAGATGAAATCTAAATGATGAGGATCAGAATTATGAGATAAAGTAGAAATTATTTGTCGTGACTGAGATAAAAGGTCAAAATTATGAGATACTTAGCCATAATTATGAGATTAAAAAGTTATGACAAGGTCAAAAGTTTGAGATAAAAGGTCATAATCATGAGAAAGTCAAAATACGGATGTTATTTTTTGTCATAATTTAGAATTTTATCTCACAATGTCAACTTTTTGTGTCATATTTATTACTAAGTACCTCCTAACTTTTTTTATTTTTTTTTATGTCATAATCATGACAAAAGCACGATTTTTCCCCTTATATTGTGGAATGGGCCACTATGATATACAAGAGAGTAAAGAAAAATAAAAAATCTTTTAAAATTTTACTTTGAAACACATATCCAGAAATGTACTTTTGAGAACAATTTAAAACTTTCAAATGAAAGTTTAAATGTATATGTCATGTGGTATAACCATTAAGTAAAATGTAATACAATATTTTCATTACAGCTTGAATACATCATGTCTGTGTAAATGAACATTTAATATATATATATATATATATATATGTATATATATATATATATATATATATATAATTTGTGATTAAATTTTTAGTTTTTATATTTTACATTTAGAAAAAATTGCTATGTATTATTTGAAAAAATTATTAACTGATAAGTCTAAATGCGTCATAGGAGAGTGAAACAACTATCCATAATGTGCATTTTAAATGTACTTTTGAATGAATTAATAGATCCGCACACTTTCTTTTGATTTGGGCCACCATGGTATCATTCCCAGAAAACTAGTACTATTACTATACTAATGCCACTAGATTAGTGTACAGCAATTATACTTTTTATGTGAAGGCCATCTGAAAACTTAGTTTGAAGTCTGTGGCATAAAAATTCCACTTGAAAGCAACACAGTGCAAAAACTGACAACCAGACCCCCTGGTTCTTCCTTTATCTAGCGAACAACAAACCCAACGAGGGTCCAGTTCCAGCGGTCATTAGACAGATATAAGCTCACTATCAGAAGTCTAGCAGCCCCCTGCTTTAATGAACTTTAATTAGCAGCTCCATCGTTGTGGAATTACCCCCAAAATCAGGAATGCTGGGTGGAAAAAACTGGATGGAAAGCTGAAAGGAGCGAGAGAGCCATAAAGAGTGGAAAGGGGTGAATAAAGAGTGTGTGTGTGTGTGGGTGGGGTGGGGGGGGTTAAAATAGTTTGAATTGAGTCAATGCTTGGCACATTCATCCGTTATTCGGCTCAAATCTGGGTTTTGTTCGAGCCGGAGTAAAGTAACGTCAATCATCTCAACTGTTTTTTTGTATATTTTTTAAGAAATTGTTATGAAATTGGTCTGGCACATAATGAGGGGCTCCCCTACCCGAACCTCCCATCTATATTAGACCAAAAGGTCGAGAGAGAGCGGGTGACAGAGTGAGATTCACCACTACCAAACCGCTGGACACGCATCAAAGTGACAGGAGCGTCCAATCAGATTTGTCTAACAGGCATTACATGATGAATATGGTGCGGCTGTGGCACAAAGGCTTCTTTGTGTGGGCCTGGAGTGAAGGCCATTCACTGCTCCAAACAGCCAGCCAGGGTGGAAGTAAATGGCCAAAAGGCTCTCATCAGAAAAAAAGAGAGAGAAGCCAAACTTGTGCGGTACAATGGTCCATGCAAATGACAGCAAACCCCCTGTCCACAGCTCTGTGAGACACGGTTAGGTCGTCTGAAGTTTAGACGGCTTAGCGCTGTCAAAGTGTTAGGCTTGGCGTATTCAAACTTTTTTTCTAAGTGAAAAGCATGTTTTATCTCTCTCCTGCTTAAAGACAGAAGTCTTGTGAGTTTTTGTTGGGATTTATAGGCATCCTGAGGCTTTTGCAGAAAGCAGAGGAGTTTTATCTGTGGATAGAATGGCGAGACGCTGCTGTGAGCCCCTGATGTTAACATGCAAGAAAAGACAAGAAAACAAAAGCTTCTGACAAAAAAATGTGCTATCTGTGGATCTATGGTAACAAATACTAAAACAACAACAACAACAACAAAAAACATTGATAAATGCCAAAATGAAAATTGTGAAACTTAATGTAGCCAAGATTATAATTGTCATTTTAATTATATATTTATTTTTAAAAAGTTAACAATTCTATTCTTTTTTTGTTCTAGAATTTTCAACACTGTTACTAAAAATTGGGACACATCTGAATATAGTTTCAAAGCCTGATTTGTGGGACTAATTGAGCAGTAAACATTAAATTTACTGTCACAATTAAACAGAACAAATGTATAACATGCATTGGCAACAGGGTTGCTAGTAACAGGATTGCAAATTTAGGCTAACTCTGCAAAAGTTAACTAGTTTGCAATCAGATACTAGTTTGTAGATATTGATGAGCTAATACTAATACTAAAAAATGTACTTTAGTAACGGGGTTAAAAGCAAAGGCAGTGAAAGCCACAATTTGCAAAAAAATAAGAAAATGGAATGGATTTAAATGTTTTAGTTTCTTCCTGCCATGTTGTAGAAAAGTGTCCAATGAATCGTGTCGTATATCACCTCGTCCGTACGATTTTCAGATAAACTCACTCGTGACGTATGCGTGGACATACGATCTTCCGACCATCTGAATTCACACCGTATATGCCCGCCTTTAATATATATAGAGGCGCATTTTCTACCAATGGGCTCCTTAAATAACAAAAAAATATTGCCCATTGACTTTAGACTTTAGACCAGGTTTGAGTTGGTCTATGGCGCAGTCTATTTTCAGCTCCTTAAAATAGCAATGCGCCAGCAATGCGCCTGAACACACCTATTTTTTAGACCAGCACGCCCATGGGCGCACAAATGGGCAAAATGCATTTGCTAATTAAACGGCGTGGCGCTGGATGGGAAAATGTGAATGGCGCCGGACTGAAACTAGCAAACACACTGCGCCGGGTGTATGATAGGGCCCTTAGTTTAGTTTATGGTCACATAATATACTCACACAGCAAATAGTTATTTTATATAGTGATGATATTTCATAATATTACTGTTTTTACTGTGTTTTTAATCAAATAAATGCAGCCTTGGTGAGCATAATTACTATAGTGATAAATACAGTAGATAAATAAAAACACATAGATAGATAGATAGATAGATAGATAGATAGATAGATAGATAGATAGATAGATAGATAGATAGATAGATAGATATTTTAATATTTTTATTTAACTATGAAAATTAATATATTGCATCATATTATACTGCATAGATATTTGTGGGCTTATTTCTTTGCTGAAAGTTGTGCATGCATTCAAATAATTGGTTAATAAGACTTAATTATGTAAATTATGTTTGTGAGAAATGTACTTTTACAGGTTATTCCTCTTTAATCTTGATGAAAAGATTTTCTTTTAAAACCCCAAGCATGTTATCTAATTTTCTGGGGGGGCACTCGAATATCCAGTCAATTTGCACTAAATATCATGACATAAATCACACTTCAAGTGTTCTTTCTCTTAGAAACTAGAGTTGGCCCAGCGTTAAACACAGTGACGCGTCATTTCAGACCCCGTGAAGGTCAGCAAAGATGAACTATATTTCAAAATTAAACAATAGCCCACTAGTAGGTGATTTATGCTGAGTATATTTTTTTTTGGTGCCCTAAAAGATATAGAAGAATCCATAAAGAGATGAATAATTACTGTCATAAATCACTCCCTTATTTTTTTTAAACTCCAACCGAGAGGGTTCATCAGCTAACCAATGGGGTGGAGCAGATGTGTCCCACCAAACATAGGCACGTGGCTCACACCTGCTTAGAAAAACACTTCATGGGGGCCAAGGGGCCATAGGTGCCCCCCTCACATGGGATGGGGGTGGGGGGTGGCTTCATGTGCCTGTTTTTTGGAGGAGCTTAATAGATTTTACAACCACTAAATCTAATCAAAGTTTTTATGCATGAACTGCATCCATTATAACTCTTGATGGGCCGCCTACTGAGGGATCATTAAATGAGATCTTTGAGTTTTTATTGGGCCCATTTGAAATGTAAAAGCCTGCAGGAGAAATTCAGTCATTATTGTAATTATTAACAATAAGCAGTGTCATTACACATATAGAAATGCATAAAGGCACCTGTTGGGAGGCACAATGGCGTCTTTGGTTTGGTTTGACAGGGCTGAAAAACTCAGTTGGGGTTATACACTGACAATAAAAAAGACCAATCCCCCTCGGATGAGAATTCTGACCCATCTTTGTCATCGCAAAATTGCCCCTAGAAATGGTGGAAATAGCCCATCTATGTAGTGTGTCTTTGTAAAGAGACAAAAGGGGCGTTTTGTGGTTCTTCCACAACCACAGGGACATTTAATCACCTAACTCTTAAAAATAAAGAAGGGTTTTCTTGCAGCAAAGCCATAGAAGAACATTTTTTGGTTTCAAAAAGAACCTTCCAGGGAACAGTTTTCCACTTTTAGAAGGTTCTATGGATGTTGAAGGTCCTTAATGGATCCATCGATGCCATTGAAGAACCTTTATTTTTAGTTTGAATGAGTTTGAAAATCAACCAGAAACACTGACGTACATATAAATAGAACAGATTTATTTATAAAACATTTGGACAAAATATATTTGTTAAAATCATCTATGTACACTACTAAAAATGGACAAGTGCATTGAAAAAGTCCACCATGTATGGTTTCACAGGAAGAACTACATCTACAATACAATTTTGATAAATACAGATCGACAGATCAACTCTTCTCCAGTGTTAAAAACAACTTTGATCTAAACGGAACAGTTATTATTATCATTACAAACAATCTAACAGCGTTCATCATCACAAAGAGGCTGTTGTGCTCCACTTAAAAAAATATATCTTCATCTTTAACAATACAAACATTTATTGTACAAATTTCAACGTAGGTCCTTAAGCAGACCTGGTAGTTGGTTGTAGGTAATAATAATCAATATTCCCATTAAATTCTTAGGGAAGTTGGTCTCATCTAAACAGCATCAGTTGTGTCAACATATCATGCCCAGAATTGCACTTATGAAATGTATTCATCCAGTCAGACTTGTTTTGCAATTGTAAAGCTCATCAGCCCCACTGGGGCTCGAACCTACAACCTTTTCAAGCTTAACCACTAAGCCACAGCGTCCCAGACTGCTGCCTGCGAGTCAACAGCTGAATCTGTGAAGTTTACATGAGTCCAGGTTTGTTTGGAACACAGTAGCTGGTTTCTAGATCATCTCGGACCAGTAACAAACCAGCAATAAACCAGCAACCACTTCCATAATCTGGGTTTCCCAGCAGTCACGTGAAAGAGCGTTTGGGTGAGGATCGTAAGATCTCATCAGTAGCGATCAAACCAGGTTGTGAAGTCCAGCAGCTCTTGGTCTTCGGAGCTCAGGTGCTCGTAACTCCCTTCATCGGATGAATACGAGGAGTGTGGCGACTCGGGATCGGCCGAGTACGCGTTGGAGAGCGTCGGTGACGGAACGCCGCACTGGAACGCGGCAGAAATCGCGTCGTGCTCGTCCAACAGATGCTGCAACGCGCGGATGTACTCCACCGCGGAGCGGAGCGTCTCCACTTTGCTCATCTTCTTATTGGCCGCGCCGTTCGGTACGTGCTGGCGCAGCGTCTGGAATCCCATATTGACCTGTTTGACGCGGTTCCTCTCGCGCTCGTTGCGTCGCGCCACCGCGACGGGCTGCTGCTGCGGGATGCTGTATCCCAGCCCGTTAAACGCGAGCCTCCGCTTGCAGCGCAACAGCTCCGGCGAGCGCGAGCGCTGTCTCTTCAGCACCTTCGACTTGGTTTGCGCGCAGTCTTGCAGGATGACGGACGCGTCGCATGCACTTTGCGCAGCATCCATGGTTTTTGGCAAATCTTCTCGCACGACAAATCCAGTGTCAGTGTCACAAAACTAGCGACGCACGACTCTCGCGCCCTTTGGTGGTGTTGTGGTCCCTCGCTTCTGCTACAAACTTTGGCAGCTCTCGGCTTTTTCAACACGCGTCGGACACCCCACCCCCTCTGAAGACGCACGCTTCTCGCGCGGGACTCCGCCCGCCGGGTGACGCTCCGCGAGCCGGGCGCGTGGCTCCGCGAGCTCAATAAACAATCGGACGCTTTCACTGCGCCAGCACGCGCGGTGTGCTCATTTACATCCCAATATCCGCAGCCTCAAAGCCCATTGGTGGATTTAAACTGAATGAGAAACCACAAAATGTGCGAAATAAAAGGCGAATGGCTTTATAGATGCTTTTGAAAATAACAATGAGTCTTTAAAGGGGGTTCGGTTTAGATTTGTTCTCTTTTGGGCTAACAAAAATACCAACGTACAGAAATGTGATATAAGACATGTATTAAATGCATGTGATAAGCATGGACTGATTACTGCTAATACCGTGGCATCCAAAAGTCGGTAACACTTCATTTTAAGGTGTCCTTTTTACACCTTGCACTTACTATTATAAAAACAATAGCCGACATTATATGCATAATTACATGCAAGTAACCCTAAACCTAGTGCTAACCCTAAGTAGTTAATATTTAGCAGTAGCCTACTTAAATGTATAATTACACTGTAACCAAGACATCTTAAAATAAAGTGTAATCCAAAAGTCTAATGAATGCTGTTGCTGACTTTATTATATTAAAAATATGGAAGAAAATGCATGAATATGGCATCAGTAGTCAAACTGGACTAAACCTGATGATTGCAGCTGCACGAGCTAAGAGGAGCGAGAAAGCCTGATGAGTTCACTATTTTGCTTACAATTGATTAGTGAGTTAGCAATAAGCAACTTATTAATCGTGAGAATCGGTCGCTATAGGATACTAAAGTATTAGCCTACTAATATTTCTTATTAATTTTACATAATAAAAAAAAAATCTTATTATTATTTTAAAAATCAGCGCGGTCTGTGTTTCGCTTATTTAAAAGATAAAATAAAAGTCACGTGATGAAATCTTTGTTTGTGACTTACAAACGGCCATTTGCTCTAATCACAACTGAACGCTTCGGAAAGACGCAGCCAGCTGCCCTGCAATTAGTGTGTCACTATAAATAAAAAGCCACCTCTGAATATTTTATCTATTTATTTAGCCCAGGTCTCGCTATATTTTATATTTTTGTTAAATACAAACTCACTGAAAGTGAACAGAGTACATATTCAGTCAAAACAAATCAAGACAGTCTGTTGTTTAGTTTGACTGTCTAGCTGTATTTATTGCTTCATAATAGCTGGAGCAGTAGAACTATAAGAACAGGTGTATTGGCGGAATCCTGCTCCCTCTAGGGGTGAAGAGTGGCACTATACTTTCCAAAACATTTTTTAAAGTCTCTTTAGAAAGGCCTTTTGCTCCTGGTACTTCATCAACAAAGAAATCGCTAACACATTATCATAAGGATCGGCTTGTTAATGAATTAGATAAACTAACAATGGACAACACAATGTTTACAGAGTTTAATTTGATGTTTATTTATTCAGAGATGCAAACAGGAAAGAGGAAAAAAGACGAAAACTGCGCAGACCGGGGTATGCTCCATACGGAATTTATCTGAAAGATATGTGCATGCTCATTTATAGTTACTTTAATATATATATATATATATATATATATATATATATATATATATATATATATACAGGTCCTTCTCAAAAAATTAGCATATTATGATAAATTTCATTATTTTCCATAATGTAATGATAAAAATTAAACTTTCATATATTTTAGATTCATTGCACACCAACTGAAATATTTCAGGTCTTTTATTGTTTTAATACTGATGATTTTGGCATACAGCTCATGAAAACCCAAAACTCCTATCTCAAAAAATTAGCATATCATGAAAAGGTTCTCTAAACAAGCTATTAACCTAATCATCTGAATCAACTAATTAACTCTAAACACCTGCAAAAGATTCCTGAGGCTTTTAAAAACTCCCAGCCTGGTTCATTCCTCAAAACCGCAATCATGGGTAAGACTGCCGACCTGACTGCTGTCCAGAAGGCCATCATTGACACCCTCAAGCGAGAGGGTAAGACACAGAAAGAAATTTCTGAACGAATAGGCTGTTCCCAGAGTGCTGTATCAATGCACCTCAGTGGGAAGTCTATGGGAAGGAAAAAGTGTGGCAAAAAACGCTGCACAATGAGAAGAGGTGACCGGACCCTGAGGAAGATTGTGGAGAAGGACCGATTCCAGACCTTGGGGGACCTGCGGAAGCAGTGGACTGAGTCTGGAGTAGAAACATCCAGAGCCACCGTGCACAGGCGTGTGCAGGAAATGGGCTACAGGTGCCGCATTCCCCAGGTCAAGCCACTTTTGAACCAGAAACAGCGGCACTGGACTGTTGCTCAGTGGTCCAAAGTACTTTTTTCGGATGAAAGCAAATTTTGCATGTCATTCGGAAATCAAGGTGCCAGAGTCTGTAGTAAGACTGGGGAGAAGGAAATGCCAAAATGCCTGAAGTCCAGTGTCAAGTACCCACAGTCAGTGATGGTCTGGGGTGCCATGTCAGCTGCTGGTGTTGGTCCACTGTGTTTTATCAAGGGCAGGGTCAATGCAGCTAGCTATCAGGAGATTTTGGAGCACTTCATGCTTCCATCTGCTGAAAAGCTTTATGGAGATGAAGATTTCATTTTTCAGCACGACCTGGCACCTGCTCACAGTGCCAAAACCACTGGTAAATGGTTTACTGACCACGGTATTACTGTGCTCAATTGGCCTGCCAACTCTCCTGACCGGAACCCCATAGAGAATCTGTGGGATATTGTGAAGAGAAAGTTGAGAGATGCAAGACCCAACACTCTGGATGAGCTTAAGGCCCATAACACCTCAGCAGTGCCACAGGCTGATTGCCTCCATGCCACGCCGCATTGAAGCAGTCATTTCTGCAAAAGGATTCCCGACCAAGTATTGAGTGCATAACTGAACATAATTATTTGAAGGTTGACTTTTTTTTGTATTAAAAACACTTTTCTTTTATTGGTCGGATGAAATATGCTAATTTTTTTAGATAGGAGTTTTGGGTTTTCACGAGCTGTATGCCAAAATCATCAGTATTAAAACAATAAAAGACCTGAAATATTTCAGTTGGTGTGCAATGAATCTAAAATATATGAAAGTTTAATTTTTATCATTACATTATGGAAAATAATGAACTTTATCACAATATGCTAATTTTTTGAGAAGGACCTGTAATCTAAGCAAAATAGAAAAAAAATCAATTTTGAATGTATTTGGTCAAAATCCTATGTTATAAAAGATGAAATGCTTTTTTAAGTTTACTACATGGTTACTTGATATATAAGTGCTTGAAGCGTTAAAGCTGTTATTGTGTAGAGTGGTTTAATCTCCAGTAGAGGGCAGCAACCACTGATCATTACTAACTCTTCAATGATTCAACAAAAACAGCTGCATCTCAATAAACTAGAATGTTGCGGAAAAGTTAACATTAATTTCAGTAATTCAACTAAAATTGTGAAACTTGTCTATTAAATGAACTCAATGCACACAGACTGAAGTGGTTTAAGTCTTTGGGTCTTTTAATTGTGATGATTTTGGATCACATTTAACAAAAAACCCACCAATTCAATATCTCAACCAATTAGAATACTTCATAAAACCAAAAAGAAAAAAAACATTTTTTGTGTATTGTTGGCCTTCTGTCAATGTACTCAATATTTGGTAGAGACTCCTTTTGCTTTAATTACTGCCTCAATTCAGCGTGGCATGGAGGTGATCAGTTTGTGGCACTGCTGAGGTGGTATGGAAGCCCAGGTTTCTTTGACAGTTGCCTTCGGCTCATCTGCATTTTTTGGTCTCTTGATTCTCCTTTTCCTCTTGACAATATGCCAAAGATTATCTGGTGAGTTTACTGGCCAGTCAAGCACACCAAAACCATGGTCATTTAACCAACTTTTGGTGCTTTTGGCAATGTGGGCAGGTGCCAAATCCTGCTGTAAAATGAAATCGTCATCTTCAAAAAGCTGGTCAGCAGAAGGAAGCATGAAGTGCTCCAAAATTTCTTGGTAAACGGGGGCAGTGACTTTGGTTTTCAAAAAACACAATGGACCAACACCAGCAGATGACATTGCACCCCAAATCATCACAGACTGTGGAAACTTAACACTGGCCTTCAAGCAACTTGGGCTACGAGTCCTCCAGACTTTAGGACCTTGGTTTCCAGATGAAATACAAAACTTTCTCTCATCTCAAAAGAGGACTATAGACCACTGTTCTTCTTCTCTTAAGCCCAGGTAAGATGCCTCTGACGTTGTCTGTGGTTCAGCAAATTCCTTGACACGTCTTTGTGAGGTGGCTCTTAATGCCCTGACCCCAGCCTCATTCCATTCCTTCTGAAGTTCACTTAAATTCTTGAATCAATTTTGCTTGACAATCCTCATAAGGCTGTTGTTCTCTCAGCTTGTTGTGCATCTTTTTCTTCCAAACTTTTTCCTTCCACTCAACTTTCTGTTAACATGCTTGGATACAGCACTCTGTGAACAGCCAGCTTCCTTGGCAATTAATATTTGTGGCTCCTTGTGAAGGGAGTCAATGATTGTCTTCTGGACAACTGTCAGATCAGCAGTCTTGCCCATGATTGTGTAGCCTAGTGAACCAGACTGAGAGACCATTTTGAAGGCTCAGGAAACTTCTGCAGGTGTTTTGAGTTGATTAGCTGATTGGCATGTCACCATATTCTAATTTGTTGAGATAGTGAATTGGTGGGTTTTTGTTAAATGTGAGCCAAAATTATCACAATTAAAAGAACCAAAGACTTAAACTCAGTCTGTGTGCATTGAGTTTATTTAATACACGAGTTTCACAATTTGAGCTGAATTACTGAAATAAATGAACTTTTCCACAACATTCTAATTTACTGAGATGCACCTCTAACTACAGCCCACATTCGTTTTATGCAGCGCTGACATCATACGACACATTTTAATCCGTTAAAATGGTAATTCACAGGACTAGTAGTGTAGTTTTGGGATAGTTTGGCTGTAGTTTTGTCCAGATGTCATTCCAGTAATGGTGTGCTGAATAGGCCTACTGTGGGTTTTTATTTCCATGCAGCCACAGGTGTCTTAAACTTTCTCAGTTTTTCATGAAATCGTAAAAAAGGGAAATGAAAACACACATTATTGCTCGATTTTAGGCAAGGGCCCGTGTCAGCGGAATCGAGTCAAGAGACTTTGGTATTGGGGAACAACCTCACGGCGGAGGAAGGCTCTTCCGAGGAGTTTGCAGAGAGAAGTGCTCCAGTTACCCTCAGATTCACTTCCTTTTTCCACCCCTAATAACAGACACATGCTCCTCGAGCTTCAGGGGAAAAGTGCAGTGAACGTGTAATATTTATAACAGCACTGTCACCGTTCCCTCAGGTTCCTCTCTTACAGCTGTCGTGAGAAATAAAGGACAGATTGAGGGCAGAAACTCAAACACCTGTTCAAAAAAAACTGATATCACTGAAACTGCGGTCTCATAACCACAATGTGTCATGATTCCAATTTAATCATAGTGTTGCTATAAAATAAAGCTGAAATTTGTATTTAGATGTATACTGAATGAGTATAGACTTGATTACACTTTAACTTATTTTTTACTAAGCATTTACAATCACTAACATATAGCGCCTGTCTCTGTGTAACAGCATAGCCCCCCCCCCCCCCCCCCCAAAAAAATAAAATAAAAATATAATGTATTCATTATCATGACATGCATCCAAATCTTTATGACCTTCAGTAGAATGCAAAAACAATTGTTGTCTTTTTCTTAATACAGTTAAAGCCAGTGGGGTCCAAATGGAGTGTTTTGAGCCACGTTGGTTTTGTGGTGAAATAGGCCCCAAACAGAGTGAACATAACGATTTAATTGAAATTAAGCCAACTATTATTTTTAACAGTACAGTCTAAATTGAGTAGGTTTAATTGCCTACTTGGAAGAAGAAGAAGAAGAAAACTAAGCAGAGTAAAACTAACATGAGTCAAGGCTTAAAGCATATTAGTGTGCATGCCTTGAGGTAAATCACTGTGGTTCAACGGATTTACAGCTCATGATTACACATAAGTCATAACTTAAGTCATAACTAAAGTAATTCCATTCTATTAGTAGTGTTAAGGTGCGGTCATTTTAGCGAAACTTACCGTGCAAAAACACTTCCACTGTCAACTGTAAACATTGTGATGAAGCACATTTCACACTTTTAAAAAAAAGCAGATTTCTGTTGTTTACTGCGATGAATACGCGAAATCTGCGTGGGAAAGGTTTTCGCGCCCTTTTCTCTCTGAATGACTGGATTTCGTCAAACAACTGTAAATGTGAACGCACCTTTATAGTAGTACCCTGATTATACAACACATGCTGTAGGCTATGTAGTTCAAGGGCTTTCCTCTTTACCTTTATGGTACAATGTGCACAACAGCTGACGTATGCCCTAAACCTTTTGATAAGATATTACGATCACAATAAACTTCCCAGCTGACACACGATGCAAGAGTCATGTAGGCTAATTGTGTTAGCTGGGATGGACCTGTAACAAAAAAATTGTTTTGAATGTTAAATGGCTATATAAACACGGTCTTAACTGTCTATGATTTAATTTTTTTAACTTTCTTCTTCTTCTTTTTTTTACTTTCACATTTGCAGAACTCTTATTAGGCTATTAATGCTGTGGAGTGTTTTTTAAATTGGGTAAATTTTCACAGCAATAGCCTATTATGAAATAGTATGATTTAAATAGTATATTTTACAATGTGATTTATTCCTGCGATGTAAAGCTGAATTGTCAGCATCATTACTCCAGTGTCACGCTATCCTTCAAAAATCATTCTGATTTGCGCAATAAATGTATTTTAAGGACAGTAGACTATTATTTTAAAAGATTTTGCATCACCAGACTTTACCTTAAACCGGATGCGATGATGCAAGAAGACGAATTAATGGAATATGTCACTTTTATTTTCGTATACTCGCTTACTCTCGGAATTCACTGAACATGATGAAACACGCCTCCTACTGTGTGACGCATCTGTGACGCCTCAGTGTGTATAAAACACAAGAGAAACACCAAACCGCTGGAAACTACCAAGCAGTGGAACAGCTTCAGGACCTGAAATCATGGCAGCGATGCAGGGGTAAGATGATTACATTATTGTCATTATTATAAAATATAGGCTGTGTCTAAAAACCAAGACGCGTTTTCACAAGACGCTGGGCGAGGCGCAAGAAGTAGAGTTTGAACCTGACGCGCCGCAATAAAAACGCGTCGTGCAGGGTCACTAAAAAACAAACAAAGCATAAACGTCCGTTTGCTGCATGTGTACATAGTTAATTAATAATACAGAGTTAATTTGGAAGTCCTGCTTATAATGCACTACTATGCATATAGCTCACTAGGTTTTTAGATTCAATTGTGGTGCTACATATGAGGCAATTTAATATATAGGCCTATATATATATATATATATTTTAAAAAAACTTGTATATCTTAAAAAACGTCATGAATGTAAAATGTATAGGATGGGAAAGTCGTGGCCTAATGGTTAGAGAGTCGGACTCCCAATCGAAAGGTTGTGAGTTCGAGTCCCGGGCTGGCAGGAATTGAGGTTGGGGGGACTGCATGTACAGTTCTCTCTCCACCTTCAATACCACGACTTAGGTGCCCTTGAGCAAGGCATCGAACCCCCAACTGCTCCCCGGGTGCCGCAGCATAAATGGCTGCCCACTGCTCCGGGTGTGTGCTCACAGTGTGTGTGTGTGTTCACTGCTCTGTGTGTGTGCACTTCGGATGGGTTAAATGCAGAGCACAAATTCTGAGTATGGGTCACCATACTTGGCTGAATGTCACTTCACTTTCTCTTTCACTTTCTCACTTTCTTTTTCTAGTGCATAATAACAGCATATGATGACGTCATTAAGTTGCTTTCTGTCTAAGCTATGGCTCTATTTGAAACCCATTGTTTTGTTTTTTTCTCAAGAAGTGCAATTGTCAAACCTCAGTTTGGCCCATGGCTCATAGCGCAGGTGGAAAGTGGGAAATATGAGGGATTGTGCATGATAGGCAATGACATATTTCGGATCCCCTGGAAACACAACTCACGAAGAGACCTTGGGGACGACGATGTTAAAATATTTAAGGTAACTTGCGTCATAATCACCTTTGGCATGGTTTCACTTCTGTATCAATGATTCATGCCGGTAAAGCTGGAAGAGATCTCCAAAGAGGGCGGGATTCCCAAAAGGAGTGCCTATTGAGTAGAACCCCGCCCCTTTTGACCTTAATGTTTGATGTTGCATGCCATTCACACCTGATGCATCAATGCATTTTAATTATACTGACTTAAAATATTCATGGGCTTTGTTGCAATTTTGGTGTTTTTACAGGCATGGGCTGTGGTCAGTGGGAAGATCAAAGAGCACCCTAACGACAAAGCGAAATGGAAGACAAATTTCCGCTGTGCGCTTTCTAGTCTAAAAAAATTTGAGATCTTAGAGGATCACTCCAAAGATCCGGTCGACCAACACAAGGTCTATCGCATCATCCGTCCTCAAAGTGAGTTAAACTGCTCAATCTGCACTTGTCATGGGAAAATGAGTTGATTAGAAACCCAAATCTAATCTTGTTCTTCAGATCACCAAGAGATTCAGAGTGTAGAGCCAGATCAACTTCCATTCATTCATCATCTCTACAGTGTGTCTGATGAAATTGAGGTAAGGCCAAGATTTATGATTGGCTGTTGACATGATCATATGTATATAATGAATTATAATTTTTGTAAAATATGGAAATATTTTTAAATGTTGTTATAATATTAAAATAATACAAAAATGTTTTTTTTTTTAAATATAATAAATCTATATATTATGTCTAATGCAGCAAGAATTGCTCAGCCAGGTGGAGACAATGGATCTAAATCATCAACACGCAGGTAAAATTACTATGATGGCTATATTAAGGGTTAGCGTTTCAAACAAACCATGGTTTTGCAACTAACATCTTAAGGTGTGGTCACATTTATTGTAGCCCTGTGAATTTTCGTAGGTTAAATCCAGTCGTTTCACTAAGAATCTGCACTATCCTACGCATCGTCAGCTAAAAACATAAATAATATTTCAATAATATAATACATTTGTGACGATATTTGTATAGTTGTGGTGTCACCTTAACTATTCTTTTACATTTAAAATTGTAAAAAGATTTTTTTTATTGATTTATAAGACTATAACTTTATTATATCTTTATCATTATAGTATTAATACTTAAAAAAATTTGGGTGGGGAAATCCAGTCATTTTGGAATCCGTACAATCAATTAAAGTAGAAATCCACACAATTGAGAATTTCGGATTTAAAAAAAAATAAAAAACAGAACTTAAATATGTATTATTATAGTAACACCATTTAAAATATTTGCATCACTCAATCCCCACAATCAAAAATTTTACGCAAAGGTGAAAGAATTCCTAAGCTTCATCAGCTGAAAAAAAAACTTGTTCTGAAAAATATTCCAATAATATCGGTTCTCTGTGACGGACGGTATTTTTATGGTTGTGGTGTCACCTACTATTCTTTTACATTAAGAATAACTTTTAAAACCATTTCGTTATCGTAATATTACATTTTTTCATGGTTGAAATCCAGTGATTTCGCTATGAATCCACACACATCTGGAATTTTCAAAAAAATGTCTAGCGTCATTAGCTGAAAAAAAAACATTAAGTTATTGCAATAATACCGTTTCTCAGTGACAATATTGTTATAGTTGTGGTGTCACCTCTACTATTGTTTAAAATTTAGAATACATTTTAAAATGATATCACTTTTTTGTAATAGTGCTAATATTTTTTACACAATTGCAGGGCAAACCCTTTTTTCTCATTAAGAATCTGTGCGGTCACTTGTGTTGAAGTTCACGTGGATTCGTTGACCAACAAAAAGCTGCTTGCTTTAAAAGTGTATTTTTTTGTGAATGGTGCTTCATGCATTGACAACAAACCTTTTTTGCTTTTTTTTTTTTTAAGTGACCACACCTTTCAAATCATCAAAGGAACCAAAGTACCCATATGGCAGTACTCTAAAAACCAACCAGAAAACTTTAGCAACACCATAACACTCTGCACATGCAAACACCACTCAAATTACACAACATTATATTAACAAGTTTTGTTTGACAGCAGAAAGAGAGATAGATGGATTGGCTCATGTTTTGGCATATTCGGAATATACCAAAATACAACATCATTTCTATTTTTAGAAACCCAACCATGGGAAACCACTTCCCAACAAATCATTCCGACCACCTCAAGCAACTACTTTGAGACTCCCTACTCAGATGTTCAGCCCTTTCAGAATAACACCCCTCTCCCAGACCCACAACTCTACACTACAGGTAACTTGTTAGTTGTTTTTTCAGTCATAACTTATGGAAGCGAAATAGCGCAGACACAATGAAGCTTTCCAGAGTGCGTAGCGCATGCTATCAAATTGCTTCCAGTACTTTAAAAGGCTACACATTTGACTGTCAGTGTTTATATTGTTCATCAGCTGGAAAAGCTGTGAAAAGTGATTCCAACGGTATTGTTCCTCTGTGCTGTTACCTTTTATAGTTGTAACGTGGACTGTGCCTATCTTTTAAACTTTGAATGATTTCTAAAACTATGGCCTATAATGTTACTTCTAGTGCAGCAAAGTAACCTTACAGCTCTCTGGGACCTGGAGATCTCGATCAACTACAGAAGAACAGAAGTTTTTAAAACTCGCCTGTCTTCGCCACTCATTAATTTTCACTACCAGTGCAACCCATCTGAGCTGAGAGGAGAGCCAATCTGCTTCCCATCCACTGAGGGTCTGATCGATCAAAGACAGATCCAGTTAACTAACCGCATCCTGGACAGCATTCAGAGAGGCCTGCAGCTGGAGGTAAACCAATGTGGCATCTTCGGCTTCCGTCAGGACCAGTGTAATGTCTTTGTCAGCACAAGTGACCCGTCTGAGATCCAGAACCCAGAGCCCAGAAAACTGCATCAGAACACCAGAGAGCTTCTACTCAGCTTTGATCAGTACTTAAGAGGTATGAATGATGAGAAAAGTATCATTTTCAACAAGTGACATCATTAGGCACTTCTCAACAACCATGCAAAGCCAGTAAAAAACAACATTGTTTTCTTCAAATTTTCATAAATTGCAGCATCTTTCAACCCTGTTACCATAGTAAATTAATTTATGGAAAATACATAAATCACTAATTAAAAAAGCATTTGGTCCCAAACTAGCGTACACCTTCTGAGTGGCAGATTTATTCATGGGAAAGCACTGTAAGCTACCCTGTTACTCAATTTGGCATTATTTTGAAATTAATTTTATATTATAAAATATAGAATGTATGATACAGTCATTTAGAATAACTGTTAAACAATGCCTTTCACTGTCAATTTGTCAAGAAAAAAGCATTTTCAACCCTGTTACCATGATTGTTCCCCATTACAAAAACAGAATATTTGTTAAAATTGTGATATTTAGGAGGTGATATCATTGGGCCCTTTCTACAGCATAGAAAGAAGACAAGTAAACAAATGTCATTCTGTTCTACCCCCAAACCTTTTCAGATTGCAGAATTGACTAATTAGCCTTCCACACTGTTATCCTAGATATTTTGAGGAAAAATACATATTTTTCTTTAATATATGGATGTTTATAACGTTTATCACGAACCACAAAACCAGACTTTGGTCCCAAAGTAGCTAAAATCTAATGAGTGGAAAAATTAATTTATGTGGGAAAAAAACTTGTATGCAACCCTGTTAGTTTACAATTATTAAACATATTCCTTATATAAAATAAATGTATAATATATAAATGTAAATTTATTGTCACTCCTTTCACTGATAAATTAAAAGAAAAAAAAACTTACATTTTCAACCCTGTTACCATGATTGTTCCACCCTAGCATGGCTGGAAGACAAGTTAAAAATACACACACACACACATTTATCCCATTTCAATTTTTCACTCTTCTCACAAATTGCAGTATTGAGTGCTTAGCCTTCAACCCTGTTACCATAGTTGTTTTGTGGGGGTGAGAATTAATTTATTTCCATGAATTTAATTAGTTTACAGAAAGTGACAGAATTGTTTACCAAATGTTTAACAAGCTTCAAAAGCTTCATGCTTTTAAAGCCTTGTGGACACTTTACTGATTGAGTTCTACTGTAAGTGCAAATGTTTTTCCTTTTTTTTTATAAACTTTTCTGTTGTAATGGAAGGCATGTTATAAATGCTATCCTAACATTCAGTTAAAAATAACCCAGAACAACCCAAGCTGTAATGTAATTCATGTTTCATATAATTCTGATTCAGATATATATTTTTTTCAGATCTGATAGATTTTAGAGAGAACAGACGGGGATCTCCGGATTACACCATCTACCTGTGCTTCGGAGAGAAGCTTCCAGATGGAAGACCCCTGGAGAAGAAACTTATTACTGTCAAAGTAAATATCAAAAACAAAACCAGAAACACATTTTGAGTTGTTGTTGTGTTTGTGCTTCAGTGTTGTAACATATCTTTTCCATCTCCACAGGTTGTACCTCTGATCTGCCGTGTATTTCATGAGAAAGCTCAAATGGATGGAGCATCCTCACTTCACAGTGAAAACATTAGCTTGCAGATCTCCCACAACAGCCTTTATGACCTTATAAATTCTTTGGGTTTTCCTTCAGTAGCCTAATGCAGCTTTTTTCAACATGAAATCAGCCAGCTTACATTCCTTATCACACACACACACACACACACATATATATATAGAGAGAGAGAGAGAGAGAGAGAGAGAGTTAAATTTTGTTACTGTTATACTTAAGCACAATGCAAACTGAGAGAATTGTCCCGAGGTGATTTCCGTGGGGCATTCAAAAGTCTTGTAATTGCTCTGAATTCATTGCTGGTCACTCTAGTTTAATAGCGATCTCACTGAAACTGTATTGTTCAAATGACCTGAAACATTGTCTTTTTATTTTCTAATGAGAGCTAGAGCCTCATTTTAATACCCTGTCTTCTAGTGAAGAATCTTTCACCTTTCGCCCAAAGGGCTGCACTTGTATCGCTTCTTGTCTATCGCTTTCTGAATGTGATATCTGGTATCATTAATTGTACTATTATTTAAAAACTACTGTTTGTTTGTTATGGGCGCCATCTTATTAAATGATGCTGAAGCCAATACCTAAAGATGGACTATGTATAAAAATGTTATTCATATAAAACGTAATAAACATATACAATATGAAATATTTTGTTAATAATATACAATGTAATACTTTTAAATACACACACAGACACACTAGTGTATTTAAATTTCAAGACAGTGAATAAAATACAATTATACAGCACATTTCATTAAAAAACATACAAAAAAAATTCCTGCTAACTAAACATTATTTCCAGTATGTATTACCTGTTGTATATTAATCATTCAATATTCACCCATTTTTGGACCGTAACGCAAACATACCCCCTTAAGAAACATGCCAAAGTATTTTTTTATTTTATTTTTATTAAATAAAGTGTTTAATAAAATTATTTACAAAGACAGCAATATGGATGGCTCAACTCACATCACTAATTATGCATTCTGTGACTGCTTGGATTCATATGATAAGATCAGAATAATCTCTCTCAAGTCTGGAAATGAATAGACTCGATGTGATTTGCCACAGGAAACAGGCCAAACGTTCTGCACGCCTCACCGCGAGATGCAACTCAAGTTACATGATCAATTCAGACAAACATTTCTCAAGCAAATAAAACGACATAATTAGTGAAAAGGGTTCAGAAAAACAGCTTTTGAAATACACTTTTAGCGATCAGTTTTTCTAATTAATACTTTTCATTTAAATCCTAGAAGTGCATAAAGAAATGGTTCATTATTTTATAGGCTGAATGTCATTTGTTAGCATGTCATCCACAAACAGAAAAAAAGAAAACAATAGCAATCAGAATTTTTTTTAAATGAAAACAGCCACATTTCAACTGAAAAGAAAAGGCAAATTACAGCCATTCACGTGTGTCATGAGAGAACCTTATTATTTTTCTATTTACAACAAAAGCATTTTAATGAGGGTGAGGTCTGCTGCAAGTTTTCCTGGTTTACCTATATTAGTACACAAAAAGATTTTAAACAACCAAATTGATTCCAGAGTCTCATAAAAACTGGATATCAGAAAGATATTTTAATTCAAATAAATACTCGAGTATTTACGCAGAGCATCTTCTGCACCTTGTTCCTCAACTAAATGCTTTTATTCTCATTAACCACAAAAC
Source organism: Carassius carassius (assembly GCF_963082965.1). NCBI lineage: Eukaryota > Metazoa > Chordata > Actinopteri > Cypriniformes > Cyprinidae > Carassius > Carassius carassius. The sequence continues at coordinate 19,711,131 of NC_081797.1, read as the reverse complement.
AATTACTATTCTCTCCAGTGTCAATTATTCATGGTGGAACTACAGGATCAAGAGTATTGTGTGTGTGTATATGACGTATACATGCACACACACGTCTGACAATGCAAGAGCCTGTCTGACAACTTCATCGTATCATCTTAAAATAGCAGGTTTGAACAGTGGCAAACAAAGATTTGTAACCCATTCTGGATCTGGACATTTCCAGATGATCTTTAGATTCAAAAGAAAACATACAAACATTCAAACAGGTTAATTTGATAACTGATGACAAGATTTTGAGCCCTTAAGAGTTTCCCATGTCTTAGAAATGCACAGAATTAAAACAAAAAATCATCGAAATCTACTGTTGATCACCATTAAGTGTAAGATACCATCTGAAAAATATGTAGCCGTTACCCTCGGCCTCACATTGGGGATTGGGTGTCTTTTGGGACGTCTGCATGCTGGATTTGCCCACATTCCTCTTTCTTGTGTTTTCTTGCATGTTTATACTTATCCACATAGGCTTTGACCAAGTTGGCTACTTTCACCGGGTTGATCTCCCCACTCTTGCTATGACACACCTTGAAAATGAGACAAAGATGATATGAATGGGGTTATTTTCGCATGGCAACATGAGTATGCTTTCATAATTCAGTTAAGCGATGGACCACTGGAACGGAGGGAAACAAAATAGCATTTGTATATGCAACTGTGTTCATTACAGGAGTTTACTTAATAGTCTTAATACACCATACAAGGAAGTGGATATGGAAAAACAACCTCAAAAGAAAACATCTGACGTCACGCAATTACCTTCTGGACGGCTTTGCGCAAAATCTCTTTGTACTCTTCCTTCGTGATGTCTCTTTTCTGGTAGAAGGGTTTTATGGCCAGTTTGACCTCCTCTATTGCTCGCTCTTGCATATGAAGTTTCTTCATGTACTACAGAAAGACAAACACTGTTTAAAAATTCATGACATCAAGACAATGCAATGAAAAATGAGATGCAATGTAATTGTGCTCTAGTCACCTTCTCGGTCTGATTGGGGTCGTGTATAACGTCTTTGCGGGATTTTGGTTTGATGGATTCATCTTGGGAAGGAAGGCTGGAGGCTGATGCCATAAGTTTTGGTTCAGCCTGAGATGAAGCTTTATCCTTTAATACGAAACAATATGGTAGTATTGAGGTGCCCATAACAGCACTCCAACTGTCTCAGATAATGAACATTCCCATCAAATGTTCATAAGATTTGTGAGGTGTCTCAACTTTCTGTGCTCTGGGATTTCCCTTTGCTGAAGGGAATGTCAAGTAATGTGAATGATTCTTATTTTTATTTTTATTCATTATATTATGTAGCTGATGATTGCTAAACATCACAGAAACAATCAGCATCAACTGCTGAAAAAAAAAAAACAAGACATAATAATAACCCTCATAAATCATGATAAACTCGTTTTTGTCTGGTACACTCCTTGTGAAAGGAGGATGCAATTTCCACGAGTAATGTTAACTTTCATTTCTTCTGAAGTGAATCCTTGTATGGCTGCTTTCAGTTTCGATCACATGGGTACAATATAAATGGGATCAACATTGTTTTCAACGCCTCCAGCAGCAAGCTGCAAATTATGAATGCAAATAGTGACACGATGACACCCTCTGGATGCTCGAAGCAACTACATTTGACGGGCAATAATCATGATATGCACTGGTATCCAAAATCATTTCTATTAAGAGTGGAGAAATTTTTCAAGTGACAGTCTCGTTTACATTTTTGTGCTATTAAAATTCAAAAGCTTGTTCAAGAGGCAAAATTTTAGAGTTCCTTTTCAGTTAGAAAGTGTTATAATAATTCTGCAATTATGTACTATAATGGGGCATATGTTGAATGTCACCTGACCAAACCCAGAAAACGGGTCTCACCATATTTCGCTTGGCAGAGAAATTGTACACAGTAACAGCAGTATGAACTTATGGTGATCTGGAATTTTGAGATAAAAAAACTTTTTGATATCAATCCACATATGTGATGGACACTGGTTATGATAATCTCAAAGTCAATGTGGGTTACATTTGAAATCAAATGTCTTCAAAATATCTGTTGTCTTCTGAAGAAGTCATGCAATAGTGAATCTCGAGTTAGAAAACATGAAATCAGCCAGCTTAAGGTATACTCCTCCACCCCAAAACAAAAATTTTGTCATTAATCACTTACCCCCTTTATCACTCAGGAGACAAATTGTTGAATGAAGTCATTATTTTTGTTTTTTGTCTTCATGAAATTCAGACTGAACTACTGATGGCAAATGGACAATTCTGACAATGTTTTTCATACTTTTCTGGGCCTTGACAGTGTAAGTTACTTAGCAGTCTATGGGACAGTCTCAAGACTCCCAGTTTTCATCCAAAATAACTTAAACTGTGTTACGAAGACGAACAAAGCTTTTAAGGGTTTGAATGACATGGAGGTAAATGATTAATGTCCAAATGTAAATGTTTGGGCGGAGTAACCCTTTAAATTGAAATGTTAAATGAGGGTGTCAGGGGAACATTTCTCTCTGTACCTGGTTATGTGGGATTGTAGCAGACCTTCGCGATCCTTCTTGCTTGAGTTTTAATTTGAAGAGTGCAAGTTCTAAAAGAGGCATGTAAAAACATTCAGAATATTTTAACTAGTTTTCAAAAACGTTTTAGTTTTAGGTTACCTGAAAGATTCACACTAAATCTGCTGTGACTGAAGACAATTAGGATGTATTCACACTTGTCATGTTTGTTTCAATTAAAATGAACCCTGGTGCGATTGCTCTGTTAGTGAGGTTCATTTCAGTAAGTGTGAACTGCCATCAAAACCCTGGTACACTCCAAACAAGCGGGCCGAGACCGCTAAAAAGATGGGTCTCGGTCCCCTTCCAAACAAACTCTGATGCAGTTCGAATGAAATATGAAGCAACTTGGACCAAATACTTCTAAAGAAACCAAAAACAGGATGAAATGACAAGATACGATGCTATGCGACATGATTTGACAGCACGGTGTAACCAAAACAAAATGAGCAGAGGGAAAACGTGGAGGAACGATGAGGTAAAGTGCATTTTATGAGCTCCTTGTGAGTTTGCAGGTGGTGAAATTAAAATAATATGTACACGCAAGAATGAGTGAGCTTCATCCAACAGACGGCATTAGGTGTGTTCAACTTAAAGCAGCGCTGTGCAGACTGATCGGGAGCTTAGATATCATGCTTAGATATCATTCACCAGCAGTGCTGCTTTAAATCTAACGTACCTTTTGTTTGGGGTGTTCAGTTAGTTCTGTTATGCATGTGTCATTCAAGTCGACCAATCAGTTTGTGAACTTGTCAATATGCCTTTAGGTTTGATGTCAAAAATGCCAATGTGAACGCTAAGCGGACCAGGACCAAATGTATAATTTTCCTTTTTGGTCTGGACCAAATGAACCAAAATACAAGTGTGAACACACCCTTAGTCATCATCTCAATAGTTGCAGAGTTCGTTACAGACCAGGGGTATCCAATCATTCTCCTGAAGGGCCAATGACATTGAGTTCAGGTCCAACCTTAATTAAACAGACCTGAACCAGTATTAAAATGTCAAATGCTGGGTCTCATTTCGAAGGCTGGATCTGTCCGGAGACTAAACTTCCCACACAAGTATGGTGGGTTAGGCTGGAGCTTAAGTAAGGGTGTCCTAACCTGTTCCTAGAGGGCCACTGCACTACAACCCTAACGTAGCTCACCTGAAGCAGCTGATGAAGGTCCTCAGATTCACAAAAAACATCTAGGAAAGTGTGTTGGATCTGGTTGGAGTAAAACTGTGCAGGACATTGGTCCTTCAGGAGAAGGATTGGACACCACTGGTCATTGATGAACAACTGTAATGCAACTATTGAAACCATCTAAAATTCAGACTTGGCGTGAATAGGGAGCAAAACTAATTAGGGCAAATCAAGAAGTAAAAACATTTTTACTCACTGCTTAATTTCTCAGACTGGGGTTCTACTGGTTCCTGCAAATTCCAGGTAACTCGTTTTCCCTGCGATTTAGACTTTGCACCAGGTGTAACTGTTTCAGTAATTTGTTTTTTCTCTGCTGGAGCCTCTGGGATGGCAGACTGTGGATCGACAGCTTCTGTTGAGTCGGCCACAGAGCTCTCACTCATTTCCTTCTTAATGAAGTCTAAATTATCAATCAAGTAATCAACACTGATATCTTCATCAGAGGAAAGAACAGGTTCTTGCTTAATTGGCAGGTCGGGCGGCCGAAGAGGTGACATCTCCATGTCCTCCACCAAAGGTGGTGTATGATAAGACTCAGTGGGTTTCTTTTTACAGTTCACTGAATCTATGTCAGGCACTTCAAAACTGATGACGAGAGGGTTTTCACTGCAGCTTGGTGAATCATCTTCATCAGGCCATATTTTTTCAATTTTTATTGTTTTTGTCTCAACAACCATTTCTTGCCCTTTCATCTCATCCTGTAAACAAGAATGGCTCTTCTCTAAATCAGCACTGTCGGATTTAATTTCATTAACATTTGGTGATTCCATGCTGAAGACGGCTAAAGATGTCACCTCTTCTTTCTCAATCTCTTTAATGCCATCTAATTTTCCATGCAAGTTGAGACAGATTTCCTCCTCCTTTTTGATGTCTTTCAACTCCTTGCAAGAACCCGAGAGCCAAGGTTCCTCCTGTTTAATTTCATTAGGATTAAGCAGCTCAAGTGAAACATCATCCATGCTTTCTTCAAGTGTTCTGGTGTGGTCATCATGACTTGATGACACAAGTCCATGAGCCTTGATCTCAACTTTAACTGATGGTAACGCAACAGTTGTCTCACACTCATGTGGTCTCGCATCTCTCTGTGTCTTCCCAGGCGTTGTGGTCTTTTTTGCACGAAGAGCAGGCTCATGTAATTCAGTGGACATGGACTCTGTAGACTTATGGGAACTCCTTTCTGTATGCAGAGAGATCTCGGATCGATCCTCCCGCCGTTTACGCTCCCTAGATGTTGATCTTGACTTCTGCCTCTTAAGCCTAGTCTCACCTTGATCCTTTGATGTTCTCCTCCTTTCTCTGGATCTTGATTTAGAAAATGAACGAGATCGGGAGTGCCTTCTTTCTTTAGACCTCTTCTTATGATGTCTTTCTCTCCCTCGGCTATCATTCCTCTCGCGACTCACTCTTCTCCCACCGGTCTTCCTTTCTCTGCTGCTGGAACTCGAGGAACACCTCCGGTCTCTTGATCGCGGACGTCGCCTTTCTTTTGATCTTGAGCGGGAACGCGGTCTCTCTTTCGATCTCCGCCGATCCCTTGACCTTGAGCGTGACCTTCTCTTTTCTTTTAACTTTGAGTGTTTCTTTTTATGGGAGTCTTTAGATGAAAGGCTTTGCGAGTTTAATGGTGGCCACTTCCTATCCTTGGACTGGGCCTTCTGAGGGCTTTCCTCCTTTTCTTTAGCTGTGTTAGAAGAATTAAAAGCACCACTGACTGAAGGTAGCTCTTTACACACCCCATTTCCTTTATAAGCTTGTTTTAGATTGGCTTGAGACTCTTGCAGTGACTTTGATTGGGGCCTGATGGGTGGAGGTCCAGTCTCCGGTTCAGACTTCACCTCCACTTTAACATTTATTTCACTGCATGACGAGCTTGATCTGGAGTGCTCTTCAGTTTTCTTAAAAGGGCTTCCTGGAGATCCACCACTTCCAGTATCCATGCCTGCTTCGCATCTAGTTGAATCCAAAGCAGGACCTCCTGAGGGATATGGACTATGCATTGTGTCTGAATGATGTGGAGATTCATTGCATGGTCTGTCCCACAAATATTCTGGCTCTGTTTTAACTTCTGCACACATTTCCAAGCCTCTCTCTGTATCAGAGTGTACATCCAGAGGCTCAGATTTGATTGGATGACAGGCATCCTCACTGGCTTCAATTGGCACCCGAGGTCCACCATGTTGGACGCCAACATCAGGACCCTCATTTTCTGATTCATTATCAGAGGAATCAGACCCCGTAGGGTTAAAGGGATCATAGATCTCACTTTTCTCCTCTTTGGCTTTTGCTTTTAAAGACAACAGCATCTGTTTGCTTTTATTATTCCTCTTTATTGATTCCTCATCACCTCCAGGCAGAGTCCCTCCTGATGCAGGAAGTCGCCGTGCTTGCCAGGGGTTTCCGCTAGCATTTATACGGAAACTGACAGAAGAAGAAGAGGGACACGAGTTTGAAGAGGCACTAAAAGATGATGTAGAAGAGGTGAAAGAGCTGGAAAATGATGATGATGAAGTACCAGTTCGATCTGCTCTTTGCCTCTGAGAATCCACCGTCCTGTTTTGCTGACTCGCACCTGTACCTTGTTGGTCAATGGTATGTTCTCTACCTGTATTGCCTGCTAAGCTGTTTGCTGAAGACCCAGGCAAAGTACTGCTACTGCTACTATTTGCACTGGAGATACTGTCCCTTTTAATTTTTGGTATTCTTGGCAATACAGAAACATCCACCCATACAGGCTTAGGAGGGGGCTTTTTGACAGGTGGTTGTCTGACAGGACCATCCTTGTCTTGATGGGGAGAATCAGAAGGGCCATTTGGCATCCTTGAGAGGGGTTGACTTCTAATCCCATTGGTGCTCAAGTGGCTATTCCCAGGTCTAGGTGGGTGTAGGGTGACAGGCCTATGAGGAGCTCCCTGATGCAATCGGGGATGTCCCAAGGGAGACAGGTGAGAGTGAGGAAGATGAGGGGAGAGTGGAGACATAGGATTCTGTGGTGTGGAACAGGACCCAGGAGAGCTGTGTGCTGGTGGGGGCCTCCTCAATGGGCTGGAGGAAGGACCAGCCCCTCCAGAGGGTTGAATGAGACTTGTTTCTGAGTTTGGGGTGTTCCCTGTTTCCTCTAAGCTTGAACCTCTAGGGGAAGTGTTTCTTGGCAAGGACAGGGACACTGAAAGGAACAAAGAAACATTTTCCTTTTGAAAGGACGTACATACATCATCAAGTTACTATTGCTAAAACAATCAAAAAGATCTGGCTTATGTGTGTGGCTGCAAAATAAAAACAAAATACTAATGCTGCATCCATTATAGATCAAATATGAATCACTGAAACATTGTGCATGACTGTTATATACTCTAGGATTATAGAGTTGTTAGTCTTGGATTTGTATGTTTGTTCAATACTCTTTCCAGGTTTATTTGCTGTTTTGGGATAATAAGATTGACACTCATCTCATGCAAATAAATATGGGAATACTAGTGCTGTCAAACGGTTAATTGCAATTAATGACATCCAAAATAAAAGTTTCTGTTTGCATAATGTGTGTTTTAGGTGTATATTATGTAAATATAAATACACAAACATATGGTATATTTAGAAAATATCTACATGTATTTACAGGTCTATATTTATATTCATAATTTATATTATAAATAAATATATTTAATATATAAAATTTGCATAGTTCTGAAATATATACATGTATGTGTGTGTATTTAAATATACACAGTACACATACATATATTATGTTAACAAAAACTATTTTGTATGCGGTCATTTGACAGCACTACGGAATACTTCAAAGTTTGCGATTCATTGTGCTCAGTCAAAATGTCAATTAACCACCACCTAACAGTGTCATATATAACTGTTATTCAGAGGTCAACCAATATGGATTTTATGATGGCCAAGAATGCCAATATTTCAGAAAAACGATATCAAATATAAAGATGACATCACGCTATTTAAAGATAACAATTATATAATTATATACACCGGCTATATATATATACACCGGCTATATATATATATATATATATATATATATATATATATAGCCGGTGTAACAATATGTACCAGAAAATCTTGTTAGGCATATTTAAAACATGAATTATTTGATGACATATTAAAACACCCTATTTAAGCATCACAGCGCAGCCCTCAAATATATCAATCAACTTTAATTTTTTTATCTTTATACTTTGCTAATGTCATTCAAACCACTAAGTTTTTCCATTTGCCAGCAAAAAGTTTTTGTAAGGAAGTTAGTCATTTCAAATATAATACAATTTAGTATGAACACATATTCTTTTTTGTATTTTAATTAGTGGTGGGCATACATACTTTTTTTAATCTAGATTAATCTCACTGTAATCTTGGAATTAATCTAGATTAAAATGGCTTATTTGAATTCTGCCTAAGGCATTTAGAATAGGTGTGCTACCCAAATAAAATAAAGACTAAAAGTAACGTTAGGTCTTTGAGAATGGGTTTCTCAAGCCATGTGGTGCTTTAGACCAGGGGTTCATCTCCTGTTTCCAAAATGCATCACAAACTGCTTGAGAAAGCTGTAAACAAATTCCACATTGTACAAGGTGCAAACAACCTTACGCCTGTTTCACACATAATCCGTCTGCAGTGTGTATGCGTTGCGTGTTTTTTTTATGCACCCATGTTAACGGATTCCAGCGTTCCCGCGGTTGCGGTCCGTCAGTGTGTTCCAGGAGCGGTGCGGCTGCAGCAGTGCAGCGATCGTTCATGTACCGAGTAGCGGACTGCAAACGAGTCCTGTGTGAAAACACAATGAGTATGAGTCCATGCTGCTTCAGCACCAAATATGTAACGCACACGGACTGCATACGCACTGCAGACGGAGTATGTGTGAAACAGGCGTGCGTCTTGTCAAGGTTTCCATTGGGAAGCTTCTTTAAAAAAAAAAAAAAGGCGGATAACGGCCCACCACTAGTTTTAATACGTACAGGTCAGAATAACTATATTGTTTAATTTTTACATAAATATATCATTTATTAGCATAAGTTATGCTGAATGACCATGGTTTGTTACTCTGAATGACGATTTGCAAAAAAGAGCAAAATTATCACCATTGTTCCCATAATTAAAATATATTTTTAGTATTAATGTCATTACATTAGTTTTAATAATATTCCTGACTAAATGACTGCAAAAGCAAATGTTGAAATATAATAAGCATTTTACTGACGCTCCCCTGCTATGCTTGCTCAGCTTGTCACTTCGTTTCGATCTTGTTCGGACTGAAAATTGCTGCTTGCAGCCATACATCTCAATACTTTGTCTGCCAAATAACATTATCAGGATGAATATTTGGGTGGAGATCTCTCTCAGTGATCTCTCTTGAACTTGTGACACTGTAGTGAGGAGGGACTCTCTACCCAAAAATATTGGCAAGCTTTTATTCCAACAATTGCAATTCTCAATATCTTTTCCCTGGCTAAATGCCCATTCACACCAAGTATGATAACGATTAAAAAAAATAATAATAGTAATAAACCTATAAAAGAATACCGGATTCAACAGCACAATAAGGGGTGCGCAAAATGACGATTTTTGATTGTGGACGATAATGTCTCCACGATCTACTTTTGAAGAAATATAGTATGGTGCTACAGCGCACATTCTGTCAGCTGCCGTGGCGCTTTGTCATATACTGAACAACACCACATGCATTCACAGCAGTGTTAACTCAGCAGTAGAGTTACACTCACATTATTTGTATGTGCTTTTAAATGTTTCATTTGCACGCTGGTCTGACCTGTGCTATTTCTGAGTGCCGCATTCACCCGAAGCGCCCGAGCAAAAGCCTGTCAAACAGCACCTGATTATTGAACCAAGTTATCTTTTGCGTTTTCTGTATATCAGATGCATGCAGGTCTTAAAGGGACAGTAGGCCTATTAACATGCAGCCTACTGTCATTTCTGTCAAGTGATAGATCACCCTAAAATTTCATTTCTGTCATTATTTACTCACTGTCACATTGTCCCAAACCTCTATTAATTTCTTTCTTGTGCTGAACACAAAATAAGATATTTTGAAGAATGTGGGTAACCAAACAGTTGTTGGTCCACATTGAATTTGATCGTAGCAAAAAATACTCTGGAAGTCACTGTGGACCAGCAACTGTTTGGTTATCCTCGTTCCTCAAAACAGCATTTATGTTCAGAACAAGAAAGAAACTCATTCAGGTTTAAAACCACTTTTGAGTGAGTAAATGGAATAAAAATAAAACACTATGACAGAATTGACAGACAGCTGACAGAATTTTTATTTTTAGGTGGACTATTCCTTTAACGTTAATGAGAGTGAAAGTGAAAAATCACTCACTGCTCTTGACTGAAGAAATTTAATACAGTTGCTTAAGGAATTAGTTTATATAGTGTTTTAATTTTTATATTTGTTCATTCAATTTCTTGAATGCTCTGCTAAATAAACCTGTTGTACCTGAAAATAAAGCACCGTTTGTTTTATATGTATGTGTAGCTGTAATGTGTATCTTTGTCATTCTTTTACCTTTGTTATTAAAAAATAAGAACAAAGATTTTTTATCCTCGCCCACTTTGGCCTAAATATCTGCCATTCTTTTTTTTTTATCCTGAAAGGCTTTGTCTTTATAATTTGGGAAATTAGTTTGACTGTAATGCTCAGACAACTTGCAAAATAGTAAAACCAACATGAAAAATAATTATGATAAAATCGTGACATTTCAGAAAAACACAGCACAACTAACGCTAACTGCACAGAGAAACAATATTGTTGTAATCTCTTATATTGTTGGATTTTTATTCCAGCTGATGAACGATAAAAGCATTGACAGCCAATCAGAATCCATTAAACTTTAAAGAGCTCCAGCATTTAAAGTGTTAGACAACAAACCTGCAGCACATGCTCAGAATGAACAGTGCTATTGTGTATCGGTGTGGAGGCAAAGATGGTTACTGTCATAGGGTTTGGTATTGGTGAGAACAGGCTTTAAGAGTGACACCTGAGCTACTGGGTCCACACTTCATAAAGCTTTTTGGCTTTTTACACAAGTTTAACACATATTACTCATTCCTCATTTATCTGTAATATCAATAAGATAAATTGTTATTTCTACAGTGTTACAGTGTAAGAGAGAATTTGCATTACACTGCCTGCAATATCAGCTAAAATAGACGTTTCTTCATTCAATCAACTGGCCATCCATTTCAAACACTGAGCTTGAGCAGTAAAGATAATCACAACTATTCAAAACATCTTATTTTTCAAAAAAATCGAACAGAAAGAGTTTTTTTTTGGCAATTCACCGAAAGACCAGTGTTTTTGTAACCTGTTACCACACCATGAAAAGATGAAATCAAGTGTTTAAGAGCAATAAACTCACTTCTCTGGAGCCATCTGATAATGTCGAATGACCGTCAGTTTTTTTTTGTTTTCAGAATAACTGGTTCCTGTTACACTGAATGATCTCTGATAAAATGCATTTAAGCCCCCTGTACATTAAAATACTTTATAAAAAAAAAAAAGACAGTCCTTTTAATATAACAGAGCCAACACTTGCTTGAAAACGCAGAGACAAAGATTTTTTTATGCTTATTTAAAAATGTAATGGTAAAATCAAAGCAGTTGAGGTTTACGGTCATCGCTGGCTGCATGAGCTTTGATGATGACACCCAATTCAATGATTTACCAAACTCACTTACTGTTTTTATTGTTTTTCTGTTGCCATTTTCATTTAGTATATCATTTTAGTACCTGTATAGCACACAACCCTAATTGAGAAAGACAAAAAAAACCTCTCCTGCTTACCAGTAGCAAAGAGTTGATATTAAAATCTCCAAAGCATGACTTACCACCTTTGGTTGCTTTGAGGGAACCATCTCTGTTGATGACCACATCTGAACTGTCCATGAGGAGCATGCTTTGACCACTGAGGATGCTTCCCAGCAGATCTGATACAGGGGCTTCCTCTGGGACACTCACACCTCCCCTGGAAACCAGCACACGACTAGGATCACCCATCCCAAACTCAAACTTATTTCCAATGTGATTTCAATCACATTTAAGTAGAAATTATCCCCCGCCCCCCTTTAGTAGCTACCTGGAGAGTCCTGCAGATATGGGTCTGGCCACAGGCTGATGGGAACGCAAGGCAGAACGGGAAAGGCCACGGCGTTTAGCATCCAAAACAGAGGCTGGTGTTGGGACTTGAATCTCATCTTCCCTAAAAAAACATAAATCCAAAAACTAAGTTTAGAAATATAAACTGTTAATGAGATGACCGTTATTGTACGTGTAATAAAAACCTAACCTATCGTCAAAGGGGTCCAGGTCAAAGGGATCTCCATACACTGAGAGCGAGGCTGCTCCAATTTCTGCACGCATGCTTCCTAAACTGTACTCTGAAGGCCGATAAACTGAAGGAATCATGGAGCCAGACTTGGGCTTCTTAATGCCTAAACTCCGTGCAATACGACCTCGGGAATTGGTTCCCTTCTTTAGGACCTGAAAGGGCAAAAAGATAGAAAACACACTTTTATGACAGACATATAACTACAAACTGTCACGTCCTCTTGCATGGACACGGTAAAGAAAAGAAAAACAGGCTAGAGAAACTTCAACTTCAAGTGGTTACACATCTGCTGAGAGCTCACCAGTTTTCTTCTGGATTTTGACTTCCTCACTTTGCGTTTCCGTCTCTTGACTCCCATGTTTGTTTTTCCCCCTGAGGTTGCTGAGGATTTGCTTTTGGTTTTCCTTCTTTTAACTGCATGAACACGTAAGAGAATCCCATTCAGATCAGACAGAAACAACAGACAGAACCATGTTATGGTTATGATCCATCTTAGGTTACCCAATCCGGAGAAACGGTTTGAAGGCCCTAACATTAGTTTAGACTTTTAATCAACAAGGACACATTAAATCAATCATAAGCAATGGTAAAAACATTTGTAATTGAAAAAAAAAATAAAAATAAAGGTTTCTTTTGAAATTTTGATTGATCAAAGACTATCAGGGAAGCAGCACTTTAGCGTTTTTAACATTGATAATCAGAAATCAGCACATCAGAATGATTTCTGAAGGATCATGTGACACTGAAGACTGGAGTAATGATGCTGAAAATACAGCTGCACATCACAGAAATAAATTACATTTCAGAATATAGCAGAATAGAAAATTGTCCAATTAAAAACCATTTAAAACCCCATTTTTTCAGATTCTGAAGTATTTTTCAGATTTCATACATTCAGACCATGTGTGATAAGATGAGCAAGAACAAGTCTGTCTCACCGGTCTTTCTCCTCCGGTGGGGTTTGGAGCGAGGGGTCAAGTCTCGCACATAAACAGCCGTGTTGAGTCCGGCCACTACAGCATTGATGGTCTCGTCCAACCATGTGGACTGCATCATATATCTGGGAGCGAGCTAAAACACAAAACCACACAGAATCAAACCCACATCAGCTCATATCTGAAGCAGTACTGCACAAAACATTCACAAAGTTCACTCACTAAGCCCAAGTATGAGCAAAGTAAAGCTCCTTGCACACAGAGTCTGACATTTCCATATGGTCGGCAGTGTGTCTTATTTTCTTTGAACATTCAAAAATTATAGATGAGATTTCATAATCGGTGTGCAAAGACCTTAAAAGTTACAATATTTGAATTCATACTTGTTCTAGCATTTTGTTATCCCATTTACTTGTATTTGAACAAAACAAAGGTGCTGGTCATATAATTAGAATATCATCAAAAAGTTGATTTAATTCCATTCAAAAAGTGAAACTTATATATTATATTCATGCATCATTACACAGAGACTGATATATTTTAAATGTTTATTTCTTTTAATTTTGATGATTATAACTGACAACTGAGGAAAATCCCAAATTCAGTATCTCAGAAAATTAGAATATTACTTAAGACCAATACAAGGAAAGGATTTTTAGAAATCTTGACCTACTGAAAAGTATGAACATGAAAAGTATGAGCATATACAGCACTCAATACTTAGTTGGGTCTCCTTTTGCCTGAATTACGGCATTAATGCGGCGTGGCATGGAGTCGATCAGTCTGTGGCACTGCTCAGGTGTTATGAGAGCCCAGGTTGCTCTGATAGTGGCCTTCTGGCATATCGCATCTTCCTCTTCACAAAACTCCATAGATTTTCTATGAGGTTAAGGTCAGGTGAGTTTGCTGGCCAATTAAGAACAGGGATACCATGGTCCTTAAACCAGGTACTGGTAGCTTTGGCACCGTGTGCAGGTGCCAGGTCCTGTTGAAAAATTTAATCTGCATCTCCATAAAGTTGCTCTAAAATTTCCTGGTATATGGCTGTGTTGACCTTGGACCTCAGAAAACACAGTGGACCAACACCAGCAGATGACATGGAACCGCAAACCATCACTGACTGTGGAAACTTTACACTGGACCTCAAGCAACGTGGATTGTGTGCCTCTCCTCTCTTCCTCCAGATTCTGGGACCCTGATTTCCAAAAGAAATGCTAAATTTACTTTCATCAGAGAACTTAACTGTGGACCACTCAGCAGCAGTCCAGTCCTTTTTGAAGCAAGACGCTTCTGATGCTGTCTGTTGTTCAAGAGTGGCTTGACACAAGGAAAGCGACAGCTGAAACCCATGTCTTGCATATGTCTGTGTGTAGTGGTTCTTGAAGCACTGACTCCAGCTGTGGTCAACTCTTTCTCTCCCCCACATTTTTGAATGGGTTTTGTTTCACAATCCTCTCCAGGGTGCGGTTATCCCTATTGCTTGTACACATTTTTCTACCACATGTTTTCCTTCCCTTTGCCTCTCTATTAATGTGCTTGGACACAGATCTCTGTGAACAGCCAGTCTCTTTTGCAATGACCTTTTGTGTCTTGTCCTCCATGTGCAAGGTGCCAATGGTCGTCTTTTGGACAACTGTCAAGTCAGCAGTCTTCCCCATGATTGTGTAGCCTACAGAACTAGACTGAGAGACCATTTAAATGCTTTGCAGGTGTTTTGAGTTAATTAGCTGAATAGAGTCTGGCACCAGGTGTCTTCAATATTGAACCTTTTCACAATATTCTAATTTTCTGAGATACTGAATTTGGGATTTTCCTTAGTTGTCAATTCTAATCATTAAAATGAAAAGAAATAAATGTTTGAAATATATCGGTCTGTGTGTAATGAATGAATATAATGAGTTTCACTTTTTGAAAGGAATTAGTGAAATAAATCAACTTTTTGATGATATTCTAATTATATGACCAGCGCCTGTACATGGGTTAGAGCGGATTCATCGTCTCGGTGACACACCAATCTCAGCCCAGCAGGACATCAGTGAAGACACTGTTACACACTTGTGGTTAGACAGCAAAGCATCATGCAAACCTGCGCTGCAGTGCGTGCCTGTGTGATGCGCCGTCTGTTGACGTTGGCCCGAACTCGTTCGCTGTGCTGGGTGCGTGCGATGGCACGGGTGGGTCTGGACCGGGGATGGCTGGTGGTGGGGACAGAGCTGCTCTCCTCCTCACTGATTTGTTCAGAACCTAAAACAAGATATTAGCAGGAAAAACATGGTTATTAGAGCAATACATAACAGGGCTGTCAAAATGGAAGGAAAAAACTCAATTCGAAATGTGTACTTAAATATGATCAATATTCAAATTATATTAGAGGTTTAAAAGGCATAATTTCAGTTAGGGATATAAAAGCTTTTGGCTTCTTTTATGAGGACACAAGGGCGCACCGAGCAAAATATTACTAATGCATGTTTATTCAAAGCAATAAAATAACAGCTATCTCTGTAAAAAAAAAAAAAAAACCTGCATGTTTTAAATTATGTTTATTAACCAAATACAAGTTAAGTTGGATGCATGTATGTATAGTTTAATAATAAGTACCGAAAACCAATCACAAAGAGTACGGTTTTTCATTTAAAAACATGAGATTAAGTGGGATGGGGAAAAAGGCCATACATTTTTTTTTTAAGTTGAACTTAATTTTGCATGGCTTTCTAAACATGTGACTGTCTTGTGCGAGACAATGCGAGTACAACGGTGATAGAAGCCACTATAGAAAACATGATAAATAGCCTATGTGTTCTGTGTGATCGGCTTGGTTTCTGTTTTTCCATAGAACTTCTCCACAGTGATGTTGTTTTTCCGTAATATTTCGAATGCTCAACCAGATAGGCTAACAAAAACGTTCAAATGCAATGACACCTACATCGTCAACAGATCATGAGTGCCACTGATAAAGCTGTCTGATACACACCTAAAATTCAATTGCGTGGATTTTTAATTTTAATTCGACAAATATTTGAAATTCAAATTATTATTTGACAGCCCTAATACATAAGTGGTTAATGTAATGGCTGGTTTGAGAAATGAAAGGTGACCTGATGTGCGGTTGTTGGCGATGCACTCTGGGCAGAACCATTCCTCTACAGGCACAGCGTCCAGCGGCGGTGTGAGGCACTCCATGTGATACCTGCCATTACAAAGTCACAAAATGATACATAATCAGGGGTGCACATATCGGTACACAGGAGCGCATACGTGATAAATGAAGAAAGAAAAAACTGTGACATTTCATTCACTGACACTCTTCAATCGGCAGCACTTACATACCGGCAACTCACCAAAAATAAAAAGCTCGCTGATTTTAAGTTTGAAAATTATGAAAATTCATAAAGTAAATATTGGCATTTTATTTGAAGGTTTACAATAAAATAATTCTATTTTTATTTAATATTCCATTTTATTTTACAATATAACAGTATTAACACAATTTTTTAATAAATAAATAAAGTGCAATGATATCATCATCACTATTAATTAACTTTTTTATAATTATATTTATTGGGTCACACTATGAGCAGTGTAAGGACATAAACCAAATCTCCAGGCACTCTTATGAGAACCAGGCTGAAAAACTTGAGTATATAATGCATATATAATGCTTAAACACACAAAAATGATTGCAGAACCAATCAAAGCAACATTTTACTCAATAGGAAACCTTTCTTTGTACACATACACACTAAATATGGTTCGAAAGTGTTGCATTTCGACCATTATGACCATTTTTAGCAACACAGCTCCTCTTTTAACAGATATAAGTCAACTTTACTGACCTAATGCTAACGTTAGCGCTAGCTAGCGCTTGCATTAAAACAAATATGTTAGCTGCATATATTATTCATAGTCTAAACGGAAATATATATATATATATACACACACATTTCATGTCCAGTCTGATTTTAAAGGAGCTAAATGTCTAATTCTTATGAAATCATTGATGAACTACCCCACAAGGTAGCTGATCTTTCCAGCAGAGTTTGGCTCCTCAGTCCAGACCCAATTAAACACAGCCGAAGCAGCTAATCAGTGTTTTCAGACTCACTGGACGCTGAACTCTAGGAAGACCCTCCAGGAGCAGGACTGGACATCAATGATTCGATTCTTACCCAGCGTCACATCCATCGCAGAGCAGGAGACGATCTTCACGGTCTCGACCCCCGCAAATCTCACAGCTGGTCTGATCCAAGTCCACATCCTCCTGCTCCTCCCCAGGTCTTACAGGCTTCTTCACCGCAATCTACACAAACACAAAGCTGATAGTAAGGTGCGTTCAATGGGTTCTTCAAGCTATATATATAGTGAAAATACTAAATAGTATCACTAGTATATATATATAACTAGTATCTATATATATATGCTATAGAGATCAGCGAGAGAGCAAGTCTGTAGCGAAAGGTCTACTACTAATAATTACTCATCTTAGAAATTTAGTTGTTGACACAATGTAGAAGTGACAGATGTTTCTCAGATATAAATGTCTTCACATTCAGACGTAATTATTTGAGTTCATTGTTCACAATATTACTTTTGTTTTGTTTAGACTACTTCAGTGTTGTTTCTGACTTGAATGTGTGACTTACAGGATGTCATCTGCATCAGGTGTGTGCAGTTTTGTTCGTATTAATTTATTGAAGGTGATGTAAAAAAATTATGTTTTATTATAATTGATAAAATGATTTTATCGTAATTGCAACACTTTTTATAGTAGATTTAAAAAGGTAATTTCATACATTTCAACAATCATATTGTCAACTAAGGCATGTTTTCACAACCAATCACAAAAACAACTTGAGTTTTTCCACTCTTTTTCAATTCTGGTATTGTGTTGTTCCTGTGTGTTCAACTCCTTTAAAATGATGCTTTATGTGACTCACTGTTTTCTGAACTTTCCCACCGTAGCACTTTCTCAGGAGAATGTTATTGAAGACTATCCGGTCCACAGGACAAGAGTTGGCATTCTGGGAAAAAAAAGAACATGACAGTGCAGTGTAACTAAAACACTTGAAATAAAAGAAAACAACAAAAAAACCACTTATTTCTTTGTTTTTTTTTCAGCAAGTTGCCACGGACTAGGGCTGCGACAAACGATTTTTTTGATAGTCGATTAATCTAACGATTATTGGATCGACTAATCGTCGATTATTTCACTGATTAATCAACAGAATTTGATTGATTATTCAGCTTTTGCAATTAGTTAAAATACTGTTCTACATAAATAAATAAAAGATAGTCTAATCACTTCAGCTTTAGAAAATAATATTATGTAAGTACAATTATTATACAATTAATTTTTACAAATAAATATTTGAGACACAAAATGAGATGGCAGAGAAACCCATCAATTACTATATGAAAATTACCTGAAGGACACATCATTCTGCCTAACATCTCCTTTCGTAAGTATATAATATGGATAAGAAACAAAATAAAGGTAAGTGATATTTTATTTTTGGAAAAACTGTTTTATTCACAATATACACTACCAGTCAAACATTTTTGAACAGTAACATTGTTTTTAAAGAAGTATCTTCTGCTCATCAAGCCTGCATGTATTTGATCCAAAGTACAGCAGAAACAGTAACATTTTGAAAGATTTCTTTACTATTTAAATTAACTGTTTATTTTTATTTGAATATATTTTAAAATTTAATTTATTCCTGTGATTTCAAGGATGAATTTTTTCCATCATTCCTCCAGTCACATGATCCTTCAGACATCATTCTAATATACTGATTTGCTGCTCCAAAAAACATTCATTATTATCATTGTTATTATTATGTTAAAAACAGCTGAATATAATTTTTTTTCAGGTTTCTTTGATGAATAGAAAGTTCAGAAGAGCAGCATTTATCTGAAATAGAAATCTTTTGTAACATTATAAATGTCTTTGTCAATTTAAAGCATCCTTGCTAAATAGAAGTATTAACCCCCCCAAAAAAATATTAAAATAAAAAATGATATTGACTCCAAGCTTTTGAATGGTATTGCGTATAATGTTACAAAAGCTTTTTATTTCAGATAAATTCTGATCTCTGGATCTTTATATTCATCTAAGAATCCTGAAAAAAATGTACTCAACTGTTTTAAATATTGATAATAATAAATGTTTCTTGAGCAGCAAATCATCATATTAGAAGGATTTCTGAAGGATCATGTTACACTGAAGACTGGAGAAAATACAGCTTTGATCACAAGAATAAAATTACATTTTAAAAAAAATATACAAATAGAAAGCAGTTATTTTAAATCGTAAAAATATTGCACAATATTACTGCTTTTGCTGTATTTTGGATCAAATATATGCAGGCTTGGTGAGCAGAAGAAAAAAAAAAAACATTAAAAATCTTAGCGTTACCATTCAAAAACTTTTAACTGTAGAGTAATCTCTCCTAAAATACCTTACTGGGTTATGATAATCAGAACAGTCCTGAGCTATATTAAGCTTTGATCTCTGCAAACCAAACTATCACATTAATCAAATATTTAATAATAATCTTTAATACCATAAAGCTGCATGATTTAAGGTATTGCATAAAATACTATAGACGTGACGTAAATGCTTTACTGAGCTCGTGCACACATCTACATTGGTGTAATAAGATGCATTTTAAGTCGTGCTTTCACACTGCTGTGATTTTTTTGTTGTTGTTGTTTATTTCATTATTGAGAGGAAAACGCGCATCATATTTTCATATCCAAACGCCATTCGGTAATCGGCTTGGGTGCGTTTCTCTGAAGCAGCGCTGAGCGCTGTGTCTCTTCTTCTCTTGAATTGCATCGAGGAGGGCTGAATTACTGGTCAAACCGCATTATTGCAGGCTCTAAATTAGGTCAAATTAAACAATTTTTTTATTGTCGACAATTTTTTATTGTCGACATTGTCGATAATGTCGATTTCAGCCCTATCAAGGACACATTTCTCATATTCATTTAGTTTAACTTCACATACTAAAATAACTAGTCACTAGCCAACTAGTGCTTTCAAACGATTAATCACGATCAATCGCATCCAAAATAAACGTTTTTGTTGATATAATGTGTGTGCTGTGTGTATTTATTATGTATATAAAAATAAAGACACACACAGTATTGTTTTTGAAAATATTTACATGTATATATTTATATTTATATAAATACCTATTAATATACAAATATAAATTTTTCTTAAATCTATACATGCATGTGTGTGTATTTATATATTCACAATAAATATATACAGTACACACACACACAAAACTTTTATTTTGGATGTGTTTAATTGTTTGACAGCACTAAATTTACCTTAAACTGAAATACAACTTTAAAAAAAAATTAAAATACACAAATTTTACGACAATAAAAATCCAAATATCTAAACTATAATAGTATTGTTTCGATACAACATGTTCGAACACTATTGCATCAGCTACCTGTAGCTGCATATTATGAATAATACTGAATATCGGTGTAGAATCAGTGACCAAATATGGACAAGACGTTAGCGCAGGAGTGATGTGATCGGTTAAATCGGTCTTACGTTTGACCACTCCAGGATGCAGTCCAGACAGAAGTAGTGGTTGCAGGACTCCGGCGTGGCCACGGGCTGCTCGTGGAATGAGTTCAGACAGACGGGGCATTTCTCCGAGTCCTCGTCTGAGCTCAGACCCGCCGCATCCACAGCAACACCCCCTACAGCTCCTCCCAGCACCTTAGCAGAGTCCTCATCTGAGCACACACAGGTACACAGGTACGCACACACACAACAAGTGTTTTCCCTCCAGGTCTCTTTGAGGATGGTTTGATATTCGTTCATTTAATCAACTTACATTAACAACGATAAAGAAGTCATGCTGAAGTTAAATCTCACCTTCACTTTCATCCTCTTCCTCCTCCTCCTCCTCCTCTTCATCAAGGACTTCCTCTTGGTCATCATCCTCTTCCTCGCTGCCTGTTTCTCCGTCTTCTGATTCCCTCTCATCTGCCGAGTCGTCCTCTGAGGTTCAGTGACGTGCAGGAAGAGAAGTCATTCAAAATACAACAGGAAACAGAATAAAAATATGTATTTATTCAATGTATTGATCATATCTGACTGATACACAGATTTCTAAGACCACTCATCAGTATCAAAAAGACAACATTTAAAAAAACTAAAGTTCAGCATTTATATATTTTCGCTGTGAAATCTTAACTCTGACATTATTATTGATACTGTATTATATGAGCCATAAAAGCCTTGTGTATCAAATATGATCCAAAAACATATGCAAACTTTATTTTGTATTTATTTTATGTCTAAAACTTGATAGTTTGATAAGAACAAGATTATTTCTGACTATTATCTCATGCATCATCCTTTCCAGGATGGACAGAGATCATTCAGGGCATGCAACACTTCCTGTGATTACGAACCGTCGTCAGAGATGATGGACATGGCAGGTCTCTTCCCTTTCCCGTGGGACACGTTCCTGTTGATCATCTCATCCTGGCTGTCCTCCTCATCCATGGTCACGCTCTGGTCTGATCTAGATGTATCTCAGCACTGAACCACCTGTGGGACACAAAAACATCATACACTGTCAACATCCACTCCACGTGAGACCAATGTCTGACAGCATTAACACACCAGAATCACATAATAATCAAAGCTTTATCTTTACCATCATATAAATAATAGAGCAAAACACCTGCTACATCAAACTGCATTTTTTTTGCACGCCACGTTAAGATGTCCTCATAAATGTCTTAATTTTGTACGGTTTGGCTCAATGTGCATAACTCTCAATGCTTTATTTATACGAAACAATGTTATTGACTTGATGCTAACGGCTAACACCAAGCCAGCTGATAAAAACACTCACATGCTGCATTTAAACTACACACTCCAGGGAGTTTATAACGAGCTGGATTGCAAACGTGAAAAATAGTCATTGCAAAAAGCCGAAAGTCAGTTTATTTTGTGAAACTGAGCACTGAGCATTTGCACTAAAGCTAGGGCTAAAGCTAACAAGCTAGCTGTGCTTCTCGCCCTCAGTCTAAATATAACTCATCGGCTATTTTGGTTCAATTTCATAACCAGGCCGTACAAAACAGCTTTTAAAGGCGGTAATTGTCTCATTTATTGAAATCACCGGGGATGTTATAATTTAGAGTATTTGTACCTACCCTGCAAGGTTGTGTAAGACATTATTTGTGTTTTGAAGTCCACACGGCGTTTGTCTTTGACGCGGCCGGCTGAAAAACTACGAATCATACTCATGAATATTAATAAGATGACGGGAGCTCCGCCCTGTCTGCGATTGGCCGACAGTGGGCGCTAGTCAACGGACAGATTTCACGAATGAATCCTGTTTGGGTAAAGGTTTGGGCTTATGAATATTAATGAGCAAGGTTACCAAGCAAATACGAGATTAATATTCATGAACTAAACTTTCAGCTGTTGAAGACCATAGTGACACAAACACAGTCCTTCCGCCATTCTTCAGGTATTCTGTTTACATTTTGGTTATAATTTTATTTTTATTTGTATATATTTATACTATATATATTTTTTTTCGCCATTTTCTAAATTGACTGGTAAATTCTGAAAGGGTTTTTGTCCCTATTAAATTATGCATTCATTTTAGTATTAAACTGTTTATTTATCAGTGTAAGCATGAAAAATTATCTAAATGAACCTAATTCACAACATTGACTGGTCCAGGCCCTAATGGGACATGGTGAGATGAAAATAAGATGGGAAGAAAAAATATACTCATAAAACTTAAGCTTTCTCACAAAACAATTGAATTCTCCAGCAAAAGTTTGCATACTTCGGATAAATTTTGTTTTCACTCACAAAACTTTTCCATTCTCGCACAAAACCTTCACATTCTTTCTCGAAACAGTTGTTCCCTCAAATTTTAATTCCTTGACAAGTGTTACATTCACTCAAGCTTTGTTATAAAAGTAATAAGGTATGAGAGAAAAAAAATAATGCAAAGTTTCTTGAGAGAACGCAATACATGCAAAAAAAAACTCACACAAAAAAAATTTGAGATCGAATGTAATTTTTTTTCTTCCACATGCGAGCGAATGCAAAGGTATTGGGGAATGCAAAATTGAATGTAAAAAGAGAATGTAAAAGTCTTGCTAGTGAACACAGAAGCACTAATAATTTTATCTTCTAGTCCACTGATCTTTAATAGAGAACAGTAATCGTGCTTTCACACCAGACGTGAATGAAGCGTTTAGTGGGAGTGATTTACATGTTAAGTCAATGCAAAGATGCAATTAGACAACCTGCGGCGCGAACTGAGCATTTCTGCCGTTTTGACCATAGACAGTAAAAGAAATGGACACAGCGACCCCATTGGAACTCAATTGAGACAAGTGAAGCCCATTTTTAGCGATTTTTAGCACTTCCGTTTCTGACGCGCAGACTCAAACTAAGCTTGATGAAGTCAGCAACCTGTCTGACAGATGTAAATCTTCTAGTAGCTGTGCGTGCAAACTGCCATCGTTAATCTTGCAGAGACGGCGAGCTTGAGCGGGGAGTTCTTTGGCGTGAGTGAGCAGGAGTAAGTATTCTGATTAATTATTTTGTATAGTATTTTAAAATGGGCTTCTTTCTTGACATCTCCCCGATTGCCTGCGAGCTTCTCCTCCTGTCTGTACGGTAATTTCTCTACTGTGCGACAGAGAGTCGAGTGGTTATGACGCAATAGTTAGCCTATTTTTATAAAAAACTGTTTCTACGGGGCCATAATGTAACATAGAAGGTAATGGAGCCCTTTATACATTGTCGTGTATCTTTAGAAATAAATAATGGACAAATGGAGTCTTTAAACGCCTCAGATGTAAAGTTATTCGCTGTCAAAGTGACGCCAAAATGAATGGGAGTCAATGGCATGCTAACGCAAGTGAAGTTCTGCTACAAGATGGCGGCATGCGGCTGACTTCAACTTCCGGTCGACTTCCTTCCCTCCTGGTTTTGACGCACGAAACGCGTGATTCGCGCAAATCGTGCAAGTTGAAAAATCAGAACTTTGGCGAAATTTTGCGCATTTTTAAATAGGCGCTGTCTTTATAAATAAACAGCAGATCTGAGTTTTAAACCACTACATTCTCGCCTGAAATACTTTTAAAACTAAATTTCATGACACGATAACAGTAATATTTTGAAAATTATCTGAATAAATGGTGGTTAAAATCACAATGCTGTGTGAACTCAACTGGCAGAAGGGCCTCCCATGACGCGAATTCACATCTGTTGTGAAGTGAACTTGACGCGCAAATGAAGCGAATAAATTCAAAATGTTCAAGCGTCCAACTACGCACAAATAGCGCGATAGGTCAAGTCTCATTTTCCCCCATCTTCATGTCTCTTTAGGGGCTCCATAGTCGCCATTCCCTAATCAGCTTTTTACTACTTTCTTTAATTATTTGTAAAGCTAATTATATTTATTATATATTTTTTCATGTATGTATATTTATTACATCTAAATTAAACATTTATTTTGAAAAGTGCCACACATGCCCTCCCTGTACTGGAAAACTGCACAATAACTGTAAATATCTTTATATTTTTATTCAAAATTCTCAACCTTATGTTATAGCTTACATAAAAAATAATGAATAAAAAGCCATTCTAATTTTCAAAATGCCTTCTCTCTCTCTCTCTCTCTCTCTCTCTCTCTCTCTCTCTCTCTCTCTCTCTCTCTCTCTCTCTCTCTGTCTCTGGTCATGCTTCGTACGTGCACATCCACACTAGCTTCATGGCTTTACTATACAGAGCCCAACCACCTTCAGGACGAGCGGGGGGAGCTCTTTTTTTTCTAAAACACTTCAAAACAATGCCCAGTTGTATCAACAGAGCAATTTTTACACCAGATTCCACTTTCGAAAATCAAAGTGCAAAGCATGACGCGTAAATGTCTAGAAACACGTCAGAAAAGCGGCAAATAAGTGCGCCGAAAATGGTTCATTCCTAAAGTACGACGTGCAAAACCGAACGCGCCGCTCCCCGCTATAACTCCGAAAAACCCACCGAACCGTTGACGCGCACAGTCAAGCCCCTGCGACGCTGTAATTCGATAGTTCAATTTAATAGGCGGGCTTTCAGCGAGGAGCTCGGCCAGCTATTGGCCGACTGCCATGTCAATCAAGCACTGATTTGCATAAGCAGGTCAGGTTGCAGTTGCAGGGGAGTGGACAGGGTTGGGAGAGATAGCGCAAGTGAGCTGAACTTGTGCTGCTGGAGCGCACTATCCTCAATATAATACTTGAGAAATTATTTTCTTTGACGAAAACAGCTCTAGCCTCGTGTGCTTTAATTAACACCAACTAAGGACAGTCAGATTTTTCTCTTCTCCCAGTAACTAACGGGTTTATTGGGAAGTTGAGGTGAGTAAGTGTGGCTTTTTGCTTCAGTTGTCTGTCAAAATAATATTACTGCATTTATTTGAACAAGATGAGCTGACATGCTTTCATAATTTAATCCTTTAACATTTCTGCTCTGTTTTCCTTGTATTTGAGACGAATACAGTGATTACATTACCATTAATATTTCACCATCAGTGATAAATAAATAAAAAATAAAAATGGAGACCTATATTAACAAAATGTGATTTATAAAAGCTTTATTTGTATTTAAAAGCACATTCAACCGTTTCACCGAGGCCTCATGGTCGAGAAATAGGTGATATCGGTTTGTATTGTACCTCATATAATTTTCATATAATTAGCATATAATTAGCATACATTAATAAATGATGATAAAGAAGACACCAGGTGCAGGAGCTGTGAAGTGAACTTTCTTATGTTTACAGGTACATCCCGGACTTCTTCAGATCCTGTGATTTCTGAGAGCAGGTAAGCCACTGACTAACGCACATTGCGCCTGTTTTCCACTCCACTGTGCGTGTGACAGCGGCTAACCAGCTTTTGGATGAGTGGCTGTCCTCAGCGTCTCACCGGAGCGTCCCGAGGCGGACACGGCCCCCAGAGGGACTCTTCTGGGCCTCATCCCATCCTTAATTTTTTTGTTCCTGTAGCTCAGATGGTAAAGCACTGCGCTTCGAACCCAGAGGTTGTGGGTTCGAATCCCATGCAACATGTGCTAAGAAATGAAGCGTTAAAGTGCACGTAATCAGCAGCTCTGAACTTTTGAACTTGTACAGTTATGCAAATCCAGAAACGGTGACTGTGTAAACAGCTCTGACTCATATTGACGCGTCACGTGAAATGCCCTCGGCCTGTTAGCTGCGCTTTAATTGATCATGGTAATAATTCAACGTTCGTTCTGATCTGATCACAGGTATCATAGATATATATACAGTAAAAGTGTTTTAGTGGATGTTTTACTTTTTCAGTGTGTTGGTGATTTCATGATGTGGCACCCAATTGTATTATATTGCATTATAGTATGAAAATATTTATTGAATAAAATATATCAAATAGATTGTAATTGTTTCTCTATTCCTTACATTATATAATAGGAAATATATAAAATCTAAAAAGATAGAAAATAAATCTATAAAACGCACTTTTAGCAACAAAATATTAAACATAGTTGTGCAATTTTGGGTGAAATGGCGCAACACTAAATTATAAAATTATTAACAATCTAAAATGTTTCATTTGGTAAAGAAAAAAAAAAAATATATATATATATACATATATATTCCATTTAAAATATTAATTAATAAATGTTTATGTTTTCAATATTATTTTATATTATTTAAAATAAACCCTGATGTTACAGTATACTTTATATTATATAAATCTCAATGTTTGCACAAACTTGATTTTAGAGACAAAATATTAAAGGTTATAAAATATTAAAAAGAAAGAAATGGTTTTCATTTATAAAAAAATTAAATCCTAATGTGGCAGTACACACTATATCGTATTACATTATAATATATCAAATAAAATCTAAAAAAAGAAAATGTTACATATTATATTAATGTCAATGTCAAGTCACCTTTATTTATATAGCGCTTTAAACAAAATACATTGGGTCAAAGCAACTGAACAACATTCATTAGGAAAACAGTGTGTCAATAATGCAAAATGAGAGTTAAAGGCAGTTCATCATTGGATTCAGTTATGTCATCTCTGTTCAGTTAAATAGTGTCTGTGCATTTATTTGCAATCAAGTCAACGATATCGCTGTAGATAATAAAAAACAAATCCTAATGTGGCAGAATACATTATATTGTAATACATTATAACAAAACAATCAGTTACAAATCTGATGTTTCATAATACAAACATACATTTATTAACAAAATATGGTGTGATTGTGCAAAATAAGTGTTGATAATTTCTTTAATCCAAGCTCTTTTTTTGAAAAGGCGAACAAACAACACTTCATACAATGTAAATCTCAGATGATTTAAGTGGTTTATAGTTACATTTTGGGTTTTGAGTTCCATGAAGTGTATAATCCTGCCTCTTAATAGATATTAAATAGCTTATAAATCAGTTCTGGATTTGTAATGTATGGAGGATATTAGGAAACCGTGATCATCGTGTGTGTGTGAAGAGCTGCTGTTAGTGGCTTTGGCCCACTTACTGGATCTGATCCTCATAATCCACTCTGCTATAGTTCATCATGAGATCTGAACAGACAACCACTTCTGCCTGATTCACTGGGCTTCTACTGTATCAAAGATCTCAGACACGTTTAAAGAAGACTTTCAGAAAAACATGACGGGAGTTATATGAAGAGAGAGAGATCGTGTGATCAAACGTGTATTTTTATTGACTTTAGGCCAGTTTGAGTTTCTTTATTTCTGGTCACTTGAATAAATAATGTGTTCTAATAAAAGTCCAGTAAATAAAATGTACATGACAATTATAATATGCACATTTTTGCAGATAAAAAAAATTATATATTATATTATACATATTAAATAACTTTAACGTAATATAGAAGTATATGAACTAATATGCATGTTAAGATTAATTAATACTTATATAAGTATAATAAAGTGTTCCTGTAGCTCAATTGGTAGAGCATTGCACTATTAAGCGCAAGGTTGTGGGTTCGATTCCCTGGGAACACATGATAGGTTAAAATTGATAGCCTGAATGCACTGTAAGTCACTTTGGATAAAAGCGTCTGCTAAATGCATAAAATTTTATTTAAATTTTAAAATATTTGTTTAATAATATATATAACTTATTTGTAGAGGTTATAGGTCAGCTCGAGTATGAAAATCTGATAATTGACTATTTATTTCATTTATTTTTTTACTCAAATTTGCATTTTAATCCGGAAGGAGATTCATTTTGATATTATTAGGTATTAACCCTGGCATGCGGCAGGTGTGTGAAATCAATACTCATCGTAGCCCTAACATTTATATTATTATTAATCCAGTTTAAGTATCATTTCAAATCTGAATCAGTAATATTAAACAGCAAAAGAGGAACGAGACATCAGAGACACAGTCTTTATTGTACTTAAATACATAGACAAAAGTAAAAGTTCTCGAGGTAAAATATGCACATATTTTACACATTTTGAAATGTACCAAAAAGTAGTGAATATATAATTCATAAATACAGTGAATATATAACATAAACGGTTATATAGGCAGTTGAATAGAAGCAGAAAGTCATTATAAATCCTTAGCCCTGTGCGTCAGCTTTATTACCGCCAAGACGATTCTCGTGAAGTCAGGACTGCAAGACACATAGAAAAGCATGATAAGAACAAAACTACGTCAGACACATTCCCATGCACACACAGCCGAGAGAAAACAGAACCAAACGTCTCACTCTACGGTGTATGAACCCTGAGCTTTAGCTCTCAGTCGTATAATGAATATATAAGGCATTGATAACATGTGGGAGTCATCAATTTGATGCTATTTGTTCTTTGGAAATAACAAATACAGAAAAAGACGTTCCAGCAGTTTTACTTTGCAGGTTCACAATTAGAGTGTGTCTCGAAATAGAAGAGCAATCGATCACTGGATAAACATCTAGTAAAATATGAGGCTTGGTCATTTATATGTTATTTATGCAAAGAAAATGTAATCATGGGAAAATTTCCCGTCAGCATAATGTAGTTAGCAACTGCTCCAACTTTCCAGTTCAGTCCAGTTTTGTAATTGTCTGAAAGTACAGTCAAACCAAAAATTAAGCAGACACCAGACATAATTTTTATTTATTTTTATACTAGTAAGTGTAAGACACTATAGTTTATTTCTGTTAGTGATGATAGCAAAATACAGTGAACTATGATGCATATTATACATAGACTGTGTAAGATATTATACCCAAATATTCTTCATGCAGTGGACTATCAGATAAACCGATCAAAATTTGGGAACCAAAATTATTAGGAAACTTTGACCTGACCGTGTTTTGCTGAAGTGTTTTTCTTTAATTGCTAATGCAACCTTTTTACACCACAGACTGAACAAAATGAAGCTTTGTTTGGTAATTGGTTGAGCTAAATTGGTGTTATCTAAGAAGAGAAGCGGTACTATCACACAGCAAAGCCATCCCGTCACTGTTGAAGGGATAGATCACCCAGAAATGAAGATTTGTCATCATTTACTCACTCTCATGATGTCCTAACCCATATGACTGCCTTTATTTAGTAAAACACAAAAGGAGATATTTAGCAGAATGTTCAAGCTGCTGCTTTCCCCCCCATTCGAATGCATATGATAGACAGCAGCTGGAATTACAACACATTCTTTCAATTAAAATCCTGATAGTTTCTAAATAAAACATTGGTTATTCGAACATTTGAGAACGTTTTTATCTTTTTTCTTAAGATTGTTTTAAAGACGTTTCGGTCTCAGTTCCTCAAAACAATATTCTTAAAATTTATTTGGGGTTACTCCACCCCAAAATGAAAATGTTGTCATTAATCACTTACCCCCATGTCGTCCATCTTCAAACACAATTGAAGACATTTTGGATGAAAACCGGGAGGCTTGAGACTGTCCCATTGACTGCCAAGTAAGTTACACGGTCAAGAAAAGAATGCCTCCCGGTTTTCATCCAAAATATCTTAAACCATGATCTGAAGATGAACAAAGCTTTTACGGGTAAGTGATTGACAAAAATTGAACATTCTTCAAAATGTCTTAATTCACATTTCAAGAACTGAAGAGTCACACAGGTTAGGAACACCAAGAAAATCATAACAGAAATGTTGTTTTTTTTTTGGGGGGGGGGGGCTATCCCTTTGATGACACACACACACACACACACACACACACAGCTGCACTATCAATCAGCAAAACAGTAAGGACACCAAACTGGGACAGAAGAGCGTAAAGAAGAAAAAGAAAAAGAGAATATCTCGACTCCAACAAAAGTTTTTAGCAGCTTGTCAAGATGTGATTTGTGACCAGCCCACACCCCTTAAACTAAAGTGTTGAAGAGCACAGCTTGTGGTAACACTTCTTTTTGAAAGGCACTACATACTGACCTCATGTAACATCAACATTTACAGACAAAATTAGCATACACTGTACATTAATAGCACTAATATACAGCGACTGAAAATATAGTTTTGAATTGAACTATATGGTTAAGTTGCGTAGATCAGTTGACGCAATGCCTTTCAGCTAAAGTGCTACAATAATCAGGCATGTTGTTCAGAAGAGGGCCCCCATGCAGGCACCTTCACCCAGAAAGGGCTGCGGGGAAGCATCTGTCACACATACACACCCTCAGGGTTCAGGCCGGACACCAGGGGGCGCTGCAGGCTGCGCGGGTGACCCAGGAACTGCTTGACAGAGGGCCATGGGGGCGAATCTGTGGGAAACAACATAAGTTCATGTAAACACAAATATCTGTACTAGCCATATAATAAGCTTACAGTATTTTTCAGTATGCAATGTGTATGCATGAAATAAAATGCAGTATACACCAGAAATCACTACAAGGTATATTGTATCCCACAATGCAATGCACTTTCTATTTCCAGTGTAAGAAATGAGCTGAGATGTTTAGCATCTCTTTTTTTACATAAGACATACAGTATTAAAGGGATAGTTCACGCAAAAATTACAATTATATCATTAATTACGAACACTCGTGTCGTTCCGAACCTGTAAGACACTTTCGTTCATCTCCAAACACACATTAAGATATTTTACTACTATAAACGTAGTAGGTATTAAGGGTTTGGAACAACATGAGGATTAATAATTAATGACAGAATTTTCATTTTTGGGTGAACTATCCCTTTGACACTAAATTGAAATGTAAACAAATTCACGACGACTGGATGATGTTTTCTAAATAAATATGCATAAACAAAAAAAAACAAAAAAATGCGACAATCTATCATTGTATGGATACTGGCAGTATATACAGAGTACTGACTACTACTTAAAAATAGCATGTGAAACATTGTGTGTTATGAGAGTATAAACATTTAAAACCGTAGTATGCTACAATGTCACTTCATCTCTTAACGTTAAATGTTTCAAGCATCATCCAGTTATCAGGTGATTATGGTTTCATTTTTAGTATTTTAATATTGTGCAGGTTATACTGTAATACTAGAAATAGTAAGAGTAAGGTAGCATGCTTTTTAAAGTCTACCATTGTAAACCTGCATGATCATATGTTTGCAGTTCATTTTTGTACATCAAAAATGGAGGGTCAAGTCTAGCAGATTGCATTATGGGATACAGTATTCCACTGAGTGCATTCTGTATAATGCATATTATAACAACTGTAGTAAATAATTTGGTTATTTGAAGTGTACTGAAAATGTGTGCGTATGTGTGCATAAACACTATGGTACTACACAAAATGAAACTAGTATGCAGTACACAGTATGCTAGTATTCCATTATTAATTTATTTTTCTCTACTCCGTTAGGTATATGTACCTGCAGTAGATTTTGTGTGTGTGTGTGTGTGTGTGTGTGTAGGCCATACCACTGTATTTGTGTGTGTCGTGCTGTTGTTGAGTCAGGTCCAGTTGTTCTGGGTGTTCACTGAGGTCTGTGTGGGCTTGAGTATGAGTCGGCAGGGCTCCAGCCTGCTTGATAAACTGTTGTAAATTGCACTGTCTCAGCTCTTTATTCAACTCCTCCACTTCCTCCTGCTTAGCCTACACACAGAGAGAACAGACACTCACAAACAGCCTGCTTACTACAATAAAATACTATTTTTATATTATGAATACGAATGATTAAACATTATCATATTTTTTATATTGTAGTATATGGCCGACAACTTACTGTTGTATACATTTTAGAATATATTTTTATTTATACATTTTAGCCACAATGCTGTGATTAGTACCTTTAAACACTCCCTGTAAGCCCTTGAATTGTGTGTGTTGTCTGAATACAAAATAACCAACTATTTCTTCTTCAACTATTTATCTTTGTTTTCTTCTTTGTTGTAATTCTATCAGTCGTCACAAGGTGGTCATGTTTTAACAACTACAACAACAGCCAAGGCAGCAAGTCTGCCCTGCGGCACTGATTACAGTAATCTTAGGATTTGTTCTATGATATGGGTACCTTTGACACTTTTCTGGTTGTAGGTTTCATTTGTTTTAACAAGACAAGTCAATGGTAACCACAAGGAATGTGACTCAAGTAATCACCATTTGAAAACTACGATAATTCACAATGCTCTGCTGAAGAATGAAGATCAACCTAATTTGCATGCATGACTTGTCTAAACGGAGTAGATTATGATTATGTAAGACCCGATTAGTCATGGTTGATTTCCTTGCTAGCTGGAAGAACACATAAAGGAAGACTTTTGAGTGGCACTGTGGTATAAAATAGTATAGAACAATTTCACAGACTTGCAAGTCTTTGATTTAAGTCACTGGAAATCTGAAATATTGAAATGCTCGTATAAACTAAGGCTGGTGCATAATTATGTACCGTTTGAAATTCATGCATGCCCAGCAGGAAAAGAAACTCGGTCAATGGGTATACATCTTTATTTTGTCCTTTCAAGGCATAAAATGCACAGGAAATAAAATAAATCTTTGCAAATAAAAATATTTGTTTCTGTGCACAGAGAAGGCAGAATTCACAGTTCTGAGTGTGAAATAATTTTAAAAGATGGGTTCCTTTGTTTGCTTCCAAATTTTTTAGTTCATTGATCATGCACCTCCACAGAGGGGACCGTAATACCCTCCTGCATTTGCAGCCAACAGCTACAAGCCTCTCTCCAGGGCCACGCCCTCTCTGCTTACCTTCAGCAGAGTCTCCGCCCTCCCCAAAGCCTTCTCAAGCTCTAAAAGCTCCGCCTTCAATTCCTCCCCTTGCTTTTGTCGACTTTGAAGATCTGCCTCAACTGCCCCTAAAGAGTCTTTTGAATCGGACTGGGCGGGCAAGTCCACCTGTAGCATTTCTCTCTGAATGTCCTCCTCAAGCTGCATGGCGCGAGTGCTGAATTCGTGCAACTTTTGTCCGCAATCATCCAGTTTAGCATGTAGCTCTCCTATCCACCGCTTCATCCCACGCTCCCTTTCGGTCTCTATCCTTAGTTCCTCCTCCCAGAACTCCTCGTCCACCAACTCCTGCTGGTTCCTCCACAGGGTCTTCTCCAAAACTTCCATCTCTGCCTGCAGGGATGACTCTTCAGCAGACGACTCTTCCCAAGTCTTGCATTCCTTGTCCACAGCCAACAAATGGGACTCGAGGGCACGTAGCTGCTCCCGCTGCTGGAGAACATGCTGGAGCACCTCCTCTTTAGATGGCCCCTGAAGATACTGGGTGTGTGGATCTGGGAACGCCCTCCGTTCAGGAGAGGGTTTTTTACGAGAGTCCTTAGTTTTCACATGGGGAGAACTGGAGGGGCCCAAGTTGAAGGTAAAAGATTTCTTCGGCAAACCCCGTTTGAGTTCTGATGTGGACGGCTTGGAGTGAGGGAGGGTGTGGTTGTGCAGACTTTGCTCTTCACTGCTACTGGGACCGGTCCGCCGCAGGAAGAACTGCACCTCGCTGCTGTGTTGGCCCAGTTTGGCCAGGGACTCCAGTGGGCGCTCATTGGCCAGTAATTGGCGCTCGGTGTCCCTCAGTTTCTGAATGAGAACATAACGACCCGTCTGGCCTGAAGAGAACACAGGGGTAGTTAAAGTCAAAAATGTGTTGAACATTATTTGTATTCTTATTACATGGACAATCCCCTTGGATCTAGGGGAACTGTCCTAGGGTTACTTCAAGTGTCTTACTGAAGGCCATTATGGCAAGGGATCATGGACCACCACTTTGTGGGCCTCTAAACTACAACCTACTGGTTACTAGCCCAGCTCTTTAAACATCTAACCCAAGGTTCCTAAAGTCTGAGGTTTGAGGGCCACTGCCTTGCAGAGTTTAACTTTGAACCCTTATCAAGCTTACGTACCTGTAATTTATTAGTAACTGTGAAGAACATAAGACTGCTTGGTTTTTATTTAGGTTTAGAATTAAGTATTATGCCATTTTGAATACTGCCTTTCATGCAGTGTGTAATGTAGCTGTATGTGAAAGCAAACGATCTGCAAAGTTAAAAGGGAAATCAACTTAGTCTCACAAAAGAAAGAATCAACTCCAAAAAGCGTAAATGAGTCATTAGTAATTCGAATCCCATTTCTGTGATGACTACAAGTCATAATGTGTGCCTATGTTCTACGCTGGCCGGCCACAAAAAAAAACTTGACCCAACCTCGATCTCATAATTTAAATAATGACTGCTTCTCTAATCTTGGGGAGTTTATTGCGAGATTCACTTGAAAAATGGCTCAGAACCCAGTTTATTTGAACCAACTGAATCGCAATCTGTATGAAAAATAATAGATGTTTATATTTTATTTTGAGCATTTTGAGCGTTCACGCGGTGTACACAGTAGACCAATCACAACAGACAGGGCCATCTGACCAATCAGAGAAGAGCTGGCTCACAGAAAGAAGAGGTTTAGAACGACTGAATCTTAGAACTGCTTCAAATGAATCATTTGAGAATCATTGGAGAATTATGTGAAATTAAATGCATATTTTGATAAAACAAACGTGTTCTTTAATCTTGCATGCAAACCTATATTTGGAGACTCTTATTAGAAACCTTAAAAATTGCATAATAGGGGCACTTTATACTCTGCAAAGTGGTGTCCCTCCAGGATCGGATTTGAAAAACCCTTGTTTAACCTCACCCCCTAAAGTTCCTTCTCAGAGGTTCTTACCAATGGCTTGGGCGAGTGCAATGACTACATCCTGACATGATGTCTCTTCTGACAAGCCGCAAACCACTCGTACAACTCCATCCACCCAAACTTTCAGCTCCATCAGAGACACTGAACACAGATCAGCTCACATCAGCAATGCATGGTAACGTCTGGATTCTGAAAAGAAAAAGCAGCAGTGGTGACAAGTTAATGCAAATATGTCTGAGAACAATCAAAAACTCACCATCATTTTCAGTTATACTAACATGTCTGATTCTAAATGTGATCATACAAGTCTACAAGATGCAATATAGTGGCTGAAGACATCCATGACAGACAATTGTTAACCAAACATTTCGCAGGAATCCCCAGTCCCAACTTTAAATACTCAAGTAGGGCTGTGGGATTAATCGAAATCGTCATAAAATAAAGTTTTTTTTATTTTGACTTATGTCGGTTCTAGAGATATGTTAAAACTTAAAACTTTTTTGATAAAGCTCTCATTGGTTTTCTTTTGGAAATAGGTTTCAAATTCATATTGAATTCATTTATGACTGTAAAGCAGGTCTATGTGTGTCAAAATCGTGATTAAAATTGAAATCGGTAAATTGATAAAAGAAATCGCGATCTTTTTTTTTTTTTGTCCATATCGCACAGCCCTATACTTAAGAATAGGCGGTGTGTGTGTAAGGCTTGGCCACTGTGTCTTGGGGTAAAAATGCCACTAAAATTGTGCCCCTGCACAAACAAATTAAATCTATTATGTCCGTTGCAAAGAAAATGTGTAAATAAATAGAAAGTGTTGACTGTGCATTAAATTAAGATTTGCTCATGTTCGGCCATATTTAATTTTAGGTGTTTTTATAGTGTTGCGCATTTTAACCAATCACACACAATTCTGCTGAGTTTAGGAATGCAGTGGCCAATCAGAGGTGTTCTGATGAGTCACCGCTGAAACTCATCAGCTTTGTTGAATGCACACACGTTCGATGACTGAATTCCAGGAATTCTCTCATCATAAACAAAGCGCAGATGCACATACAATGTAAGTAAGGGATTCATTTCAGTGTAAACAGCTTCAGTGATTATAACGGTGGTTGTGCTTTTGAAGAGTGCGATAGATCAAAAATAGTGATAATGTGATTTCTGTACATAATATATTCACAGTTTGAATAAACGTCGGAAGGAAACATTATATAATTATTGATTTCTAATGTTTTAATTAAATTGTAATCACATTAAATAAAAACTCATTCCCATTAAACTTTTTTTTTGCCTACATGATCCCTGTGTCTGGTTCTTGCATAAAAAGACAGATTTATGATGTTTATAGATTTGGCTGCTATTAGCCTTACCCTAGTGTTGGTTCACCCTCCCCTATGTACTCAAGTACTTAGTTAAATTCACCTATGGAGTTGATTTGAGAACTTGAGTAGAAAAAAAATGATCAAACTGCCCATCTGAACACATCATATAAGGTCCAAAATACATCCATGAAGAAAACTGCCATATTGTACTGGAGTTGTTTTTACCTGATTGCTCAAACCCTGCAGGATTTCCAGCCATGAGACATGAAATTGTGACTGAACATCAGCACCAGTGGGAAAGCAAATTTCAAGAGTTATTATTAGCAGAACGGTTGATGGACTCAATGCTCTGTGCCAATTAAATGCACTGCTGGCTCTCTTCAAAGGCATCTTGGCAGATGAATGCTTAGGGGAACAGACAGGCAGAATGTAGTTGTTCAGAGACGGCATGTTCTTGCGTGTGTGTCTGACTCCAGCAGGAACAGATGGCACTGCTAAGGTAAGATGTAATATCCGTACGTTTCAGCCATGCAGATACTCAATGAACCGCTGTTTGTGAGATTAATATCAATGAAACACGTTGGTTCTGTGCACTTTGACTGCTGTATATTACACCCTTTGTGAGGAAATTCTATGGTAAAGTCTACCGCATTAACTAATGAAAACATTTAATCGCAGCACTAAGCTACTAAGCGGACCATTTAGCAGCTGCCAAAAACCCAGTGATGGATGTCCTATCTTCAGGCCTTAAAGTCGTGCGTAAAAGAAAATGAAGAAAATTTAAGTCAAAGGAGCAAGAACCAAGAACACGCCAGAGTCATTTAAGGAATGCATTTTCATAGGAATAATGCCACAATAGCATTCGTTTCCTTTATAAGTTGGATAATGGATCCGTTGATATCCGTTAACTTCCATCTCTCACATACAATCAGTTGCACATGTCCAGACCCACTGCTTCAGATATGCAGACCCACCCCAGAGTCAGACACATCTGTAACTTCCCTGTCTCCTCCCTTCTGAGTGCGTCCTCCAAAAGCTATGATTACTGGAATTATCCCATTCCTCTCTCTCATCATCCTCTTTATGTTTTGCGGGCTGTTGAGAAAAACGTCCTGAGGAGCAAGCACACTGTGCAGGCATGGTGCGCTCTCTTAACAGTATTATCAGATGCTTTTAGCCAGCTGTTCTTATTGAAACCAATGCTGTGCGCTCTATTATCGTTCTAGGGATGTGCACGGATAGTCGAACATTCGAATATTCGTTCTGCTCTAATTATTCGATAAATAAAAATGATATTCGAATTTCGCAAAAAAAAAAAAAAAATAGTTCACAATAAAACCTAATTTGGTCACTTTTTGTGATTCTCCACGGCATATTTGAAGGTGTATGCAAGCAAAAAATAATTAATGAATGATTAAGGGGCCATTCACATATCGCGCCTAATAAGGTGTGGAAAAGGCTATGCGCGGCGCTTTCTTCTTCTTTCCAAAGCGCTCGGGCAGAAGCGCTCCTGAGGCGACGCGTTCTCTCCATGAAGACGCGGAAATTTCAGCAAAGGATAAATGGATTTGCAGCACAAAAAAAATCGCTTTCAGTAGCTCTGCTACTAAATTTATTTCAAAATGGCAATCCATATACAGCTATGATCAGCTGTTCCTTCATCTTGGATGAGCTTTCAACGTTGTTAAGGGAAAGGATGAAGCTGAATGTTTAGTTCTTGTCACATGACCTGCGGTGCGCTCGCGGCATTCTGAAAGTTGAGATGTTTTTAACGATGCTGTTCGGACGCGCCTGGAAAAAACGGGACCGCGTCACACCGCGTGCGCATCGCGACCGCGTCGCTTCCATTATGAGCGCGCATACCGCGCGCCTACATTGGAAATAACGAACTTGAGCATGCAAAAGACGCGATATGTGAACGCCCCCTAAAAGAACTGCGGTCTTCTAGTACTTCAAATATGCAGTGGAGAATCACAGAAAGTGACCAAATTCAAG
Organism: Carassius carassius; assembly: GCF_963082965.1. Lineage (NCBI taxonomy): Eukaryota > Metazoa > Chordata > Actinopteri > Cypriniformes > Cyprinidae > Carassius > Carassius carassius. The sequence goes on along the minus strand of NC_081797.1, from coordinate 19,672,580 downwards.
AACATTGTTGCGGCATCTCTCAAGCAACGAATAAACACCGCTAACTTGGAGAATACAATGAAAACTCCTCTTCTCGCGTCTGCCCTAGACCCTCGGCACAAACATCTCAGGTTTCTCGATGAAAACATGAGAGAAGTAAGAAAAAAAACCTTTTTTGAACATTATCAGAACATTTTCCTTGATGCGAGGGGTGCGGATGCAGTCGCCACGATGAAGAAGATGCAATGCCCACTCGTCCGAAAAGGCTGAGCCAGTTCTCCAGCGATGATTACAGAGAGTCCAGCCGAGACGAGTGGGAACAGTTCTTGCTGGAGCCATGTATTCCACCAGATGAGGATCCCATTCAGTGGTGAAACGAAAACACGAAGCGCTTCACAAAACGTATTCGCTTAGCACACCGTTGTGAGTCCCGCCAACGTCTGTGTCGTCAGCAGTGTTGGGAAGGTTACTTTGGAAATGTAATAGGTTACAGATTACAAGTTATCCTGTTTAAAATGTAATAGTAGTGTAACTTTTTCAATTACTTTATTAAAGTAATGTAACTAATTACTTTTGAGTACTTTTTGATTACTTTTCTAAATTTGTGAAAATTAAAGAATAATAAATAAAAGCATATACATCAACTTAAATACAGTTATCTAATAAGCATGTGACGTATTCTGTGTAATAAACTCCTGAAACATTGGTGTTTTTTTGAAATAGCTGTCTCTGTATATGATGATAGTTTTCTCAAAATAAGTAAAATGCACATGAAGTGACACAGAGCAGTTCTAGAAATTGTTTATGTGCTCGTGTACTCCTACAGTATATTGAGATGGCAGAGGTTGAAAACACTGCGAGCTTCAGTAGGCTTATGTGTAGTAAATGAAACCATGTCTTTGCCATTAATTAACAGGAGGGGCAGACTGGGAAAAAAAAATTCAAACTCATACAAACAAATTCATGGACAAAACTATTTTTTGTATGGACCTGACATAAAAAAGGTTTAAATCTTTAATTTGGGGACATGCAAAATAATTTAAAGTTCTCTCCTGAACTGCACCTTCACTTCCATTTTTCTCTTCAGTCTCTTTATTTTGCCCTGTTATCCATCTCTCTCATGACTTTAATACTCAAGATTGAACAAAACTATACTTTACAATACAATACTCTACAATACTACAATATCTTTATAGAAAAATCCTAATACTGTACACGAGTCATGTTTTTCCCTTACAAAAGTTAAACATGCTTTTATTAGCCTATACAATAACCTTGTTTTGTTTTGTTTTTTGCAAATGGATTTGTATTTATTTTTAAATAAATACATTTGTAAAATAATTTTACATTTTTGGTTATCACAGTTAAACAATAGTAACCATTTTCTCTGGATTTATAGTTAAATATTAAAATGTTAATTTTCGTAAGGGTTGTGTTGTTGTCTGTCGTAGCTCCCCCTAAACCTATAAAAAAAATCTGAATTTTTTTTTCAGCTAAATTACTACTGTAACATTGCAAAAGATAATAATGATGTCCTTTATATAGTATTTTGAGTGATGACTGATGAGCAACGTGCTGCTGCTTGATTAATTAAATAAAAAAAACAAAGACAAAAAAGCATCTTTACAGATGAAACTGACCTGAAACACTGAACAGGCGTTCTGCTTCTCTGCTCCAGCAGTCCTCCCTCCCCCCCCCCCCCCCTCCCTCCCCCTCTCCCGCCCTCCCATGTAGTTCCGCCATCTTGCAAAACTATAATAGCAGAGAGGGACAAAAAGTACTAAGCCAACGCGTTTCCACAACGCGTTTTCGGTCAGAGCCAGAAACGCAGGTGCAGAGCAGTGAGAGGCGCTTGAAACTGCACCGGCAAGTTTAAAAGTCTGGATTGCATTCTTATTATGGACCATACATATGCCGCGCCACAGGAGAAGAAAACATCGTCGCCAAAACTAAGTGCTATTAGAAGACATCCTGTCAAAGCTTTTTGGTACATATCACCTACCGTAGATGCAACACGCATTTGAAAAAGCGAGGCGCTGGAGAGCAAAATTAGTTTGAATGCAAAATACAATTTCACCACTAGATGGGAGTAATTCCTACTTACAGTCCCTTTAAATCAGGATGAGTGATTTTATTTCACGCTAACAATATATATCTTGATATAGTTGCTTTTGCTTTAAATAAAAGTTTTTATGATATAAAAATGCTTGACATCAGTTCTTGTCACCAGTGTCAATATCACAAAAAACTAATACTAGTTAGACGAAGACGAAACATCCCAGCAACCACCTAGCAACTATCCAGAACACCCTATCAGCCACATTAACTGAAACTCAAAACCACATAGCAACACTAATAACAAGAACAACAACCTTAGCAATGTACAACTTACAACTGCCTATCAAGACATAACTCCTTAGCAAAACTAACAAACGCCTAGCCTAGTAATCATCCAGATATTATTTGGATGATTACAATTCAGAAGATGAAAAAAAACTCCTAATGTGTGTAAAGCTCATTAATGATAGTTTTTGTTTTGTCTTCACAATATGGGCTAAATCGAATACATTTCTATTAGCAAACATTTTGGCATCACTCTAAAAAAATGTTGGGCTAAATACAACCCAGCGCTTGGTAAAATATGGACAAATCCAGCACTTGGGATATTTTGACCCAGCGGTTGGGTTAAACATTTAACCCAACTGTTAGTTGAAAACAACCCAATTGCTGGGTTTGTTCGTATTTTACCCAGAGCTGGGTTGTATTTAGCCCAACATTTTTTAAAGAGTAAGCAATGGCATATCTTGTCAAATGTCAGTCTGAGACATTTTACAGATCACTTGCCATAGCAAACTTACACATGTTCAATACAATACTAACCCATACAATAGGCCATTGTTCCCCATCACATGCAGTACAGACACTGTTTCTGCTGCAGCTGTTGAGGTGTACATTTCCCATGGTGCATGTCATCTTCAGCCCCCATATAGACACAACAACAGCTCTTTCTTAAAAAATACCTTAGTGAGAACACATTTGTCCTACTCTGCCACAAACACATGGCCTAACAGGTCTAATTTTCGGCAGCTTTAACAAATAAAAACATTGTAAAATCCAAGGGCAGGGTGGGACAGAGCTCTCCGTCAGCTGTAGTGTGGCTTTGATTTAATGTTTCCTCAGCAGATGATCACTAAATGAATGCGGTGCTGAGAAACCAGAGGGATTGTGTCGTGGAGTGTCCGGAGAGAATTATTACTGTCTCTACACATTATGAATCAAATGGTGATTTATTAGGATGGCATCTCTACCCCACAGCAGCAATGCATCAGCAAGATTTCTGGCTAAGGATGTTTCATGTGTAAAATAACACAAATAAAGGGTCAAACCAGGAATCTGGCCATGTCATGAAAATGGGCACTCATGGGCATGTTCCAAACATTTGACCCACGACAATGCTCTCTAGAGTATGTTACTCCCTCAACACCAACTGTAACTGACTAGCAATAACAAGTAGCTAATATTTCATAGATGTGATGTAAACTAAATGGCTAATGGCCAAATTCCTGTGTCAGGGAAATATGTCGACGATGAAAGGAGAACTGTGCTTGATAAACCATATAATTGGGGTTTTAATTGGGTTTTCATTGTAAAACCTTAAGTATACTTAAGTTTTGATACAAAAGCTTAACATATGTTGTACAATTGAATGCATAGTCTTTCAATGTATACTTAATTTGATATTGTGCACAACACATGCACGCAAGAAATTCATCCTTGCTAGTCTTTGCGCTATTTCTCTCCAGATGTCACAACAAAAAAAACATTTATTTGTACTCATTAAAATTAGAGTTGTACATATCTCGTTACCCCTTTACACAATCACTTGTCAATGCGAGCGCTTTTATTGTTATTGCATCTTTAGTAGTTTGTTGTTGTTTCATTCGTTTCTTTTTCACATGTGAAACGATGGTGGCACCAGTGCTACCATCTTGTGGACAAATGAATTAACACAAAACAATTCAAGGTGCATGTGCGAGCAAAGAATACAGGGTTGCTAAATTAGGACATTATATCAACAATGAAAGGAAAACTGATTATCAAGCCATTTAATTGGGTCTTTACAATAAAGCATGTAGTACATATATTTTTGATGCAAATGCTTAGCATATGCATAGCTGAACAGATAGATTTAATTTGATAATATGTGCAAACTGGTGCTCAAAACATGCACACTACAAAGTTTTATCCTCGTCCAGTGTTTGTGCCATTTTTCTCCAGATATTATGACAGATAAATGTATTTGTTTGAGTTTTTAAGAGTTGCATCTAACTCTTAATGCCATCACACGATCGTTCTCCAATGCTGGCGCATTTATTGTTGCATCTAAGTAGTTTGTTATTGTTCAGTCTCATCAGTTACTGTTTCGACTGAAAAAATTGTGCCGCTAGTGCTGCCACCTTGTGGAAAAACTAATTAACGCAATTAACACGACAACGTTTCATCCTTGTCCAAATATTTATCGGCAGACATTATAACCAATACATTTCTTTGTACACATTTTTAGAGTTGCGTGTGTTTTTCTTAACCCCCTCACACAATCGTTTTCTAATGCTGGCACATTTATTGTTGCATCTAAGAAATTTGTTGCAGTTCTGTCTCATCAGATTATTTTTGACTGTGAAACCTTGGGGACAAACTAATACATTTTTACAGGCCCATGTGTGAAGTTGTTTCAATAGGAAATTTATCAACATTTAAAGGAAAACTTTTCTCGTCAAGCCATTTAAAATGGATCTTTAATGTAATGCCTAGATTATACTTCAGTTTTGACATGATTACTTAGCATTAGGGATATGCCGGTATCAAATTTTCCTGTTGCGGTTAATTGATAATACTTTTAATCACAGTATACGGTATTATCACGGTATTGGAATTTTGTTTTAAAAAAAGTGGTCATAATACAGTATAACAGGTTAAATAACTTTTTCTTATAAACAAAAATAACTTAACATTTAAAACAATAAAGCAATACAGAAAAATATATAAAAGTTAAATGTTTTATACATTAAAGTGAAAAAGAACTATAAAAACAATAAGTATCACTTTACAAGAAGACCTCATTAGCTAACCTTAGTTAATGCATTAACATTCAAGGCAAGGCAAGTTTATTTATAGCACATTTCGTACACAATGGTAATTCAAAGTGCTTTACATAAAAGTAAAAAAAAAAAATGAAGAAAAATAATCACAAATAAAACAAACAATTTAACAACTTGAAAATGAAAATGATTTAAAAATTGACTTAAAATTTACTTAAAAATAGAAAATGATTTTACAAAATATAGTGTAATCAGTTTGGACATCGCATAATGCTCATTCAATAAACGCACAGCTAAACAATGAGCAATAGCTACATTTACTATAGAAGTTATTAATCTTTGTTAAAAAATACAAGTTTTAGTTCAAGTTAGCTCATTGAATAACACGGTTGCAACTTTCAATTTTAACAATGTGTTATTAAATATTGGAATACCTAAGATTAATGAATGTTCAGAATAATTTTTTCATTGGCAGTTTATGTTAACTAATGAAACCATAATGTCAAGTGTGAATGAACAATAAAATATCAGAACACTTTCAAACAATATCTAGGACATTTGTAGTCCAGATAAAAAAAAAATACAAAAAATGAATGTTTGAAGATAAAAATTAATGTTTGAAGATTAAGTCTAAATATTTTAGTAGTTGGCTCTGTAATAAACACCATAGGGAAAACCCAAAACTGAATGGTTATTTAAAATTATTTAAATATGATTTAGAAAGTAACAGCTGCTTTATTTACTGTGTTTACAGGGTATGGGCTGCATTTAGCGCCATCTGCTGTCAGAGAATGAATGTGCTTTTATCAGCTCGTGTCTCATGTGTTCCTCCATGTGCTTCTCATGCGCGCTTGTTTACATCAGAGCACATGCGCTCTTTGAAGCAGCATACAGCGATGTTGTGCATTTTAAGCAGCTGATGGGAATAATATTCTTAAACTGCATCCCAAATTCTGAATAATTTGTAATGTATATTTATTCACGGTATTTAGAAGTGCCCAAGATAACAATATCGTGCATTTTAATCACCGCAATATATCGCATTACCGAATACCGGCACAAGTCTACTTAGCATATGCATATAGTTGAGTACAGTATATCAAAGTATACTTCATTTGATAACATGCACACAATACACGCATGATAAAATGTTTCATTTGTTTAGTTTCAGTGCTGCCTAATTTGTGCAAAAACAAAACAAAAAATCAAGGCACATGTGAGCGCTGTCCTAAAGAGTATGCGCAGTACAATAATCTGTATATATGCGTACTATGCTGAAGATAAAGTTTAAGTCACATGCACTGGACACATATCCTTTGGACTTCTTTGTACACATGTTTTTTGAACTTAGCTAGCTCCCTGTGTTTGGTTCACAATGTGTTGTATTATTATTAGTGATAAAGCATGGATTAGCTTAGTATGTTGTCCCATTTCACTTGGAAACACCAATCCAATCTCATCCACTGTGAAGGGAAATAACAAACTAGAAATAACAAAAGAGCTGATAACAACTGTACCTCCCATCCATTTACAGTAGGCTCACTCTTGCATCAAAATAACCATCAAACAACTCCAGGCAAGTCCTGAACATGCCCCCCACAAACAACATCACAGGTGAGTCAGCTGGTGGTTCACATTTTTGTACACATTTCCTCTCTGATTGACTGATTAGCCTTCTTTGAACAAGCATGCACCTAAAAGTGAATGGGTCACTGCTTTCATGCATGAATTACAGCCGGATCCACATACAATTGAGTGCTTCCACCCATAACCTGAGCAGATACTCTTTCATAATGGCCTTGTTGCCAGCAACAAATGCAAAAACTGGACTGAGTCTATAGCTGGGTTCCCATGCCCCGGCTTTTATGTGCATTTTGAAGTATCGCATCAGAATCGAGTGATGGAAACACAATTTATAATAAAAATGCCTTCATTCACAAAAAAGTTTTTACGCTCGTTTGAGGTGATTTTGACTCGTGCAAAAAAGGGTTAATGTGAATAATGGGAAATAGAAATACATTTCATAGAAATACATTTACATACCAAGCGCATCAAAAAGAGGATTTGCGCTATGGGACGGTAAATCCTGACTAATCAGTGGACAGATCTCACTCCACAACATCTGAAATGTTGTTATGGTCATTCGGAAATGCCTGAGCAAAGTCTGACAAAGTATTTCTGTATAATTGCCACCCATAACTGTTAAACGACTGCATTCCCAAACAGCAGCATCCACCTTCACCTGCAATATTCCAATTTTGTGCATAAGTTAAATTCGCAACTTTGGAGGGAGACCCGGAGTCCTGACATTTTATCCTACCCGTCAGATTTTCCTACCCGGGTTTACTGCGCATGCACACATCAATATTGCATCCTTTTTCTCATGCTAAACAACGATATCTCATGTATCTGCATTACTGTAAGGGTTGGTTTAGGGTTGGGGTAGGTGTAGACTTTAATAAAAACAATCTAATTAGTAAAAAAGAATATTTATTGTTGGTTTCCTGTAGCTGTATCCCTTCTATCTACAACCAGGAATATAACACATAATTACTGTATTTGCAGTACTGTAAGGGTGGGTTTAGGGTTGTGGTAGGTGTAAATGTTAATACAGGTAGCATTTTTCATTGTCGAATTGTACTACCCACCGTTTTAGTGGGAGGTAGGAAAATCTGACAGGGTAGGACAAATCGACAGAACACCGGCTTATGACAGTGCCAAATATATTTGTTTATTTATTTATTGTTCAAATCCCCCATTGTCCACAACAATATTCTACATCACCATGTTTTAGTTTGTTTGTGTTTACTGTACAAGTACTGTACATAATTTCTCCATCTTTATTTTTTGTTGTTTTATCATATTTTAGATAATTGAAGTCATCCTGAGGCGCCCTTGTTGAGAATGACTCAACTTCTTAAGAATTCGTATGTCATAAAAAAATACTGTTCATTAATCTAACTGTAGGTTGTTCAAACGGAATTAAGCTCAGACTATCTAAAAGTTTATTGCCATCTTTGCTTTTCCAATGCACAAATTCAGATTTTTCAAAACACGAGATCAATACAGCTTTATCCTTCTCCGACCGCATGAATGCTATGAGTGCGGACCCTTTGCCTTTAGACAGAGGAATGTTGAGGGCACCAAAAGTGACCAGGCTTCACCGCTAACCGAAACAAAGGCAGCCTGGGAAAACAAAAGAGGCTGTCTCCACTCGCTGCCTAGAAATCCCTATCTCGGCTTCAACAAGTGGGATAAACACCGAGCGAGAGAGACTGCAAGTGTGTGGGCAAGCATTTTTGTCAAGCCTCCAATGGGAAGTAGCATTTTGGGCTGCTAAATGAAATTTGCAAATAAAGATCACAAATTAAGGCCAATCCTGAGTCATAATCTGGAAAACCAATTCTGAGTGCAACCGCAAGAATCTGTTAGACATTAAGTATAATGCATGGGTTGTAATTCCAGTCTTTTAGACAGGTGGGCGGTTTTCATTTCTCATGAGAGAAACCGTCCAGGTATAAGTGGACCTTAAGGGAATCTGCAGAGAAAATAACATTAGCCGTGTACAACAAGCCCTAGAAGAGAGAAACATCATTTTCTCTTGTGTGGAGCTTTGCTGCTCATCATAACCAATTAAATGTGTTTTTCCACTGAGGAAATGAAATAAGGAGTATCTGTTTTCTGACATTACTAAACAGCCGTGCCAAATTTAGCCCGTGTACTGTATGCATCATCTTTACAGCCAGACTCCGTTCTCCAAATTTGCTTGCGTACAGCATGAGACTTCAGGTTCATGAGTTATTTAATACTCAAATGTCTGCTGCACTAAATATTTAAAACCGCGTTCCACACTTTTTATAATGTTGAATTCTGTTCCAAATTTATCAAAATTATGAATCTCAAAGCCTGTGGTGTAAAAGACAGATCGCCAACAAAGGAAGTCCTGAGGCATTGCCCTATTTTCAAATGTAAGACAGAACAGGTGCACCTACTGCGAATGGCTATATTAAAATAAAAGCAGGTGCACAAACTGTACATCCACCATCAAACTCCTTTTGAAGAGAAACGTCTTGAAGTCAACATGAATTCAAAGTTGACCCAGTTTATTTTAAAATATTGTGGTTTAAATGGGCATGATTCAATGAAGCATTTTTCACAATATTACACAGCAGAAAAACTTGATTTGGCAAGGAGTCTTTACTAACTGATTTATTGTGGTGGTTTAAAGAGGGCTGAACATTCATTCAAACAACCAAATGTCCATGCTCATTTAAATGGTGACAAATGCTACTCTGTATGAGTAAGATTGGTTCAAAAACTGTGTTAAATTCAACCCCTACCAATACCGGAACATGATCGTTCATCACTTTTCCACATTCCTCCACCGGTGAAGGTCAGGGGTCTGTATTAGGCCCTTTCAAGTTTCAGCGAATGTTTGGAAAAGGTCTGGAATGTGCAATTTTAAGGTGACGCATACAGTCCCTGTGGCGGGAAACCTCAGTGTTGATTCGCAGTTAGAGCGTTAGTGGAATGCTTGGGTTACAAAACATCACATTCCTGGTGTGGGAGCATTGAAAAGTGTGTGCATTCTTGACATCTCCCTGCCAGCTCTATCCCAGATCACTATTCCAGCAAGTGTAATGAAGCTGAAAATCCACCGTGAAGGCTTTCATCCCACCAAAAGAGTGGATGAGGCGACACCAGTTTCTGTCACCAAAAGAACAACAGTTGGGATACAGAAATAAAAATCCTATTCATATTCACCATTGTAAAATGTATTAATTTTTGTAATCATGTGTAAAATAGGGCGCGACTGAAAATATAGATTTTTTTTTCTTTTACCAATTCTTATTTTGATGAACCATCATTCTTAAATGCAAAAATCTTATGGTATGTGTTGTTTTGAGTAGATGCATAAACCAAACTTCACTAAACATTTGTAGAGTACTGTACCTCCCATCCAATAAATTGCAATGAGCTTCACACTTTGAGCTTGTTACTTTTTACTGCATATGAAAATAATTCTCAGTTTATACATTTTGTCAATATTTTATACAAATTAAGAGAATCAATACTATTTTTGTGCTTTTTAATGTGGCGTGGCAGATCAATGTAGCCTCTTTGGTTTAAAAGGCATGTGAACTGATCATCTCTTTAACTTTACTACTAGTTACTACGCAAAGTAAACATCATAAGGTGATGAAGTAATCAGCTCCAACTAACTGGAGTAGAGTTAAAAGTAGAAAAATCGGCTGTTAATTTTAACCTTTAATATTGTAGTACTGTTCCAACTGATAGGGTTCCCTCTGTAGTTTATACTTAATTGGTTCCGGAACCCAAATGAATCGATATCGAATCAAATTAAGATTAGACTGAAATAAAACCAAAAGTTTGTGAATTGAAATCAAAATCGAAGTGAATCCTGACATTTGCATCAATACCCAGCTCTAGTATAAACCTTTCAATACAGAAGCAATCATTTTAAATCATAAATTTTATAACAGAATGTAAACAAATACCATTTTGTCACTTTAATGTGTTGTGACAGATCACCTTATTGAAACCAAACTGAATTGTGAAATTTGTGTCACTGCGCAGCACAATATAACTTTCAATAAAGATCTACTCAGCTCTTAAATTCTGCTAAAAAACTTTAAGTCAAATTAAACTGAAATTTAATTCAATACCCAGTCCTAGAATAAATAATTCAATACAGATCCAATACAAGACTTGGCCTAAGTTAGAGTTAAAGTCATGGTATACAGTGCGTTTGTGCAGAAGTCTTTAAGAAGGTCGTGGCATTGTTGGTAACGCATTAAACTGCCAGTCAATGGCTGGTCTACTTATGCAGTCAAGTAGTGAGTGAAGTGAAGTGACATTCAGCCAAGTATGGTGACCCATACTCAGAATTTGTGCTCTGCATTTAACCCATCCGAAATGCACACACACAGAGCAGTGAACACACACACACTGTGAGCACACACCCGGAGCAGTGGGCAGCCATTTATGCTGCGGCGCCCAGGGAGCAGTTGGGGGTTCGATGCCTTGCTCAAGGGCACCTAAGTCGTGGTATTGAAGGTGGAGAGAGAACTGTACATGCACTCCCCCCACCCACAATTCCTGCCGGCCCGGGACTCGAACTCACAATCTTTCGATTGGGAGTCCGACTCTCTAACCATTAGGCCACGACTTCCCCGGCAGAAGCGGCACAGATGGGAACTTTGAGGCAACGTCTCTAAGCAACAGTGGCAAACAGCTTGTGGTTTCAAAGGGAGGATATTTATATGGGTAAAGGCCACCAAAGCATAGCGAACTCACTCTCATTATGTGAGCTTTGCTAAATAATTACTTAGACAGCCTTGGGACATGGAAAGCGTCAACACTGAGTTTTCACATGATTGCCAGTCTCCTTGGTGCATCTTGCAGAAAGACCATGTCTATGCCAGCGTCCCGGGCCAGACAAGCATTTCAATTAGTATGCACATGAATCAGAGTACCACAGGAGATTGATTTTTCAGTCAAGACGTGGGAACCGAGGATGAAACAAAGTTACAACTCAGAGGATTGAAATCTAAGCTCTTTTAGATTATCAAAGATTATCAAACAACTGAGCTTTGTGAGAAAAGCTGTAAAGGGTGTCAGGATGAGACAGACTAAACCTTTCCCTGAACTGTGATTGTGCAGAAATAAAATTAACAGCAGATGCTGAGATGAGGAAGAAAACCGGAGCATCGCCGCCTGCAAAAACAGTAAGGCTGTGCTTTGCTAAAAATAACATTTGTCTCGCAAATTGACACTTTGTGAGATTTAAAAATGCTTCAGACTGGAGCGAGGAACCAGACAGCTGGATCTGAAGAGATCTAACATCCAACACGTACAATAAAATCTATTCAAATTCTAGTTTAAAATGCATGCGACAAGTTCTTTCTCAAATTTTTGTGTTCTAAGTTGAGTTTTATATCATTTAAATTTAGCCTACAAATTAATCTAATGACATATTTTCCGCTCATCTTGAATATTGTACACATTAAATATTGACTTTCAAAAAAAGTAATACATGTGTATATATATATATATATATATATATACACACACACACACACACACACACACACACACACACAATAAAAAATACTCTTACGGATGTCATAAATTATTAATTCATAAATATCACTTTATGGTTTTCAGTTGATTGGGAGGGGTTGTACAATTACAACCTGAACTAACCTTACTTTGTCATTCAAAGTTAAAACTATCTTCTACTTTAAGATTTGACACCTGAATGTGTACAGGGATCCTATTATATAGTCTGCTGTTTTTCTGTTTTAGTTTCTGCATGATGGTTGCACCAAATGACTTTGGCAGACAAGTTTTGTACCACCTTTGTACCATTTTTTTTATGCTTCCCAAAATTATCAAAATGAATTTTGATTCAGAACTGATATGAAAAAAACATCATAAGAGGTGTATAAATTGTCTTTTTAAAATAAATATAAATTTAAAGAGCCATCCAAAAAAAAACATGCCATGTCTTTGACTTGCACACATTTCAACTCAAAAAAGACCAAATTCTTGCGTGTCCTTGCAGATTTTCCCAGATGATAGCTGCTTTGAGGGAGTTTTGTGTTGGGTAAGCAGTCGGTTTATGATTGTTATGCTTTTTCCATTTCTGGCTCACATCAGACAGGAGCTGCCGTACGAGTCAATGTCAAACAAACACCTTTCACTTCCTCCATCGAGTACGGCGGAGATGATGCGTATCTAACAAGCATTTCAATCTCATGCTAATTCTTTCTAGGACTGCAACTTTGTCCGACACATTATGCCAACATCCTCCTTCCATTAAGAAAGCTTTCCATATTGAAGTTTCTGCTGCCATTTCTAAAATGTAATGTTTGGAAATGTTAGAAACTCTGACCTTGACGGCAAATCAGAGGCTTTTTATCGTGTTATCCGGGAATCTTCACACTTTTGAACACACATCTTTACACTTTCCTGAGTGTCAGTGGGGTGTGAGAGGCAGAAGCTCACACGTCATGAGAGGCTACAGAGACGCAGAGATCTAGAAAGATCCCGAGATAACGACAGAGAGAAACAGAGATGCTGACGAGGGAAGGATTTGCATAGAAGGTGAAACTGTCCATCTTAAAGCACAGGAGCGTTCACAAACGCTAATGAAAGCTTGATCTAGAGAACTCAGAGGAGCTTTAGTGGTCAGCACAAGAGGCATTGCAACTCACTCTGTGCATCACTTTCCAGTAAAAGACCATGATGTCTTGATAGATAAAAAGGACCGCAAAGTGAGCTTTTGTTTAACTGTACAGTATCTCATCTATAATTTCATTAGATATCATTCTCAACAGTATCTTAAACTATGCTTTGATTTTCCAAGACACTAGCTTGGAAGTCTGTTCCCATTACAAACTCAAATATTTTCAGCAAATTATAATACTCTAAAATCTAATGTTCTAAGCTCTTTAAATGACTCTAATAGCTCAATATCCATACAAAAAAAAAAGTTACGAAGGAGACATATCTTCACGTTATGCATAAAAAGGTTACAATACGCAAAAATTTACTTTAAAATAATTTTCCATTCATTCAGCAATTTTTTTTCCTATTATTTTTTGGAGTTATATTACATATTACAGCAACAGTTTTGATCAAACCACAACTTGACGAAACATTTGGTCTAATGACAGCAACAAAAAAAAAAAACCTTGTGCATTTTGGCCATTCGTGTTCATGACAACAATGTTTTGGGGGGGGGGCTCAAATTGATATCATTATTGTGCATAAAATGAAATTGTGCAAAATACAGTGCTTTTAGCAGTTTTCGCATATCTGAATGAACGCAACACTTTTTTTGACTAACGCAAAGGGAAGTTTCCATTTTTTGGTACTCTGTTGTCTTATAAAAGTACCCTTATAGTCTAAACTAAGCATCCCTGACACTCACTCTCTTATACAGTGGCTACACAGACCCTTCCCGTGTCCCGTCTCTCTCTCTCGATCAATGCACCGCAGTGCGTCTGCATCTGTAATGGACAGACCTGCTGTTTCTCATCAGTAACAGGACGAAGGCTAAACGGAGCTGTCTGACCGCTCACTTTAACCAGAGCTGAGCCAAGCGCTTCACCAGATGCCGTGCTGTCTTTGACTCCACGCCACCAGATTTACTCTGATTAGTCATCAATAAACATCACGTGACCCATATTCCACAAGTGTCCATTCGCCTGGAGTCATAAATGCTTGGGAAATGTTATGTTTGGAATAAGATAATGATATTACACAACTCCTAGGAATATGCTGACCAGATCTGGTGGCCGTGCTGGACTTTCAAGCATGCAGTCTGGTCATTAGCAGGCCGAGTGTGGTTAAACACACTGACAGGGGAATCTGGTTAGATTAAAGGCAAAAAGCGACTTCAGAAAGGACTTAGCGGGAAGCAGCCTGTTGAGGAAGCATGATTAATGGTGATCTAAACACATGGGTGCATAATCAAATCCAAGCTCCATGCACCTCCACAAATACAGACCATGTCCCATTTTCCACAAGAGATGTTTGGAGTCAAAAGTGACTTAAGAAATTCTTAAAGAAATACCAAAAAGGAAAACTCTAGGTTACATATTTAAACCTTTAAATAATCAAAACTGGAGTGCAATGGGACTAAATGGAGATTAAATGGAGAATTAAGTCTGAGGAAAAACCTGTGCATTTCACCTCTGGAGTTTTAGAAGAAATCGCAATTATTTAACAAGACAAGAAATGTTGCCATTAAAAGTATCATTGTAAACTCGAATTTTCTATGTTCTCATTCCTTTTACGGCTGCTTTAGCCTACATGCTTGCTTTTTAATGAAGTTGTAACATAAAGGAGATGTTGAATTTCTCAGCTGTTTCTCTAGATCGAAATGAGATTAAATGGAGAGCAAAGGGAGATTTTTGCTCAAATTAACTGTTCAGATTTTGCTCCTGAGAAAAAGACTTCAATAATCTCAGAGTTTCAAAGGAAATCTCATCAGTGCCTCAAACTGAGCTCAGATGTTCTAAAACACCAAAGTCTCGTTACGATTTCTCTTCAGATTCTTGTTTTATGCATTAAAATCACTTATATAGCTCCTTTATATGCTTACTCTAGTCAATTTGGTTATTTCTCCTAAAGAAGTTGAGAACAAAACGAAGATGTTTAATTATCTCAGCGGTTTCTCTAGACCAAAATGACATTAAATGGAGATGAAAGAAATCCTTTGTGTGTGTGTGTGTGTGTGTGTGTGTGTGTGTGTGTGTGTGTGTGTGTGTGCGTGTGTGAACTGCTCAGGTGTTACTTCAGAGAAAATTACCCAATCTCAAATGTTTCTAGACTTCCAGAAGAAATCTCAAATTGTGCTCAGACCAAATCTGCAAACAAACATCTCATTACAAACTCGTATTTCTTATAAAGACCTAACAAGTCTATCCTCATTCATTTCATATCTCCAATCTGAGTTTGTTTCTAGAAATTTTGGGAGATGTTTAAACAAACTACAAGGTTAAACCTTCACTGAGTTTCCTCGGCGATTAAAGATCCCCCTGTGAGCAGTAAAGTCTTCCTGTAGATGAAAATGACTTTGACCCGCGCACTAACAGACGCTAACAGGTTGATTTCCAGCTGCGAGAGAACATGTCTTACCTCATTAAACACACAGCTCCTCCAGACTTCGACTGTAGCTCCACACAGAGCAGAAACACCCTGTAGTTCCTCCGAGACGGTCTCAGCTCTGCAGTGAATGAGACACAGATGTGTGGGTCCTGTGTAAGCGTGAACAGCTCGCTCTCTCTCTCTCTCTCTCTCTCTGAAGTCTGATGACATGGCGAGGCCCCGCCCACATCTCCAGGTAGGAGGAGTGTCTTGTTTTGTTTTCTGCAGTTTCTGTCCCTCACCATCAACACCCATGTAGAAGGGTTCCAGACCAGTTTTAGATTGTTTTTATACAGAGCTAATTAGAATTGTTAACTTTGCTAACACAAACCTAATTCTAACAGAAAAAAAAATATGATTTACTATTGAAAATACATTATCTGCGCAAAATATTTTTGCAAATAAACACAACCTACTTAATAAATACAATCATATGAGTCTTATCATCATCACAACATCAGATTTTTCTGGACACCAGTTTAAAACATCAAACATCTTGTTGTAAACTGAACTTCATTCGAAACATTCCTTAGTTACTTTATATATATATACTGTATTTTTTTCCCTTTTTAACATAATTGTTGAAAATTTTGATTTCATATTTAATAATCTGACTTCTAGCATAAAATAATGTCAATATGCAAATAAATAAATATTCTACATTAATTAATTAATTATACAAAATATGTCAATTTTAAAGCTATCTATCTATCTATCTATCTATCTATCTATCTATCCATCTATCTATCTATCTATCCATCTATCTATCTATCTATCTATCTATCCATCTATCTATACTGTAAAAAATAAAAAGTTGAGAAAACTCAAAAACCTCCTGAAGCTGGTTGCCTTAAACTATTAAGTTTTCTGAACTTTTGTTGACTTGGACATGCTTTCATGGAATTTAACTAGCATTGCATTCAAAGCCCCTTCAAAACACACACAAAAAAAATTGCAAAAACAATAAAATAAATAAATAAATGCGTGAGTTTTTAAATACAATTTACAAATGCATTTACAGATACAAAATGTTTGTATTCTTGTTGAGATAATATTGTTCTGATTCTGAAGAACTGATCTTGATGTGTGTTTGGTGTGAGTGTGTGTGTAACCAGATGCTTGCGACAGAAGTCACATGTTCAGCCCTTCAAACAGATCTGCGTCTCTTTCAGGGGCTCGGAGGAAAGTTTTATTGCCCACAGATCGGGAAATTTCATGAATGTCTCGGTTTTGTTTCGGATGTTTCCACTAAAATACTTTAGAAGCAATAAAAAGAGACTTACATCTGCATTTGATCTGGATTTAATCTCACTGGTGTCTAGGAGAATCAGCTGAGATCTCATCTGTGATGCTTTTTTTCTGTTGGTAATGATGTGCTGTTGTTGAAACACTGAAACCGGACCATCAGCTTCCCATAGAAACCAAACATCACAGCAAAAACTCAAATGGACAAACAGCTCCATCACAAAGCATGATGGTTATGTGGGTGAATCTATTGAAAACATGCCTGTGTCATATTTCAACACAAAAACAAACAAAAGAAAAATTAATTAAATTGTGCATAAAGAAAACCAAAGTAAGCGTAAAGATTTATTTTTTAAATACAAATATATTGTTTAAAATGAATACAAAAAAATAATACGAGGCAAACAAACAATTACATGCTTGTTTACATCATCAAAAATCTAATAAAAAAATAATAAACAATTTTTATATATAATTTTCTGTATGTTTGTATTTACATATTTGGTTATTCATAAAATTAAAGGCAGTTCCAAATACTGATATATAAATATAGCATGATGAAAGCACCATATATAAAGTTTAGTGTATAATCAGTTTTGTACATTGTGTTAATGGAAATTTGGGAAATGTGATTTACTTTCAGAAAAACTTACTTCAAAAGGTAAGCAAACAAGTACATAAATATGCATTATTCATAAAAAAAAAACAATGTCCTGTTGTGTGTCTTTTCAATGTAACCTATATATAGACATGGTTGTGAAATTCAACCAACAGCTATTAAAGTAGATGTGAACATCTGTTATCTATATCTCTACACAGCACTATCACGATGACTACATAATGAGTGAGTGAGTAATGGCCTGATTTCTGTCAGATTGTGGTCCACACAACACACACAAACATGTACACACAGCAAAACCAGCAGTCAATTATTAATGCGTCCTCTCACTTCGAATGCCATCAAGCGCAAAACAATCACCTTCTGCACCAATGATTTATTACATAACAGCAGCGGCCCATGAACAACACGCTCAGTTCACGCCATAAATAATACCTTCTGTAATTTAGTGAAGAGTGAATGAGGCAGGTTTGATCCCCGACTGGCCAACAGTAGGGGATTGAGGTGATTACAAGTCTTGTTTTTGTCTGTTTTACGTTCCACTGACACTAGCATTCCTGAGGGAGACTCCCTAAACCTGAAAATCTCAGCCCTTCCCCCGCGGGACCTCAGATCCCCCCACGCTCTTTACAGCCCCCCCCGGGGCAAGTTTACATTCTCTCAGTATCAGGTTACAATCCACTTTCAAAATGTAAATTTAATGCACAGCAATTTGTGTGTTTGTGTGTATAAATGCTACACAATACATGAGTGGTATTGAAGACAGATCACCTTATTGAAACCAAACTGAATTGTGAAATTTGTGTCACTGCGCAGCACAATATAACTTTCAATAAAGATCTACTCAGCTCTTAAATTCTGCTAAAAAACTTTAAGTCAAATTAAACTGAAATTTAATTCAATACCCAGTCCTAGAATAAATAATTCAATACAGATCCAATACAAGACTTGGCCTAAGTTAGAGTTAAAGTCATGGTATACAGTGCGTTTGTGCAGAAGTCTTTAAGAAGGTCGTGGCATTGTTGGTAACGCATTAAACTGCCAGTCAATGGCTGGTCTACTTATGCAGTCAAGTAGCGGCACAGATGGGAACTTTGAGGCAACGGCTCTAAGCAACAGTGGCAAACAGCTTGTGGTTTCAAAGGGAGGATATTTATATGGGTAAAGGCCACCAAAGCATAGCGAACTCACTCTCATTATGTGAGCTTTGCTAAATAATTACTTAGACAGCCTTGGGACATGGAAAGCGTCAACACTGAGTTTTCACATGATTGCCAGTCTCCTTGGTGCATCTTGCAGAAAGACCATGTCTATGCCAGCGTCCCGGGCCAGACAAGCATTTCAATTAGTATGCACATGAATCAGAGTACCACAGGAGATTGATTTTTCAGTCAAGACGTGGGAACCGAGGATGAAACAAAGTTACAACTCAGAGGATTGAAATCTAAGCTCTTTTAGATTATCAAAGATTATCAAACAACTGAGCTTTGTGAGAAAAGCTGTAAAGGGTGTCAGGATGAGACAGACTAAACCTTTCCCTGAACTGTGATTGTGCAGAAATAAAATTAACAGCAGATGCTGAGATGAGGAAGAAAACCGGAGCATCGCCGCCTGCAAAAACAGTAAGGCTGTGCTTTGCTAAAAATAACATTTGTCTCGCAAATTGACACTTTGTGAGATTTAAAAATGCTTCAGACTGGAGCGAGGAACCAGACAGCTGGATCTGAAGAGATCTAACATCCAACACGTACAATAAAATCTATTCAAATTCTAGTTTAAAATGCATGCGACAAGTTCTTTCTCAAATTTTTGTGTTCTAAGTTGAGTTTTATATCATTTAAATTTAGCCTACAAATTAATCTAATGACATATTTTCCGCTCATCTTGAATATTGTACACATTAAATATTGACTTTCAAAAAAAGTAATACATGTGTATATATATATATATATATATATATACACACACACACACACACACACACACACACACACACACACACAATAAAAAATACTCTTACGGATGTCATAAATTATTAATTCATAAATATCACTTTATGGTTTTCAGTTGATTGGGAGGGGTTGTACAATTACAACCTGAACTAACCTTACTTTGTCATTCAAAGTTAAAACTATCTTCTACTTTAAGATTTGACACCTGAATGTGTACAGGGATCCTATTATATAGTCTGCTGTTTTTCTGTTTTAGTTTCTGCATGATGGTTGCACCAAATGACTTTGGCAGACAAGTTTTGTACCACCTTTGTACCATTTTTTTTATGCTTCCCAAAATTATCAAAATGAATTTTGATTCAGAACTGATATGAAAAAAACATCATAAGAGGTGTATAAATTGTCTTTTTAAAATAAATATAAATTTAAAGAGCCATCCAAAAAAAAACCATGCCATGTCTTTGACTTGCACACATTTCAACTCAAAAAAGACCAAATTCTTGCGTGTCCTTGCAGATTTTCCCAGATGATAGCTGCTTTGAGGGAGTTTTGTGTTGGGTAAGCAGTCCGTTTATGATTGTTATGCTTTTTCCATTTCTGGCTCACATCAGACAGGAGCTGCCGTACGAGTCAATGTCAAACAAACACCTTTCACTTCCTCCATCGAGTACGGCGGAGATGATGCGTATCTAACAAGCATTTCAATCTCATGCTAATTCTTTCTAGGACTGCAACTTTGTCCGACACATTATGCCAACATCCTCCTTCCATTAAGAAAGCTTTCCATATTGAAGTTTCTGCTGCCATTTCTAAAATGTAATGTTTGGAAATGTTAGAAACTCTGACCTTGACGGCAAATCAGAGGCTTTTTATCGTGTTATCCGGGAATCTTCACACTTTTGAACACACATCTTTACACTTTCCTGAGTGTCAGTGGGGTGTGAGAGGCAGAAGCTCACACGTCATGAGAGGCTACAGAGACGCAGAGATCTAGAAAGATCCCGAGATAACGACAGAGAGAAACAGAGATGCTGACGAGGGAAGGATTTGCATAGAAGGTGAAACTGTCCATCTTAAAGCACAGGAGCGTTCACAAACGCTAATGAAAGCTTGATCTAGAGAACTCAGAGGAGCTTTAGTGGTCAGCACAAGAGGCATTGCAACTCACTCTGTGCATCACTTTCCAGTAAAAGACCATGATGTCTTGATAGATAAAAAGGACCGCAAAGTGAGCTTTTGTTTAACTGTACAGTATCTCATCTATAATTTCATTAGATATCATTCTCAACAGTATCTTAAACTATGCTTTGATTTTCCAAGACACTAGCTTGGAAGTCTGTTCCCATTACAAACTCAAATATTTTCAGCAAATTATAATACTCTAAAATCTAATGTTCTAAGCTCTTTAAATGACTCTAATAGCTCAATATCCATACAAAAAAAAAAGTTACGAAGGAGACATATCTTCACGTTATGCATAAAAAGGTTACAATACGCAAAAATTTACTTTAAAACAACAACAAAAAAAAAAAACCTTGAGCATTTTGGCCATTCGTGTTCATGACAACAATGTTTTGGGGGGGGGGGGGGGCTCAAATTGATATCATTATTGTGCATAAAATGAAATTGTGCAAAATACAGTGCTTTTAGCAGTTTTCGCATATCTGAATGAACGAAACACTTTTTTTGACTAACGCAAAGGGAAGTTTCCATTTTTTGGTACTCTGTTGTCTTATAAAAGTACCCTTATAGTCTAAACTAAGCATCCCTGACACTCACTCTCTTATACAGTGGCTACACAGACCCTTCCCGTGTCCCGTCTCTCTCTCTCGATCAATGCACCGCAGTGCGTCTGCATCTGTAATGGACAGACCTGCTGTTTCTCATCAGTAACAGGACGAAGGCTAAACGGAGCTGTCTGACCGCTCACTTTAACCAGAGCTGAGCCAAGCGCTTCACCAGATGCCGTGCTGTCTTTGACTCCACGCCACCAGATTTACTCTGATTAGTCATCAATAAACATCACGTGACCCATATTCCACAAGTGTCCATTCGCCTGGAGTCATAAATGCTTGGGAAATGTTATGTTTGGAATAAGATAATGATATTACACAACTCCTAGGAATATGCTGACCAGATCTGGTGGCCGTGCTGGACTTTCAAGCATGCAGTCTGGTCATTAGCAGGCCGAGTGTGGTTAAACACACTGACAGGGGAATCTGGTTAGATTAAAGGCAAAAAGCGACTTCAGAAAGGACTTAGCGGGAAGCAGCCTGTTGAGGAAGCATGATTAATGGTGATCTAAACACATGGGTGCATAATCAAATCCAAGCTCCATGCACCTCCACAAATACAGACCATGTCCCATTTTCCACAAGAGATGTTTGGAGTCAAAAGTGACTTAAGAAATTCTTAAAGAAATACCAAAAAGGAAAACTCTAGGTTACATATTTAAACCTTTAAATAATCAAAACTGGAGTGCAATGGGACTAAATGGAGATTAAATGGAGAATTAAGTCTGAGGAAAAACCTGTGCATTTCACCTCTGGAGTTTTAGAAGAAATCGCAATTATTTAACAAGACAAGAAATGTTGCCATTAAAAGTATCATTGTAAACTCGAATTTTCTATGTTCTCATTCCTTTTACGGCTGCTTTAGCCTACATGCTTGCTTTTTAATGAAGTTGTAACATAAAGGAGATGTTGAATTTCTCAGCTGTTTCTCTAGATCGAAATGAGATTAAATGGAGAGCAAAGGGAGATTTTTGCTCAAATTAACTGTTCAGATTTTGCTCCTGAGAAAAAGACTTCAATAATCTCAGAGTTTCAAAGGAAATCTCATCAGTGCCTCAAACTGAGCTCAGATGTTCTAAAACACCAAAGTCTCGTTACGATTTCTCTTCAGATTCTTGTTTTATGCCTTAAAATCACTTATATAGCTCCTTTATATGCTTACTCTAGTCAATTTGGTTATTTCTCCTAAAGAAGTTGAGAACAAAACGAAGATGTTTAATTATCTCAGCGGTTTCTCTAGACCAAAATGACATTAAATGGAGATGAAAGAAATCCTTTGTGTGTGTGTGTGTGTGTGTGTGCGCGTGTGTGAACTGCTCAGGTGTTACTTCAGAGAAAATTACCCAATCTCAAATGTTTCTAGACTTCCAGAAGAAATCTCAAATTGTGCTCAGACCAAATCTGCAAACAAACATCTCATTACAAACTCGTATTTCTTATAAAGACCTAACAAGTCTATCCTCATTCATTTCATATCTCCAATCTGAGTTTGTTTCTAGAAATTTTGGGAGATGTTTAAACAAACTACAAGGTTAAACCTTCACTGAGTTTCCTCGGCGATTAAAGATCCCCCTGTGAGCAGTAAAGTCTTCCTGTAGATGAAAATGACTTTGACCCGCGCACTAACAGACGCTAACAGGTTGATTTCCAGCTGCGAGAGAACATGTCTTACCTCATTAAACACACAGCTCCTCCAGACTTCGACTGTAGCTCCACACAGAGCAGAAACACCCTGTAGTTCCTCCGAGACGGTCTCAGCTCTGCAGTGAATGAGACACAGATGTGTGGGTCCTGTGTAAGCGTGAACAGCTCTCTCTCTCTCTCTCTCTCTCTCTCTCTCTCTGAAGTCTGATGACATAGCGAGGCCCCGCCCACATCTCCAGGTAGGAGGAGTGTCTTGTTTTGTTTTCTGCAGTTTCTGTCCCTCACCATCAACACCCATGTAGAAGGGTTCCAGACCAGTTTTAGATTGTTTTTATACAGAGCTAATTAGAATTGTTAACTTTGCTAACACAAACCTAATTCTAACAGAAAAAAAAATATGATTTACTATTGAAAATACATTATCTGCGCAAAATATTTTTGCAAATAAACACAACCTACTTAATAAATACAATCATATGAGTCTTATCATCATCACAACATCAGATTTTTCTGGACACCAGTTTAAAACATCAAACATCTTGTTGTAAACTAAACTTCATTCGAAACATTCCTTAGTTACTTTATATATATATACTGTATTTTTTTCCCTTTTTAACATAATTGTTGAAAATTTTGATTTCATATTTAATAATCTGACTTCTAGCATAAAATAATGTCAATATGCAAATAAATAAATATTCTCCATTAATTAATTAATTATACAAAATATGTCAATTTTAAAGCTATCTATCTATCTATCCATCTATCTATCTATCTATCTATCTATCCATCTATCTATCTATCTATCTATCTATCCATCTATCTATACTGTAAAAAATAAAAAGTTGAGAAAACTCAAAAACCTCCTGAAGCTGGTTGCCTTAAACTATTAAGTTTTCTGAACTTTTGTTGACTTGGACATGCTTTCATGGAATTTAACTAGCATTGCATTCAAAGCCCCTTCAAAACACACACAAAAAAAATTGCAAAAACAATAAAATAAATAAATAAATGCGTGAGTTTTTAAATACAATTTACAAATGCATTTACAGATACAAAATGTTTGTATTCTTGTTGAGATAATATTGTTCTGATTCTGAAGAACTGATCTTGATGTGTGTTTGGTGTGAGTGTGTGTGTAACCAGATGCTTGCGACAGAAGTCACATGTTCAGCCCTTCAAACAGATCTGCGTCTCTTTCAGGGGCTCGGAGGAAAGTTTTATTGCCCACAGATCGGGAAATTTCATGAATGTCTCGGTTTTGTTTCGGATGTTTCCACTAAAATACTTTAGAAGCAATAAAAAGAGACTTACATCTGCATTTGATCTGGATTTAATCTCACTGGTGTCTAGGAGAATCAGCTGAGATCTCATCTGTGATGCTTTTTTTCTGTTGGTAATGATGTGCTGTTGTTGAAACACTGAAACCGGACCATCAGCTTCCCATAGAAACCAAACATCACAGCAAAAACTCAAATGGACAAACAGCTCCATCACAAAGCATGATGGTTATGTGGGTGAATCTATTGAAAACATGCCTGTGTCATATTTCAACACAAAAACAAACAAAAGAAAAATTAATTAAATTGTGCATAAAGAAAACCAAAGTAAGCGTAAAGATTTATTTTTTAAATACAAATATATTGTTTAAAATGAATACAAAAAAATAATACGAGGCAAACAAACAATTACATGCTTGTTTACATCATCAAAAATCTAATAAAAAAATAATAAACAATTTTTATATATAATTTTCTGTATGTTTGTATTTACATATTTGGTTATTCATAAAATTAAAGGCAGTTCCAAATACTGATATATAAATATAGCATGATGAAAGCACCATATATAAAGTTTAGTGTATAATCAGTTTTGTACATTGTGTTAATGGAAATTTGGGAAATGTGATTTACTTTCAGAAAAACTTACTTCAAAAGGTAAGCAAACAAGTACATAAATATGCATTATTCATAAAAAAAAAACAATGTCCTGTTGTGTGTCTTTTCAATGTAACCTATATATAGACATGGTTGTGAAATTCAACCAACAGCTATTAAAGTAGATGTGAACATCTGTTATCTATATCTCTACACAGCACTATCACGATGACTACATAATGAGTGAGTGAGTAATGGCCTGATTTCTGTCAGATTGTGGTCCACACAACACACACAAACATGTACACACAGCAAAACCAGCAGTCAATTATTAATGCGTCCTCTCACTTCGAATGCCATCAAGCGCAAAACAATCACCTTCTGCACCAATGATTTATTACATAACAGCAGCGGCCCATGAACAACACGCTCAGTTCACGCCATAAATAATACCTTCTGTAATTTAGTGAAGAGTGAATGAGGCAGGTTTGATCTCCGACTGGCCAACAGTAGGGGATTGAGGTGATTACAAGTCTTGTTTTTGTCTGTTTTACGTTCCACTGACACTAGCATTCCTGAGGGAGACTCCCTAAACCTGAAAATCTCAGCCCTTCCCCCGCGGGACCTCAGATCCCCCCACGCTCTTTACAGCCCCCCCCCGGGGCAAGTTTACATTCTCTCAGTATCAGGTTACAATCCACTTTCAAAATGTAAATTTAATGCACAGCAATTTGTGTGTTTGTGTGTATAAATGCTACACAATACATGAGTGGTATTGGACTCTATATTGCCACCTACTGGTGTGGATTTAGTACCACCCTGGTGTTTATCAAACAATGGCATTACTCGCTACTTGACTTCCATAGTATGATGCATTATTGGAGAAATTTACAAGCTACACTAAGAAATGCTGGGTTGAGCCTATTGGATCATTATAATGGGTTATTGTTTTATATTTTTACCCAGGTGCTGGCTAAATTTGAACACTGGGTCATTTTTTTTCGACCTAACCGTTGAGTAGAGCCGGTCTCTGACGAAACAACCCAGCAGTTACAGAGTTAAAGTCAAGGCTTTTTGCATCCTCTACAGGAGAGGAAGCAAAATAAAGCAAAATAAAGGTTTGTATACATTTTATTTAATTTATAAAGTCTTTAATGTGGTGTAAATTATTATTATTTTACGCAACGCAACTTAAGAATGCAATGTCAGTTAGCTGCGTCCGCAGCGGTCGTTTCGCATGATGGAAACACCTTTTGCCTTTCATAACATAAATGGATTTTAGTAGCTATATTACTGAATTTAATTTAATTTGATGTTAAAATATGTTCTATAATCTCAGTAATAAGGCAGCATGATATTGGATTTTTAGATTTTCTGCGATATATTGCAATATGAACAAAAATAGGCGATAGGTAAAATATAGGCGCATTTCCATTAACCTTTAAATTGCGCAAACTGAAATTGCGAATTGAAAATAAGCCTAATGGAAATGCGTCAATTTCGCTAAAACGTACATATATCGCAAAAATAAATTTACGCTTGCTTGAGGTGGTTTTTCAGGCAATACGGAAAAGGAATAATCAGCAAAACTGCAAGGGAAATGTTTTAATTTATTTTTTTATCCCATTAATAGGTCACATGGCATACGTAAAAAGTCATATGATCATTCCTCAATGTACAATAACCACCAAGAAACACTTTATATTTGGCTGCTCTCAAGTGTTAGGGGCTTTTCCTGCCATTAATGCCTAGACTATTTACACTGCACATGTCTGCAGCATGTAGCGGCTCTGAAACCCCACCAGAGTTTTTACAAAGCTCATCAGTCTGAAAAGTGAGGTGTACTCTGATTGGCCAGCTATCCAATGTGTTGTGATTGGCTGAATACGTCATGCATGTGATGGAAATGTTATGTCCCTCACCAGTGGGCTACTTTAACACTGTTGCCACGGGTTGTTTTTCATGTCGGCGGCCCGTGGTTGAAGCGACCCCAATAATGTGATATTTAAACCCTGGAATGCGACTTTTATCAGGGGAACCCCACCAATAAATGTGTATGTTACCCGCCAGAATGTGGTTTCTACCGGAAAAGTTCTACCCCTGAAAAGTGACTGGGCTAGTTTTGGGTAGTTTTGAGTAGCAGTTGGGCGGGTTGTGCTGAGAAAACCTGGCAACCCTGCCCCTCACCATACTGTGGTGTCGTGTCCCAGCATGACGGGACAAAAACAATAAAAACCCATTACAAACTAGGCATTTGTTGCATCCAGTGGGGACATAATTACTGATTTTAATGACTTATACTGTCTTTTTACATGTTGCGTATCGCATGAAACATACAGCGTCTCCACAACATGGGGCTGGGGGCAACAGCGAGCATAAAAGTTGTGCCTTCTTTCTTGTGTGAACATTTGGGTGGCGTTGTGCAAATCTTACCACATTGTGATGTAGACACTTTAGGAGGGTGTTGTTGACTCTTAAATTTGATAAAGAATATCTCTTTGGATTTGAGACTTTAGTCCTTGCAAATGTACAGATCTTCTTCATGCACCAAGAGCTTGTAATACGGCAAAGACAAAGGAAAAATTTTAATCGCATCATATGACCCCTTTAATATAATGGCTAGTGTAGCCAAAATCCATTGCCATGACTTATTACGAGAGGTAAAAATTAATATCTAGTCGTATAACATCAGTTAATGAAAACACAGTCAATTCGCAATACTTTTTGATAGACATTTAATAAATATCGCGAAAGTTTTGTGCAAATTTGTAATGGAGAAGCGCCTAATGATGGGGGTGATTTTGTAGGTGAGTAAATCAACATAGAAGATAAGTAAACTACAAGCATATATAAATATAATAGAACATACTTAGAAATTAAATAAACAGTGCTTTATATTTTTCTGGTAAGTCTAACAGTATTCAGGTAAGCCTACAGAATTTGAATAATTAAATGTAAAATAACACTGCTTAGTCTACAATATATAAATTAAATCTCATAAATCTGTGTTAAAGCTACAACTCTTGTTGTTTGATTAACATTCCTGACACAGAAAGCAACAGAAACATTAAACTGCTGTGAACCAATATACTATGACATATTTGACGGTCTTTTCAGCCCCCCTTGATTTTTTCGTAATGTAGAGAGGCAGGTTGCGAAGACCAAGTAAACCACTGGGCAGAAAGTGTGTAAATTTAAGAAAAAAGATCAGATTGGGGGATTTAAACTCTTGTACTCTGGCAACCGTAACCAAGCATGTAGAGGGCTGTTACTAATGCAAGAAAATACAAATGACAAATTAAATTGAACTCTTCAGGATAAATAACCAGCAGTTAAATATCGCTGATGATGAAGTCATCGTGGAGTGCTACCTGAACTGGCTAAATAATGGCATTATTGTCCTTGAGAGCTGCTTCACAGCAGAATTTAAACTACTATTGTCTCCATAGTTGAGTTTTCATAATTGATTCAGTGATTTTCCAGTTTACAATTTATCATTTTAAACAGATTAGCCAAAGTTTTGCTGTAAGACTTAAAGTGGGAAAAATAAACGCACCTTTAAAGGCAAAAAACCCAACAACTTCAAAGTCATCCACTTTTATAGACATCAGAAAGCATGCCTGATAACCGCATGACCTACTTTATGAGGGAACACAAATGAACCTTGAAGGGATTGGCCTGAATAGGAACGTGACTGCTTCCTTACCTCATTTACCTAGTCATTGTATTTCCATTGGCAAACAAAGCCATTCGGCGTATTGTAAAAGAATAAATACTCAATCATAAAGAAAGGACACCCAGCAGTTAAACTTGTTTCAACATAAAACGAACAGTGAACAGATGCGACTCATTAGTCTCCCCAAACAGAGTTCCTGATTCGTGCAGGAGAAGTTTTCAAAGCGCAGGTGCACTTTAAAGAATCCAGTGACACTCCAGTGAAAATGCATGTATGGGTAGAGTTGACTAGGTTTGAAACAGACTGATTTACTCACAAAGCCTGCCCATAAGATGCTCCGCTTTGCCATCAAGTGCAGGATGAAGTGAAAGAAGGAACAAAACAAGGTAGCGCTGCTTGATTGTTGTTTATAGGCAGCGCAGTTAAATATAGCCAGACTCTGTCATTAGGGTCAACACGTGATGACAGAACTCTTTGTCGTTTGCTGGGATTTGTGTGCAGTGCAACTTACACTGCTCATTTTGCTGTTAAACTCCCATAACTCAATATAGCACAGCCGCAAATCACATTGTCAACAATGAAAGTTTTCTTCTTTCTTCTTAGGCTCGAGACAATTCAGTACAGCTTGAGTTTCAGGTGAAGCGAAATATATTCAGCAGCATCTAAGATTTTAAATAAACATTCAGCGCTCAATAAAAGATTAGCTTGTGCCAAAAACACAAAGGTTTATAATAGCCAGAAGAAAGCAGACTCAGAAAAGCAATAAAGATCTGAATGTGATCTTACATGCCACTATTTAGGTCATTTTCTCAAAGCAAAGTTGACAAAACTGTTACACATTATTTATAATTCTGATGATTTTCTAGAAAAAGTGTCTATTCAAAATGAGAAAATGTTGATTCATTCTCTCTGGAAAGAAATACATGGGCAGGAGTTTTGTGATTCTGTTCTGCTCAGCTAATTTAATTGCTGATGACTGTTTTTCTAAAAACAATGATTGCTAACAGGAAACAAAGTGGGAGTGAGAAAGGAGACAAAATTACCTAACTGTAGCCTACCCCTAATAAATGTGATCCAGGTCAACTCCCCTAAGAGCAATGATAACACAACTAACTAGCTGGAGATCTGCGTAAGACAGCACACAATATATCAAGATCTCATCTCAAGAGAGAAGTGAACAAATTCAGAGGGGCGGTTCTGGGTGGGACGGGTGTTTTTCTCTCGGTCAGAAAGGCTTTCAAAAGCACAGGAGGAGGGGTATGAAGAAAACCACCTGAGGGTCACGGGGCACGAGAAACAACAGCCATGTGAACTCATCCTTCAAAGGCCCCCGGCACCTCCGTCTGACAGACATCCAAACACAGAGAACAATGACACTTTCAAAACATTCATCACTTTCATCCTTCATCGCAGACGCACAGAAAGATCTTCTTGTTCCATTTCACAGGAATTAGTCTTGTTAATTCATTTGTGGAGCCTGATAACCAAATGTCATAACAATTGCAGAACATCCTACAGATGTTAATGGATGAGAGCCAGCAGATCTTCAGTATGAATGAGGCTTTGTTAGGCTTCAGGAGCGTGGTAGGTGGTGCAGAGACGACGATAATAAAGCAGGTTTGTGTAAATAACAGTAGGGAATCATTCCTGAGGGCAGCAGGTCAAGACGAATTTCAGGACTGTTCAAGCAACTATTAATGACACACTGTCATTCAACAAGCACTTACATCCTCCGCAATATACAAAAGAGCGATTATAATATACTGTACATGTACAATGTACAATCATTTCTTTTTTATTGGATGCGCTTTTTATTAAACGTCTGATGGACCGATGCAGAGCAACTTCTGCTGAGTGACATCAAACAGCTTGAAAGATCAAAGACAATTTTTAATATAACTCTTGACTGGATTCACATGAAAGAAGAAAGTCATATACACTTACTTCAAGGTGAGTAATTTATGGGCTAATTTTCATGTTTGGGTGAACTAACCCTTTAAAAATGTATATATATGCACTTCCTTTAAAATTATATATACACACACACACCTGCCTGGCACTTTGTGAAAAGGTAATTTCCCCTAAATCTAATAATTGGTTGTGCCACACTTTGCAGCAACAACTGCAATCAAGTGTTTGTGGTAACTGCCAATGAGTCTTTCACATCACTGTGGAAATTGTAGTGAGATTGTGTTAGCAGAATTTATTTTCATATTCCACTTGGTTTGATATTCTGTATCTAATGCATTGAAATTCATCAATTTTGGAGGCAACAATTGAACATGAACTAAAAAAACTGAGAAAAAAACCTTGTAAAAACGCTAAACTACCATAATTTCTCATTCAAAGCTCCAATAAACACAAAAACTCTTCAGAGAAGCACATTCAATTGCTTTACAGCACATTTCTTCAATTCACCTATTCTCCCTGAAGAGCACCTGACTCACATTACAATGGTATCACAAAAATGCACTAATTACCATGAACAAGCACACCTCAAGATGAGTAAATTAATGGAACAGAACAATTAAAAATCAAGCTAAATTTTTTTTTCAAACTGTCTTGCAAATCCAACTTTTTTTTTACACCCCACAAGTTTGCATGAACTCCAAAAAAAAAACCAAGCCCTGTATGCCAATAATACAGGTTACTCACCTGAAATGCTATCTTTAGAAAGGGCAAGACTCGCCTGAGCGCGAGAGACAGTCGATGGCACCTGATTCTGTACGTGAGAGTCCGTGTGAAACATTAGGAGACGATCTGAAGTGTAGCCACCATTATGTTACCCAGGAAACCGATGCTCTTTCAAAGCAGCCGACCAATGGCGAGGCACCTCGATTGTGCTGGGACAGAAGTCACATGACCAGGGTTTGAGCAGCACACAAAATGAGTGCATGGGGCTGGGGTGGGCAGGAGTGGTTGGGACGTTTGGGGGAGGAATGGACGCTTGAAAGAGTCACAAAAGAAATCAAATGGCAAGCGATGCCTCCATGGTGAAGCCCCAACTTTATGCTTGTTTACGGGGCCGCTCGTTCAGCAAGCAAATCCAGTGACCTTTAACAATCACTGAGAATCTGTAAAAACACATTCCTTCTCTATTGAGATTAAAAATGCACTTTAGGATCATAAAGATGTAAAAACATTCCCTACAACCATTAAACTGCTCTTGTTAAATTGTGTTTACTGGAAGAAAAAGGTAGATAATGTTTCTGCACACCACATGACTGTAATTTGACAAACTAAACAACAACAAACCTGCTTCATGGCTTATTTTCTTAAATTATGATACATTCTAAAACTACTTAGGGGTCTTTCACACAGAAAACATTTTTGTATTTCCTTCTAAACTGTCCTTTTTAATGCAGTAATCAAAGATTATGTTTTATTAATTTAAAGGGTAGATCCCAACATATTGCTCTCATGGTAAATATAAAGTGGAAGCATAACTTGGGAGGAATAAGCCTGTGTGTGTGTGTGTGTGTGTGTGTGTGTGTGTGTGTGTGTGTGTGTGTGTGTGTGTGTGGGTGTGTGTGATTTGAAGCGGTGTCTGTGAAGGAGTATGCGATATCTCCAGATGGTACATAAGCACGTTTTGTTCTCGATCCATCCAGCAGCTGGACAGATGAGTCACTGTGAAGAGCTTTTGCAAGAGGGAGAGGCCTGACGCTATTTGATTCCCACGACGGCCAAAAACTAGCCCACATCATCCAGAAAGAACACGGTCAATCACGTTTGGGGACGAGGGAGTACGAGGAATTCATCATGGAAATTACGAAACACTGTTATGAATGGAATTGCAGTGATACTTTATAAATGACTTACAGAGATTTGGAGAAATGTAGCATTGCATCACCTGTTCACTAATAGATCCTCTGCAGTGAATGGGTGCTGTCATAATGAGAGTCCAAACAGCTGATAAAAACATCACAATAATACACAAGCAGTCCACAGCACTCCAGTCCATCAGTTAATGATTTGTGAAGAGAAAAGCTGTGTTTTTGTAAGGAACAAATCCATCATCAATGTGTTTCCAATGGCTCGTCAATAAGGACTGTCCGATGGCCCGGGAACAGTTGACGAATTTGCTGCGTCGTTACTAAGTTTTTCATTTGCACAAGTTTTTAAGCCTTGCTAATTAAAATAATTCAAAGCAATTTAAAAGCATTCAAAGAAGTCGTGAAAGATAAATACATTCAGTATTGGCACGCTATGTTCTATGTGCAAAAGTATGTCAAAAATACCAATTTTGGCGAGTAACTTTGTAGTTTTAACAATTATTAATCTATATTTAATTTAACGTAGTGCAAATGCACCTACAGGTCGACTGGACGTTTTTGTTTTATTTCAACTGATTGCTATTCGGGGCACACACAAACTGCATTGCAATAATTTTTCAAATTTTTATGTGAAAAATTACGAAAAAATACATTTTCTTTTCATCATGCCTCTCCATAATGTATTTAAAGTAGTGTTTTTAAGCGCTGTTTTGTTTATAGTGGTAACCAAGGAACATTACTGCTGCTCCATAAGCGCCACCTGCTGGCAGACAATGAATTTGCATTTTCATTCAGCCTGTCTGATGTTTTTCCTATATGGTTTCATTTGTATTTTTGTGCTATATATTCAGTTATGCTGTTGTTTGTAATTTATACATTTGTTCTTATTTGCTGACTGTTCACTTGTCTTTAATAATATTTAAACATTATATTTGTTAAGCTAGTAGGTTTTGCTGTAGTATCGAAATTGGAGAATTGAAAGTTTAATTGGTATGTAAAAGTTTGGTGTCAAGCTCATTTATTACATTTGTTTTGCAAGGCAAGTAAAAATTTGAACCACTGGTCTGACCGGGTCAAGTCCTGAAAAATCTCACTACTAAAATACAAGTCCATAATCCATAATAATGCTTCCTCCAGTGAAAAAGTCCATCTCCTGTTGTCTTCTCGCATTAAAATCCACCAACATATTTGTTTAGTATGGAGCCCCGCACATGGCATGCAGCGAAAAAAAGTTAGCTAAATCGTGTGCACGAGTTACTATTCTGTTCCCTCGATTTCTAAATTGCGTGCACAATTTATCAAATAGAAGAAACAAAATAGTAATCATGTGCTTTATTTAGTACATTGAAGGAACGAATTAGTAAGAAATTAGTAAATCATGAGCACATGAGATCTTGCATGTCATGTGCAGGGCTCTGTAGTTTAGAGATGTTTTGGCTTGTAAATGGTGCTTGATCTGTGCATATTTCTCTCCTGATTCAGATTAGATTACTTTTAACTAAAGAAAGCAGTACTATGGATTACAGCTTCGTATTTTAGCCAGAAGCAATGGTTTGAAGTTAAAACATCATAATGATAAATTTGTTTCCTACAAACATGCAGCTTTTTGCTTCACAGGATGTTGATTGACTGGAGTGCTGTGGTTTATTTGTGTATTATTGGGATGTTTTTATCAGCTGTTTGGACTCTCATTCTGACGTCACCCATTCACTGCAGAGGATGCATTGGTGAGCAAGTGATGCAATGCTACATTTCTTCAAATCTGATGAAGAAACAAACTCATCTACATCTTGGATGGCCTGAGGGTGGAGTACAATTTCAGGAAACTTTAATTTTTGGATGAACTCTTCCTTTAAAGATGCACTCACATTAGCATAATTTCAGCAAAATTTCGCATTGTCTATTGTCAGTGTAGCGATGTATGAAGCAAGTCACTTGTCTGTCATGATGACTTTGCATGACCAAATGAACTCACTGCAAAATATTTTGCCCTCACTCAAAACTCCTGTTCATCTGTATACCTGTTGAAACAACTGAAAAAATAACACAACCTCAAGGCTATGTTTGGAATAGCATATTAATTGTAGCATTTCTGCAGTATGTAAATTGTACACAGTATGTGAATTTCCTGTATACACCTGTTTGTAACCACAACACAGCATGGAATGAAATGCTACAAGAAGAAATGCTGTTTATATTAGTCTCTACTGACATCTATTGGTGTGGATGCATCATCATGAAAAACGAAAAGTGTTCAATGAACAACTGTCAAAACACCGTTTGTAGAATATGTCACCGTAAGCTTAAGTGTTGAAGAGACAAAAACACTATCATCCAGCTGGTGACCAGCACAAGGGGAACACACTTATGTAGACCAGCTTTTTCTAGACCAAACTTACCTCAGTGTATAACATATGTGTCAAAATGACTACTGTCTGTCATCTATCATCTAATCAGTCTACTTCTAATGTCTGCACATCTGACCTGACACAGAGCATCCCATCACAGCTCCAGCATGAGTGATGGTCATCTGAACTCAGTTATACTGGTAACATATAAGGCATCTCTGTTCTTTTGAATCCTTTTGGAATCATTTTAAAGACTCAGTGGTTAAAGATTGAGGGATTTAATTTACCTCAGTGAACAAACTTTAGTCAGCAAGCACTTCCACGTCGACTGTGTTCATCTCTCTGCTGTAAAAACACTGACAAGGAGCAGCATGCATTCTCAAATATAAAGAGCTGGCTCAACAACAACAACTGTGGGGCAGCTGTGGCTTAATGGTTAGAGACCTGGAGCAAGGCACTGAACCCCCAGTTGCTCTCCGGGCGCTGGACATATAGCTGCTCCAGGTGTGTGTTCACTGTGTGTGTGTGTGTGTGTTCTCTGCTGTGTGTGTGCACTTGGATGGGTTAAATGCAGAGCACCAATTCTGATTTGGGTTACCACACTTGGCAAATGTCACAACTTTCACTTTCACCAAATAATTGGCTACATTGAGGACCTAATAATTATGAATAAATATAATATTCAAGTGATTTCATGACAGCAGAAAGCAGTGGCGTGAACTTGTCAAGGCAATCATACATCGCTGTTGATTTCCCTTTAGTACGCGCTGAAGCAGCAAATATGTACTGAAGTTTATTTAGGATTTCTGCAATAAAACACAATGTAAGGCAGAATTTTCTAAGTCAAGCAATCCTTGCTGTCATTAACACATACAGTATGGGAAGTCATGGCCTAATGGTTAGAGAGTCGGACTCCCAATCGAAGGGTTGTGAGTTCGAGTCTCGGGCTGGCAGGAATTGTGGGTGGGGGGAGTGCATGTACAGTTCTCTCTCCACCTTCAATACCACGACTTAGGTGCCCTTGAGCAAGGCATCGAACCCCCAACTGCTCCCCGGGCGCCGCAGCATAAATGGCTGCCCACTGCTCCGGGTGTGTGTTCACAGTGTGTGTGTGTGTGTGTGTGTGTGTGTGTGTGTCTGTTCACTGCTCTGTGTGTGCACTTCGAATGGGTTAAATGCAGAGCACGAATTCTGAGTATGGGTCACCATACTTGGCTGAATGTCACTTCACTTTCAGTATGTCTGTTTAATCCTTTTTTAAATTGAGCAAAAGTACATTGAAATGGGGGCAGATTAGAAAATATGTTTGTAATGTAGCTACTAGATGCTTGTATAGCACTATTTATAAATATAAACAGGGCTGTGTTCCCTAGTTACTGACAACACACACAGGGAGAGAGAGAGAGAGAGACTGAGAGAGAGAGAGAGAGAGACTGAGAGAGAGAGAGAGAGAGAGAGAGACTGAGAGAGAGAGAGACAGAGACAGAGGGAGAGAGGCTTAAGATGACTTTATTATTACATTAAATTTTTCCAAATACCAGATTTCTTATCTGATCATATAATGCAAAAAAATCACCAAAATAAATATACAATAAAAAATATACAAATATAACATTTATACTTCAAACATCTTTAAAATTTGAAAAGCCTGCCTCCCTGCAGGCTCCAGGCAATGCTCTCTGCACCTCCTCTAGCACCTGCTGCAGAAGACGGAGAGATCGTCTTCCATCCGTTGAGGTCTCTCAGGTCTCCTATTCTCTTGAGTCCAGCTCTCGCCAGGCAGTTCATCAAGCTCCCCGATGACAGAGTTCTTGTTTGTATCAGTGGGTTATAAAACGTACTTGGTTACTAAACGTAACCTCGGTTCTCTCTAGAAGAGCGAACGAGTACTGCGTCTTAGCTAAGACGCTACGGGAAAAGTCTCTTTTCACGAAATACTGAAGCAAAAAATTATCCTTAATTTTGTATTTTTGTAAAGCGCATTTGCAGCAGTACACAGCCATAGGCGAGACGGCTCGTTCGCTCATTGGCTTGTTCTGCGGCAACTGCACAGCCTATCGAGCGCGGGCTGATGCAACATCAGACCAATAAGGGCGCTTCGCGCCCTTCTTGCCACTTCCCGCCGAAACGGGTGTGGCCCAACCTATAAAAGGAGCTCGAAAAGGCTGACTCACCTGATTTATTTCATCGCCGAAGCGAACCAGAGTGAATCGTGCGCACGGCAGAGAACGCAGTACTCGTTCGCTCTTCTAGAGAGAACCGAGGTTACGTTTAGTAACCGAGTACGTTCTCTTACGAGAGCTCTCTCGTACTGCGTCTTAGCTAAGACGCTACGGGAACCCAATGTAAAACGCCGTGCGCGCAGGGATCACACACCAATAAACCTGAAGCAACGCCCAGGATTTACAGTGCACAGTCACCTGAGGGACTCACAGAGAGTCCAGGACAGAAAAGGGAAAAAGCCCTCCGTCCCATATCTAGCAGCATCCGTAGATGCGGCAATATGACGTCACACAGCCGAGGCAAGGCCTGACCAATGTGGCAATGCGGGTCTTACGCAATACTGCCCATATAACAGTCGGCAGCGCATAGCGCTCGTGAACTCAGAATTCCCCTTAGGGCCCTGATTCGCCTATACCGACAGCAGCCTTGCTTGCAAGGTGGGAACCTCCAGGTTATAGAACCTGATAAATGTAGACGGCGAGGCCCAACCTGCTGCCATACATATATCCTGCAAGGAGATCCCAGTAGACCACGCCCACGGCGAGGCGATGCCTCTTGTGGAGTGTGCTCTGACGCCCAACGGGCACTGAAGGCCCCTGGAAGCGTAAGCTAACGCTATGGCGTCAACTATCCATCTGGATAGAGTCTGTCTCGAAACAGCCATTCCCTTGGAACGCCCACCGAACGAGACAAATAGCTGCTCCGTCTGCCGAAAGGCAGCAGAGCGAGACACATAAGCTCTTAAAACCCTGACAGGGCAAAGAAGACTCGAGTCTCCATCCTCCCCTGACACCGGCAGGGCAGACAGGGCAATAACCTGAGCCCGAAACGGTGTGTTGAGGGATTTCGGCACATAACCGTGCCTAGGTTTGAGTATGACTCTTGAGTCATTGGGCCCAAACTCCAAGCACGACTGGCTCACCGAGAGCGCGTGCAAATCACCCACACGCTTCACAGAAGCGAGAGCCAACAAGAATACTGTCTTGAACGACAGATGCTGAAGGCTAATCGATTGGATAGGCTTGAAAGGGGGACCTTTCAAGGCCTCCAAAACCGCCGCGAGGTCCCACATAGGGACTGACGGAGGTCTGGGAGGATTCAGCCTCCTAGCTCCTCTGAGGAACCGGATGACTAAATCATTCCTTCCTATTGACTGACCGGACGCCGTTTCAGAAAACGCCGCGATGGCAGCCACATAAACTTTGAGCGTGAATGGGGCTCTGCCCTTATCCAACAGCTCCTGAAGGAAGGAGAGGACCTCCGTCACCTCACAACTAAGGGGTGAATAACCTCGAGCTGTGCACCAGCTGGAGAACACCGACCACTTCGAGGCATACAGACGTCGTGTCGACGGAGCTCTAGCCTGAGTGATGGTATTTAGCACTCCCACTGCGAGATCAGCGGGTAACCATTGAGTGCCCATACATAGAGGGACCACAACTCCGGTTGAGGGTGCCAAATCGAGCCCCTGGCCTGCGAGAGGAGGTCTCTCCTCAACGGTACCGGCCACGGGGCGACATCTGCTAACTGCATCAAATCTGGGAACCATGGTTGGTTCTTCCAAAGAGGTGCTACAAGCAGTATTGAACATCTCGTTTCTCTCACCCGTTCTATCACCTGCGGAAGGAGGGAGACGGGAGGGAACGCATAAAGCGGGCAGCACGGCCATCTCCGTGACAGCGCGCTTTCGTTCTTGGAAAAGAACGCGGGGCAGTGAGCGTTTTCGTGGGACACAAAGAGGTCCACCTCCGCCATGCCAAATCTCTCCCACAACAGCCGGACTGTTTGCGGGTGTAGAGACCATTCGCCCGTAGGAACATTGCCTCTGGACAGCTTGTCTGGACCCAGATTCTGCAGTCCAGGCACATGCACTGCTCTCAGCGAGCGCACGTTGCGCTTAGCCCAAATCAGGAGGCGTTCCGTCAGCCTGCACAGGTTTCGGGACCCGAGACCGACCTGGCGATTTATGTAGGACACCACGGACATGTTGTCCGAACGGACTATGACGTGGTGATCCTTGATATGGGGACAAAAGTGCGTCAGCGCGTTCTCCACTGCCAGCATTTCCAGGCAGTTGATATGATGGAGCTTTTCCCGTTCTGACCATAGGCCAAAGGACGGTCTGCCTTCGAGCAGCGCTCCCCATCCCGAAGTGGAGGTGTCCGTCGACACCATTTTCACACTCGGGGAAGTCCCCAGGCTTACACCTGATCGGTACCAGCCGTTCGCTGTCCAAGGTGCTAGAGCCGCAACACAGCTCTGATCGACCTTGAAATGCAGCCGGCCAGACGCCCACGCTCTGCGCGGCACCCGAGCCTTCAGCCAGAACTGCAGGGGGCGCATGCGGAGCAGGCCCAGCCGCAGAACCGGAGATGCTGAGGCCATGAAACCCAGCATCTTTTGACAGTGTTTGAGCGCCACAGTCGCGCCACAGCGGAAAGAACTCGCTGCACGCTGAATGCCCATCGCGCGCTGTGGTGACAGCCGCGCCGTCATGGAACACGAGTTCAGAACTATACCCAGAAACAGGATCATCTGACTGGGGTTCGGCGAACTCTTCACCCAATTGACACTGAGGCCGAGCTTCTCGAGGTGATCGAGTAAAACGGCTCTGTGGTCCATGAGCTCCGCTCATGATCGGGCCAGAACCAGCCAGTCGTCCAAATAATTCAGCACTCGTGTGCCTCTGAGTCTAAGAGGAGCGAGCGCTGCATCCATGCACCTCGTAAACGTACGAGGAGCTACGGACAAGCCGAATGGCAGGACTGCAAACTGGTATTCCTGGCCCTCGAAGGCGAATCTCAAATATCGCCTGTGGTTTGACGCTATCTGTATTTGAAAATACGCGTCCTTCAGATCTATTGACATGAACCAGTCCCCTCTGCGAATCTGCGCGAGGAGCTTCCTGGTCGTGAGCATTTTGAAACTGCGTTTCATCAATGCCTGTTCAGCTGTCTTAGATCCAGTATGGGCCGGAGACCCCCGTCTCTCTTGGGCACCAGAAAGTATCTGCTGTACAGCCCCCCCTCGCTTTGAGACACAGGCTCTACAGCCCCTTTGCTCAACAGTTTTGATATTTCGGTCCGAAGTATGTGTGCTACTTCTGTTTTGACCGTAGTTTCGACGCGCGCTGAAAAGCACGGTGGGCGTCGAGAAAACTGTAGTGAGTAGCCTCTCTTTATAATGCCTAGCACCCAATCCGAAACCCCTGGAAGCACTGACCATGCATCTGCATGAATGGCTAAGGGCTGGATGCGAAACGCGCTCTGTTGACTGGGCAACGGCGGCGCTCGAGTGTGCTGCGCATCTGAGGCGGGGAGCGCGCTGATCACAGCGGGCAGATCGCTCTTCCTCGACCCCGTTCCGGCGCTTAACCGACTGGAGGGAGGCTGAGCGGGTCCCGTGGGACTCGATATATCTGCGAGTAACCGTGGGCTGCATGTGTGCACTTTTACCACTTTCAACTCGCTGTCTGCCTGTGCAGAATGTACGTGCACGGGCCTCGTTTTTACAGAAGCCCCGCGCCGTATGTGACATAGTGTATGTGGGCACTGGGAAGTGGGCACGTTTACTATGCGGCGCGCTCGACCGATCTGTGTCGATCTTATGTGCGCTAGCCCTGTGTGCAGGGCTGTGCTTACATGTGGAGATGGGCACTGGGTAGTGGGCATCGTCACTGCATTTATAGCACCATCGGCCGTGGCCGGACGAGCATGCACGGGTTTCGTTTTTACAGAAACCACATGACGCGTGTGACATAGTAATTGTGGGCACTGAGGGGTGGGCACGTTTACTATGCAGTGTGCGCGACCGACTTGAGTCGACATTATGGGCGCAGGCCCTGTGTGCAGGGCTGTGCTTACATGTGGAGATGGGCACTGAGGAGTGGGCATCGTCACTACATTTATAGCACCATCGGCCGTGGCCGGACGAACGTGCACGGGTTTCGTTTTTACAGAAACCACATGACGCGTGTGACATAGTGATTGTGGGCACTGAGGAGTGGGCACGTCTACTATGTAGTGCGCGTGATCGACTTGAGTCGCTTTTATAGGCGCGAGCCCTGTGTGAAGGGCTGTGCTTATATGCGGAGATGGGCACTGAGCAGTGGGCATCGTCACTACATTTATAGCACCTTCGGCCGTGGCCGGGACACCAGGAATTACACCTTTTTCGGGAAATATCTGGGTAGCCGTGATAACGGTTTTCGTGTGCAGGCAAGCGGGCAACCGTACAGGCTTGCGCATTGCAAACAACGCTGAAACAGTCACAATCTCTGGAAACTGAAACAGCGGCGCGCTTAGGTGAGAGCCCGGCCGCAGCGGAACTCGTACACCGGCGCTTCGATGAAGCAGCCATCGTGTGTAGTGCCGACGCAGCGTCATGCAGCATGCGTAGATGGCTTTCCCAGGATGGCTTCGGGGCTCCCGGCCTCACCGTAATCCTCTGCCGCGATCCCCGCGGCGCGGGGCGACGGCCAGTAGAGCGAGAACGGGGGTCTCGAGCTGCGTTGCTGAAGCTGTTGTGATAACGGCTTTTGTGTGCAGGCAAGCGGGCAACTGTGCAGGCTTGCGCATTGCAGAAAACGCTGAGACAGTCACAATTCCTGGAACTGAAACAGCGGTGCGCTTGGGTGAGAGCTCGGCCACAGCGGAACTCGTACACCTGCGCTTCGATGAAGCAGCCATCGTTAGTAGTGCCGACGCAGCGTCACACAGGAGGCTTTAGATGGCAACACCGCTTTTGCCGCCGTCCAGCAGAGGGCGGACAAAGGTGCGTCGCTATCGCCTGTTCCACCGGCGGAAGTGAGTGGTAGTTCCTGTTTTTAGCATCATCAGTGTGGAGAATGCTAGTGAGACAGACGAACGAGTTCGTGCTGAATATGGAGCGTTCCAAGCCTTCGCCACCTCTTCGTGAAGCTCAGGAAGAAATGAGGCGGGCTTTGAGAAGTACGCTCATCCGAAAGGGAAATACCATCCAGCCGGGAACGAGAGGGGGGGGGCGCTGGTGCAAACCACTCGCGGCCGAGACTCATCGCGGCCAACACGAGCCTTCGCCCCGGCTCCTTCTCGATGTCAGCTCGTCTGCTGGGCTTCTGAGCAGAAGGCGCGAGATCCTCGGAGCTCGCCCAGCCCTCACTGCCCGAAGCTAGCAGAGAGCGCGTGTCCTCTTCCCCCGACGCGGCCCTGAGATCGACTTCCTCGGACGACGCGCTGCAGGGGGGGCCGGTGAAGCAGGGCGAACCGGCGAGCTCGGTTGAGCTGAAGACGGTTCCAGAATCCGCTGGAAGCGATGCTTTTACGGCGCCTCAGCGCAGCGGAGAATGCAGGCTCAGAGAAAAAGGCCAGGCGAGTCCTCAGAGTCACCATGGCAACAGCTCGCAGTGGGGGCATCCGCCGTCAGCGAGCGAGCGCTGCATGATCTTCACCCAGGCAGGAGACACAGATGACGTACCGGTCTCCCTCGCTGAGTGGGGTTCTGACGAGCCGCAGGAAGGCATCTTAAAAAAGACGCGAGCTCTTTTACGAGTGTGTGTCGCAGGGCGAACACACACACACACATAAAGAACAGCTTGTATATAACAGGATTGAAAGGATATAGGCGCCGGATAGCGCAGCAGGAACGGCAATGGAAGGCGGCGATGCCAGCAGCTTCAGAATGGCTCGTCCTGCTGATGTGCTTTCTCAGACGGCGCTTGCTTCCTCCGTGATCCAGCGATGCGTGAGCTTCGCTGAAGAGATGAAAAATCAGGGGAGTCAGCCTTTTCGAGCTCCTTTTATAGGTTGGGCCACACCCGTTTCGGCGGGAAGTGGCAAGAAGGGCGCGAAGCGCCCTTATTGGTCTGATGTTGCATCAGCCCGCGCTCGATAGGCTGTGCAGTTGCCGCAGAACAAGCCAATGAGCGAACGAGCCGTCTCGCCTATGGCTGTGTACTGCTGCAAATGCGCTTTACAAAAATACAAAATTAAGGATAATTTTTTGCTTCAGTATTTCGTGAAAAGAGACTTTTCCCGTAGCGTCTTAGCTAAGACGCAGTACGAGAGAGCTCTCGTAAGAGAACAATGGTCCTCCCATAATCCACTCCTTTGGTTCTGAAAGATCTCTGTTGATGTTAAAGTTATCAAGCCAGGCTCTCAGCATTGTCTGATAAAACCGGGTTACATTACTTAAGTCCAGCTCCTTAAGGCTCAGTAAAAACAACTGTTTCTCGTAACCAAGACCAGACAGATGCTGTCCATAAAATAGCACAAGCAACACGAATCCATCCTAGATC
The DNA here is from genome assembly GCF_963082965.1 of Carassius carassius. Taxonomy (NCBI): domain Eukaryota; kingdom Metazoa; phylum Chordata; class Actinopteri; order Cypriniformes; family Cyprinidae; genus Carassius; species Carassius carassius. The sequence goes on along the minus strand of NC_081797.1, from coordinate 19,629,395 downwards.
TTCTTCATATATTATTCTTTGTGCTGTTTGCAGTCTAAAAGTCATTGTGACGAGTGGGGCGGGGCCGAGGGACATGGGAGCGAGGCCGGTGGAGTGATTGGAGATGAACTACATCTGTTCGAACCGCCGGTCTCGAGGCCCATGGAGGAGATGGAAGGATATAAAACTGGAGCGACGACAGTGAAGGACGAGAGAGGACCAGGCCTGGGCTATTAGTTGTGTTTTGGTTTTTATTTGAGCGCACCAGTCGTCCGTGAGGGGCTGGTGCGCTGTTTTGTATTTATTTTGTGTTATTAAAATGTTATTTGATTGTTCGCCGGTTCCCGCCTCCTTCTTCCCGGTGATTATTAAGGGTGAATTCATTACAGTGGTGCCGAAGCCTGGGAGAAGGAGGGACGCGCTGTTGAAGATCCCTCACCGCTGTGGTGAAGCCGCGGTGCCATCGAGCAGGCGAGGAGGATGCCGCAATGGACGCTCGAGGCGGTGGGCTGGAGTGAGTTGCCGGGGACGGGCGAGCTCGCTGCCGGCCGCCCACGATATGGAGGGGCGGCTGCCGTCCGTGAGGGAGCGGAGGAGTTGGCGCCGTTCGCCAGGGGGCCGGAGCCTGCTGCCATCCGCCGGAACAGGGAGGAGCAGGGAACGGGGGACTCCTGCCGGCTACCCAAAACCGGAGGAGCCCTCGCCGTCCACCGGGCGGCGGAGGAGTGTCGTGCCATCCGCCGAGGGCCGTCCAGTGCCACCGCCAGGCACCGCGGAGGAGATCACCCAGCTGGTGGAGGGCCAAGCAGCAGTGCATATGGGAACCAGAATTTTTTTTTTTTTTTTTTCCTCTCCTCCTTCCATCTCGTTTTCTCTCGCCTCGTCTGTCCTACCCCCAGGTTCCCGCAGGTCCCCGTGAGCGGTCCCCCCCGGAGGGAGGGGGGGGGTAGAGTGCAGTCTCAGGAGTACCCCCCGGCCTGCGAGGGGCGATGGGGGTATGTGACGAGTGGGGCGGGGCCGAGGGACGTGGGAGCGAGGCCGGTGGAGTGATTGGAGATGAACTACACCTGTTCGACCCACCGGTCTCGAGGCCCACGGAGGAGATGGAAGGATATAAGACTGGAGCGATGACAGTGAAGGACGAGAGAGGACCAGGCCTGGGCTTTGAGTTCTGTTTTGTGTTTATTTTGTATTATTAAAATGTTATTTGATTGTTCGCTGGTTCCCGCCTTCTTCTTCCCGATGATTAGGAAGTTTTAATGCATTACAGTCATGATCCTGCTTCTGATGTCTATCAAGGCTTGTCCTCCTTCTAGTAAAGGCAGATATAATGCAGGTCCAGGAACCCAGTGTTGCCCAGACCAAAATCTACAAATGTCTTCTGTATAGCTTTGATCAGTTCATTGGGGGGATCCAGCACATTTAGTCTGTGCCATAGCATGGAGGCGGCTAGGTTGTTTGTAACCAAGACTCTACCCCTGTAGGATAGTTCAGGTAATAGCCAATTCCATTTAGACAACTTGACTGAAACCTACTACTTTACGTTCCAAGTTAAAAAAGAACTTTGTAGGGGCATCCATTTCTTTAATGGAAGATATCCTTGCTCTGATTAAGGCACCTTTTGCTATTTCCTCTAACAGTGTTTTCAACTCATCTCTTTTTCTTTAAATCCGTAGTCATGCCCGAAACATTCAAATCAATTACATTTTCTATTTCATTAATATCTTTCTCCAAACTCTCAATATTTCTCTTTTCAATCACAGTATTATTATAAGAAAACTGCTGACAAAAAAATCTTAATTTGGACTTTTCCTACCTCCCACCATTGAATAACATTTTCAAAATTATCTTTTTCTACTTTCCAACTATCCCAAAACCATTTAAATTTTTCACAAAATAACTTATCCTGTACCAGCTTGACATTAAAATGCCAATACGATTTTGAATGTGGCAAGCTTTTAGTATTGAAATCAATAGTCACTATATGATGGTCAGAAAACCCACAAGGAGATATACCAACATTCATGACTCTATTACTGTCTGATTTACTTACATATATTCTATCCAGTCTTGCTCCCTTCACAATAGAATCCAAAATTTTAACCCATGTGTATTGTTTTGTTAACTGATTCTTATTTCTCCACACATCATTCAATTCTAGTTCTTGTGTTATCCTGAGGAGCAGATTACTAGACTGTAAGTGAGGTTCTTGCCCATTCCTATCCAAAACAAATCAGAAGTACAATTCCAATCTCCTCCTATTATTACACACATTTTTTCATCATCATATTTTCTTATTGCACTGCTTAACTTTTCAAATAATTCTAGTCTTTGTGAACATTAACGAAAATAAATTTTAATTGTTTAATTTCTACTATTGCTATTAAAACTCTACCTTTTTCTAATTCAATAGTGGATAGGATCTTTAGATCCAAATGTTTGGAAAAGATAATTGCTACTCCTGCGCTTAAATTTGTTCCATGACTCAGAATACATTCACCTTCCCACCATCTATACAATTCAATTTCATTTTCATTATCTGAATGTGTTTCCTGTAAAAACATAACATTGATGTCCTTCAGATGAACATATTCTGATATCACTGCTCTCTTATTCCTATCTCTCCCTACATTAATGTTTAAAGATCATATTCTCAAAATATCCATAAAAAGATAAAAGGAGAGGAAAGAAAGAGACAGAAAAAACAGAAAGCACTGCAAAGACACCCTTGATGTGCATCTCATTTCGCAAAATCAATTGGCTTACTTTTAACTGGGGTTTTCCTCCTTTCTAAGTTTAGTTAGAAACTTTTTCCAGCGAAACCTCTTTCGCGTGTTCAGTTTTTCTTCTCCTACCCTCTTTTGCCAATATAAAACTGAAAATTCAAATTTCTTTACACCAGGAAAGAAATTCTTCACATCAGCAACCTTTCCAAAAGTCTCATCCAAAAACGAATTAATCTCATCCAACGAGTAAACCTGATCACACCCTATCTGAGTAATCTCTGACAGATCTGATTAAGTATCAGATAGAACACCATCCTCATGATCGGTCTCATTTATTTCTTCAACTATTTTTTGTATTTTTTCTTTAGGCTCACATGAATTTACCTCTCTGACACTTCTTTGATCCTCATTCCTTCCAGATTTGGTCACTCCACAATCTCTGCTTGTCTGACCTTTATCCCTTAAATCAACGCTTGTTTCAGACATCTGAACTTCAACATCACCTTCATCCATTCGTTCATTCTCAACAGATGTCTCGTCGTCCTTCCTCACACTCTCAGCAGAGACCCCCTCTTCATTCCTTACCTTCTCATTAGGAATTTCCTCATCATTCCTTACAATTTCAGCATTAACCACAACAACCTGATCTCCATGTGGATCTATTTGCATGGCAGTTTTACTTCCACTTGGGCCTGCCTCTGTTTTATTGGGACATGATAACCTTACGTGCCCAAAACCATTGCATTGAAAGCAACGCATCTCACCTGCGCTTGCATATAACATGTACGACTTGCCTTCATAAATGCATCGAAATGACACATTAAGAGTCTGCGAGTTTAAAAACATAAACACGTGCCGCCTAAACGACAGCACATGTTTCAAAGCTGCATTTTTGCAGCCAATGGAACCATTTTGATTCCACTCGCAAGTTTACCAAAACGCGAAAGCTCGCGCTCAATTTCAGCATTAGGAATGAACGGCGGGACATTGGAAATGGTTACTTTACTTGTTGGTGTTGCTAACGGTTGAACTTGAATAAAAGCACCACTTACCGAAATCCCGCTTTCGATCAAACGCGCCACTAGTTGTTCATCCTTGAGAAAAACCACCACCGCTTTGTTCACATGGGACGCAGAAACAATGTTGTCGTGACCGACGCGTTCAGCTACATCCAACAGCACGTCTTCCACAGACTCGCCGGCGCTCGTGACACACCTGATACCATGACGGAGCGACAGAGACGTCGCCTGCACACTCCCGTGCGACGCCATCTCCGTCCCCGACACGACTATACTCGACTATTACACGTACAAAATCCGGAAATGTAACACACTAAAACCAAACTAGTTTTGCGAAATTACATACATAGACATCCTCCCAATAGGCTCCCAAAACAATAGTTAAGAAGCCGTGTTCAAATTTCCCTCTCACCGTGATCACCCTTCCACACCCTACCACTTCCCAGCATGCACTGAGAGAGAGAGAGAGAGAGAGACTGAGAGAGAGTACAGTCTGGCTGACTATCTGGTCACAGTCAGGAATATGACACAGACATTTACTGACCAAGTACAGACTGAGTGACCACCAGAAACCAGCAGCTGGTGCCACCATGTGGTGGTCTACATTAGTAGGACCATCAATGTTTATATAAATATATATATATATGGGTGTATTTTACATGTATTTTTGTTTTATTTGTTAATGGACTATATACATATTTTTGTTTTGTTTGTTCTCATTCTGCTCTGTACAATTATTTGGCAATATGTACCAAAATATGTCATGCCAATAAAGCAATATGAATTGAATTGAGAGAGAGAGAGAGAGAGAGAGAGAGAGAGAGAGAGAGATTTTACAGTTTCAAATCTAGAGTCCTTAACAAAGATGAGAAACCAAAAATATTCCCAATCCAATATCTTTAATTATATTCAATGCTATAAAATTGCTAAATAAATCAAAACAGATAAAATAAATAATAATAAATAAAAAAATCAGCATCCTTGCTGAATAAAATATATATTGATATATATATTTTTTTATCTTACTGTCCCCAAAAACGTTTAAATGGTAGTGTACATTTGTTCTTTATTATAATACAGGAAATTCCACATGCATTTTTCATTCACTATTTACCTTTATTAACAATTTTTCATTCTTTTATTTTCCAAATATTAACAACATAAAAGTGAGCACAAAAAATCTTCGTACAAAATTCTGTCTAAAATGGTAAAAGACTGTGAGGATGCAGAGATTCTGAAGAGATCAATGCTGCGGTGTTTGAATAACAGTCCTGCACCTGCGTCTGCAGACACTGAACCTGCTCTCGATCCTCCAGAGACGAGTCTGCATCAGTGATGATCACATGACATCTGTGCACCAACACCACTGACACACTCCTATCAATCAAAGCTGGAGTACTTCTGAAATACAGCAGAGTCAAGCAGCAGGACTCATGATGCAGATGGCGCTTCCTAGTGATTCAGTGTAAGTTACAACTTTAGACTGCTTCTGAAAGTGTGCAGACCTGCAGTGAAGATCTATGATCTAATCTGACCCACAATGCATCACTTCAGGTGGGTGTTTGGGTCTGGGTGTCAGTGTTTCAGAGCGTGGTACTGCTTTATGTTGGACGTCTGAGTGTTGATGATTCCCAGCCGCTTGGGTCCTGAATCAGGAGAATACACTGAATCTGTGCGTTAGTGATCAAATCAGTATAACAAAATCAGTTTCTTTACAGTCCACTAGTCTGTGGTGTTGAGTTTTCTTCTAAAATCCTTTAATGCATGGCAAGCTGTTGATTATCCCGCTTATTCAATGGTCATCTGCCAGCTTTGATAACTTAAAGCTGTTTATGATCTTAGCAGAGCAATATTTAACCGGAAATATTAAACCATTAATTTATTAAAAATCTTAATAGTAACTTCATGTTTACTGTGCTTGTAGGGATGCACAATTTGGCCATAATTCTGATTCTAATTCAATATGACTATAATAATAATAATTGTATTAATAAAAAAATAACAATTATTGTTATTTTTATCAGTAGTATAATTATTACTAAACAAAACCACTGCACAAAATAATAAATGTTATTATTGTAATACTGCTAAATTATTAGTAGTAGCAGTAGTTAGGAGTGGGGGAAAAATCATTATAGCATAGTATCGCAAGATTTTCTGACTCAAACTTTGGCCTCAGATGACACACGGACCTGAAAAATACACACAAGACTTTCCTGCCTAGAGAACACTAGTGAGATCGATTCAAAACACCGTTACAAACCTTCTTTTGAGAAACATGAATACTTTCAGTATACGACATAAATAGAGCTGTGCAGATACAGTAAAATTCAGTAATAAACTGTAAGAAAAGTTTACTTGCTTTACACTGCTGTAAAGAGATCTTACAGTAGATGAACAACAATACCAGAGGAAAGTTCAAAGACCGAACAACAGAATATACAGTAAAACACATTGAAATATACAGTCAGTTACTGTAAATAAACCAATTCATTTATTTATTCAGCATCCTCTGCCAAATTGATCCCTTCATTTTTATTTGCCCCTACTATTGTTCTTTGTCTCCCACTACCAGGATTCATTTTCCAAAACACATAATCAGCTGTGCTCTTGTTCATATCCTCCTGAGATTCATCTGTCATCAGTTTTGCTACTGAATGTTCACACGTGGATAAATGTGCGCTGTTTGCATTTTTTGATGCTTGAGTTAATAATATTGTGCGTTTGTGTTTCCTGAATGAGAACTTGGTTAAACCTGTGCATGATGACGTTTTTGTGTAGAGTTTTGCAGAAAACACTGAGCAAACTGGAACGTGTGCACAAACAGGTGAAATGTGTTAAACGTTTTGAGAAAAGTGTCTTTGTTTTTCGAGAACTGTATGAATGCTTTGGAAAATTGGGCCGAATGTATCAGTTATTACAGAACCCCACACATGGCATACAGTAAAAAAGTAGGCTAAATCATGCACACGATTTACAATTTCAATTTCTGCATGATTTACTAATTTGTTCCCTTGATTTGCTTAATCGTGTGCATGTTTTAGTACATAGAGGGAACAAAATAGTAAATTGTGTGCACGTTTTAGTACATCGAGGGAACACATTATTAAATCGTGCGCACATTTTGATACATTGGGGGAACGAATTATTAAGTTGTGCGCACGTTTTAGTACATCCAGGGAAAGAATTAGTAAATATGTTTTAGTACATCGAGGGAACGAATTACTACATTTACATTTACATTTACATTTAATCATTTAGCAGACGCTTTTATCCAAAGCGACTTACAAATGAGAACAATAGAAGCAGTCAGGTCAACAAGAGAACAACAACAGTATACAAGTGCCATGACAAGTCTCAGTTAGTCTAGTATAGAACGCATAGGTAGGGTTTTTTTTTTTTTTTTTTTTTTTTTTATAAAAAGACAAGAAAAGGAAAAGTGCTAGTGTTAGTTGGTTAAGTGCAGGCGAAAAAGATGAGTCTTTAGCTGTTTCTTGAAAATGAGTAAAGACTCAGCTGTACGAATTGAGATTGGGAGGTCATTCCACCAGCTGGGCACAGTCCAGGAAAAGGTCCGTGAGAGTGATTTTGAACTTCTTTGGGATGGTACCACAAGGCGTCGATCACTTGCAGAGCGCAAACTTCTGGAGGGCACATAAGATTTAACCAATGAGTTTAGGTAAGTTGGTGCCGTGCCAGTGGTCGTCTTGGTCTACTAAGTCTTGCGCACGTTTTAGTACATCGGGGGAACGAATTAGTAAATCGTGGGCATGTTTTAGTACATCGGGGGAACGAATTAGTAAATCGTGGGCATGTTTTAGTACATCGGGGGAACGAATTAGTAAATCGTGGGCATGTTTTAGTACATCGGGGGAACGAATTATTAAATCGTGGGCATGTTTTAGTACATCGGGGGAACGAATTATTAAATCGTGGGCATGTTTTAGTACATCGGGGGAACGAATTATTAAATCGTGGGCACGTTTTAGTACAGCGGGGGAACGAATTAGTAAATCGTGGGCACGTTTTAGTACATCGGGGGAACGAATTATTAAATCGTGGGCACGTTTTAGTACAGCGGGGGAACGAATTAGTAAATCGTGGGCACGTTTTAGTACATCGGGGGAACGAATTAGTAAATCGTGGGCATGTTTTAGTACATCGAGGGAACGAATTAGTAAATCGTGTACATGTTTTAATACATCGAGGGAACGAATTAGTAAATCGTGTAGATGTTTTAATACATCAGGGGGACCGAATTAGTAAATCGTGGGCATGTTTTAGTACATCGGGGGAACGAATTAGTAAATCGTGTAGATGTTTTAATACATCAGGGGGACCGAATTAGTAAATCGTGGGCATGTTTTAGTACATCGGGGGAACGAATTAGTAAATCGTGGGCATGTTTTAGTACATCGGGGGAACGAATTATTAAATCGTGGGCACGTTTTAGTACATCGGGGGAACGAATTAGTAAATCGTGGGCATGTTTTAGTACAACGAGGGAACGAATTAGTAAATCGTGCGCCTGTTTTAGTACATCGAGGGAACGAATTAGTAAATCGTGTACATGTTTTAATACATCGGGGGAACGAATTAGTAAATCGTGGGCATGTTTTAGTACAACGAGGGAACGGATTTGTAAATCGTGCGCACGTTTTAGTACATCGAGGGAACGAATAAGTAAACCGTGGGAATGTTTTAATACATCGGGGGAATGAATTAGTAAATCGTGGGCATGTTTTAGTACATCGGGGGAACGAATTATTAAATCGTGGGCACGTTTTAGTACATCGGGGGAACGAATTAGTAAATCGTGGGCATGTTTTAATACATCAGGGGAATGAATTAGCAAATCGTGGGCATATTTTAGTACTGTTACAAATATGCCAGGTTCCACCTCCACTCACTCACAAGGCACGCCCTCACCGTAATACTAATCACTTCCACCTGACCCTCATCACGATCCAATCACATCAGCACTATAAATACCACACGCACGCACTCAGTCAGCGTCCGGTCTCATTCGCGACAAGGTCTTACCTGTATGCTAACTCTAAGGACTAACTCTACCTCTACTTACCTCTCTCCAGCGTTTCCCCGAAGATCCAAGTCTCCATCGTGCGTGTGTGTGGTACACCTCCCTCCTCTGACGTCTTCACCCAGCTATCACGGATCCATTCATCACTACCATTCATCACTCTACCCAGCACTACCAGCTCCTCTGCTTGTGCCTTTAATAAACTATCTTTCTATTACTCCTCAGCCTCCCGGGTATTCTGTAACAAGTACATCGAGGGAACAAATTTGTAATTCGTGCGCACGTTTTAGTACATTGAGGGAATGAATTAGTAAATAGTGCACACGTTTTAGTACATCGGGGGTACGAATTTGTAAATCGTGGGCATGTTTTAGTACATCGAGGGAACGAATTAGTAAATCGTGCGCTTGTTTTAGTACATCGTGGGAATGAATTAGTAAATCGTGCGCTTGTTTTAGTACATGGAGGGAACAAATTACTAAGTTTTGCGCACGTTTTAGTACATCGGGGGAACGAATTAGTAAATCGTGCACACATTTTAGTACATCGGGGGTACGAATTAGTAAATCGTGGGCATGTTTTAGTACATCGAGGGAACGAATTAGTAAATCGTGGGCATATTTTAGTACATCGAGGGAACGAATTAGTAAATCGTGGGCATGTTTTAGTACATTGGGGGAACGAATTAGTAAATCGTGGGCATGTTTTAGTACATCGGGGGAACGAAGATTGAGAAAGAAATGGTTGAATTACCCGCGTCTGTGTGTCTCTCTCTACAAACAATGAAGCTGTTTAGTTACTTTGATTTTACCTCATTGCTGAGGAAGATAATGTAGCAATCTAACCTATTAGTACTAAATAACTAAATAATATAATCTAAATAATATTTTAAATGTAAAGTACAAGATTTCATGACTATGATTGAAAATCAACAGTATTTATCTGAAATAGAAATCTTTCATAACAATGAAAAGCGCTTTACTGACACTTGCTTGCTGAATAAAAGGATTAAATACTTTCCCAAAGGACCCTGAACTTTTAAACAAGTGTTCATCTATATCAGTTAAACATCACTTGTTGCTGTGAAAGGAAATGCTAAGCCTGGATTTGATCCACAGTAAAGGAAGTAAGTGAAAGACAGAGAGAAAGCAAATGAGGACTTCTTTCATTCACCACTTCATGAATATTCAGTTTGTTCACTCACTGAACACTGGCTCCAGATTAGTGATTCCTGACACAGTTTGACTGAAAACAAGCTTAATGAGGGGATAACAATACAGTTTTTAAAAAGATGCTGGTATTTTGTGAAATAAAATAAATAATAATGAAAGAAAATATGAAAAACGAAAAAATTTAAATGCCTTGCCAGCTAAGAGAAATAAAATAAGTTCAAGTATTAAAACTACTGAAACTAAAATACATATATTTATTTCTATAGGGAAATTAACTTACACTTAAATTTAAAATGAAAACTGAAAATATATTAAATGAAAGCTAGTTAAAAAAAAAGAAATATATATATAAACACTTTAATAGTATATAAATACTAAAACACTGTTTTATATTGTTCTCTAACTGTATTTACAGTATTTATGAAATAATTTCTAATATATAGAAATCAAATAAATAAAATATATATAATTAATCTAAATTACAATTATAAATAAAACAATCAAATATTATTAATAACATTTATAATTATTGACTATTTAAAACATAAAACCTAAGGAACAAAACATAGTAACTCATCTAACGGGGAAAATATTTTGCAAAAAAAGTTTTCAAAGGTTCTTTCAAAGTTACGAACAACTGTTAGTCCAGTAACATTAGTAGACATTATCTGGTTTTTAATAATATTCATAAACTGTTTTTCTTGAACAGGTTAGTTGGACGTTTGTCTACTGTATTCGTTACTACTTGACTAGATTTAAAAAAAAAAATTTGAAGACAAACTTTAAGCTAGCTTGCAAAAGCCTAGCCAGAAAGTTTGAAAAGGTTTAAAAGCTTTCAGTTTGAAGCTTCTCAGTTTGAAGCAGTTTGAAATTTAAAATAGTTTTCAAAATTTAAGTCAGACATTTTTGAAGGCAATACAGTAAATCAGGAAAAACAGAGAAGTTAAAACTTGCTAACTTGCAGCTGGATTTTATTGGTTTTAGCTATAGTGCTGTCAAACGATTAATTCCATCCTACATAAAAGTTTTTGTTTGTGGAATATATGTGTGTGTATTGTGTATATTTATTATGTATATACTGTATACAGTATATATTTATAAAATATTTACATGTATATACTTATATAATTTATATTAGCCTATATATAAATATATTTCATATAGAAATATAACTTTTTTCTTAAATATATATGTGTATGTCTGTGTATTTATACATACATAATAAATATATTATGTTTTTATTATATATTGTGTAAATATTATGTAAACAAAAACTTTTATTTTGGATGTGATTAATCACGATTTATTGTTTGACAGCACTTGTTTTAGCTAAAACCCAGCTAAAACCAGTTAAAAACCAGTTTATTTAGCCAAAACCAGCTAAAAACAACTAAAACCAGTTCATTTAGCCAAAACAGCTAAAACCAAAACAAACAAATAAAACCAATTCAATTTAATGAAAACCAGCTAATACAGCTAACCAGTTCATTTCACAAAATACAAAAACAAAAAAAACAGCCAAACCTGGTTGAAACCAGCTAAAACCAGTTCATTTAGTAAAAACAGCTAAAAAAAACTGGTTAATTTTGCAAAAATCTGTAAAAAAGCTAAAACCAGTTTGTTAAGTGAAAACTAGATTAAACCAGTAAAAACAGATAAATCCAGTTTATTTAGTGAAAAACAGCTAAAAATACACAGTAAAAAATATTCCGTAAAATATACGGTAAAAAACCGGCAGCTGTGGTTGCCATAATTATACTGTAAAAAATATGGTAACACCATTTTTTGGTTTAACGTTTTTATACCATAAAAAATACAGTTACACCATTTTAGGTTTTACTGTTTTACCTTAAATTTAAAGTTTAATACCATGATTTAACTGATAAAATATCAATATACCAACTTATTGAAATACTGAAATCTGTTTTGTACCATTGTAATACACTGGTATACTACATCAAAAGTAGGTGGTGATGAGAAAGTCACGTGATGAAACAAAGCCCATCACAAGCAGCTTTTAAATATTACTGTAAGATATATTGAAGGTGCAGTGTCATTCACACAAGCACTAAACACCATCACGGTGAGACTCATTAAACTGAAATATGCAATAAACATTAATTTAACAAACAACCCTAATAAACATAATAGATAAGAAAAAAAATAAGAAGAAACATAGTTATTTCAAAGAAAAAAATAATTCAAAATTTTTAAAAATGCAAAGCAGAGAATTCTGGGAACGTAAGTTAACGGTTTTTCCTTGTAAAGTTTACAGGAAATTACCATTAACCATTTAACAGGTTTGTACTGTAGCATTTTCACAGTTTTTTACTGTTAAAACCACAGTAATTTTTTACAGTGTAGGTTAATTTAACATAAATCAACTAGAAACGGCTAAAACCAGTTAATTTTAGTGAAAAACAGCTAAAAAAAGGAGCTAAAAACCATTTAGAAATCAGTTAAAAAGCTAAAACCAGTTCAAGTGAAAACCATTTAAAACCAGTTAATTTAGTGAAAATGTTGCAAGCATGAATTAGATAGATAGATAGATAGATAGATAGATAGATAGATAGATAGATAGATAGATAGATAGATAGATAGATAGACACAGACAGAAAAATGTATAGACAGACAGACAGACAGACAGACAGACAGATAGATAGATAGATAGATAGATAGATAGATAGATAGATAGATAGATAGATAGATAGATAGATAGATAGATAGATAGATAGATAGATAGATAGATAGACAGACACAGACAGAAAAATGTATAGACAGACAGACAGACAGACAGACAGACAGACAGACAGATAGATAGATAGATAGATAGATAGATAGATAGATGGAGAGATGGATATAGATTTTAAAGTGGAAGCTTAAATGAGTTTGAATTTTAAACGCTTTAAATGACCTTTTCAAGCCAACTCAATCGCTTCAGAACGTTCAGAAAACATTTAATAGAAATGTCCCCATATTGTGCGCAAAATTATAAAATTTAACTTTTTTTTAAAAAATTTCTTTAACACTGGAAAAGGCCAAAAAATAAACTAAATACATAAAAACTGGATGGTTTTGAATATTCAGAAAAAAATGTTTTAAAGTAATGTTTCCATATCTCAATGGGATGCTAGCTAAATGTTCTTTATGTGGTTTGGTTCTAAATGAGCATTTTTGTTAGCTGGAAATACACTAGCACCAACCTTCATATCAATCATTTCTCTTGTCCATTTCAGTTCTCTGTCAAATGCATTATTGTGTCATTTGTGTAATGGATGAGGTGGGGCAGCATTACATTTAAGTGCTCAAAAACAAGTCCTTGTGATATAATGGGCTGCATGGAGACATTCTTATCTGTCTGGACTGTTAGTCTGCTCGAGCACAGAGAAGCTGAGCCTCATCGCTCTAATGCTCTGTTCGTTAACCCTTCATGTTCCTCTGAGGCTCCTGGAGAAGGATGGGTGCACACAGGGTTTCCTTCCAGTGAAAGTGTCCTGTCCTAAACTGACTGGACTCAGGTCTGAGATGCTGCTGAAGGCCACATACAGCTCCTGAGCAAAAACCATCAACGTTTATGACTAGGGCTGCAAAAGGGCAGACAATTTCCCATAAAATTCCATGGGAACTTCATCTTGGGAATTTTGGAAATATTTCAAGTTGGACACTTTACAGGAATTTATCTGAATTATTTAGAAAATTTGGGAAATTTATTTATAGTCTATATACAAACAAACATAAGCTGAAATGCAAGCAAACTAATGCACAAATTACATTTTTGACTTTGATTTAATTGTAATTAGAACTTTAATTCATTCTTTCATTAAGCAACACAAAAGCCATAAATGTTGAATGAAAAAAAAAAAAACATATTTCCTCATGTTTGCTTTAAAACAAAAGCATTGCCCCCCCCCCCCCACCCCCACCCCAAAAAGTCCCATTCAAAATTGAAATGAAAGTACTTTCTCTTCTTCCTGGACCTCATCAACATCCTTCATGTCTGACTCGTCTTCATCTTCGGTGTCACTGTCCAGCCTTGTCCAGGACGGCTCTGTTTCAGGCTCAAAGAGTCGTAGGTTTGCCCGGACTGCCACCAGTTTCTCCTCACTTGCATTCATGAGCCTGTTGCGAACCTTTGTGTGTGTGTTCCCAAACAGGGACCACTTGCGCTCAGAGGCGGCTGATCTTGGTGGGATCTGAAGGATGATAGACGCTACAGGTGCAAGGGCCTCAAATCCACAAAGTCCTTTCCACCAGGTAGATGCAGATATGTGCTGGCACGACTGCCATATCCCATCCCACTCCCAAAGGCCTTGCTTGGTACGGTACTTTGCTAGACTACCGAGAACTTTGCCTTCATCAAGCCCAAGACGGTGAGACATGGCATTAATAACAGAGTAAGCACTGCGGATCTCTTCAGCTGAGAGTATGCTTTTGTCATACTTTGGGTCCAGCATGTAAGCTGCTGCATGTATTGGTTTCATGCAGAACTCTTGGTGCTTCTCCAGGGACTTGACCACTGCAGTTTCCTCTGCTTGCAGCAGCAGGGAGGCAGGCAGGACAGCTTGCATTTCATCTTTAAGCTCGGCAAACAGATATTTAACATCTGACAAGAGGGCAGCATCCCCTTCTATCTTGGCAATTGCTGCTGCTATTGGTTTGAGGATTCTCAGGCTGCCAGTCACTCTTTCCCAGAACACATCATCTAACAGGATTCTCTTGATGGCACTTTCAATTGCTGCACTCTGGGATATAGCCATCTCTTGCAAAGACTCCTTCCCCTCTAGCAGACTGTGGTACATGATGACGACCCCAGCCCATCCCCGAGTGATGCTGGGGAGCTTCAGTCTGCCATTCTTGTTTTTTTCTTTTTGCTTAGAGAGGTAGATTGCTGAAGCTAGCTGTTTGCCCTTCACATATTTCACGACTTGCTTCGCTGTCTTGTACACTATGTTCATTGTATTCAGTGCCATGATGTCCTTAAGGAGACGATTAAGCGCATGGGCAGCACAGCCAATTGTTGTTATGTGAGGGTAGGTCTCCTGCACGTGTGCCCAAGCAACCTTCATGTTTGCAGCATCGTCAGTTACAAGTGCACAAACCTTCTCAGGTCCAAGATCATTGATGACTGCTTTCAGCTCATCAGCAATGTAGGATCCTGTGTGTCTGTTGTGCTTTGTGTCTGTGCTCTTATAGAGTACTGGTTGAGGGGTGGTGACAATGTAGGTGATGACTCCTTGTCCCCGGACATTCGACCACCCATAAGAGATGACGCAAATGCAGTCTGCTTTGTCTATGGTTTGCTTGACCTTTGCTTGCACTCTGTTGAACTCTCCATCTAGCAAATGAGTAGATAAAGCATGACTGGTGGAAGGTGTGTATGCGGGGCGGAGGACATTCAGGAATCTCTTCCAATAGACATTGGATGTGAGCGTCAGAGGTGAGCCAGTTGCATACATTGCTCGGGCGAAGCATTCATCAGCATGTCTCTGGCTCCATTCATCCATTGAGTCGAACAATCCTCCGATTCCAGAGTGAGCGGGAGCTGACGAGAGGGTGTCTGAATCTGAATCATTTCCACATCGAATGGATGAAGCAGATGAACTCTTTTCTGGCGTTGCTTGTTTTGAGCTCTGGGAAAACTTTGGGCACTTGGCTATATGCTGCTGCATCTTTGTGGCATTCTTAACATAGGTCTTTGCACAGTATTTGCAACTGTACACAGTCTTTCCTTTCAGATTGGCTGAGATGAAATGTATCCACACGTGAGATGGTGTGCGTGGCATTGTTCTGTATGATAGAATTATATATAAACATTTTACAATGGATGCAAATTAATAGAAATAGGTTAGATTAATAAATATTTCTCAATCAGCTATATAACTTAGTATATACAGTACATTTGGGCACATTAACTAATGTTTTTTTTAAAAAGCAAGCCATCATATAAGCAAACCTGCATTTATTTGATCAAAAATGCAGGAAAAACCTTTAATATTATTCCAATTTAAAATAACAGCTTTACTTTATATATATATATATATATATATATATATATATATATATAAATAAATTAATTTCTGTAATGCACAACTGAGTTTTCATCAGTTTTCAGTGTCGTGATCCTTCAGATATCATTTTAATATGGTGATTTATTATCGCTGTTGGAAACCTTTGTGCTGCCTAATATTTTTTCAAGATTCATTGATCAATAAAAACTTGAAAAGAACAGAATCGATTATTGTTTAACAATTTTTTATTTATTGACATTTTTTTAGCATATCCTTGCTGAATAAAAGTGTTAATTTCTTTAGAAAAAAAACAAAACAAAACCTGACAACTGTTTCCAGTGTTGATAATAAATTGGCATATTACAATAATTTCTGAATGTTCATGTGACACTGAAAACTGGAATATTGGCTGATGAAAATTCAGCTTTGCACCACAGAAATACATGACATTTTAAAGTATATTAAAACAGAAAACCATTATTTTAAATTGTAGTAATGTTTCACAATATTAGTTTTGGTCTGTTTTTGAGCAAATGAATCCAGGCTTGATAAGAAACTTCTTTCAAAAATTATAAATGGTAGTGTGTCCAAACCTTTTAACAGCTACGTTCTGTACTTCTGTATAATAACAGAAAACTGGCTAGCAGAAGATAGAAGGAGCATCACAGATTGAGCTAGCTAACATATGATCTCTAACCTCATAAACTAGCCTACATTTACCACACTTGATTTACTGTCTGGCTAGCTACTGTATAAACACAATTTTGTATTTGCTAATTAAACTTTAATACTGTAGATCAAAACTCTATATCAAAACTTACTTAAATGGAGGTAGTCTTCGAGTTCAAATGCAGAACTGTGGCTTCAACAGTCTTATCAACAGTGATAGTCAAAGCCTGGAAAATGGAGGGAGTTCCCCTCCTAGTGACTAAGTGACTAAGAGTGTGGGGGATGTTCTTTTTTATTATTAGCTCACTTAAAGGTTTTCTTAGTTAGTGTTTTTTTTTTTACAATGGTAAAATTCTGGTTCACAATAGTTTACACACTGCACAATAAAGTTTTAACCATAAATTTGTGAAATATATGTAATTTACATGACTACTCACCAAGATTGACTTTTTAAAAAAAAAAATTTGTGTTCAGGACTCAAGAAATAATTGGTTTCTACTATTAAAATACTTTCATATTAGAAAAACAAAAAGAGTTTTTTATCAGTTCAGTCTAAATTTCTGGAAACTTTCCATAGGAACTTCATCTGGGGAATTTTGGAAATATTCTGATTTGGAAACTTACCAGGAATTTATGGGAATTAATTTAGAAATCTGGGGAAATTTATAGATAATGTCTCTCATACAAACATAAATATAAACATTTTGTTTGATCATAAGCTGACATGAATGCAAACTAATACAAATTAAAAAAGTTTAGAATCGGTGATGCTTTTTTTCAGGATTTATTGATAAATACAAACGATTCAATGTTTCGTTCGTTATCTGGCTCGGCTCGGTGCTCATCTTCAGTTCTCTCTTCTGTGGGATTACAAATTTATAAAATGTAGGTTCCAATGTAATAGCATATGAACTGAAAACGTTTTGATATACATTTTAAGGTAAATCAGGTGTCTGAGATACTGTCCTTTTGTCTTTGTGCTCTTCCTTGCCATTTGGCTTTTTAAGCTTAAGGCACACCTGTGCCTTTTGTCTCTATGATAATAGTAAAATAATATATCACCTCTGTATTTAAATTACACTGTTATGCTGATGAGATCAAGGCTGGGAAGATGCCAGTTACTGGAACTTTCCTGATTGCATTTGCATGCTTTGTTTAAAGTGTCTCCACCTCTACTGTATGGATCCCTCCCACTTATATGTATATAATCTACAATGTCTTAAGGACAAGTTAGACTTTTGATGACTTCAGCGCCACGCAGAGCGTTCTCAATAAAGAATCCTGCTGAAGATTACCCAAGAGTCTCCTGGTCTTCGTTTCTGAGTTCCCAACAGTTTTTGGTGCCGTGACCCGGATAGAGCTTCTCACCTGAATCCAGATTGAAACCGAAACCTCAACAAAGATCTGACTTCATTCCAGACTGAATCTTTCTGTACAACCAATGGTTGGTGAGTGTACCTCTATCCAAAAGAACCTTTAAGACCAGAACAAATGTGTTATCCTCTGCGCCGTCAGAGAAGAGTTAACAGACAGCTGTAGGGTTTGGTTAACTAAGTTACCCTCTAAAAATTATATTTTAGAGATGAAATTAATCCTCTGTTTAGGCAGGGAAGATTAGCATCACATGCTAATATTTTGCTACCCTCTGTGTCTCGGCAGGGAAGTTTAGCGTAAAGTGTTAGAAGTTTGTGTTATCCTCTGTGTCGGTAGAGAAGAATTGTTAATTTTTGGTACTCTCTGTTGATCAGATAAGTTTTAGTGTTTTGATTGTGTGGTAAAAAAAGGAAACTCACAAAATGTTTAGAAAGAATGCTAGATTGATCCCCACAACTGAAAATGGTGGTCTCGCGACTCCTTTGTGGTCTGATAGCAAATTCAAATCAATGTTAGGTGTGCAAATGAACCTAATAGTCACTGAGAAAGTTAGACAAGAACTAACTCAGAAATATGATATCCATCCAGACAAAAATTGGTCTGTAAATGAGTGTAAAAAGGTACTAGGAGCATGTATTCGCAAGAACAATTTGAAAGGCATTATCTGCTGCCACAGAGAATTTGCCTTAGCGCTAGCTACGCAACAGTCTCAGCGTAACTCAGAACTAGAGGAACAGAACAAAGAGCTCAGAGCTAGAGTATCCTCTTTGACTAAGAAATTTAACTGCAACAAAGCTGCAGCAAAAACTGATGTGGAAGAAGTTAGTCAGACTGATAGCATTTATCCTGATTTACAAACTTTCTTTGAAACAGATGTAGCCATCCAGTCAGTAACTGATGTGCCTGTAGATTCTGTTAAGGTATGTGGCGCTAGGAGGAGATCTCAGGGAATTGAGGGAACTGAAAGTGTTGTTCCCAACCCCTCTGTTGTCCAGGTACAAGCTGTTACCAAAGTAACAGTTCTAGGACCTAAAGATATAGAGAGACTATCCCAGAGCTTACCCTCAGCGCGCACACATTTTTCTGAATTTAGAAGAGCATTAATCAGCAAAATGCGTCTCTACGACATGTCGTTAGCAGAAGTCACACAGCTGATGTCACAAATTCTAACTGAATCTGAATTCAACACCTTTGAGTCTGCTGTTACTTCTGAATTACAACATGTCAGTAAAGGCAATTTGAGAGAAGGTGTTTTGAAAATTCTAAAAAATATTATGGGACCCAAAATAGACTGCTCTAGAATCACTAACTGTGTGCAAAGGAAAGAAGAAACTGTGAGTGAATACACTGAAAGATTTTGTCAGTCAGCAGTAACTTACAGTGGAATAGTTGATGATCCTGAAAGTGTGCTAGATGACAAGGGACCATTAGTTCGCATCTGGTCAGATGGCCTTGTAGCTGAGTACAGAAAAGCCTTGCCATTCCTAGATCTCACTTGGTCTAAAAAAAACTCTCAGAAGTAATCTAGACAGTTTAGCTACGTTTAGCACAAGGAAACATGACCATAGATGGCCTAAAAGAGAAGGCAAATGCAATTACTGTGAAAGATCAGGTCACTGGGAGAAAGTGTAGAAAGAAGTTGAAAGATAGTAGAAGAAATGTTATGCATAATTCTGCTCCTTCTCAGCCCGCCTTCAATC
Organism: Carassius carassius; assembly: GCF_963082965.1. Lineage (NCBI taxonomy): Eukaryota > Metazoa > Chordata > Actinopteri > Cypriniformes > Cyprinidae > Carassius > Carassius carassius. The sequence goes on along the minus strand of NC_081797.1, from coordinate 19,609,707 downwards.
CTGAAGTAATTCCTACAATGACCACAGAAACTTTAGGACAGCTCGCTCAGGTTCTTCTAAAAGCACAAAAAGAACAGGAAAAAAAACTAATTGTTGGGGCTGTGAGTAGCTACCTTTACCCTGTAATCCATCACAATGACAAAATAATTTTTGTGAAAGGTAGCATACAAGAGAAAGAGATTGACTTTTTGCTTGATACAGGTGCAGAAATAACAGTAATTCCTATAAAATTGGCTGAAGGTTTAAACATCCCATACAAGAAAACTAAACTTTGTTTAACAGGTGTAATAGGTGAAGATTCTGTTTTGTATGAAACCCCGTTCATACAGTAGATGTACAATTAGGCCCAAAGACTCTGACTACAAAATTGCTATGTGCTCCATTAAATACAGGTGCAATTCTAGGCATGGATCTACTCAGACAAGTACATCTGACTTTAGACATGTCCTCAGAATCTGCTAGCATAAAAATTTCCTCAGCACAAGTTTCTACCAATAATGTAATAACTCCTGAGTATGCTTTCTTACAGAATCATCCAATTTGGGCTAAAGACAAAGATGATTGTGGGTTTTTGACAGGTGTAGAACCAGTCAAATTGACAGGAACTCCACCTCCTGTTACCAAACAATATCCTATCAGTAAGGAAGCTATACAGGGGATAAAACCTATTGTGGAAACATTGCTGAAGCAAGGAGTGCTAGTTAAAACAAACAGTCCCCGTAACTCACCCATATGGCCCATCAAGAAATCTAATGGGACATGGAGACTCACCATAGACTACAGAGTAGCCAATAAACATATTGATAAAATCACCCCCCTAGTGGCAGATCCATCTACAATTTGTAATGGCTTACCATTAGATTGTAAGTTTTTTTCTGTAATTGATATGTCTAATGGATTCTTTTCTGTACCCTTGCACTCTGACAGCCAGACATGGTTAGCTTTTACAGTTGACTATGAACAATATCAGTTGACACGTTTGCCCCAGGGATTTCAGAATTCCCCAACTTTATACCATCAGGCTGTCAGACGTGATTTGTGTGACCCAGAATGTCCAGTAAAATAGTCCACTATGATTCAATATGTCGATGATATTTTGGTAGCCTCTACAGATCACGAGGTACATCAAATGGAATTGGCAGCATTGTTGGACTATTTGCAGAAAAGAGGACACAAATGCACCTTTCACAAAGCTCAAATTGCTAAAAACCAAGTCACATTTCTGGGTCAAACAATTGGTGCAGGAAATAGATCTATTACACAGGATCGAGCCGCTTCAGTCAAAGCCATACCTCCACCTACGACCATTAAAACACTCAGATCATTTTTAAGGACAACAGGTTACTGTAGACCTTGGATTGAAGAATATGCCTCAATTGCTCAGCCTCTCTATGACTTGTTGAAAGGCCAGGTTGAAGATTCTGATACTGTTTGTAGGGAAGAAATTCACCTCAAAGCTTTCAATGATTTAAAGAGAGCACTATGTCAAGCACCAGCATTAGGAATTGCACAATCTAATAAAGCCTTTGTGCTTTATGTATATGAACACTTAGGCTTTATGACTACATGTTTAATACAAGATCATGGGGGCGGTTTACGCCCAATTCATTACTATTCATGTAAACTTGACATAGTTGCTCAAGGCATGGGCCCATGTCTTAGAGCAGTGCAGGCAGTTCATCTAGCTCTTCAGGCTTCAACAGGAATGGTGCTAGGACAGACTATAAATGTAAGATGTCCTCATGAAGTGTCCGCACTAATGAATCAAGCAAAAGTCACTTCTGTCACCTCCTCTCGCTGGGGAATTTGGTTAACGACCCTCACAGCCCCGAACATTGTTTTACAACATGCACCAGTAACAAACCCATCCTCATGTATGATGTCTGCAATGACTGAAGTTTTGTTAGAGGATGAAGGTGAAATAACTCACGATTGTGTTACGCTTACATACGCAGCTATGAGTGACATAAAATAAACTCCCATAGAGAATGCAGAATTGGAGTTGTTTGTTGATGGTTCAGCTCAAGTCATTGAGGGAAACAGACGAGCAGGTTATGCAGTAACTTCCACCACTGAAGTTGTAGCTTCAGGCCGTCTTCCAGATCATTTTTCATCTCAAGCTGCAGAACTAGTCGCCTTAACTAGAGCATGCACGCTAGCTTCAGGATCGATTGCAAATATCTACACTGATTCCAGATATGCTTTTGGGGTGGTTCATGGGAAGCATGGACATGGTTAGACAAAGGGGCCACAGTGGATTCATCTGGATGCTGGACCAAAGAGGGGAAGTATGTCGCTCCCGAATCACTGCTGCCATATTTGGCTCAACAAATACACAATTTGGGTCACAGTGGTCCAGCAACGATGAATCACAGCTTCTCAAATCAATGGTGGAATCCAAAATTCAGAAATGTAGCTACCGAAACAGTCTAGAGATGTGTTACATATCAAAAAAATAATGATGTGCCAGCAGCAGCTACAGCAGCAACACATACTCCAGCTCCACCAGGACCATTTTGTCACCTGCAAGTTGATTACATATCATTGCCTCCTTGTAAGAGAAAAACTGATGTTTTGGTAGTATTGGACAAATTCTCTAGATGGCTAGAAGCTTATCCAACAGGCCGTGCTACAGCTGCACATACTGCTAAATGTCTAATCACTGATTTCATTCCCAGATGGGGATTACCAGATTGCATTGACTCAGATCAAGGTACACACTTCACAGGACAGGTAGTCAAGGAAGTGTCTAAAATGTTGAACATTAAGTGGAATCTTCACTGCCCCTATAGACCACAAGCATCAGGACAAGTTGAACAAGCAAACAGAACTATAAAAACCAGGCTAAGCAAAATGCACCAGGAAGGAGTACCATGGGTCGAGGCACTGCCAGCGGTATTGTGTAGTATGAGAGCGTCACCTAACAGATCAGTAGGACTGAGCCCTCATGAGATTATTACAGGACGCCCAATGCAGATGCCAGGTGTGATTGATCTTAGAAATGCTGATGTAAACATAGCCTCAGATGCCCTGATCACTTACTGTGAAAACCTCACAAAGTCAGTACAGAGTGCCAGAGAGAGAGTTGAGTCGTGTTGGCAGAAGGGGGACACACAATCATCCCAGGTCAGTGGGTCATGATAAAGTCATTCAGAAACGAGCCGTTAGAGCCTAAGTGGCACGAACCACATCAAGTGATGTTGATTACAGCAGCTGCAGTGTTTTGTCAGGGAAGGAAAACATGGACTCATGTTTCACACTGTAAAGTTGTTCCTCCACCTACAGGGATAGGATAGGACACATGGACCAGTGAGGAGCCCAGGAAAGAACCGAATGCAACAGGCTTCGGGGGCCAATCCTGCGGTGAAGATTCACTTTTAGGCATTCCCCCACCTACTAGTCCATCCTTACCTCACTGTTTTTTAGGTGTCGCAGTAATTAAGAAATAGGGAAAGAAAGGAACAACAATAGCAGACTCAAATCGACCAGAAGATACAATCCGAGTGTTTACAGTTTTTTTTTTTTTTTACAACAAATGCTGCTCTGTCGTTGTTTGTTTTCTTTCTTACTCTGTGCAGATACCACTTGATGGCTGTCCCGAGGCCCATACACACCAACCTCCTCACTTGTGTATGACGACACCACTTTTAAAAGACAACCAGACCCACAACCGAGCCAACTGTCACGGAAGAATAAATAAATAAATTAAATACACAACGCAGAGAATCATACACAGGAACTTCAGTCATCCATCAACATGATCAAGATTGCCGTACTAGTAATCATCATGGACATCGCACAAAGTATAGACTCCAGAAACAACATATTCTTAGAGCTGATGAATATGTCAAGAAACTCCTTGTTTGCTGGAAAGAACGTTTGCATGCCACATCCACCTTCTCTAGGAGCAGGAATCCCATGGGTAGCACACCCCATTTCTGACTGTGATACCTGCACTCTATTTGGTGTTGTCACTAATGGAATTTTTAACCAAAGCACATGTTATGACGTGACTGTTCCTCAAGCCTCACCATGTTGCATTCCAGGTTTAAGGTCCTGCAATTTGACCTCAACCACACCTGTTATGACAGACTTACTCTTACCAATGACATTTAGTTGGTGTGTTAAACAGCTATCCTTAGACTCTAAAGATTTGGGAAAAATTCCCAGTGCTGCATGTGGTTTCATAATTAAAATGGTAATGTCACTGAAGACAGAAATTTCATCATCCACACGACTAAAGAATGAGGATGTGGAAGTATGTATTAGGCAACTCGATCATTCCCTAAGCTATTTAATGTGAACCAATGGTGCAGGATTTCCTCCCCAACAGGCGTGTTTTGGCTATGCGGAACCTCAATCTATAGTGTGCTACCGGTAAAGTTGAATGGCAGGTGCACCTTAGTCTATGCCCTACCTGCAGTCAGAGAAAATGTGAAATCCACTCCAGTCCTAATAACAGGCAACACCACCTTTCAAAATATTCCACGTTTAAGTGATTCACCTCCTATCACGAACACAGAAGATCACTGCATTCCAGGACTCACTTGTGCACAAACATGGTGGTCCAGAACTCTTGGAACATTAATCCCATCTTATGGTGTCATGCAAGCCCTGGATCAAGTTAGAAGCTTATCGAATTCTGTACAGAAACTGGCCAATGATACAGCTTTGGCCTTGGGTAACATCACAAACACTCTCGCTTCACACAAGATAATGATCTTACAGAACAGAGTTGCCTTGGATTACATTCTTGCAATGCAAGGGGGAGCATGTACCATTATCGGACCTGAGTGCTGCACCGGTTTACTGGATCCAACCGAGAACTTGAACAAAATTCAACAAGACATTCTTGAACTTTCATCAAAATTACACCAGATGACTGAAGACAATTCGTCATGGTTCGGAAAACCTGTTAGGTAAACCCTGGCTGTGGATCAAGGAAATAGCAATTCTGCTGTTGTTCTTACTACTGGTGTA